>NC_132870.1:9400000-10603750 GCF_048164855.1 Canis lupus baileyi | reverse complement strand
AGTCACTGATCTAATATTTTCTTATTTAAGCCTGGTAACTACCTTATGAGAAAAATTCCATTATTATTTCTGTTGTACCAATTAAGAAATGAAGCATGAACAGTAATTTTTAGTATTTAAGTAATTTATCTGTGGTCTAATAGCTAGTTTGAGATAAAGACTCAAACCCAAGTCTTCCTTAATCCAAAAACTCATGCTCTTAATCACTACCTATAATACCTTAAAGTCCCATCTAATTAGCCAAAAAACAAAAACCCCAAGATTACAAAAAGAAATTAAAGTATATCTTCATTCCCTTCAACAACTCCAAAGTTTTTGGTGGCCCATGGATTATATGTTCTATTATAGATTTATTATTTATTCCTAGTTATTAAGTATTAACACATCAAAATTCTCAGCAATTATATCAATGGGGGTTGGGGGGTATATCCAACAAGAAAGAATAGTTAGAAAATCTCCAGAACACTCACACCTCAGTTCTTGAATAGTAGTACTAATTAGGTACACTTGCATATCTGCAAATATAGAAACCTGTACCCTAAGAAACTTCAACATTAGTTGTCCATATAACTACAGGACCAATATTGTTAAGATCAGCCATTTTGGAGGTGATGGGGGCTTCTGCAGGTACCTAGGACCCAGAGCTGTTGTATCTCTTCCTCTTTTCCACTTCCTGTTTCTATCAATAAAGGCTGTTCATACCATAAAAAACAAAAACATGTATACATGTTGCTAAGATCAAAGGAAGAAAAGCAGCTCTTGTTTGCTGAATGGGTGTTGAAAGCCCATTTCCCATCATTCGCTCTAAAAACAAGAAAAACAAGAAAGCCCATTTCGAATAAAAGGGATTGAAAAATATGCTACTGGGCTCAATATAGGAAATAGCATCAGCATCCAACTGCTAGGAATTCAAATTCCTTTTCTAAAAAGAATCATGATATTTTAGAACTGAGAAGAGCATGAATGACTACTTACCTCCTCATTTAGAAAAACTATGTAAGTATACTTCTAACTGGTGACAAGGAAAATAAGAACCCATGTTCATGGTTTTGGGTAGTAGCAAACAACTTAAAAAAAAAAAAAAAGAAAGAAAGAAAAGAAAGTAGGGCCGCTTGGGTGGCTCAGCAGTTGAGCTTCTGCCTTTAGCTCAAGGTGTGATCCTGGAGTCCCAGGATCCAGTCCCCCCCCCATCAGGCTCCCTGCATGCAGCCTGCTTATCCCTCTGCCTATGTCTCTGCCTCTCTCTGTGTGTCTCTCATGAATAAATAAATAAAATCTTAAAAAAAAAAAAAAAAAGTTGTTAAGTAGGCTATCCTTGTGAGGTTTTCTTTAAAATATGACTAAGTGCCTGAATCATACACCTAAAGGCTTATTGGAAAAATCTCCACATTTGGAAACAAGAGCAAAAGATAAAGCAGCAAAGCAGGACCAACTTTGCATAATTTTTTGTAAAAATGTGAAATCTGCAATCAGGGGCACTTGGCTGGCTCAGCTGGTAGAGCAGGCAACTCTTGAGCTCAGGGCTGTAAGTTCAAGTCCCTCATTGGGCATAGAGTTTTTTTTTTTTTTAAAGAAGTTTGAAAATCATTCATTTTTTTACTTGAACTAGATTACATTAAACACACCTCATTATAAATCCTCCTGGAAAAATACACTTTTTGCATGACTGGGTTTTCATCCATTGGATCTGCCCAAAAGGGAGGAACAATCAAGAGGATATAAAAATACTTGAATTCACTGAGAACACTGACACTCCCAGGGCTCAAGCAAGGACAAGGGCAAGCCAAAGTGTGTGCCTTGAAGGACCAGCCAATTGCTGCTTTGCAGGAATGCAAAACCTGTGTTTTCAGTGCTTAAGGAGAAAAAAGATAAAATAAAAATCCAGACTTCAGTGTTAAGTGTATTAATTTTCAGATGCTGGCAACTCAATCAGTACAACCATACAAGACCCTGCCCCTCTGAGAGTGAGCACTCTCTAAAGCCGGCTTTAATGCTTCCTTCTCTCACAAATAGGGGAATGGGGAAACACGATATTAAGAGCCTGCTCATTTTGAAGACATGAGTCTCTTTTTATACTAAGCATGGCCCCACACACATTATGAACATCTTCGGTTCCCTTGGGGAGATTGTGAAAAGGCCTTCTGTCTGGGGGACCCAGTGTGCGGCGGCCTCCCGGCTGCGCTGTGCGATGGTCTCCTGTTTGCCGCACGAGCGCCTGCCAAAGCCTGCTTCAGCAGATTGGCATATGCAGCCTGACAGATCACCAGAAACATGAACCAAGTAAGCAAAACAAACCACAGTGTAGTTATTTTACATGACTTGCACGGAATAAATCTGTGAACTATAGGTGAGTCATAACATAATAAAGGACTCAATTAGGTTCAGAACAACACACCAGTGTTTTCCCTCATCGTAGCAACTAGCTCACTGGAATCTTGAGAAAATATGAGGGATATAAAGAACCCTGGTGTCTCTGTTTTACCCTTTCCTGCAAGATAATTAATCTTACTAGAAAATTAAACCCAGGTTGCCAGTTGGGCATTTTCAGGGTCAATGATTCTTAAGTTACTAGGATACCAATTAATGATACCCAAGTGGCCTAGAAGAGTTAATGCCCCTACCCAAAATGATTGGCTCATTCCCAAAAAAGTGATTCATTCAATGGCAAAATATTTAAAATTGAGAATCCTTGGAGATTAACAGCAATTTTATTGTATATAAGCACTTATATAAAAAGAAACCCAAAATACACAAAAGGATATTTGGTGCCTTATTTAATAGAGAGGAAAGCACCTACATACATGACAGATATAGAAAAAATCATGACTTTCCAAATTTTATAGTACATAAAACCACCTGATTAATCTCTGAACTCAATACTGAAAGTACAGCAATTAGGAGGCTAGAGCTTTACTAGGAACACCTAATGATCGGATTAGGCTGCTTATTTTCAAATCCACACATAAGAATGCCTAACATGACCTGGGAATACTTAGTCTGAAAATGGTTAAGTCAAACAATTTCTTTAAAAAATTGTTGAACTTATTAGTGCCTGCTTCCCATCCCAGTGTCCTAAATAGTAAATACAGTCCCAAATCAAATTGTTCACCACCCTCCACACACACACACACACACACACACTTATCAGAGATTATCTTTCAGACTCTGGATTTAAGTGAATCAAGTAAGAACTTGAGCTTAGCACAGAACAAGAAAATCCCTGTTTTTGCCCCTGTCCTCACTTGTGCTAAACACAAAGGACCAAGAAACAAAGGAGACAAATGATCCTGCCCTCAAAATGTTTACCATCTGGAAAAAAACACAGACCATAGCACTAAGAAGTGCTGAGACCAGAAGTCTGGGTACCAGGAGCATAGTGGAGGAAGTCCTCTCATTCAGGGTCTGGGTGGCTGCAGAAGGGAAAGGAAAGCATCAAGCAGGGGGGCCATAACCCATGCCTGGAGATACAGGTAAGAATCCCATCAAGAAAGCAACTTGGGGAGGCAGGGTAGGGAGGGGAGAAGGGAACTGGAAATAATCTGGACTTTTTTTTTACCCTGAGCAATGAAGAGGAACTGAAGGATTTTTAAACTAGGATGACTTGATGCTATTTTCACATAATAAAATCACTATTGTGCAGCAGTATCACAGGTACTTTGAAGAGAAGAACGGGGCAGGAAGATACATTAGAAAGAAATTGTAACAGTTCAAAGTAAGCATAAAAATCTGAACTAAAGATTGAGGACTGTGAGGAAGAGAGAGGAGAGGCTTTCAACAATGTTTAGAAGGCAATATCCATTACGACTGGGTTGCCAAGTGGATAATGCAGTCTCCACTCCAGAAAGGAATGGGGACTAATGACCAGGAAGGAGGAGAATGTTCTGTGTGTATGAAGAGGTACAGGAGACGGAACGAAACCTGTTACAGATACTGACTTTGAGATGTCTGTGCAACATCAAGAAGAGCTGCATAAAACAAGCTAGAGCTGAAAAACCTTTCTGCAATTTTAAGCTAGGAAAATCAATTTGGTGATCATGAGGGTGCGGGCAGTTGAATCTCCTTATGTGCAAATGAGATCACCAGAGAAAGGCTGCAGAATGAGAAAAGATGGTTGAAGGCAGAGCTTGGGGAAAGAGGTGGGAAAGAGAGCCTCCAAAGGGGATCATTAAAGCATGTGTGGGGAGGCCAGAGGAAAAACCAGACAAACCAGGGCAGTATTTCAGGGGATGGTGGTCAATAGTGTAAAAGGCCATGGAGAGGCCAAGCAGGCTATGCCCACCTCAACAATACTCCTTGACTCTGTCCATCGGGAGTCCACTGGAGGCAGCACAGTGGATTGGTAGGGGTACACGTCAACTTGCAGTGGGTTCAGAGATTATCTGGGAGGAGAAGAAGCAGGCAAGAAATGTTTACCTACTTCTCTCTCCAGAGCTCTGGCTAGGAAGGAAACAAGAAAGAGGTAATTAAGAGTAAGGGGTGAAAAAAGGTTTCTTAAGGTAACCAAAAAGGGTGCGCAGGTGGAAGGGCAAGAAAAGGATCAGCTCCTTCTACAAGACCAAAGGGAAAGAGGTAAATGGTGAATATAAGTATAGGTTGGTGGGGGGAATAATGTAGATGGAGAAAACCCAGAGATCTCATAACTGGTGGCCTCCTTTTTTAAAGGATGGAAACCTCAGAGGAAGCCACAAGGCCATCACGACTAAAACTGAGTTTTAATCACCCTCTCATCTGAATCATCTGTACCACCCAATATTTGCATGTATCAGACACTGACATGAAAGTAAGGCCATGGAGAAAGGTCAGAGCTCTTAATGTTTCAAACAGAGTGTTAAACAAATGATCATTACTTCACAGAAACCATGTTTTGTGATAGAAAGAATACTGGAGGGGTGCCTGGGTGGTTCAGTCAGTTGAGCATCTGCTTTCAGCTCACTCAGGTCATGATCCCGGGGATCCTGGGATCAGGCCTGGTATAGGGCTCCCTGCTCAGCAGGGAGTCTGCTTCTCCCTCTGCCCCTCCCTGCCTTGTGCTCACATGTGTGAGCCCCTTCTCTCTCATATAAATAGAATCGTGGGCAGCCCCGGTGGCGCAGCGGTTTAGCGCCGCCTGCAGCCCAGGGCGTGATCTGGAGACCCTGGATGGAGTCCCACGTCAGGCTCTCTGCATGGAGCCTGCTTCTCCCTCTGCCTGTGTCTCTGCCTCTCTCTCTCTCTCTCTCTCTGCATCTCTATGAATAAATAAATAAAATCTAAATAAATAAATAAATAAATAAATAAATAAATAAATAAATAAATAAATAAATAAAATCTTAAAAAAAAAAAAAGTACTGAAACTAGAAGCTAAGGGTCCTGGTTTCATGCCCCCAGCTCTGCCACTCAGGAGCTTAATTAAACCATTAAACTTCTTAAGACACTCCGTTCCATGGCTTGTAAGATAGTGATTTGTGCCAATGGCCCAAACTCACAAGGTTGCTGTGACAACTGAGAGAAACAAATAAGCAAGGGCTTTGGAATTAAAACGGGGTGCGGTGGGGTGGCAGTAAAATATTCTCAAGGGCCTAAGTTTTTATAAAGGGAAACACTGATACCAGGAATTGCCAAGCTATGGGAATCTGCCTTACAGGAGTTGAGTGCCCCCTATTCTCTCAGGCAGGATTGGACAGTGGTACCCTCACCTCACAAACCAGTTAAAATGTTCTTGATAACCCCACCCCTAATCATATGTTGTTTTTCGCTAGGCTCTTCATTGGTTTATTTTTAATACCTGTACATCAAATTTTTAGGGCTTTCTTCACCTAGCACCTACCTGGGAATTCCTGATCCCTTTGATCTGATTCCACCTCCATTTTTTTTTAAAGGTTTTATTTATTTATTCATGAGAGACAGAAAGAGAGAGGCAGAGACACAGGCAGAGGGAGAGGCAGGCCTCCAGTGGGGAACCCAATGCAGGACTCGATCCAGGGACTCAGGATCATGCCCTGAGCCAAACGCAGACGCTCAACCACTAAGCCACCCAGGTGTCCCGATCCCACCCACATTTCTAAAGCCTATGCCAATAAACAAGACTGTGTTCAGAGTCTTTCTACCTTCCCAACAACACCAACTCCTCATTCTGATATCCCTCTGTCTAAATTCTAACTTTTTCCAGTTCAAATTTTAACTCTAATTGCTCCTACTACCACCCATTGAGCTCTTATGTACCAAGTGCTGCTCCAAGCATTTCTTGTGGACTACCCTCTCTCAATCTAGTAGCCCCACTGTACAGGTAAATAAACTAACAACATGGCAAGGTCAAGTTCCTTGACCAAGGTCTCAGAATTGTAACCCTGTGCTGTCTGCCTTCAAGCCAAAGTAATTTCTCCTTTTTATTAAGCATTGGTTCTTGGATAAATTACTCAATAAGGAACTAAAGAATTTCACAAACTGTCCCCATTCTCACCATGAGGGCTCATCCCCCACCCCACCCCGCCCCGCTCCCCCCACCATTGCTCTGCCCTGCCTCTATCCAACCTCTCTTGATAGGCTCTTCACTGTGTCTTCCCTCAGTGTTTTCTTCTCTCCCAAATACTTTGGCTTAGAATGCACTTTTGCCAATACCCAAAACCCAAAGTGCTACAAAAGTCAACGCTCAAAGAATGTACGGTTTTCAGGAAATCTGAACAGCATGGAATGCTTTCTTTAATTCACACAGCTCAATTCAAAGCTTCAAATTCTGGCCTAATATATGTTTTCAGAGTCCTATTTGTACACTGGAACAACAACAAAAAAACCAACCCTAAGGTGATTTTCCTAAGGGACAGGGCTAGAAATAGGACCTCTAATTACTTAAATGCTGAGGCCCTTAGATTAAAACATTAAACCTCAAAACCCTTCAGCCAAAGGATTAAGGAGATTAGAGTGGGCTTGACAAATTACCACAGGGTTAGGGGGAAAAAATGCAGACAGAAAGTAGGCCAAGCTTAAAGAGGGAATGAAATGAAGTTCAAGAGAAAACTAATGGTGTGTGTGGACTCTGTACCTCTGGGGGGAGGGGAGGCTGTCAACCTAGTGATTTCAACAATTAAAGAAAACAATATCAATATAAAAATAGCGACTTATAAACTTCTCAGAAAATGTGAACATGGAGCAAAGTTAACCTCAGAAAATAACAATTTTCAAATAGATCTTGGCAACTGAAGAGGAGAAATACAAGGCCAAAAAATAAACTTGTTATGATAACAGGAACCAGGATTCTCTCTTAAAAGGAATTCTGCTTAAATAACTCATTAGTATTGGTCACTCCCATCAAAACAACCAAAATCAAAACTACTAACTCGGTCATCAACAGATTCCCCCTTGGAATATTTGGTTTTCTGTCCCTGAAGATTATCAGTTGGCTCAAAATAAATCACAATTAATCTAGACAAGAGCTAAAATGACTCTAGTGGCTATGTGAGAGCCTGGGAGAGCGTGCGACCTGGAAAGATTCTAAAGAGTTGAATGTCTACATTTTGGCAAAGGCACAACATGAGGGACCCAGGGGGGATCCAATAACTCTCCACAAACATCTCAAGTGTGAAAACAACAAGGAGGAACAGGAATTTCTTATCCTGGTACCAAATGTACTTCTGGCATTTTGAGAAGAAACAGAACATAAAACGTACAAGGAAAACAAGTCCAATTAATACCACCCAAAAATATTTTCAAGGTTCAATTGTAGGATTTCTTCTTGGGCTACTTTATGTAATTCCATTATTCATACCAACTCATTTCTAGCGATTTTAGAGGGGATTCAGTAATATCTTGCCTCTATCACTTAGAATGTTGCCTTCGGAATTTAAAGTGTTTCTTCGGACTCAAAAAATTACCAGGATCAGGAAATTAAAGGAGCAGTTTCTACTCAGCTGCAGTTCGTGAAACTGAAATCTGATTTTTCACCAGAATTCTCCAGTTTGTAAATATCGGCTCAAAGGAAACAAAAACAACCAAAACATACACAAATACATACACACTTGAACGCAGGCACATTAGACAGGCAAAACAAAATAGCCCACAGGCCCCGTCTAGCACTCAGGCTGCCAGTTTGTAAGATTCTGCTCTAAAATTTCTATCACTTGCTACTATTTTTCACTTTTATATTTAGGTATTTCAGGGCTCTAAAATTCAGCCAGCCTCTAAGCAGATACAAGTTAGTTACTATACAATATTTCTCCCAGATTCGGAGTATTCCACTCTAGACACCCAGCATCATTAGGGAGTTGTGTACACAGATAACCTTTCTGCTCTGTTACCATTTTCTTAATATTTAAGTAGAGCAGGTCTGCCAAGTTAACTGAGTGCTAGCTCCCAGAATCTAATTTAATTTGCTCAAAAAGTTACTGTAATAAAAATGCTTTTAGAAAACTGAAGCAAGCTAGATAAGATTGTATCAAAATCTTACTCCCTACCACCACCACCCCCAAAAAAAGAGAAAAGAATTTTACTTCCCCCACAAGCCTGAAAATGTTGGGGACACAAGAAAGGAAACAGGAGCAGTGGGACAAGAAAGGAGTGTCTGTAGTCTTTGGAATCTTACTCCCTTGTTTCTTCCCTGAGGCTACTCTCATTTCCTTCTCAGGACAGAAAGTCCCATCAATTCCCAGTGATCCTTTTGCCTGAGGCTCACTTGGGAGATATTGGGACCAGTAGGAGGAAAACAGTCCTTTAACTCCGTGGGGTCTATTTTTGGCTCCTGTGGGGCAGTTTTCATTGCCAGGCTCTAGAACAAACCTCATGAAAAATCACAGATATAGATGTATGAGCCTACCTGTGTACCTGCTGAATCAATCTCCCAGGCTGGGGACCAGGAATTTTAATTTTTTACAACTTGTATCTTTAGCAGGCTTCCCCAGGTGATTCTGATGTGCTGCCAAGTTTCAGAAATGCAAAACTCCCCTTTGATCTACACTACCGAGCTCATAACCCAAGAGTACTTGTAACAGTCTCTGTACATCACTGGGCATTAGCCAGAGGCATATGCTGTTCCCTCTTCCTGAAATATTTATGCTGCCTAACTCCTAGCACATCTGCTACAGTCTCAATGTTTATGTAACCCTCAAATTCATGCTGAAATCCTAAATTCATGTTGAAACCCCAAAACTGATGACAGTTAGAGAAGGGGCCTTTGGGAGATGCTTAAGGGCAGAGCCCTCACAAATGGGATTAGTGCCTTATAAAAGAAGTTTCAGAGAGATTCCTGCCCCCTCTCACCAAGTGAGGATACAGTAAGAAGACACCAACTAAAACTAGAAAGAAGGTCCTCTCAAGAATGTGATCCTACTAGCGCCTCGATCTTGGACTTCCAGACTCCAGAGCTGTGAGAAATAAATTTCTGTTGTTCATAAGCCACCCAGTCTGTGGTATTTTGTTCATAGCAGCCCAAACAGATTAAGACAACCCCTCACTTCCATCACTTTTACTCTATTCAGGTCTTGCTTGAATTCTCTGAGCTCCTTCATTCTCTAAGCCACAGTTCCCCTTCATCCGTCTTGTAATGGTTTGTGGGTTCCTTCCTTTACAGCACTTGCCAAAGTTCTTACAAGTGTTCTGAGTGGTTATTTAAAGATTTTATTTTTTTTTAATTCTTATTTATTTATGATAGTCACAGAGAGAGAGAGAGAGAGAGGCAGAGACATAGGCAGAGGGAGAAGCAGGCTCCATGCACCGGGAGCCCGACGTGGGATTCGATCCCGGGTCTCCAGGATCGCGCCCTGGGCCAAAGGCAGGGGCCAAACCGCTGCGCCACCCAGAGATCCCTGAGTGGTTATTTAAATGCCAGTTCCTAACTAGATAGTCAAGGTCCAAGAGGATCGAAATGACCTGTTTTGCCAACCTTTTTTTTTTTTTAAGATTTTATTTATTTATTCATGAGAGGCAGAGACACAGGCAGAGGGAGAAGCAGGTTCCATGCAGGGAGCCCAAGGTGGGACTCGATCCCAGGGTCTCCAGGATCACACCCCAGGTTGAAGGCGGCGCTAAACCATTAAGCCACCAGGGCTGCCCATGTTTTGCCAACCATTGTAACCCCGTCCCCAGCATAAGGCCTGGCACAACGTAGGTGCTCTAGATATTTTAGTTACAAGTCACAAAATTGATGGTGTATATGGAAGAGAGTGAGATTAACTCCACTGAGTTCTGCATTAGCAAGATACATACCACCAACATACCAGAAGTGAACGGCCTAAAGGGTGAGATCATTTCATAATAAGCAAGTTGTTCTTTTCAAGGTTTAAAATAAGAGAACTAAATTGGAAGTAGGAAAGACCATTTGTGGGGCACCTGGGTGGCTCAGTTGGTTGAGCATCTGCCTTTGGCTCAGGTTGTGATCCCAGAGTCCTGGATGGAGGACTTCTCCTGTGTCTCTGCCTCGCTCTCTGGGTCTCTCATGAACAAATAAATAAAATCTTCAAATAAACAAATAAGGAAAGACCATTCGCACATATGAATGCAAAGTGAATCACTATTACACACAGTTTTCCACTGTGGATTAATTCACACGGTTAGGCTGGCAGTTTAGTGAAAATGGAAAGTTCAATTTAAGACTTGCCATGTGTCAAGGTGGTCCAACAATGAACTTGCAGCTTCAGGTGACACCCAAGTTTTGGAAATTAGGTGACAGAAATCATTCCTCACTAGTGCCATAAGAGGCCACAAGGAAATCAGAGACCATCAGGACTCAAAATCAGATTCATCTGGAGGGGTGTGGCATGGGACCACATAAGGACATCGAAGCAGTAGCAAATTTAAACCACTCGTAAATTCTGCTAGATGCCAGGAGTTATTTTGAGTGAATTAAGATAACTGTACCATTTACATGTATACTTCAAACTCTAAAAAATGGAAACCTATCATTTCTACTACTTTATAAGCAGATTCTCAAGTTCCCAGGATGGTCTTCCACTTTTTTATTTATTTTATTTTTTGGTCTTCCACTTTTATTTCTGAAGATCCAGCTCATCCTCATTTTTCCCACCTGCTGCCCCTTGCCACAGGTTAAGCTGAGCCAGGAAGGGCTTGATTCAGGCACTTTTCAGGCAGACTAGTCCCAAAAGCTTTAAATGCCGACTATATGCAAACACAGTCCAAACTTATCATTACTAGTCTTAACATTTCTCTGAGCTGCTCTGCTACTTATGACTGCCAATTTGTCGCACTGACCTGGACAACCAAATCCCTACCAGTTTTTTGCCAAAAACATCAGGAATTTGTCCAGTCCGCACCAGTCCACTTCTATTATCCTATTCCAAGCCATCAATCATTTATCAACCCCTAACTGGTCTCCCTGCTTCCACCCTTGCCTCTCAAGCCATTTTCCACCCAGAAGCTAAAATGATTTTTATTTTCCAAAAAAGAGAAAGATCTATCACTACTCAAGATCTTCCAGCAGTCTCCAATTGTACTTAACAAGCAGAAGCAGAAAGATCATAGAACTGAGAGTTCGAGCTCTGGTTTTGCTACTAACTATAAATCTTAGCAAAATTATGTGACTTCACCCTCCTAGGCCATACTTGCAAAATGAACGGGCTGTTTAGCTTTAAAAGTCTAATATTCTAAATCCAGTATGCAATTTTATTTTATTTTTTAAAAGATTTATTTATTCATGAGAGACAGAGAGAGAGACAGAGAGAGAGAGAGGCAAAGACACAGGCAGAGGGAGAAGCAGGCTCCACACAGGGAGCCTGATGTGGGACTTGATCCCGGGACTCCAGGATCACGCCCTGGGCCGAAGGCAGGCACTAAACCGCTGAGCCACCCAGGGATCCCCAGTATGCAATTTTAAATGCCCATCTTGGCTTATTCTATTTCTCTGTTTCAATAAAACATCTATTTCATAAATCCTATACCCATCCTGAGGTCTATGCTCAGCAACACAACATAGAGATGCCCTGGTTTTTCTCTCACTTTCATTTGATATCTTCAGGCAGACAAGAGGGATAGGAGCAACTGGGTGGCTCAGTTGGTTGAGTGTCTGACTCTTGATCTCAGCTCAGGTGGTCTTGATCCCTGGGTCATGAGCTCAAGCCCCATGTTGGGACCCACGATGGACATGGAGGCTACTTTAAAGAAAGAAAAGAGGAGCGTCTGGTGGCTGAGTCAGTTAAGCATCTGCCTTTGGCTTAGGTCATGATCCCAGGGTCCTGGGACTGAGCCTGGAATCAGCTTCTTGCTAGGCAGGGAGTCTGCTTCTCCTTCTCCCTCTGCCCCGCCCCCACCATCACTTGGGCTCTGTCTCAAATAAATGAAACTTTTTTTTTTTTAAAGAGGGATAGAGAGGAATCTCAGCCTTCCACTTGGGCAAGTCCATCTGATGTGGCAACTCTACAGCTGGAAGGTATCCACATAAGATCACCAAGTCCTGGCTGTACCCCTCAGATGGGTCATTTCAAGCTGCTAGACATCTTCCAGTTGACACAAAACTAAAACTGACATGCCCACAGAAAAACCAAGTGCAGATTTTTGTGAGACAGGCCTCTATGTGGTCAGAATATTGACCTCTTGATGATTTTTTTCCCTGTAGGATTTTAGCAAAGACTAAGTTTTAACTGTGAGAATGACTTATTCCAGAAAAGAATATCATTTTTTATGGAGAACCAACTAAAATATACAAACCACGTTCCACAAAATGAAAGGACAGTGTGGTGTAAGGAATTCACATGTACGTGGCTTGAAAATGAAGGAGGCAGGCAGACAAGAGGATTTTCCCAGTTTGGTTCGTTTTTTAAAATACTATTTCATGGAAGCCATGGGGAAGGGGTTGGCGGTGAAGAAACAAGCCACAAAACCCTCACACTCAGAAAACCAGGAAAAAAACCTCCTCTTACTTGCCTTAGGGCAAATTAAGCAAATAAAGGAAAACCACTTAGTTACTCCCACTCCCCTTCTCTCAGGGCTACCAAGAGCCAACTTCCTCTATCGCCATGCTCTATCCTTCTGTCTCAATGTCACAAACAGCCCAAGATATTGCTAATATTCTGGTTCGATATTTAGTTTACCTGCTTTGGGATTAATACCTGCTTTTTCCAACCCCCACTCTAGGCTTTCCTTTGATTCATCAGAATACTAAAATTTGAGATTTTAATCCAACCTACAGTTTAAACAAACAAACAAAAATATTTAATGCCCATTTTCTCAGGTGTGTGAACAGAAAATGAATGTTAAAATCTGTGAAATGTGAGATTAGTTAAAAGAGTTAAACAGATCCAAAACCCAGCCAGAGAGCACCAATATCCCTGCTTCCCAGATTCATTCCCCCTTTACCCCAAGACCTTAGCTCTGAATTCCCTCTTCACAGTGGTTGTTGCCCGGCACCCTCCATCTGCCCAGGGACTCCAAGGCAGTTGGCACCACAGCTGCCACTAGCGTGAGAATCCTGAAGAGAAACTAGACAGAGCTATCCTATTAAAATGAATGCTCACTGCAAACACAGGCCAAAGACAAAATACTTACATCTACTCAAACTGTTGATAGCAGATGACCCTGTGCCAGAAAACCCCATTCTTCAATCACCAAACCTATGGAGGATTTTGTGCATTTCAAATATCCACTCAGAAAATATTCAAGAACCATCACATGGTCCTATGTTTGAAATACACATTAAATCTGAGGAGCTCTTAGGCCTTAGAGAAATCTCAGCTTGGCTTATCTCTTTTTTTCCACCAAGAAAGCAGTAAGTTAGCCAGGACCCTCTCCCCTGGACGGTCAACTGGAAATCCCATTGGTTGAATGTACCTAGGTCCCCAGCTTTAAGACTGCTGGCCGGCAGTTTGAAACTTTCTCTAGGCACCAAGTAGTAGATAGTCTGGACTCAATTGTTCTCTAATTGTTTCCTGTGTGGAGGCTGACCTATATACTAGACTGTCATCTCGCCTAGGGCAAGGACCAATACTTGCTTGGCATCCTGCCCTGCGCTTAAGCATATGGTCATGCATTTGGTATACAATGCAAATATCTGATTTGTCTTAAAATTTGTTTAAAAGCAATTTTTAGTTGCTTTTTAATTTTTTTAATTAAGAAAATATGTTTGGGACGCCTGAGTGGCTCAGCAGTTAAGCAACTGCCTTCGGCTCAGGGCGTAATCCTGGAGTCCCAAAACAGTCTGCTTCGGGCTCCCTGCAGGGAGCCTGCTTCTCCCTCTTACCTGTGTCTCTCTCTCTCTCCGTGTCTCTCATGAATAAATAAATAAAATCTTAGAAAAGAAAGAAAGAAAATGTTTAAATTTCTCCCTTATGTTTTTTAAACTCGGAAAACTGAACATACCTCATTTGATAAACAAAGCAAAGAAAATCCCACTAAGTTCTTCACTGTACAAATTATAAGGCAGGCTGATGACTGGCCATTATGAAAGGGGATCTCATTTCATTCCATTGGGCTCTAATTTGCTGCCTACCATTCCTCCCAGCACAGCACAGAAAATGTTTAATAAGTATTTCATTACAGTGAAATCTTCATAACTTAAGAGGTTAAAGGCAGAATTCTGCTATCTTGGTCATTTCTACCACTTGTTTTCCTCTCTCTTTCCCATTTTTCCTCAGCCTCTAATCAAGTCACATTCTGAAGACATTCAGACTCACTACAGCTCAAGAGCTGACTGTGGACAGAGCTATAACCTCTTCTAAACCAAAAACTGACACCTCGGAGGAATAGATTTTCCTCCTTCAAGATAAGGGTTATCTTTAAGCTAAGCATCCAGGAGTCTCCCTTGGTTTTGTTTTTAAGCCTTAAGGAATTTTACCTTCTAGCACTATGTAAGAGGACTGATATCTGGGTACACACAAAAGCCTCCGGGTGATGGATATGCAAATTAGAATGTTTATACAATAGATGTAACTAAACCAAGGACATTACCTTAGCAGATAGGCTTTCAGACAAATTCACTTCAAACATTTCACTTTGCACTACTAATCTGAATTTTGGTGTAACTGTTGCTAATTTAGAATTTCAGTGATAAGATGTGTGCTCTGATTCTCTTCATTCAAACACAATGCTGCCATTTACCAAAGGAGAAGAAAAAGGAATTTTTTTTGTTGTTTAAAAAGATCAAGTATTTTGGTTACTTGAAAAAGCCATGAATAACATTCTGTATTGTATATTTGACTCACTCTCCAATAAGACATCATCACACCCCCAGTCTTCATTCTTAGGTGATAAAGAAAGAAAAAAATACTAGAACAGAACTTTAGCTTCAGATTTTCTTGTAATTTACTGGGAACAAACCATTGGAAATGCTTTGCCTTCAATATTTTAACTTTTTTTTTTTTTTTTTTTTTTTTTTTTACGGTTTGGATCTCAGAAAAACTGAGGCTGAGGAAGTATTAACCACCACCACTCCTTTCTTTTTTTTCCTCTAGAATGTTAAAATAAGTCAGTACTCCCCCAAACATACAAGTAAAAGCAAACAAACAAAAGCAATGACAGCTCAAAACCTTCCTGAAACTTTCTCATGATAAATATGACTGGGTTGTGGGTTATACAGGTGTATACATTTTTCAAAACACAGCAAAATGTACTCATGATCTCTGTATTTCACAGTATATAAATTATGGCTCAATGTTTTTTAAAAATACCTTCCTGAAAATCATATTTCACTGTCATCAATAATTCATCTCAGACCTGAGTTCTTTGTGGGTCAACAAAATCCTAAAGCCAAAAAGGAGTCTCATAACCCAAAAGCCATTGATACCCATGCCCCCAAGTCACCAGAAACTTCCATCTTGAATTCCCCTTCACACTGAAATTGCCCCAGATATGAAATTCCACTCACCTCACCCGACTGAGATGGCATCTTCAGTTTGGTGAGCTTGGCTTTGGCAGGCACTTTTAAGTCTGTTTTTTCAAAGGTCTGTTGCCGGTAGTCCTCCGGCAGTGGTTTCAGTTCAGGTGACTCACTAGGAGCCTGATCTTGACCGTCCATGGGCCGGACGTAAGCCGTGGGCTTCTGCTGCATCGCAACAGTTTTTGAGGGGAGGGAAGGTGGGGGGAAAGTCTGAGAAGGTGGCTGGGGAGGGGCCACCCCAAGGCCGGCAACTGCCACTAAATTGTCTTGAGGGGTCTCTTTATCATGGACCTTTGCTACTAGGTCTTTGGGAGATTTGGCTGGGCAATAGCCTTTACTATTACTGTTACTGCTGTGAATCTTGCTGCTTCCTTGTGTCCGGGGAAGAGCTTGCTGGTTGGAATGTACAGATGACAGGGGGGGCACTGGGGAAGGCAAGGAGAGTAAGGGAGAAAGCTCCCTCTCAGGAGCAGAGTCTGTCACCAAAGCACAGCGGTCTCCATCAGCTCTGCGGTCACCTTTTTTGTGATGACCAGAGCCGCACACCTCCTGACCAAGGCGATCTTGGGTTGGGTGCTGGCTGTCTGGTGGGCCATAGCTTTTGACATGAGGATTTGACATTGGTTCCATTCTTGGCTGTGCCATCTTTGGGTTCTGGCTTACGTTACCAACAGGAAGTGGTCCGGAGGCAGGAGTATTAACAGGCTGGTGGTGGGCACTCGTGTGGAAGGAGTGGGATGGAATGCTGCTCCCCTTTTCAGGAAATAAAGGATATCTTGGCTTTCCCAACCTATTTTCAGAGGCATCCAAGCGATGAGGGTGGGACTTGCTGCTAAAGAACTCCTTCACTTCTTCATAGTTTCCCAACATGTTCTGTATTCGACTGGATAGCTCATCACCTTTTTCTGTCTGGAAAAGAAAAATATAGCAGAGTTAGATACTGGAAAAAAAAAATCTAAGGAAAATCATCATTTAATAAATGTTGTTACATAATACTATTTAAAGAAAAAAAATCCACTTCTATTTAATGTATAACATAAAATGTAACATGCAGTTTAAACTCAATTATCCTGTTGAGAAGCCCACCCTGGACAAATATTACTAAAGACAGGAGACTAACATTACAAAGGAAGACCACAAACTGGTAATTTGAATGGCAAAGTACAGAGAATTTTCACTCTTTTTTCAAAGACAATCTAAGATAAGTGGTCTTATTTTCATATTTGTGACCCCTGTTCAAACTCACTTTCTATTACAGAGTGAAATATGGTGATAAATCAGGCTTTCTAGTATTCACTGAATACCTTGTAGGGCTCTCCAAAAAGGGGGATCTTTTCAGAAAATGCCTCTTTCTCTTGGTGAGCTTCCTGGTTGCGTCTTTCCTTCTCTCTAATTCGAAGCAGGTTCCGGTCTTCATTGTACAAGCTGTTTCAGATGCCACAAAGGAACAAAAACAATAAAATTTATCAGCGTCCAAGTTTCGTTTTGCATGTGTACATGTGTGAGGGAGGCCAGGAGAGGTCAACAAGAAGTGATAACAAAGGAAATGTTTCAAAGAAAGCGTAAGTCCCCCAAACCACTCCTGGATTGAGGCTGTGACCCTCTGGCCTTAAGTCCTGGCTCCAGAAACCTAAGCAGTCACTCTGGAATACTGCCCTTCGTGGCTCAGGACTGACTCCAAACTGAACAGTCTTTTATAGGCAGTCGTGGAAGAGCGACAAGATTAGCGTTATTTTTACTTTCAGCTTGCAAAATATGGGGTAGAGATAGAAGCTTTTCATCTGAAGGAGTCAGCAGGATGTGAACTTTAATAAGGCTGTTTTCCTGGATCACTATTATACATTTTGGAAGATTAAAATCAAAAGGTTTATTTCATAATTAAAAGATTACCAAGCACCCAAAACAGCATTTACTTCATTCTCTGCCTATTCTACCGGGAGTGTCTTGGCATGTTAAACCCCAAAAGATAATTTTAATTCTCATTTCAAATGTAAAGGATGGGAAAATCCATTTTTTTTTTTTTTTAAATATTCATGAGAGACACAGAGCAAGAGAGAGGCAGAGACACAGGCAGAAGGAGAAGCAGGCTCCATGCAGGGAGCCCGATGTGGGACTCAATCCTAGGACTCCAGGATCACGCCCTGGGCCGAAGGCAGGTGCTAAACCACTGAGCCACCCAGGGATCCCCAGGAAAATCCAATTTTAGATGTCAGCTTTACCTACCGAGAAGTCTGATAATCTGATTGCCCTACTTAAACCACATAAAAATATATCCTAAATCATCAGCCCTGGCACTAAAAGGGTTAAAAATGCATTCACTGACAGACAAATGGCAGAAGGAAACCAACAAGAGTGCAGTTTTAGCTAGCATGTAATCCCAAAGTAGGCTGGCCACAGGTCAGCAACACAGGCCACACTCTCCCGACACTCATATGTGATATATAAGAATAATGATAGTAAGAACTATAAACTGACTTTTGTCCTCATACATGTATTTCTAGGGGAGCTACTGAATCCTTTCCCCCATCATTATGTGAATAAATAAGTAGGAAAAAATTAAACTGTCTTGCCAAGGTCACATGCACACCTTCACAAATTATAGTGCTGATCTCAGACACCCCTTTTCCTGGCCTCTCTGCTCTCATGACTTGTCTTATTTTCTCCAACAAGAGCCTACTTACTGTTCTCCCTGCTTCCCCAACATCTTGTCTCTCTAAACTAGCCTTCTCATAGAAAGAAATCCAACCTAAAGCTCTGGTTCCCATGCCACTACCCACATTTTAAAATAACAAGCATTTGATAGCTCTTTGCTGCTGCAGAATTAACTCTAAATCCTTGCTATGGCATTAAAATTCTCCCAATAATCTAGTACAAATCTACTCTAGATATCACCCTACTGTTTCCCTGTAGACCTGCCTCATGCATTCTCCTTGACAGTCATGTCTACTTCCCAAACATAACCTTTAAAAGCAGCCTCTTGCTCTAATCTCATCTCTAGAACTCTGAATGATAATCAATTCTCCCAGGACCATTTCACACATGGAATATGATTCACCCACAAACCACCTGTATATTCTGGGCATTCCAGACTATTCCTTGCTCCTCACTGGTATCCTGGACCTTGATGCTTTCATTCTAATCAAACAAATTTCCTCTGCTTCTCTCTCAACCTCACACCCTTATCCCCGATTTTCAGCTACCAGCAAATCTCTAGGGTGGTTCCAATGTTACCCAATCTAAAGGCTTCCTTAAATTCACCAAGCATGTGCTAATATAACACAATGAGTGCTTCTCTCTCCTCCTCCCCTTTCCCCCTAGAATGTGAGCTCCATCAAAATAAAACCTCTCACTTCTCTCTCTCTTGATGCTAATGCACGGTACTTTACATAGAAACTAACCATTACTTTGTTTTGTTTTGTTTTTAAGATTTTATTTATTTATTCATGAGAGACACAGAGAGAGGCAGAGACACAGGCAGAGGGAGAAGCAGGCTCCATGCAGGGAGCCTGACATGGGACTCTTTCCCTGGACTCCAGGATCATGCCCTGGGCTGAAGGTAGGCACTAAACTGCTGAGCCACCCAGGGATCCCTAACCATTAGTTTTAAATTAAAAAACAGCCACTATGTTTATAATGTATTTTTAAAGACTTACATATAAATTTTTAAAGATTAACTCCGGAAGACATATGCAAAAACAATTTTTTAAAAATAGCCATCTATAAAGTTATTTTCTGCTTTTACCATAGCCTTAAGGTGGTGAGGAGGCTAAGCTACCTGGCTAAATTTACCTGGATGTGGCCAAAGAATTACCTGTTTAAGCTTACCATAACAAAAACTTTTCCTAAAGAATGGATAGCTTGATGTCATACTTTACAAGAGAACTACAAAGTGAACAATTTATGTTAGTCAACATACTGAAAAAAGTTGGAAAAAAAAAGACTAAACCAGAAACTAGCTATGGAATCTTCTTCAACAGAGTCTGAATCTCACATGTTTTGGACAGTTAGAGTTATTTCTGGTTGAAAGCAGCACAGTGAACCTGATGACCACTCAGGAATTCCTTTCAGTTATTTTATAACTTTGGTAATTCTTCATTGGCTCAAAAAAAAAAAAAAAATCATGAGGGGCAGCTGGGTGACTCAGTGGTTGAGCCTCTGGCTCAGGGTGTGATGATTCCAGGAACTGGGGATTGAGTCCCACCTTAGGGTTCCCATGGGGAGCCTGCGCCTGCTTCTTCCTCTGCCTATGTCTCTGCCTCTCTCTCCATGTCTCCCATGAATAAATTAAATCTTAAAAAAAAATCATGTAACGTTAACATACATCCATGAGAGCCAATTAAGAGGGTTGATCAGGAAATCAACTTTTTTCCTTCCAACTTGCTTTTACAGCCACTTGCAGAGCAGGTAGGGCATGCAACTGTCTTGTAAGCAACCCGAAATGCCAAGCTTCTCTTTTCCACAGCTACTTGGTACATGTACCACACACAGGTAAGAAGCAGCTTCCCAAGGGCACCTGCTTTACCATCCTCATCACGAAGGGAGTTCTCCCTTTCTGATTCTGCAGGTTACACCACCACAGTCCCTACAGCTTTATTTGCTTATGAGTGTTCACAGCCTTTGGTTCCACTTCAATAACAGACTTCTGCCCACTTCTGATTTTTACCTTGGTCTCCGAGAAGGTAACCCAAATGCAAAGTTCTCAGTTCCAGATGGAAAGTGAGGGTGTGAGCAGTGGCACCCCAACTATAGGCAGCTTGGGGTCCTCACTTAATTTTTCTATCAACTCCACACATATTTTTAAGAAAAGCTACCCTGGCTTAAAAGTACTCAGGTATTTCTAAATTGATCAGCACAGCCTTATCTCCGTTATCATGGGAGTTTTACCACACTTCAATGTTTTATTTCTTAAGTAACAAAAATTGCTATGGAAATAATAAGAACCCAATTTTACAATGTTTCCAACACCGGCTTATGGCTGCTATGTGACTCAAAAATCCAGGTACCTCCCACAGGGGAAAAAATCCTATTAAATTAGGGACTCGGCTTAATTAGAGGTTTTACTTCATTAGTTTAAAAGTTAAAACCCACACCAAGATTTTATTGGCAGACAAATGTAATACTATACCAATTTTGAAACAACCTTTGAGTGTATTTCTTTTTTAATTAACCATTCATTACCCTTCAACTGAAAAACCTAGTGAGATGAGGAAAGACCTCATGAGTGTTACTGGTAGGATGAGTTTTATGAGTTCTAGACTTTGTGAGAGAAACTCACTCTCCCCCAACTGTCCCTTGGGTCTCACTCCCCAAGGCTCCTGGGCAGGGCAGAGGTAGGCCGAAGAGACAGTAAGTGACCAGTTCACAATTCCCAGGACTACAGAGGACAGGCTGTGAGCCCTCATTCTTCTGGACTGTCTACCTTCTCCTTGCAACTGTCAGGGTTTTACCAGTCACACTGGGGAGCTTTCTGGTTTACTTGGCTTTTACTTACTCTAAGTTTGCAATGGTTTAACGAATGGTTTGCTAAAGTTCATAGGCAAATTTTTTCATGAATATTTTTCTTTATTCTATTTTGACATCAGGGGAAATATTTTTTTTTTTAAATATCAAAACAATTAGTAGTCATGAGTAAGTAAATCACTGTTCAGCCTTACACATCATCTTTAATTCAAGGTGCAAAGACGGGGTCGACAGAAGAATCTCAAACGAGGGGATTTGAAGTACATGTCCTACATGATTCACAGACTTCATTACCTTTGAATAATTACAAGGTGACTATCACTTCATTTAATTAAATTAAAGGTGGCATTTCTCCTCTGGTGTGGAGGAGAAAACATTCTCCCTTAGGGGATAACCCCATCCCAACATCATCCTTTCACTGGACTTTCTCATTGTTCCACACAAAGCTACAAGTTCTCCTTCCCTGCTTTCTATGCAGCATTTTGGATTAGGTGAGAGGTTCCCAAATCAATGAACACTAGAATCAACCTGGAGGACCTGTTAAATCATGGAATGCAGAGACCTATCCCCCAGTTTCTGAGTCTGTAATCTGATGTGGGACGTGAGATCTTACACGTAACAAGTTTCTAGGTGTGCACACTCTACTTGGCTCTATGGATCACTCTAATAAAGCTTACCAAAAATGGGAGCAAGGATGACAGTACCAGCAGGTTGCCAAGAACTGCCACCACTTAGCAGCTGTTGTTCAGTCAGCACTGATTTAGGCACACCACATCGGTCTCCTATTTAATTTTCACAACTCTGTGAGAGGGAGATTATTAACCCCATCTTCCAGACGAGGAAAAAAAATGAAGCTCAGATTAATTTGCTATTAAATGATAACCTTAAAATTCGAATGCAGGTCTGTTTGGCAAAAAAGCAGGTATTCTTAATCACAGTTCTGCTAGCAAGTTCTGCACAGCAAGGCTATATTAAATAGGGCAACAACAATATTAAATAGGGCAACAACAAAGAAGGTGTGCTGTGTGTTCATTTACAATCACTCGTAATTCCTTGGTCTCAAAAAGGTACACATCGATGATTCAGGTTTTATCCCTGCCAGCAGAGCAATCTCAGAGCCACAAAATGTGTTTGGTTCAATGTATCCACGAGGGTCTGTCCTTGCCTCAGGACCGGACAGAGAGCCCTTTGAGAGAGGAATGGCCAGCAGCATGAAGTTACTCCTCAGGTTATAAAAACCACACCACAATTCTTATTTTAGAGCCTTTAAAAAAAAAAAAAAATTAGAGCCCTTTTTAATTTACAGATTTGAGGTTACTGGCTCCATAACAACCTCTAAATTCACAAGTCCTCTCCAAAGTGCTAAGGGGCTCTTCACATTAATTTCTTTCAAGGACAGGCTGTAAATAAACTTGCACCAAAGCAGCCATTACATGCCTGATATCAGGCTCCACTCCCAGGAACTTCTGGCCACTAACCCAGGCAAGTTCCTAGAGCCTTGGTGCCACTTGCTTGGCCAGCCCAGGAGCCCCCTCCCCTGACCTGGGGAGAGAGAGACAGAGACAGACAGAGAGAGACAGAGAGACCACCAAGTCACATGATGATTTGAAGCAACCTAGGGCATTCAAAAATAAGGCCACATGTTGAAGTGCCCCTGGGGGGAGGGTGCCAAGTCTGACCACCCAGCAGATGGTCAGGAGTTTCCGCAGAAGTCTGCCTAAATAAAATAGGGAGTTACTTCCAGCGGCCATTCAGTCACCACTCTGTTGCTTTTGGATCACATACTACTGTCCCCCGTCTGCAAAGGTTCAGTACCGATGGATCAAAAAGATCTCTGCAACAAACCACTGCCCTCCACTTTTCCCCCCTCGTAAGCGAACTAGAAAGACCAAAGGGGAAACCACAGGCTCCAGCTTCCTGTGCCTGGTGGGCCCTGCAGAACACGAGTGCACCAGCCATTACTCGGGCGGAGCGGCCGCAGGTTTGCAGTCACAGAATCCTGCCGCTGTAATCCACGCGGGAGCCCCGGTGAAGCCTGGAAGTCTAACACACACCAGGCTGCTCTCGCTTTCGGAGAGGTGCTGAACTCCTGAGGAATTCAGAGCTGCCCATTCAGCCCCTGAACGCAGTCACTCAGTCGAGCCCATGCTGGGGCCTGTCAGGGCCCATTTACTCTGACTTCTCAAATGTCCCTCCTTGCCATCATGGGTAGATGCGTTACAACACTGTGATAGAATGAAGAAATCACAGTTCTGGTATGGATTAATGAGAGAGATCCTCTTTCTCAATTTCCCTTGCACTAAAAAAGAAAGGAAAAGAACATAGGTGGAAGGAGGAAAAGACACTATAAGTAACAGGAAGGGCCAACTTGAGCGTGAGCGATGGGGCCATCATCTGGCTGTGAGCACCTACGTCCAGGCTGGAGCCCACGGGCCCTGCTGCTAATCTAGGTTAGTCATGCAGGATCACCAAATGCCATTGGGTGCTTCCATGGCAACCCTGGGCCCCCAGGGCAGGCTATGCACAGCTGACTACCCATTTATCACCCTTGACTGACCACTCCACACAGACCTGCCTCTAATAGATGTGACCATTCTCTCTAGAACTCACATTTAAAAGCTGAATTCTTCCTTGGGGGATAGAGTGTAATTTCTCCAGTGTATTTATCTCCCTAGGCATGGAAGAGACATTTGGCAGGAAGGAAAGGAAAAAATCCTAAAATCTAAAACATAGACTAATTTTTGAAAAGAATGAGTCTTTTTACTGTTCTAGGAGGACTATGCCATTCTGATTTGAATGGACAAAAGAGAAAACAAAACGAAAAACTCTCAGTCTATTCACAAAAGTTGGAAAGGGTGGTTTAAAGATTGGTGATATGGGACGCCTGGGTGGCTCGGCGTTTGAGCATCTGCCTTTGGCTCAGGGCGTGATCCTGGAGTCCTGGGATCGAGTCCCACAGCGGGCTCCCTGCATGGAGCCTGCTTCTCCCTCTGCCTGTGTCTCTGCCTCTGTGTGTTTGTCATGAATAAATAAATAAAATCTTTAAAAAAAAAGAGAGAGAGACTGGTGATATGATATGTCACAAAGTGACAGAGACAAAAGGATAGCAGCTTTGGGTTCTTACTCTCATGCAAGCGACTTACTTTTAAAGTCCATCTTCAGGCCCTTTGCCACCATGTTTCTCTAGTCCTACAATCTAACATTCAGGGAACATTTTTCACATACTGGCTTTACAGGACAATGTCAACATACTTCAAAGCACAAAGTTCATTTTGCCATTAAATCTGTATTACTCATCAATACACTTTAAACATGAGAAATCAGAGTGGCTCCATGTTTGAAAGAAGAAATGCTGCTTCAAAGAATGGAGAATTTTTTCCCTCTTTTGCTTTGTACATGTGAAAGAATTTGCAACAGGTTTTCTTGTAATAAAAATCACTCAGCTAAATCTTCCAAAGATTTCACCTTTATTACTTCCCCCATCACCTAACACACACAATAAATGCAAAGAAAAAACAAAGATTTAACCCTTAATTTCAAAGACCAAATCTGATTTAATATAAAAGAAAAATCAGCCAAGTGAAATGACAAAATAGAATTATGTCACTCTTTTTTCCCTGGAGGAGCTCCAAGGGGATTATCTCAAAGTACAGCTCTGCTACTCACTTTTGCTTGCCACAGAAGACTCAGCCTCATTAGAATACTGAAGGAGTTGTATATCACTCCATTTTGCAAAATTAAATCAACCTTTAAGATATTTTTATATATCTTATAGACATACTATGAGTTTTGAATTGAGAGAGCATCAACTTGGGCAAACTTGAGTAAAAGGTCAGGCACTTCCATCCTAATGAGAGACACGTTAATTTACCTTTCAAAATGAACCTGCCAGGTCTTTTTCTACATACGTTAGTATGTAGCAAAGGTCTAAAAGGATTCATTTTACAAATATCTATCAGGAAGAAGCACCAGATTAGGGTAGAGGAGGTAAGCAGTAGTATAGTGGTTTAAGGAATATTTTAACTTTTTTTTTTTTTTTTTTTTAATGAGAAGGTATCCATTCATTATTTGTGCAGTTAAAAATTTTGATTAAGAACAAAAGAAACTGCCTCATGTAACAACATCAAGATCAGGGCTAAAGAAAAATTGAGGTGTTGAACATTTTACCACTAACTCTCACTGGAACCTATGAACACTGATTTTGGACCCTGGACTCAGTCTTCAATCATTACTAAAAATTACAGACCCATCTGCATAAAGCAGTGCCTTAGAGACTATGTTCCAAAGTTCAAACACCAGCAGCTGATTTTTTTTTTTAGAAAACCTGTCTCACTATAGCCCATTTTGGTTACCTTAATAGATCATAAATATATTTGGAGAGGCATTTGTATCCTATTGATGGAAAAGCACAAGAATTTGTCTTCTTCAATAGTCTTAAAAGGGCAGTGAGGGAAGCTGTGTGGGTGGGGATACAGAGCTCCAACAAGAGGACGATGAGGGGAGAGGAGACAGATGAGCTACTGTGTTCCTATGCATAAGACATAGTACTTTACCTTCTAATAAACACATTTAAAACACAAGCACAAAAAAAATAAAAATAAAAAATAAAAAAATAAAACACAAGCACACACATTTTAAACATTTTTTAAAAATCAAAAAACTAGTACTGACTCAGGAAGGCCATCATGCAAACGGCACAATTACACAAACCACAACACTGAAAAGAAATCACTCCCGACCTTGAAGATTTGACAATCTATGTGCTAGGGGTTAGTAAAATTTGCTTTTAATGCTATTTGAAATGAGAACATATTAATGTAACTAAGAAATTCCAGAAAAAGGCAGTCTCTCAGAGGGGATCCCTAAAATTCCGACACTTCCTACTTACAGTTAACTGAAAGCAAGTACAGAAATGACCCTCCCCCTCCCACAGTGGCAACAGGCTCACTAGAGGTAAATCTGCCACTTGACTATTTCTGTTCCCTCATTTAGTTATAAAGGTCCCTGGTGTTCGGAACTACCTCAGACCGCCTGCCTTATTGGCAACTGTACATTTGGCACCAGTCAGAAACATGGGCAGAAGCTGTTGGCTCTCCCCTGCAGATCTCGTCTGTACTAGGATCAACCAGAGCACTGGCCTCATTACCATGCCATTCTTCTTTCACACTCAACTGACCATGAAGGACCACATCACACACCTATAAAATAATGAGGCTGGTGAAAGTCTGTATTATAATAGCCACAAAATAAAAGAATGCGGTGATCATAAACTAAGAAAGAATGGAGACTATCTAGCTCAAAGTTCTAGACTTTTATGCTTGTCTCATTTAATTCATGCTCAACCAAAAAAAAAAAAAAAAAGTTTGGGATATTAAATCTATTAAGCATCCAAAATTTAAATGAAGTGTTGTGTGGACTTCCTTACTTCTGACTTGGGAGCACAGCCCCACAAGGCTTCTTGTCCTCAGCCACTTAGCTCCACACAGCTGCCTCACAGAAAATGCCTTTATAAAAATCATGAATCTGATCTTATTACTCACCTATTTACAGCTTTTCTGAGCCCAATGCTGCCTACAGGATTAAAACTACAGTGGTTAAGCCAAGCAACACCCTTCAGTACCTGGCTTCAACTTACCTCCAACCTTCAAGGGGTAAGACCTCTTTCTGCTCATTTCTCAAACAAAAATGGGGAAGACCCCATTCCTGCGCCCCTTCCCAATACTATGAACACAAAGAACTGGGGGATGTAGGAAAAAAGCACAGCCCTTATCTCTGCCAGTTCTCTTGAGAACTCTCCCCCTTTCGAAGCCTTCCCAAATATCCCTGCCTCTCCATCAGGGTCCCTAGCCCCAAACTCCATTCTCACCTCCAATCTCTGATGTGAATGATTCCTTTCTCTGGAATACATCTATTCCTGCAAGTCTTTCCATGTTTACATTTACAGAAATGAGACAGACTGTACACGTGCCTACAGATTTTCTTTATCAGACTGTGAGCTTCTTAATGGCAAGGACTCTTCCTGAGAGCACAGGGCTTAGAACTAGAAAGTGATGCTTAATCTACTATCCTTGACTTAGTGATTACATTCAAGCATTACTCAATTCCAAACAGTCGAGAATTCTCCTGAAGCCTGCCAGTCTTACTCATTATTTGATGACAAAATACGATTCATTGTCTCATACCTAAAACTGATTTTACCAGACTGTTGTACCCATCAAATGACTCAAACCGAGAAGGAAGCTGACATCTCTCTTTCCTAGGTCAGCCATGAAAGCTGCCTCAGCTAACACCATATGTCTCAGTTAATATTAGGGTTTTTATTCTTCAGTTTGCCATATTATTAGTCATGAAAGTCCAAGTATACTACACCAAAAAAAAAAAAAAAGGCTAAATAACATTTATAGCAAATACACATTCATTTTAAATCAAATAAGATTCAGAATAATATTAATAAGCTGTCCCTAGGACTAAAACTTCAACAAAAATCCCACAATGAAAAAAAAATCTCTCCATGCTGTTTTAAATGCATTGTGGGGAAAACAAAACAAAACAAAAAATACAACATCTAGAAAGTTTTAAAATGCAAATGAGATTACATGGCTCCTTCCACTGCTGTAAGATCAGCATAGGCTTCCCTTAGAATTCAAGATTAAAACCCAGAAGGTTGATCTATAAGGCTCTATCTCCAGCACACTATCTCCAGATATAAGCCCCTCCCCCCTGCCCTTCTCAAGTACTAGCCACACTGGCATTTCCATGCCTAGAACCGGTAGAGTTGTGCATTGCTGATCCCCTACTTGGATGCTCCCTCAGGAGAGTGGAGGACAATGTTGCCAGCAACACCTTCGGGTTAAATGAGCTCCTCAGTGAGGTCCCAGATTTAAATGAGCACTTGGCCTCACCAGCAGGAGTTCTGTAGCACTTCACCCTGCTCCATCTCTTTTTATCACTATCTAAAAATTATCTCGTCTATTCATTTATCTGTTCAATTATGTCTGGCTCTCAGGCAGCTCAGGTGGCTCAGCGGTTTAGCGCCTGCCTTCGGCCCAGGGCATAGTCCTGGAGATCTGGGATCGAGTCCCACATTGGGCTCCCTGCATGGAGCCTGCTTCTCCCTCTGCCTGTGACTCTGCCTCTCTCTCTCTCTCTCTCTCTGTGTCTCTCATGAATAAATAAATAAAATCTTTAAAAGAAAATTATGTCTGGCTCTCCACACTCACTTCCTCCAAGAACATATGCTACAGAACGTCAGTCACCTTTTCTCTCTTGCTCCACACTGTGGAGCAAGCACTAACCCATTAGGCTAAGGAGTACTGACTGAATGGATGGAAATCTGCATACAGATGCAGAACCTCAAGTAGTGTCTTTTTTTTTTTTCTTTAATGAACAACAAATTATACAATCTGGAGCTAACAGAAACATTTTCAAAAGACAGTATTTTTTTTTTTTAAAAACTTGGCAGTTATGGACAGCATCCCACAAATAAGATTTACACATCAATCAAATTTTCAAGTACCACACAGAAAGCAAGAGAAAAACAAATAATTCCTAAATTCATCTTGTATCTCATGAGACTGCTAAAATGCCTCTAAGGGATTTAAAAAAACAAGAAAAGCAACTACTCTCAAGAAATTATTCAGGAACAAGTTTATTTTTTTGTTTGTTAAGACGAGTCATAAGAGATCAAATATACTAAGGGGATTTTTTTTGTCACTTAACATCTTGAGCAGCATATAATTCCCCACATATATCAAACTGAATGAATTACATTCTACAGAACAGCTAAGACAACTACAGGATTTACCATTCCAAAAGGAAAAGTCCCTCCCAATGACCGAACTTCCAACACACACACATTCCAGAGAACCAATTGCAGCACATACGATAAGAAGAACTGTTTGAAACTGGGCCAATGTACCAAGTGCTGCTTCAGCCAGAATAAATGCTCAGCATTCAGACTCACTAACCAACAGCAAAAAGCAACAGGAAAAGGCTTACTTTTGGAAAATGAAAGGAAAAACAATGTCTATGTATTGATAAGAACAGTCAGGAACAATGGGATAATAAGGAAACTGGCAAGAGGTGATTTATTTTTCTAAAAAAGAAAATGTTAAGAAACATTTATTCTTTAAATGAATATGTAGAGACCCATTAGCACATTTCAGTTACTGAACAAACAAAATAATGTAGGGCTCCTCCTCTGCCCATTTAATGAAACTCATTCCATTATGGGAGTATATTGAAGACTAAACTTAAGGATGGATTTTCCATCCCCTGGTCAACACATAACCTCCAGTGGAAGCCACTGCCAATTATACTTTAAACCTAGTTAAACAAGCTGCTGTGGACATGTATATATGAAGAGATAAACTTTCTACAACTAAAAAAAAAAAAAGGCGGGGGAGGGTGGTTAGGCTCTAACACACATGGATGTAAAACACAAAGATAATCCTAACTCACTTGCATATCACACAAAACAGACAATAATGTAAGAATCAAGTGTTGGTATGTTTTTACAGAATCATCAGGTTTTTTCTTTACCTCCTGACTTACAGTTATCTTCTTTTAGTTAACTGCCCATGTCACATTTGTTTTCACAGAAAGAAAGCTTAATGTCATAAAAGCTAGAGGCATTCATTATCTCTTCCATTTTATCCTACAGACATTTCAAGAAGGAAGAACAGGGAGATTATTATAGGAGAAGAAAGCTGGAAACGTGTATTGGTATTTTATATGGCAACAAGCAACAATTACATGTTTCTAAATATTCTCATTTTCATCATAACCCCAGCTCACCTCCTACCACCGGCTATAATTGGCATCTCCTGAAAGCTAAACAGTAAGTCATTGTTTTTCTGGAGAAGTCTCCCTTCATTTTGACCTCTGCTAAGCAGTGTTATGAGCCTTACAAAGCTTGTCAGGATTCCTTGGGCTGGATTTTGGCCCAGCCATGGACATTTATATGCAGAATATATCATCTTTTCCCCATCACTGCCAACAGGCAGTTCACTTGCTTAAAACAAAGGGTATTTATCAAACTTAATACAGCACCCTCTACCTTCTTCAACACCAGTAAACTAGAAGCTTGAGAGTTCACTTAATTTTTTTAAATACACTTCAAGAGCTTCAGAGTTTATAATGCTTTAAAATTTTAAATTTGCTTTAAAATTTAACTCTGTCTTTGAAAAGCAGAAGCAAATAGTCCTATTGTAAGGAAACAATAAGCAAACATTTAAAATAACCAAATGCACTGATGCTTTATATTAACAGTGTCTGATTGTAAAATGGTTTCTTCCAACATCATCGCATTTTAAATTTTATTGCACCTAAGGTTATTTAAGAGCACAAATGCACTTCTATGGTTTTCCATAGTCCAACTAAGACCTTCAGCCTCACAGAATAAAAACAGAAAATCTATTTGTTTCCAGTCAATATTGACTCCCTTCCTATGTGCTAGACCTAAGGACAAAAGAGTAAGGATTCTACAATCTAGCGGGAGAAATACAAAAGGGGGTAGGGGCAGACTGCTAAGATTGATTGCAGAGGCTGGTTACAAGTGCCACAAGCACTAAAGAATCAGAGGAGAAAAACATCAACTCTAAAGGAAGGAGTCTGGGATGATTTAATTAGGAGCAGTGACATCTGAGCTTGAAGAACAAACAGGGGTTTGGAAGAGGGGAAGGGGTCCCTATGCCCCTGCTGAGAAAGCATGTAAGTCCTGGAGGGGTGATCATTCACCATGGGATGTTTGCACCATCTTATTTACATCATTCCCCAACTACAACTCCAAATTTCTCCTAAAAAGGGTCCAAAGAACCACTGATAATTCAAGGGGATGACAGCCTTTTTGCAGCCACCCAATCCACCTGGTTGGCCCAGAGCCTCAGTGATATTTTAGGGCAGCAAGCCCCTAAGAATTGCCTGTGGACTTTTCTCCTCCTGAAACAATGACCTCAAATTATTTGTTCATGAAAAACCATCAATTTTAGGTAATGAACAGAGTGGGGATGTCAAAGTTCAGAATGCAAATGGACTTAGCTGTGGCCCCAGATGATCACAAAAACAAAACTGACCACTCCTCCCAGCCCTCCATCCTCCTCATTGCCCCAAAGAACACAGTCCTGGTGCCCAATGGATACAGAGCCTTGCTGTGCAAAGTCTGGCCTGACTTCCTAATTCAAATGGTTTCACACTATTTTCAAGACTTCCTTGTATCCTTGCGTGTTTGTTGAACCAGCAGCCACAATTCCACGATTTAAAAAATTTAGTAATAAATGTAAAAGGAACATTTAGTTGAACATCCCCATGTGATTGTTCCTTGATTTCCTAACATGCTTAGCTCAGAAATTTCAGGCTTTTAAGTAAAATCAATTTAAAAAGAATAAGGCTACCAGCAGCAAAGAGGGAAAAAATTTGTTTGAACATTCCAATTTGAATGATCATTGAGCAATGCTTAAATTTCAACCTAAAAATGTACAGTAAACAAAGTTAGCAGAAACAAAAAGATGGACTAGACCAGAGGTTAGCAAACTGGCTTGTGAGCCAAATCTGGCCCAGCTGCTTGTTTTTATAAATAAAGATTTATTGGAACATAACCCTGCCCATTTGTTTACACACTGTCTATGGTTGCTTTGGTCCTGGAACAGCAGAGCTGACTAGTTGCAACAAAGACTGTGTGGATAGGCAAAGCCTGAGATATTTACCATCTGGTCCTTTACAGAAAAGGTTTGTCAGCCCTTGGACTAGATCCTAAATTATTAAGAAAGACAGAGGGTGAATTTTTAAGTTTATTTTGAAGTGTTTCATTTTAAAGGAGTAAAGTACAGACTATTTCTGAAATGTCTTCTGAAACATGTCAGTCTTTCAGGAACACCAAATTTCTCTCTTATCAGCTTTCCTAACTTGAGGGCGAAAGATGAGAAATCTCTACTCTTATCTCTAATTTTAATGCCTTACTTTTTTATTCCAAAAGACTGGTATAATGTAGTGTGTGATGCACAGTGTGCCAAGCTGGCTGCCTCCAGGGTTTGGCACCATTCACTGTACGATGTTATCTATTACCTCCAGGACTCAGCTCTAATACCCTGCCTGGCCTAATGGTCAACAGCCTCAAAAGGGTTGTAGAAATAGTGTGCTGGTGGAAGCCTGGGAAACGAGGAGGCATAAAAACCAACCCAGTCACTGGTTCCAGCTGCATCTTCAATGCAGTAATAGACTTCATGCTACAGCTGTATATGATTTAGGGTGAAATGAATGGGAAAGGACAGAATATGAGGGAGACAGCAGAGCAAAGGAAAACATCAGGAGAGGCTCTGGGATTCAAAATCCCAAGGCACAGCAAGTCCATCCAACTTCCCTGAGCTATCTACTCCAGCAGGCGGGTGTGGTTTGTGGAAAATATGAAGAATTAAGCCAGTGGCTGCTATTAAAGGTCAGAACTTACTGTTCCTCAAATGTCCTGGTTCTTTAGAAGTCTGGTGGGAGACTACACCACTAGATTTGAATACCTTCATTTAAATAAAAGGACATTTGTCAGGTTGACAGTGTAAGGAAACAGGCTGACAGCCTTGATAAAATTAAACCAAGATCTTCAAAATGAATGTGGACTGAACCTCTTACACACTTTAATCTTATTCCTTGGATTTAAACCTTCTAGGGGATCTCTCACTATTTAAGGCTGCTATCTTCCCTCTGCCCCAGGGAATGCTGCTTCCACTACAACTCTGGCCCAATCACAGATTCAACTAACTATTCCCTTACTATAAAATAGCTAGGAAGTGGCTGAAATATTTACATAAGACTTTACCAAAACCTGGAGAAGAACAGAATAGAAATAAACAGGTAACATTCAATCAGATAATTTGATTGACAAATTACAACTTGCCCCGCTTCAGCTTGGGGCCCCTGGTTGTCTACAGACCCACCACCAGGTTACTTGGGAAAGCATTCCTGTATTCCCAGATTCTCTCATTCATCCTGGCAGAAGACGGAGGCTCTGAGAACCCTGAGCCCACCCATGCAGGATGAGTGACACTGAGTCCACCACTTTCAGGAAAGACCCCATTCTCCCTACCAGTGACTTCCATAGCATGATCCTGGAAGAACACAACCCAAACACCCTGGCGCCCCTCTACTACATGCACTCTTTAAGCATCAGGCTTTAATTGCACTCTGTCACATGCATCCCACTGTTACCCAGAAATAGGGAGGTCTTAAAGAATGGACAGGGGGCTCTACTCCCATGAAGCATCTTGACTGGGCAAAGAGCTAATCCAAAAAAAAATTCAATGATTTTGGACTTAAGCCGTCAAAGCACTCTGTAAAGAAGGCTTTGCTTGTTTCAAAGAAAGCAGTCCCCATGTTGCCCAGTCACAGACTGAAGAAATTGTAGTCTATGAGTCAGGGAGAAGTCATTTTAAAAGCAATACTCAAGGGGCACCTGGGTGGCTCAGTCGGTTAAGCATCTGACTCTTGATTTTGGCACAGGTCATGACCTCAGGGTCCTGGGGTGCAGCCCCACAGCTGGCTCCACAATGGGGGTGGGGAGTAAGGATTCCATCCCTCCCCCTGCTTGAGGTACTATATCTCTCAAAATACATCCATCTTTAAAAAATGAGAAATACACAGAAACTAAACCTTGAAAGGAGGACAAATAAAACAGAGTGAGTCCATTTACACATCTTCTAATCATCTTCCCACATCACACCAAATATAATGACCCTAAAATTAGTCCTACATTTTTGGAGGGATTTGGGTTACGCAGACATATACTGCTGTCAAATGCACCAGTACACTTAAAGTTTGTGCGTTTCGTGGCATGTGACTTTTGTGGTGAAAGGGGGAAAACCCTGTAAATAAATACTTTAATGACATACAAGCGAAGTATTCTGGGATCTGGAACTTACACAAGAGGCATAAGAGATTAATGGATAGACATAGCAATGAAGAGATGAGTACATATGTGAGAAAACAAATATAATAATAAAGTTAATAGTATAATCTGGGAATAAGGCTTTTTACTGTTCAATTCTTCCAACTTTCTGAATGTTTGAAAAATTTCCCAATACAGTGTTAGGGAAATTAGCCACAAGAGTAAATTCATAGGGACGCCTGGGTGGCTCAGCAGTTGAGCGTCTGCCTTCGGCCCAGGGTGTGATCCTGGAGTTCCAGGATCAAGACCCACATCAGGCTCCCTGCATGGAGCCTGCTTCTTTCTCTGCCTGTGTCTCCGCCTCTGTGTGTCTCATGAATAAATAAACCTTTTTTTTTTTTTAAGATTTTATTTATTTAGTCATAGACACAGAGAGAGAGAGGCAGAGACACAGGCAGAGGGAGAAGCAGGCTCCACACAGGGAGCCCGATGTGGGACTCGATCCCGGGTCTCCAGGATCACACCCCAGGCTGCAGGCGGCGCCAAACCGCTGCGCCACCGGGGCTGCCCCTCTCATGAATAAATAAATAAAATCTTAAAAATAAAAATGAAAAATAAATTTTTAAAAAAGAATAAATGCATAAATATGGTAGGATCTAAGAGGCTGCCAAACACGAAGAGATCCCACATGGTTCCATCACCCATATCTACAGATAAAACTTCAGACTTAGGGCAGCCCGGGTCGCTCAGCGGTTTAGTGTCTTCAGCCCAGGGCGTGATCCTGGAGAACTGGGATCGAGTCCCACGTCAGGCTCCCTGCATGGAGCCTGCTTCTCCCTCTGCCTGTCTCTGCCTCTCTCTCTCTGTGTCTCTCATGTTTAATAAATAAAATCTTAAAAAAAAAAAAAAAAAAAGACACTTCAGATTTAACCAGAAGTCTCCATCAGAAAGGGGGTAAGGTGGTGGGTACATGTGGATGGCTCAGTCAAGTGTCTGACTCAGTTTCAGCTCAGGTCGTGATCTCAGGATCATGCGCTTGAACCCCCACATTGGGTTCCCTGCTCCACACAGAGTCTGCTGGAGATTATCTCTCCCTCTGCCCCTCCTCCCCACTTGGGCATGGGCACGCTTCTAAATAAATAAATCTTTGGGGGGGAAGAGGAAAGTGGAAAGCACAAATTCATCTATTAACCAGTACAGTGGCTCCTGAAAGGAAAGAACTGAAGAATGGTCCTGAACTCTGTGAGACACATCATGACAGCTACTGTTGGCAGAACTGAAGCAGCTTGAACATACATACGCCTGCACACTGCAAGAGTTTATCCATGTGTGTACACGGAGCCAAACCTTTCCTTGCTCTTTCAGAATCTTCCACTTTTGCTCTAATGAGACGAAACAAGGGATCCAGCAGAGATACATACATGCATTTGAAGAAAGACATTTCAGACTCCCATTTGGGAAGCTTTCAAGGCAATCTCCTTAGCAGCCATTGTAGAGGCTTAATTCACCTTTCCCTCCTCCCTCCTCCAATCTTCACCTGTGTAAAAAAAAAAAAATCACTGTTTTCCCCTATTTGAGAACCAGGTTGGTTGTGAGGTTTCAGAAAATTAATCTTCTCCAATTCTTGTCCTGCTTCTTCATGTACAGATTTAATGCCTATAGAGGAACCACTGGAATCACATTTCCTTCTTCATATTTCAAAGTGTTTTCCCTGCAAGTCCTTCCCTACAATATTACCAAGCAAGAAAGCCCTGGTCTTTAAGAAGGGCTTGATTCTATGGTTTCCCTAGTTTAAGTCACATCTGATATCTAAGATACAAAAGGCCAAGATTTTAGACATGCATTTTACACAAGTAAATTTGTAATACAATAGGTGGTTACCTTATACCTACCAATCTCCCTTTCTGCCTATTTTCTCCCTTGAGTTAGTTCAAAACGCTTCTGCAAATCAACCTCTTCCCTGCTAGGTATGTTAAGGCCCCATGTCACTGAGAAGTCTTTCCTTGCTGCCTTAAAAGGCCTGACTTAGTTCTCTGCTAATGGGCTCCCTCACCTCTGACCCCTGTATGTCACCTCCTGCTGCGGAGCAACCGAAAGGCCACTCAAGGTCCCCAGATGGAGACTGCTGTGTGTCAGTCTCCTACAGCAGCTTTGCTGAATTCGGGGAAGGCAGGGAGGAGGATGAGCAATATGCAGCAGGATGCAACACTCTGGCTACCAGCACAGTAAACTGATGAAGAGCATAGTGTCTGGAATTAGGGATAGGTTTGAACTTGGGCTCCACGACTTTCTAGCAGTGTCCTCTAAGCAAGTCATTTAACCTGAATGTCAGCCAGTTTAAAAAGATCATGGTAACAATGGTAAATTAATGTGAGGTTTAAGTGAGCTAATGTCTGATAGTACAAAGTAAACTGAGAGCACTCAGGTGAGTGAGAAAGGAGAAATCTGAAAATGTCCCTGGATGCACTTCCAGAAGTGCTCTTTATCCCACTCGGGGTTTACACTCTCCAAATTTGCAGCCTGTATATATCCTAGCCTTTGCCCTTCCCCTTGTCCCCTCTGCTTCAACAAATCCTTTCCCCTCCACCACACTCAGACGTGTTTCTTCCATTTCTTCCTTTCCTACAGGGCTGTGTAACCCACATGGTGCCCAGCAGCGTCCTGCGCGCGCGCACACACACACACACACACACACACACAGTGTCCTAAACAAACAGGTTAAATAACCAACACGTGGGGCCAGCCATGGCTGAGCTGGATGGAGTCTGATTACAATATGCTGATGTTCTCTGCAGCACTAATATACCCATACCTATGAGCTAGGGGGAAGCAGCAGAGCAGGGCTTCTGAACTCAGGCACTACTGACATTTTGGACCAAATAATCCTTTGTGCCCGAGAATGCTGTTCCCTGCATCGTACGATGTTTAGCAGGATCCCTGGCTCGCATCTTAGGTGATGGCAGCACAGCATCTTCCCAGCTGTGACAATCAAATATGTTTCTAGGCTTTGACAAATATCCCTGTGGGGGGTGGGGGTTAAATAACCTCCTCCTCTTTTCCCTGCCTCCCCCGTGTTGAGAGGCACTGCTGCACAGAAGAGAAATATTCCCCAAGTCATAGTGTTGGTGCTCGACTGAAACCGCAACCGCCACAGTGCAGCACACTGCAAAGTGACCCGGGAGATCTTTCCTAACAGCTACGTTTGTGAAAGGCACCTTCGAGAGTCTGTCACTACAAGCTTAGGCCAACAGGGTAGGTCACAAACTCCAAGTTCTAATTGTACCAAAGGTTTAGAACTGTTGTAAGAATGAAGTGAACGAGTGTACATATACATACTTTATGGGACTTTAGTCCCATGCCTAGCAAATAGTTAAGTCTTCAATCCCTGTGCACCATTATTAAGGATCTACAGCTGGGGTCCCAGCGCTGGGCAAAGCAGCACAGGCCTTGGCTCTCCCCTCATCCATTTTTCATATGTTCCTCCCATCCATCTCCCCAAGGAGAAACTAAGATAATACTAAACACAGTACACCAGTCCCTAGAGCTGACAGCATATGAAGCAGGGTAAGAGACCAGAAGAAAAAAAAAGGAGAATCCAAGAGTGGCATGAAAAGTGTGGTGTCCTGCAGCAGAGGCAAAGGGGTGCACACATTTCATACTAAACAGGAAGAAGCAGAAGGAGGTCAGTTTCACTCCAAAATGAGTTTCTTATAAGCAAGCAGCATTCTGAAAGAGGATGAAGGGTACAAGGGATTTCACATCTTTTATCCAGGGAAGTTCCAGCAACATAAATCTCCCTTTCCAAATAATACAGAGTTCCCTGAGTTACAAATACCTCACAACTTCAAACAGTTGCACTGTTTGTTTCCTTAATTCCCCATGTGGCAACCCAGTTGTGGGGAAAAGGCACTTCCCAGTGCGGGGCATTAGGAAATACCAATCTCCCATTTCTTCTGTACCTTTCTTCACCCTGAGACGAATTTTACACATACCATGTTTCTCTACTCTCATCTCATTCCCTCTTCCTGTTTCATACACTTTAATTAAAAGACACAACGCACAGAATCATGCTCCATTTTCTCCATCCTTCCTTTGCTCCATTAGTAAAACCAAGGACCACTGACCATACAGATTAATGTATACAGGACAAAGATGACATTAATGTGAAAGTCTAGAGTAGATTAGTGGAGGCTGTGTGCCAAGTGTCACCTTCTGGCTCTGTGACTGTGATCAGTCATTTAACCTCCATGAGCCTCAGTTTCTTCATCTGTACAACGGGAGTGAAAACCGATACCTTAGAGAGTCAGTGATAATTACCATATACCAAAATTATACATGTCTGTTCCTTCAAAGTACCCAAAGTTCACCAAGAGAAATACTACCAGGAGAATTCTTTATTTCCACATTTTCTTCCTATTAAACCTAAAGGTCTCTTACCTCCCTCCAAAAGAACCCACTTAAGCAGAAGACAAACTATCTTATTCAAGTATGGTTCATCAGCCTTGTTTTATCAATTGCACTGTTTTCCATTTCTGTACCACATGTTTGACATTTTGGCACCGTTAGTGAAGAAACATTCTGGGTTCAGCCTGGGGCCTAACCTTCATCACATGATTTTCATTGCTGCTTCTGCAAAACATTTTCTGTGCTCCAAACCTATTTCTGGAAAAAAGCAGTTTGTAAATAGGAAACCATGCATGCTTTCTTTTTAAATTCCCAACATCTATTGAAGTAACACCCACTCTTACCAGCAATTCAACTATGAAAACAGTGAAAGAAATGATTTTTTTGAGTTAAATCAGAAATGTTTCTCTTTAAAAAAAAATAATAATAATTACAGTGGCTCTTACTGTCCTACAGTTTGGGCACAATTTTTAAAGGAATTCTATAAAAAATATAAGATCTGAATTTTCTGTTCTTGGTAATTTAAACAATTAGATTAAAATTTACAGTTAAAGACAATTGGTAAAAACCTGTTATTTCCTTAACATTTATAAAATGAGATCGCAAAAACAAGAAACGCAATTTTTCATTGGCTAATTTTTAAAAAATATTTAAAAGCACAACGAGAAATAACCTGATTTCAATCTGCATTAGGATTCCGACTTCTAGGGGCACCTGGGTGGCTCTGTGGTTGAGCGTCTGCCTTTTGGCTCAGGTCATGCTTCCAGGGTCCTGGGATGGAGTCCCGCATGGGGCTCCCTGCGGGAAGCCTACTTCTCCCTCTGCCTATGTCCCTGCTTCTCTCTGTGTATCTCTCATGAATAAATAAAATCTTAAAAAAAATAAAATAACACCTTGCTTTATTCAAGGGGAGGCTTTTGGCTTTTAAAAATGTATTCCTAGCATGGCATTTCTAAGCATAAAAGACCTTACGTTCCTCTTCAAATTTAAGACAAAATGACAATCTAAAAAATCACAACCGCCTAAAGTAATCTCTAACTCATCTTTCCCCCTCAATATTGAATAAATCACCTATCAAACATATATCAAGAATGATTCAAAATGTGGTAACATTTAATGTGTAAAGAAAAAATGGAAAAGGATCAAAAGGAAAATGTTTGGTCAAGTTGTTGAAAATTATGGAAGATGTTTCTCTTTCATTTTAATCACAATTAACTTTAATATATTGTTGCTTTTGTTTTACCAAACTACAGAATATTTTAGAGCAGAAATTGTATTATGGTCAAGGAAAAGTGAATGGAAAAAAATCTGCTAGGAAGTAAGATTCTCTCAAAGCATGTGGCTGGCTCAGTCAGTGGAGCATGCAACTAACTCTTCATCTCAGGTTTTGAGTCTGAGCTCCACACTGGGTTTGGAGATTACTTAAAAATAAAATCTTAGAGTTCAAGAAAAAAAGAAAAGAAAAAGAAAGATCTTCTCTACAGCAAATAGAGACTACAAAATCCTCCTCTGCCTAAAGTCCAATGTAAGTCACCTAACAGAAATAGGATTCCACTCTAGAGAGTTAGACTAACAATGCATTCATTTGGGACAAGAGCAAATGTACATTTTCATTTCCTCCTGGAGAAACTGAGGCAAACAACATTTCCCAAATGTCCCCAAGATAAATAAGGGGTGTCTGGCTAGTGATTCAGGAGTCCCTGGCACTCAAACCTACTCTTTTCCATTCCATGAAAATCTGCAAAGAACACAGTAATCCTGTCTAAAACTTTAATACTTCTCAAAAACAGGATGAGGTTTTTATAGGAAGTTATCCCATTAAAAGGCCACCAGCTTTTTTACTTTTTTTAAACAAAATACTCAAGTTGTCTTGAAAAATATCCACGAAAATTCCAAAAGCACGGTCAAAGAAGGGAGGTTGGCTCTAGGCATATTAATACACCTTAAAAGGGCACAGTGATTGAGTTTGACAATAGCTCTTGAATAGTGAGAACAGAATGGCTACTTTTGAGGGAGAGAAAGAGAGGGCTCCAGAACCCTCACTCCTCAAACCAAAATAAAATCCACATGGATAAAAGATACAAAGATATAGCTTTAAAAAAAATACATCAACAATACTCAAAGAAACCTTCTGGAAGTAGACCTAAGAAACTAATACCTTGAAGGGCGGGCGGACAATTTAAAATGAAGACATAACAATTATGAGTATTTATGCAACAAAAGCATTGTAACAATATTCATAAAGCAAAAACTTCAGAAGATTAATAGGAGAAATCGAAGCTCATTAATGTACAAGACTTAGTTTATCTCTCAGTCCACAGAATGGACAAAAAATATGAATATAGAAATTATGTAAAACAGGTCTAATGTACAAACCCACATTTAACTATGGACCCTGAAAATAAATACATTTTTTATATGTTCACAATACATTCATAAAATTATCATATGCCACAAAAGGTCCACAACTAAATATTTATTTAAAAAGAAGTATGAAACAGAGGTACAAGAGATGACGTGACAGTGAATGCAGGATCCCTGAGGTAACTTTATATAATCAGAAATAGCTGTGATGCATGCAGAGGTAAGAACTTTCAGTTCCTATAGTAGTTTGTTGTGATCACATTTTTTTCAAGAAGCCACAGAATCCCTTGAGAAAAAGGTACCCTAAGCTATCTGCTACTGCCTAAAATATCCAACATAGAAGAGTATCCCTTTCCTATTTCTAAATAGACTAAAAGAGCTCCACCTTCCACTGTGTTTTCAATTTAATTATTTTCAATGAGAAGTTTGTTCTTTTCCTTAAACCCTTAACATATATAATTTATTAATCCAAGATCTGTTTTTGGCAGAGGTGGAGGCCATCTTTCACCACACTTCGTATGGCAGTCTTTCACACGCATGAAAGGTTGTTTTGTAAATTAGCCTTTGTATTTAATAGCCAGGCTAAATATCCTCCTTACTGTCTAAACCTTCACTTCCTTATGACCGGACTCACTAAGCTGGGACTTCCCTAATTTTATCACAATCTTTATTTGATGGCTTTCCAAACTAAGAAAAACGTACTCTCAAATTTCTTTCCCACATGTTTAACTTGTTTATATTTATGCACCAATTAAGGCAAAGTCTTAGAAAATATAATCCCTATTTTAAAAATACAATTTGCTATGGAACTCATTTTGCCTTCATTAAAAAAAAAAAAAAAAAAACCCAGAGCTGACTTTTGATAAAAATTATTTTTGTGGATTAATTCTATTTCAAGAAACTGCCACATGGGGATGCCTGGGTGGCTCAGCGGTTGGGCGCCTGCCTTCAGCTCAGGGTGTGATCCCACGGTCCTGGGATCAAGTCCCACATCGGGCTCCCTGCATTGAGCCTGCTTCTCTCCCTGCCTGTGTCTCTGGCCTCTCTATGTGTCTCTCATGAACAAATGAATAAAATCTGGGCAGCCCGGGGCGCTCAGCAGTTTAGCGCCTGCCTTCAGCCCAGGGTGTGATCCTGCAGACCCAGGATCCAGTCCCACGTTGGGCTCCCTGCATGGAGCCTGCTTCTCCCTCTGCCTGTGTCTCTGCCTCTCTCTCTCCCTCTCATGAATAAATAAATCTTAAAAAAAAAAAAAAATGAATAAAATCTTTACCAAAGAAAAAAGAAAGAAAAGAAACGAAACTGCCTCAGGACAGTATTTCCTAAAACCATATTTGCCCTGTTTGTTTGTTTGTTTGTTTGTTTATTTATTTTATTTATTTTTTAATGATAGAGATTGAGAGGGAGAGAGAGAGGCAGAGACACAGGCAGAGGGAGAAGCAGGCTCCATGCTCCGGGAGCCCGACGTGGGACCCTATCCCGGGTCTCCAGGATCGCGCCCTGGGCCAAAGGCAGGCGCCAAACCGCTGCGCCACCCAGGGATCCCTGCCCTGTTTATTTATTTATTTATTTATTTTTAAATTTTTATTTATTTATGATAGTCACACAGAGAGAGGAGAGAGGCTGAGACACAGGCAGAGGGAGAAGCAGGCTCCATGCACCGGGAGCCCGACGTGGGATTCGATCCCGGGTCTCCAGGATCGCGCCCTGGGCCAAAGGCAGGCGCCAAACCGCTGCGCCACCCAGGGATCCCTGCCCTGTTTAAAAATGCCATCCTTTCCAGTACTACCATCACTTATTTCTATGTATATTCTGAAAGAGCAGTTAGTTCTAACATATATCATGACCTGCTTTTTCTCCACTTCAGGTCAATTTTGTCAGAGGTTCTTGTGGCTGCCAGGAGACCAAGTTCCACACTCCATTATTCTGTCACAACACCAGACACCCTGTCTTTTGTCACAGTGCTTTAAAAGTTTGCAATTGTTTCATTGGCCAGGCTGTTTGCTTATTTTCCCTCCTCCACCCCCTACTTCCTATCAACTATGAGCTCCTCTTCATGTGGGGAGGCAGATATATCTGTCTGAACCAGCTTAGAGCCCTGTACACACTGTGGCTGGCTCTCAGTAAGCAATGAGGTGTTCATCGATACATGATATGAAAAATATTAAAAGTGCTGCTTGTGTATGTGAATTGGCCACAGTCATAAAGCTATTAATGCTGATATAATCTTTAAGAAGGTAAATTAATACCGAGAAGCAGTGAATGCCAATAACATGCCATAACGTTCTAAGGCTCCAAAGCTGAAGGCATACTGGGCAGACTCATTAAAGGTATCCATGCAGGAGATAGCTAACCAGGGCCTCAGAGCTCTCTAACAGAATAGCAGCAGGAGTGCTGAAAAGATGATTCACTTTAACTACCATCACACATACATCTAAAGACAATTTCAGAGCACTTCATGAGTATTTTTGTTCATAAAATAGATCTATCTTTTCCTGAAGTTTGGAACACACCACCGATTGAGGGCATATGGTCACCACCTTCTCCCAGCAGGACTCAAATTTTAAAGATAATTTCCAGAAGCTCCACTTAGATAACGTATCTTTGCATTCAAGACTGCAGTGAATGGGAACAGCTAATTTTTGCCTGAACACTTTCATTAAAACAAAACACAACACATTTAAATGACAATTTCCAGGGCTATTTTACACTTCTGAAATAAAGGATATATATAATATATTTATATTTATATTTATTGCTATTTGCAGGGTTTACGAGTTATGTATTGGAAGATTCACTTCCTACTTTGGCAAAACATACATGGATACTTTAAAAGGTTTTTTTTTTTTTTTTTTTTTTAAGATTTATTTATTTGAGAGAGAGGGAGAGAGCACAACAGGAAGGAGGGTCAGAGGGAGAAGCTGTCTCCCCAGTGAGCAGGGAGCCAGACGCAGGGCTCCATCCCATGGAGGACTTGAGCCCAGGCCTCCAGGATCACGACCTGAGCCAAAGGCAGACACTTAACTGACTGAGCCACCCAGGTGCTCCTTAGATGTTAATTTGGTTTTCTTTAAATATTCCTTAATATAAATTTGTCAAAAAGCCCAATTTTAGAAATACTATAAAGTACTTTCTACAGAAAAACAGTTGTGTTTTTAAGCCATATGTATTTAAAACATCACTTTTAATAATCAAATGCAAAATTGACCAGATCTCAAAATCACCAGTTCCACAGCCCAACTGACTCTAAAGATAGCAAAATAACTTGCAAAACATTGACTGAATTAGATCAGTTTAAACATAGGCTAGGGTGGACATACAGTCTGAAAATAGTTTAGTGGTTTCTCAAAAAGTAAGGCATCATCAAACTACCCTAGGACCCAGCAATCTCATCCTTAGGTCTCCAACCTAGCAAAAGGAAAATGTATATCTAAATAAAGACTTACATGCAAATGTTCATAGAAACATTATTCATAATAATAGACACCCCTACCCATGAACATGAACACACACACACAAAACCGGTTTATCACATTCAGACAGCAGAATACAAGGCAAAACTAACACATGCTATGCCATAGATGTACGTCAAAAAAATTATGCAAGTGAAAAAAAGCCAGATGCAAGAAATCAAAAGATTCCATGTATGTGAAATATCCATCCACAAAAAGCCAAAATTACACACATGGAGCTAGGAACAGGCATTACCTATAAATGGACTAAGGGATCTTACTGGAGAGATAAGATGCCCTAAAAATGATCTAGTGATGGTTGTATGACTCAGTAAAATAAAAATAATTGAATTGTACACCTGAAATGGGTAACTCTTATGATATGTAAAATATACCTCAAAGTTATAAAGAAAAAACTTGAGCTAAAAAAAAATCATAAAATGAGAAGTAACAAGAGATAAAAGATCGGAGTGATAGTGAATGTATACTGATTAAAGCAAGCTATTCCCACCCCTCCTGCCAAAAAAAAAAAAAAAAAAAAAGTCATTTACCACACTACCAAAAGACCACATAGGAGTAAAATTTCTACTTTACTCTTTAACATAATAGATAATAACCAACTCCTGGAGGTACCCCCAGAATATGAGTGACCTCGAGAAGAAGCCAAGTTTTATTCCAGGCTTATCATGAGCACTGTCATGATCTTTTCAAAGCCTACAAATTAAAGTCCGCATTAAGTAAATCTAATGATTTTCACTTTATCCTTAGAAAAACATGCCTGTTAAAATAAAAATATGAAGCTGTTTGTAAGAATAAGGCACCTGTCATGAGGTTTAAAACAAAAACCCCACACTATTAGCAAAATGATAAAAATTATCAAACTCAATCTTTTTTTAACTCCCAATCATCTAGGGCTTTTTGTTTCTGGGCACAGTTCCCACTTAAAAACAAAAAACTATGGTTAATCAGTTATTCCGAATTTTACTAAAACCAAGAGACCTGACAAGGAGACAACATTCATCTCTTTATCCTTCCCACGTTTTCAGCTAAAAACTGATTTTGCAAACAAATATAACCCACTGGATTCCACTGTATCTTTTTACTGTGCTAATGTCAGTAAATGTGGCTGCCTAATTTCTTTCCTGTGGTACAAAGTTTATATTTACATAGCTTTTTAAAATGGAGAGTTAGGGCAAGTATGGTTTAACTCTAAAAGGGAAGTGAGTGGGGAAGGAAGATACACAGACTATAAAATTACAGAAAAACAGAATACAGATCAACGTTACTTGAAAAAGTTAGCTATGTGTTACTGTCCAGAATTTTGTACCAATAAATATCCCTTTTAACAACTTTTTAAAGTATTTAAAATTCAGCATATTAACTTAAGAGGTTCTGTTTTCCTTTAAAACATGCACACACACATCCTAATATCATGGGCTCACAGCAGCTCAAGCTACCAACTTACTAGATAGGCCATCTTAGAAATGTCTACTGTAAAATATTAATCAAGAGACAAAAATATGGAATTTCTGCCAAAACTAGGAAAACAGGTTTCATTCTTTTACACAAAAACAATGGGAACTGGTTAATTTTATACCACTTTCCACAAATTCATATCCAGAGTAAATCAGGTACACCTGCATTTTTAAGGCTACAAGAGTAAGGGAATCATTTAACAAGTTGTCCAGATGCACACTGTCCAGGATGAAAGTCACGTGATAGTCTCGGCTCTAGCATGACCACAAAAACATATGCACCAAATCAAAATTTAATTACACTGCAGGACACCACTTGTGAATTGTGCTACATATTTTATCAACTGCTCTGCTTTTGACAGGACAGTTTCCTGAAGGAAAGTTCCAAGAACTGAAGAGTTACAACACCCACATACCAGAAAGTGTTTCCTGAATTTGTTACAGGAACTGACATCTGCTATAATTTGAACATTTACTTCCCAGTAGGAGGCCCATTTAAAATTTTTGTTGAACACTATTTGTTCAACAACAGTAGACATAGACAATGTTTTGTTTAAAAAAAAAAAAAAAATCACCACCACCACCACCACCTTTCAGTTTCAGAGTTTGGATATAACTGACCAATTCACAGTTCTAACTTTTCCCCTGGGAACAAAAACATCTGCCACCTGATAAACTGGGGGATGCCTGGTAGAGTGTGAGTTTGTTGTTTTGGGAGGGAGCCCAGAGTGGACAGGAAAGGGTAAATTAAATATCCAGGTCCTTGAGAAGAAACAATTCGTAGGAAAGTGCTGCATGATCAAACTTGGACACTACTTCTTGGTACCTTCTGTTTATTTTTTAAATTTAAGTGCATATGGACACTTCAATTACAGTCTGTAACCGATACATGAATTTATAGAGATGGAGATTACTTCTTCTAACAACCTCTTGTCTATTTCAATGGGGGAAGGAGGACATGTGTATATATGAGTATATTAAGTCAAAATGTAACTGCATTGCATGATATACTTTATGTATCTCTCACACACAGACTCCATTACACAAAGAGTAGTAGGATGGGCCTCTGACCTCAGAGCCAGCAGGGCTCCACCCAAGCTCCACCCGGTGGGGGTGCAGGGGGGGGGGGTCGGGCAGAGTAGAACCAGCACCTTGGCAAGCACTTCTAGTGTCTAGTCAAGTTTGAGAACCTTGAACTTAATAGGACTACATTGCACCTAAAATATTATTTGTCTGACAATCCAGCAGTAAGCAATACTGAAAATAAAGGCAAGATCATTTGGGGTAAAATACAGGCAAGTCAGTAACTAAAAAGTTACATCCTTAACTCTCTCCAGCCCACCCAAGCCAAGGATCATGTGGCCCACAAGTCTCTAAGTATTCATCATCATATGAGCCATTATGGAGAAACAATAATTCTTGGTACTTTTAGAGTGTGGTCAAACTGTGGGTGCCCTTTAGAGATATAATACCTAAATCCATGGTAAAGGCCACTTAGGTATCAATCGAAATACAATATATATTCCACTTCAGTTGACTTCAGTTATTTTTTGACAAGATGTTGCTCCTGGGATTCCCCTTAAGATATTAAACCTGACATCAAATTACTGCTTGAGTAACAGCCTTAAGAATCTGATAGTTCAATCTGGTTAAATTAAAAACAAAGCCAATAAACCATAACAAGAAAACAAACGTTCACCACCAGAAAACAAGACTTCCAGGATATTAAGTCTGCTAGCTTTGTGGCCATCAGGTTAAGCTTTAACTCACTGTGGATAGGTAGGGGAAAGTTTGCACAGGGGAAAGATTCTCAACACTGATCACTGCCAAGACACAAAAAAGTCAGAACTTGGGATGGTTCTGAATTTAATTTTTACTTAGGGACTCTGGGCATTAACACTAAAAGCTGTCTTATTTCTCCCCTTGAGGCCTAAAGCTAAGCTCCACCTGACACATTTATATTTGAACAAAACATTACTGTGCATTCTATCTGCTGTATTATTCTGAGCAAATGAATACATGTATATTTATAATAAACAACCTGAAGCAGAGCTAAAAATACTAGTTTTAGCTCTCCCCTCAATTTTTTTCACTTACGTAAAATAAGAATCATTTAAGCTGCTGTAAAAGTTATGCACACACCCTATACCAATAAAATGTAACTGAACCACAACAGAGATTATGATATCCAAGCATGTTATGTTTGTACTTCTGAGCCAAGAAACTTTGTCCTAAAGATGTAGGCTGAATCTCCAACTAGTACTGAGGGAAAATCAAAATACACCATCACTGTAGTTCTTACTACAACTCACATACAGGACTTTCCTTTTTAAAAGACAGATTTTTGGAATTAGGTTTATTTGCCAATCTTGGAAAACAAAATAGAGAAAATTCCTAATAGAAAACTAAGTTTATATATTTATTTTTGTAAAAGAATTTATTTATTCATTAGAGACAGAGAGAGACAGAGAGAGGCCAAGACACAGGCAGGGGGAGAAGCAGGCTCCATGTGGGGAGCCTGACGTGGGACTCCATCCGGGACTCCAGGATCAGGCCTCAGGCTGAAGGTGGCGCTAAACTGCTGAGCCTCCCGCACTGCTCGGAAGTCTATATATTTAGAAGCAATCAAATTGTGTGTTATATCTCAAAGCAGTGATGAAGATAATTGGCTTCTTACTTCCTCCACTTCACAGATATTAGGTAATATATAAATTTGAATGCTCAACACAAACGACAGTACCAAAATGAGATTTCCCTCTTATCCCTGATTAAGATAACATTTTTCTTTACGGAGAATATGTGAAATTTAAATTGCTTAAATGCAGTGTTCACTAAATTCCATTTTTAAAAGAATACAGAAGCAGCAATTGAATACCTTTTCATGCTCTCGTACAGAATCCCCTAAATCTTTTGAGAGATCACTTGAGTTAAAGTTGCCAAAGAACATCCCCATCAACCAGCTGACTGAAAAAAAATGACTCAATTCTCCTTCTTTATCTTGGAAGAAGCTGTAGTCTGAGTCAGGAAGCTCAGCTGGCTCTCAGGATGAACTAGAAGGAAATCACTTAAGAGACCTGTCTGTTTCTCTTCTGTCAAGGACACTGTTTACAATGGCGTCATAAGGGAAAAAATGAAGATATTCACTAGGTCAAAATACTGCATAAATTATTTCCCTCTTGAAATTACTTCCTTGAACCGCACTTTCCAAAATACCATAGCATTCTTCTTTGATATCTGCTCACATTTAACCAGAGTTTCTCTGCTTTCATGAATTTTCTTCCAAGGTAATCAGTAGCTCACAAATCAGGAGGGAAGAGGACAGAGCAAAACTGGTTCTATACCAGTTTAAGAGCAATGCTTTTCGCAATGGAAAAATTTCCCTCACCAAAGAGATCCACCAAAAACCGGCTTCATAATTATCTTGGGAACAATCTGACTTTGCTTTATTATTATTTTTTAAACGTCATTAACATTAACTTCAGTCAAATTCAAACAAAAACGCTGTGGCAGAACTAACTAAACCTAATTTCCTTTTGCAATTTGTCTGAAAGTGCTTTCTTCTGAGATGTGTTCAGCCACCAGATGCTACTCTCCAACAGAATTTTAACTCCCCCACTCCCCCCTTCCTCCTGGGGGTGGGGGGTGGAGGAGGGGCAGGGCTTCTCCAAGAGCACAAGGTGCATTTTAAAACTGGTTAATCCCTGGCAGTAGTTGAAGGTATGTATACCTTTCTAGAATTCAAGGATTGCTTCAACTGGGGGCGTAGGGGGAGAAGCAGAGATGAACCAGACAAAGCCCTCCTTTCTGTTTTATCCATGAACACACTCTTCAATATAAAGCAAGCTAATCCTCACAGAAAAGTATAAATCTACAAACTATTATTAAGATTCTATACCCATTCCTACCCATTCAAAGGCTTGCCACCTTCAAAAGAGGGCATGCCAGATTGTATATTTTTATAAGGTATTCTGTGCCTTAGATGAGAATTTGGAAACTAAAGCCACAATCTGTTAACTATTTCACATTAAAGAAAGTTAAGTGTGTTAAAACTCCCATCAAAAAGTCGTCAATGTTATCTGTTGTGCTTATAGGTTCCAAAGAAAGCACACACTAATCTGAGAGCTGAGGCATAGTATAGGTATGTCCTGCTTTAACTGATACTGCATTTCTAAGTGACTGCCTTTCTCCACAACTCGAAAACTCAAACCAGGGGATCCCTGGGTGGCTCAGCGGTTTAGTGGCTGCCTTCGGTCCAGGGTGTGATCCTGGAGTCCTGGGATCAAGTCCTGCATCGGGCTCCCTGCATGGAGCCTGCTTCTCCCTCTGCCTGTGTCTCTGCCTCTCTCTCTCAGTCTGTGTCTCTCATGTATAAATAAATATTAAAAAAAAAAACATATTAAAAAAAAACATATTAAAAAAAAGAAAACTCAAACCAAATACTAAGTGCTTTCAAAATAATGACCCAAAATATAGTTTTTAAAACATAGGCAACTTGTGTGCCCGGGTGGCTCAGTCGGTTAAGCGTCTGCCTTTGGCTCAGGTCTCGGTCCTGGAGTCCTGGGATGGAGCCGCATGTTGGGTTCCCTGCTCAGCGGGAGACTGGTTCTCCCTCCTTCCCTCCCTCCCTCCCTCCTTCTGTCAAATAAATAAAATCTTATCTAAAAATTAAAAAATAATAATAAATAAGTAAAACATAGGCAGATGTCTACCACTTCTGGGAAGGGGGAAAAAAAACCCAACCGCAAAATAATCAACTTCCTACTTTTAGGTTTTAAAATGTGGGAGAGAACTGGTCAGCTTCAATTTATAAAGGTTCACAAGCTAAGAAATACTTAGGTAGAACCTCTCATTCAAAATACTTCCAGCCTATGCAGGAGATGCTAAAAATGTGAGATAACATCTTGTCTTAAGGAGCTGACTGTAGAAAAGGAACACACCGCCTAGTCTCTTCACATGAAAAATTAGTCATGGGACGCCTGGGTGGCTCCGTGGTTGAGAATCTGCCTTGGGCTCAGGGCGTGACCCCAGGGTCCTGGGATGAGTCCTGCATCAGGCTCCCCAACATGGAACCTGCTTCTCCCTCTGCCTGTGTCTCTCTGCCTCTCTGTGTCTCTCATGAATAAATAAAATCTTGAAAAGAAAAGAAAAAGAAAAATTAGTCATATCCCAACCATAAGTTTCAAATGAAGAATATTCCCTTACAGCAATGTCAAATAATGAGAGAAAAGTGCCATGGCCATCTCATGTATTCACTATCAGTGCCACAAATTTCATTCTAAGTTCTCATCTACCTCTTCCACCAAAAAAAAAAAAAAAAAGTCAAATTATTTTAGGTAGTGCACAATGAAACAACTGTGGTTAGAACAAATCGAGCTATGAATTGAGGGTCAATGAGTCTACCAATTCAGACTAATTGTTCCAAGAGAAAATAGATACTGCAGTGGCACATGGGCAAGATTTTACTACCCTAGATTATAAATCAGAGGTGATGGTTCTGTTTCTCTTAGCACTACTCTGAACAATCTGACCCAGCTTGAGGTTTCCTTGAAATCCAAAAATATATGAATTCTTCTTAGATCTCAAAGATTACCTACTGTCCCACAAAATACAATGTCTAAATGAGTACAGACCACAGACCAGATGAGATGTAACTGGAGAAAGTGAATATTTACAACTTGTGAGATCTACTCCCATTATGCAAGCTAGGAAAACAACAGACATCATGGCTTTGTTCCTAGTTCAAGGGCATGTCTGAAGGCCAGGTTAGAAGAGCAGAATATACACAGACCTATTTCAATTACTAGCAAGTTGCACTACCACACAGGTAATTCAAATTTTTCCATTTTATAGCAAAGCACTTTTAGCAGAAATTGCTTTTTGTACACTTATAGTGAGGCTCTGCAGTTCCCTTTTCACATCTCACCTCAAGATTAAAGAGGAAGTCTGGAAGTAAGGAAATGCTGCAGAGCAGCTCAGGAGTCAGGCATTGCTCTACTATGTGACCTCAGGCAAGAAACAGGCTGGCTGGGCCTCAGTTTCTTTAACTAAACATGAAAAGTAATAGTACTTACCTATTTAAGTGACTGAGAAGAATCAAAGAGATAATCCAATTAAAGTAGCTGTGCCTGGCACACTGCATGCAGTGACCAATTAGCTATTATCTCATCTTATTCTTAATTAGTTTAAGAGCCGAGGCATTGAAATCACTTGCACCTGAGTTCAAATCCCAGCTCCATATTATTGAGTTCTGTTGGGTATTTAATTTCTTAGACCAAGGTATTAATCTAAGGCTTTATTCCACAGACACCCCACCCCACCCCCACCCTTGGCAGTTAAGTTTCATTAGAGGTTAGCCAAAAAAGATGCAACTTTTGCTTCTCATCCATCCAAGTTTTCCTACTATGTGGTTTCAAGTTAAGAACCCCCCTCCCCCCCCCCTTTTTTTTTTAGAACAACCAAGAACATGGGGCAGGAGATAAACCACTGAGTTCAGAGGATTAAATATATAAAGCAGACAGCACACAAGAGGCAGAACTATTTCTACATGAAATAGTTCTCTTCCTAGAAAATCCTCTTAGGAAAAAAATCTTGAATTTTATATAGCCCACACTTCAGTATTTGAGCATCTATTTCTTTCAGGGGTACACCTGGGTTTTCAGACCTGAAACGTTCTTAGCCTTCTAAGACACCCCCAAATCCCTAAACTACATCAACTATCAACCCCAAGGGCCCTCCTACTTTAAATATTTGACACCAAACTGCTTTTTTAGTGAAAGTTAAGAAAGAACTCTTAAATGTAACTCTAAGTTGCCCTCAGCACCAACCTGCTGCCACAACTAAAATGAACTCACACTCAACAGTCTGGGTCGTGTAAGGATCACTGATGCCTTGTCATCGGTCCTTAACCCTCGTTACAAGAAAAGGAACCGACCGTGAAAAGTCAGGGCCCGAGGTCCTTACAACAGCGTTCCTCTGACAGCAACTGCACTTCATTACCCCCCCCCCCCCCGCCCCGGTACATTCCCGGTCTTTGCCTACTCAGCAGATTCTCGCACGCTGCGCCGTTTTAGGTGGAATCCTACATGTTAGCCGTTAAAATTCTCGATCACTCACCAGCCGAAATTCTCAACCACCTTCTCCAAGGCGAGCTGCTTTTACATCAACTGCTTTCTAAAATTCCGATCAAAACAGTAGCCGCCAACCACCCCCCACCCCCACCCCCCACCCCCATCCCCCACACACAACTCAGGAGAACCCACGGGAGGTGCACAAAGAAACTAAATGCAAATTCCGGGCAAAGGCAGACAAGTCAAAAACAACTCAATTTCCACGAAAACAACCAATTATTCTGGAAGACGGGAGACATTTAACTTCGAACTCCCCGTCTCTCCTCCACGCTGCAGGAATTGTCCAGTGTGCTCTCTCCCAACTGGTTTTTTTTTTTTTCTTTTTTTTTTAATCTGACGGTAAGTACCGAACCGCGGCACCCGCAACGATGAGGGCAATGACAAAGCTGCTTCCTGCCGGTCTCCCTCGCGGCACCCAACCTCCCCCCCCGCCCCCCTGCCCGCAACCTTCAACTCCCCCAGCCACCAGCTTAAGAAGTTCCCGTCGGCGCCGGCTCACCTGGACTGGGCTGCCATCGTTCAGTCCGCAGAGCTCAGGGACCTGCGTCCATCGGAGCCCCCGACCCGCGGCCCTGCGGCCAGCGCCGCGCTCACCATCGGCCGGCGCCGGGCGGGGGCCGCCTCCGCAGCACGACTCGCCGCGCTCCGGGACTACCTGCTCGGGCAGCCTCGGGCTCCGGCCGGCCGGGCTCGCACCAGCCCGGGGGACATCCGGGCACTGGGGCCTCTGCGGGCCCGCTGCACTTCGGACCGGCTCGGGGAACGGCGCGTCCGGACTCGGAGCAAGCCAGAGCCCCCCGCGCGGCCCCGCAGGAGCCCGGAAACCCAAGCCGCCCGCGCCCCCGGCCCCGCGGCGCTCGGCAACCCCAGAGCCGCACGGGGACCCGCGCCGCGGCTCGCGGAGACCCGAGACGGTCTCCTGGCTCGCTGGAAGTTGTCCGAGTTCGTCGGAGTACCCCCTGCCAGGAAAGTTCTGGTGGTACGGTCCGCCTCCTTAAATGGGCACGGCGCTCCGCGGGCCCGAGCCGGAGGCTGCGCCGGGCGGGGGCACCTCGCCGAGCGCCGACGCAGCCCCGTCCGCCCGCCCGTCCGTCCGCCCGTCCGTCCGCCCGTCCGCCCGTCCGTCCGCCCAGCCCCGCCCGCAGGCCCCCGGCGAGCGCGCTCCTGCCAGGTTTTAACAATGTACAAACACCCCGCGGGAACACCCAGTCCCCGGGCGCTCGGAACTCAGCCCCGATCGGAATCTGGGTGGAATAACCGGGCCCTAGAGGCTGCCGCGAGCAAGGAGCGGAAACCACAGCAGCACGCCGCGGCCGCTCCTTTGGGCCGTTCCGATGCGTGCGGCCAGGAAACGTGCGGCCAACGCGCTCTTTCTCGTTTTACTCCGTTCACTTTCAGTTTTGATTTCATGACATTGGAAAAAACAAAAACAAAAACAAACAAACAAAAAAAAAACGTTTACAAAACGCCCTTCCCTTTTTTGGACGACATACTGATGACAGAGTAAACAGTAACTCATTTTGGGGGCCGGCACTTTAAAACCCAAATCATCGAGGATGCAAACCAGCAACACGGTATACAAACACTGTGCGAGAAGTACAGATGAAAACGGGTCCTACACTAAGAGGACCGGGGAAGGAAGGAAAACCTTAGGTGGGCAGAGATGGAGGGAGGCTACGCTCCAGTAGCTCGGGGGGGGGGGGTAGACAGCAGCACACTGTGGGAACTGAAAAACTCTTAAATGAATGCCTGCCCAGTAGACTCATCAATTCTACCTTGAATCGTTACAGCGCTGTCCACCTCACAAAGGCATCCTCCAGACTTATTACTAGCGAGCCATGGAATACAGACATGTGTGACTTCTGGCATGAAAAACAGTGCTGGGAGGAAGGCCCCAATGCATCTCTATGCGCGGTTCTCCAAGTGTGATCAGTAGACTGCAGGAGGCCCCAAGAACTTCTCCGAGGTCAAAACTATTTTTAGGTTGACACAAAGACATTATCTGTCATTTTCAACTGTGCTGACATTTGCACTTCTGGGTGCAAAAGCAATCGTGGGGTGACTGCCTTAGCACTGACGGAGGCAGTGGCAGCAAACGGGAGGGACTAAGCAGTACTGACTTCTGCACCACCACACAGAGCAGTTAAAACAAGTGTCCTTTCCCGATGTCCTTAATGAAGCAAGCAGCAGGAATTACTTTTGTTAAATCTCAACAAGGCCTCGAGTAGAGGTCTTTTGGATGTTCTTTGGGACAAAATGTGCACATGAGCACCCTGCTCCTGCAAAGTACAATAGTCTAGAAGAAAAGCACTTGTGTAATCGAGTTGTGAGCTAAACCAGCTGTTTTTTTCATAGACTGCCATTTTTACACGAAAGCACAATTGAGGAACTGTGATCATTCCAACTTGGGTTTTTGGCAGTCATTTTCTCAAAAATGCACAAAGTGAGTCTGTTTCCTCAGGGAAAACAACTGACAGTTACCTATTGCCAATGATAAAATTTGAGCTTTCAAGCATTTTGGGAAACTTTTACATCTGCCACTGTGAGCTTAATAGCTTCCCGAATCATGAAAAGACTTTTCCAATGAGAATGGAGGAAGACTCATTCATCGCCCAGAATGATTCCATTTTGCCTTCAGATCTGTTCCTCTTAACTACCATTTTTCTCCCTCCAGCTTTATCTGGCAAGGGACCCAGAGGGTAAACCATCCAGGACTGGGAACCAAAACTATCCCCTCAAGCAATAAGGACTGCCCGGACTCCAAGCCCGTGTGGTTGACCCCAAGACAATGATCAACCTGACGTTTTGCTGCTCAGCTGCAAGCACCAAACTTTGTTCCGCATTTTCCCTATATAAACTCAGAAGTATTCTCAGCACCTTGGAGATAGTTCTTTAGGACATTAGCCCGCTATCTCCTGGCGTTGGCTTCACTGAACTAAATTCCTTTCTTGTTTCACCACCGCTTGTCTCTCAGCCCTTTAGATTTTGTTAGCGGTGAGTGGCAGAACTTGGTTTGTTTGCCCCCACCACCACCCCTACCCTGGGCCAGGTGTTCCCGCACCCTTGGGCTCCAATAACAAATTTTCTTGTGAGCCAGCCAGGAGCTGTGCTTCCGTTTTGTCCAGCCCTCTTGGGATTCCTGGATGGAGCAGTTGGCTGCAGTGCACCAGGGCTCGCCTGTTCATTTCCCAAATCAGTGACACTGACAGGCTGGAGACAAGCACTAGTGACTAGCTGACCTCAGGCAAGGAGAACAGTCCCTCATAGTGGCCAAAACTTGTTGTGGGCACACTTCCTTCCACTTACCCTGGATAGGAACCGATTGCCTTAAACCACATTTGGTGAAGCAGAGAAATGAACTAAGGAATAAGTGGGCCCTGAAAGATGTGGTCCCTGGTAAACTCCTCCACAATGTACACTGGGCCCTGTCCTTCTCAAGTTCCCTGTTGTCTGAGCTCCTTGGAATCATTTTGAGCTTGCATGGCTGGTTCATATGATTTGTAACAAGGAATTTATAAAATTCGTGATTAGAAGTACCATTAGAAGAGGAGAAGGAACATGTGGCAAGTAGGGAAGTCAGGAGAGGTGTTTTCAAGACTCTTGAAATTCGTGTAAGAATGGGAAGTACTGGGGATCCCTGGGTGGCTCAGCGGTTTGGCGCCTGCCATTGGCCCAGGGCGCGATCTTGGAGTCCTGGGACCCAGTCCCACGTCAGGCTCCTTGCATGGAGCCTGCTTCTCCCTCTGCCTGTGTCTCTGTGTCTCTCTCTCTCTGTCTCTCTCATGAATAAATAAATAAAATCTTTTAAAAAAAAAAAAGCTCAATCTGAAATTCCTTGTGAAAAGTTCCAGCAACGCAGATTTAAAAGAACTTATATGGCCAATTACTATTCTTCCTGTGCTTGTGTAAATAGTTAGGCCAAGTTTGTTAAAACTGGACTTGTGGGACACCTGGGTGGCTCAGCAGTTGAGCATCTGCCTTCTGCTCAGGTCATGATCCCGGGTCCAGGGATCAAGTCCCGCATCGGGCTCCCTGCAGGGAGCCTGTTTCTCCCTCTGCCTGTGTCTCTGCCTCTCTCTGTGTGTTTCTGGTGAATAAATAAATAAAATTAAAAAAAGAAAACTGGACTTGTTTTACAAAATAGTCTTAATTTAGCTACCTTTGTTGGAAATGAAGGTGATTCTGGAGAGAAAAGTTATGTTTCAATAACGTACTTTTGTGGATGTTAGATTCTAGTTGTGATTATCTTTAAAGGTCTGTTCACCTAAACTACATAACTTGAGGCAAATTTCAGAGGAATTGCCACAATAACTCAGGTATAGACAATCTTCATGCCTGTTGCTCTGTGGGAATAATAAAAGGACCCATGGGCATAGGACTGAGCAGTTGAACAATGGGAGGTACTTGCTCTTAGGGATGCTTACTACTCCGTTCTCAGTCTACACTGTGTCTGAAGTTGCCCATCGGACTAGCTCTCTCAAATTAATCACCTAGGTCACACAGGCCCTCCCTGGGGGAAGTAAAGGATGGAGCTGAGTATCCGTGGGTATCCTTTGCTCCCGTGGTGGCGAGGTGCAGGTCATTAACATGTGTTTGCCTTAGTAAAAGAACAGATCACCACCACCACCACCACCACCACCACCATGCATGCCCCTCTTGTGGGAAATGCAGTACATGCCAGAACTGAGTAGCTAACTGCTGAGCAAGTCCAGTGGAATAAAGCTGCCCCCTATGTAATAAAAAGTTAAATAGTATTCAGGGATCATCTCAGGCAATGGTATGGACTTCCTTTAGTTATGTAACTCACTATTACACTGACAGATTCTATGTGGCGAGTATGGCAAAAATCACTCCCTGAAAACCAAGTGGACCCCACTCTGTTGGGTTAACTATGGACTTCTGGAAATAATGCATGGCCTTACCTTCCTTATGATTGGATTAGCCCATACATTTGGGGATGAATTATCTCCCACTGATTAAACTGGAGTTAAATCCTAGTGATTTCTCATAATTGGGATATTGTTAAAACTCGACATCATGCAAAGAGGGCTTCTTGATGGTTTTCTCCCTTAGCCGTATTTGTCCCAGGAGCCACCTCCATCAATGTCGGGGGCTTTAGGCAAGCATACAACCAGCCACCTTTAAGCAAACCTAGCATACAGTCACTCTCCTAAAATGATGAAACCACACAAATTCCAGAACTAGCCCTTCAAAACTGGATGGTCCTTGACATTTTGACTGCAGCCCAAAAGAGGAACCTGTGCTCTCATTTAAACAGAATGTTATGTCTCTATTCCAAATTACTCAAAAAATGTAACTAAAGCCATAACAGATTTAAACACACATATAACTGCTATAGATGCCCTAGTTCTAGATCCTTTGGGCAGTTGACTAAATTCGATTGCTTTCAAATGGAAATATGCCCTGCTAAGCATTGCTGTATTTCTTGGTCTTCTCTTTGGTTGTTGTCTGACTTTGTATTTTGTCAAATAAGAGCCCACGCATGTACTAGCTCAGAGATCCCCTTCTGTCCTCCTCAGCAGGAACACAAGAAACAAAATTCTCCTAACCTATCAAAATCTTCTATTCCAAAATTGCTACATTAATGATCCCTGGCCCGCAGGAAGTAGTTACAGCAGAAATGACCGCTGACTTTTCTCCTTCCACTGAAATGGAATGATGACTTGACAGTGAGGATTTGAAGGAGGTCCCAGTCATTGCCCAGATTGACTCCATTTAGCCTTCAACCATTTCCTCTTAATGATTTTGTTTTTCCCTCCAGCTTATCTGTTAACTCAGGCAAAAACCCAGCAGGCAAAACATCCCGTGATGGCAACCAACACTACCCCTCAAGCAATCACTACTCCCCTGATGCCAGCCAGACCCCACGACTGACCCCAAGACAACTGTCAGCCTGACCTTTGCTACTGCTGTGAGTACCTATGGATCTTTTTTCCATGTCTTCTCAATATAAACTTAGAAGTATTCTCAGCACCTTGGAGATATTCTTAGGACATTGGTCTCCTGTCTTCCCAGTGCTGACCTCACTGAAATTCCTTTCTTGTTTCACCACTACTTGTCTCTGGGTCTTTAGAATTTTTTAGTGGCAAGTGGCTGAACCTGATCTGTTTGCTGCCCCCACCCACACCACCACCTTGGGGCTGGGTGTTCTTGCATCCTTGAGCTCCAGTAACAAGATGAGAGAAATAAATGTGATTTTAAGAGATCTGCATAACTTTGTGACCAGTATCTTCTAATTAGTACAAAATCATGCATGGAAAAAGATTCACTGAAAGCGTAAGACAGATGAATGGATTTTAACGTATCAAAGTAAAAACCAAGACAAAAAACACCCTAAGTGATAGGATTTCAGATTCCACACTACAGCTAAGCTTTAAGAAAATAGGACTTGTTTCCTTTGGTATGATTAAAATACTGCCCCCTTTTCTGTGTGCAGCTGGATCTTCTTCATAGATTTCAACCAAAACAACATTACAACAGATTGAATACAGAAGCATATGAGAATCCAGCTGCCTTCTACTGTATTAACCTTCTACTTAACAGTAAAGAGATTTGCATGAATGTAAAATAAGGTCATAACTGTTGCTAATTTATTTTATTTTGGATTTTTTTTCAATTACAAAGTATTTAAATAACAAGTAATGGGTTTATTTAAATAAATAATATTTAACATATTAAATATCTCAATTTTAATTTTTAATATGGTATCAATAGATAAAACCCATATATAAAAAACTTTGGGGTTCTCAATAATTGTGGGGCACAAACTTATTCCATGTCATTTGCTAATACTTTCATGTCCCTCTCACCTCTCCACACTTACCACGGCTTCTCTTGCATTATAGGTTATACTCTTATTAACTATTCCCATGTAACCTCTTAGCATCTAAATCAGCTTTGAGGGATCCCTGGGTGGCGCAGCGGTTTGGCGCCTGCCTTTGGCCCAGGGCGCGATCCTGGAGACCCGGGATCGAATCCCTCATCGGGCATCCCGGTGCATGGAGCCTGCTTATCCCTCTGCCTATGTCTCTGCCTCTCTCTCATAAATAAATGAAAATTGAAAAAAAAAATAATAATAAAAAAAAATAAATCAGCTTTGAGAAAATATGGCCAGATTACCTGGGACTTGTGTTAAAAACACAGTGGAGTCTAGAACTATCGAACCAAAGTCCTTGTGTGGTGGGGTCCCACAGCTAAGCATTTCAGCATATTCTCCAGGTAACACTTGTTTCTGCTTATATGTGAGAACCACTTACCTAGATCATGGATATTTAGAAAATAATGTTAAGAGCTTTTGATTCACTTAACGGTTTAAAATCCCTAAAATCATTTTAGAAGTCATGGTTGAACAGCATTTATCTTCAGAGATCGCTATCAAACAAAATACCATCGCATGCATGTATTCTTATTGCCATCACAGAATGATAAACCTTCAAGGAAAGAAAGTATAAATTCAGAGAAAAAGTCTACTCCTAAGAATTTTCTGCTTTCCATTTCCCTCTCCCCCCACACTTTTTCTCTTTTTTTTCTCTTTTTCTTCTTAATACCAATTATGATCATCTGTGCTTTAAACAAATTGGTACCAGACATAAGTAAGATGAAACAGTATTTCATAAGAGCATTTACTCACAGAGTCTCCATTTACCACAGGCCAGAAATGTAACAATAGTAATATTAAAATTACGTGTTTCCTCTGTGAACTGTGTTAATTGTTCTGGCACTATTTAAATATGAGGATATGAAAGAATACAGCAAATGGTTACCCAAAAAGAGGGAATCACCAGATTATGATTACACCTGAAACTACTCAGGCTCTAAAAACTGTAAATTAGTGACGGTAATTTGAAACTGAAGCAAGATTATACTTGATTTGTAATAGATCTAAAAATACTAGAGGAAAGTGCAGAGAAATTTTCTGGAACTAGATACTGCCTGTGGCTGTAGTACAGCAATACAAACATGGGTGTTATTACTTCCAAGCATTCTGAAAACACCACTGTGTCCTAACCACAGACTTGACAGACTTATAGAGTAATGAAACTGAACGAAACAGACATTTTTGATCTTTAGGAGGTGGAGGGGCAAAAAAGTCTTTGGTGTTCGGAAAAAATTTGGAGAAAGCCCCATATATAACATTTGTTTACTTTGATGTGTTCATGATCTCCCTGGCACCCACTTAGGGAGCCCATGAGGTTCTGCAGACTTCAGGTGAAGAATCACTGGGCCCTGAAGTATGCTCAAACTGGACCAGCTCATAGACCCAACTTAAGTTTACAAGTTAAGAGGTAAGATCACCTGTCAATCTTCACTGCCCCTTTAAAAACTTAGAGCTATCTTTTTTTTTTAAGATTTTATTTTTTTTTAATTTTTATTTATTTATGATAGTCAGAGAGAGAGAGAGAGAGAGAGAGGCAGAGACACAGGCAGAGGGAGAAGCAGGCTCCATGCACCGGGAGCCCGACGTGGGATTTGATCCCAGGTCTCCAGGATCGCACCCTGGGCCAAAGGCAGGCGCCAAACCGCTGCGCTACCCAGGGATCCCAACTTAGAGCTATCTTAGGAATGCCCAGTGCAGTGAAGAATTGCTAAAGAAAACAGAAAGATCAGAAAGATGTTATAGGACACTAAAACACCATCTATACAACAAAATAACAAGTTTCTCTGTACAGTGAGAATATGCTAATCAGTCTACATTTTCTAAATTAATCCTACAGTGACCAAGTATGCTAAAACCAAAAGTAAGGGGACACAATTTAACAAATAGGGTAGAATTTACAAGATGAGTTAGATTATTTCACAATCTAAACTTTGTTCTTAAATAACAAAAGAGTATTTTTTTATTAGCTCTTTAAATTAATGACCTTTATAAATGACACTTGAACACATGTAGTGGCAACAATATATGGCATATATAACACACCGTAAGTATGATCACAAATATGTACTAGATATTGTAGGGTTTTTTTTAAGATTTTATTTATTTATTCATGAGAGACAGAGAGAGAGAGAGGCAGAGACATAGGCAGAGGGAGAAGCAGTCTCCATGCAGGTAACCTGATGTGGGACTTGATCCCGGGACTCCAGGATCACGCCCTGAGCTGAAGGCAGACGCCCAACCACTGAGCCACCCAGGTGTCCCTGTACTAGATACTGGCATCCAAGAGAGAAGATAGAATCATCTTTCCAATGCTCCACCATCTATTTGACAAAATATACAGACCTATGTTTAGAATTACGTATATATATTTACATTTTTAATTCTTAAAAAACTTTAGAAGGCAAAATCTTTCTAACACACCCTAGTTGAAATTAAAGGAAGAAAAAGAGGGCTACATAGGTTAGCTTAATCCAAACTATAAAATATCTCTTTCAATGTACTACACATTTGGTCCACAATAATCATCCAGTGATTCTACTCTTTAATAGCATTTTTAGGTCTAAAAGTTATATAGGTCAAATCTCCTAAGAATTGCCACTTCATTTCAACGGAATGTTATTTAATGAGGACACTGCAAAAATCACTTCACAAAAAGAGGTCTGCTCAAGGTTGCCACTGGAAGATATCAAATAAAGCAGACACAGGAAAAGGGAGAAGAGGCAGAGGAGGAAACAGATGAGCAGTCCAAGGGGCCAGAACTAGCAGGGAAAACAGTATCATAAGCACCACTGGAAATTAACTACTCTCCTTTCAGCTGTGACCTCCATGCAAAGTAGTTCTCCTCTCACTGGTCTTGAGAAAACCCTCTTCTTCCCCAGGCACTCTTCCAAAGCCTTACCCCACATCTCTCAGGTCCTCTACTATGGTCTTCAAACTGGGGGTACAAGGAAATTCACAAAAGGTATGAGGGCCGAAGTTTTAGGCAAATCTCTTTCCAAGGTCCTTAACTTCCAAATACCCTCTTCAGGCCTTCCTTTCACTTCTCACTTGCCTTTCCCTAGCTGAACAGGAAAAGCAGTCCTCTCATCCCCAATCAACAGTACATTGCTCTCTGGTGTAAACACCTTTGAGGCCCCAAGGAAGAGAGAGAAGAATCCCTGAGCTCAAATCAAACAATAATCATGGGTGATTCCTCATTTAAGACATCCAGGTAGGGGCGCCTGGGTAGTTCAGTCAGTAAAGTGTCTGCCTTCAGCTCAGGTCATGATCCCAGGGTCCTAGGACTGAGCTCCATATTGGGCTCCCTGCTCTGCAAGGAAGCCTGCTTCTCCTTTTTCCCTCTGCCCCTCTCCCTGCTAATGCTCTCTGTCTTTCTCTCTCAAATAAATAAGATTGGGGGGCGGGGGGCGGGGGGGAAGACATTCAGGTAACCAACCTGTAGCAAGGCACATGCTTTCTCTGTCTAGCTATATAGCAGAATTACAAAATGAGGTGAAGATTTTCTCTGATAGGTCTGAAAATGAAGACTTGCAGTTTCTCAACATTCTACGGGGGTGGAAGCGTCGTACACAAGTAAAAAGATCCAGAACTTCCGCCCAACTTCAGCTTACTCTTCACTGAATGAATGTCTTTTTCTCTACTTCTGGTTTACACTTTTCTGCGTCTCCTTCTATTTGTGCATTGTTAGAGCATCCCTCTTTACTCTCCTCCCCAGGACTCCTGTCCTTCCGTACCAATTACTTATTCTCAGCCTACAAACAAGTTCAAGTTTTCCAAACCCCAACCCAATACACACACACACACACACACACACACCATCTTTAAAAAAGTGTTAATTTTAGAATAATTTTAGATTTACAGAAAAGTTGCAAAGAATTCCCATATACTTCCCCAGTTTCCCCATTTTCACATATTATAGCATTCTGTCATCTGCTGAAACTGAGAAATCAACACTGGTTTTATTACTCTTAAACTCCAAACTTTGTTGGAATTCAGTTTTTCCATTAATGTCCTCTTTCTGTTCCAAGAACCAATCCAGAGCATCACACACTGCACTCTGTGACAGTATCTCAATTTTACTTGGCTTTTCATGACCTTCACACAGTTTTGAGGAGTTCAGGCCAAGTGTGCTATAGCATGTTCCCCTCCCTTCCTCCACTCATCTGGGTTTATCAGATGTTATCCCTTCAAGGGAGGGAGGGAATTATACTATACATCTTATTTGGAATTCTTCTGTGGGAAAGATTTGCTTCTCCTCCATCTATTAATTTATATAACCACTTTTTTATATAAGTATGGGCTCATGGTTATTTTATCCTTTGGGCTATAATTCACTGCTACATGATTTATTTTATTCATCAAATTGTTCCACCCCTGGCCATTGGGTGCTCTCAGATTAACTCTCTGTCCCTTTGATTTGCTCCCATTCTTTTGTCTTTTGAGCACTTCCTTACTTTCTGGTACTACAAGATGCTCCAGGCTCATCCATTCTTCTCTACCCCAATTCTAGAACCAGCTATTTCTCCCAGATGTTAGTCTTCTCTTCTTAAAAGCTATCCCCTGGGTTGCCTGGGTGGCTCAGTAGGTTAAGCATCTGACTCTTGGTTTTGGGTCAGGTCATGATCTCAGCTTAATAAGATAGAGCCCCGCATTGGGCCCCACATCAAGCTCCACATGGGGCTCCTGGCTCAGCTGGGAGTCTGCTTTTCTCCCTCCTTCTCCTCCCTCTCCCTCTCTCTCTCTGCCCCTCCCGCTGCTTGAGCTCATGCTTTAAATAAATCTTCAAAAGAAAGAAAAAAAAAAAGCTATCACCCAATCTCTTGCCATCTTGCAAACTTCCTAAATGAAGAGTAGTCAGTCAGCAACCACCTTCCTTCAAAGCTCTCCTCCAAAGTGATTTTAGGATACCACTCTAATTGGGGGGAAATAATTTTATTTTGTTTTATAATCCTTTCTGTTCACACATTCATTGTAAGACATTAGAAAATTTCAATTAACTCTCATTCTGTATGTGGTCTTGGTCAATATCATCAGTGACACTCCCAAAAGTGAGTTTAACTCAGCCCAAACCTCTCTCCATGACTCCACATTCATTCTTTCCAGCTGCCCAAAAACACCATCCAGAGTATCAAAAGGCACTTGGAAGGTTGTCTGAACATTCACTTACTGAAAAGTGTATCACCCTAGATGCCAAAAGACACCTATCACTCAGCCTGAGCTGTTGCTGGAGTCTGCAAAGGGCATTTTCTCTGTAAAGGATACAATGTTTCCGTCTCCAAAGAAGGGATGGTCAAGAACTGAGGGAGGAAGGCTAGAGCTGGTTCCACTCTTGCAAATAAAAGCAGAAGGCAGAATTTATAAAGGGCTTCCAATTAGCAATCAGGAGGGACATGAGTAACAGAAAACTAAAAAAAGTCATTATCTTTATAATGTGTTTAACTGTGATGAACAGCAATAAGCATCTTAAAATAACAGCTGCTTCCTTAAATTTTTGACTAGCAAAAACCAATGAGTGTGCACTGTAACAGGTGGTGTGTGCAGAGTAATGAAACCTTTTAAAAAAGGAAAGGCAAACAAGATGAGGGAAAGAAACAAAATCAGCCTGAGAAATGGCCACAGACTAGGCAGTGACCCCCAGCAAGTCACGCTCAACAGGGCCAGAATTATTCTGATGCCAGCTCCAACCCAGTCCTCTCCCTCTGGTCCCTTGGCTATCGACCAGTATCCATCACCCAAAATAAAGATCAGTTAAGCACTCCTTTTCCTGGCTCTTTCCTCACATGCAGTTACCACCCACTCAAGAGACCCAAAGGTCTCTTGAGATAGGAGAAATGCAGGGATACAGTGGTGGGGAGTTAGTTCTTCATTTAAAATACTTCTCCATTAAAAAAAAAAACAAGAATTCTCCATTATTTTCAATTTAAAGATTCTTATTTTGAGAGAGCTAGAGTGAGCATGAACACAAGTACACAGGGAAAGGGTGGAGGGAGGAGAATCTCAAGCAGACTGCGCTCAGCTTGGAGCCAGACACTTAGACTCAATCCCACAACCCTAAGATCATGACCTGAGCTGAAAGCAAGTGTCAGACGCTTAACTGACTACACCACCCAGGCACCCTTCTATTATTTTCAATTTATACAACTATTCTCTAAGTACTTTTTCTTCCCTTGGGTTGAATACATCTTCACTCTCCTGTTTTACAAAAATATTTCATGACATGGGAAGATACTATAATATGGTGTAAGGGGGATGGCTGGGTGGCTCAGGGGTTGAGTGTCTATCTTTGGCCTAGGGCGTGATCCCAGGGTTCCGGGATCGAGTTCCACACCAGGCTCCCAGCATGGAGCCTGCTTCTCCCCGTGCCTGTGTCTCTGCCTCTCTGTCTTTCATGAATAAATAAATAAAATCTTTAAATAATAATAATAATAATAATAATAATAATAATAATAATAATATAGTGTAAGGTCTTTAAGAAAAGCAATTGTGGGGCACCTGGGCGGCTCAGTTGGTGAGGCATCTGCCTTCCATCCAGGTCATCAGCCCAGGGTCCTGAGATGAAGCCCAGCATGGGGCTCCCTGCTCAGCAGAGAGCCTATTTCTTTTCCCTTTCCCTCTGCTGCTTCTCCTACTTGTGTGTGTGCTCTGTCAAATAAATAAAAATCTTAAAAAAAAAAAAAAAAAGCAATTGCAATACAGGTGCATTTGTTAGGAACCCACTTCATCAAAATTTAATTGAATATGTGCATTAAAAAGACTGACTGGGCCTCTGAACCAAAATGCTAGCCATAGATATTTCTGGATGGAAGGATCAAATGGCTTGTCTTATCCTGGGCATTTAAATATTTTCTAAGTGTTATAAAATGAACACATATCTGCATTTCTAGTCATTAAAACAAAACAAAACAAATCACAATTATCATAAAAATAAACTACTCAAATCTTAGCTCCAGAAAGGAGACCAAGGTCATCTAATCCACATCTCTATGCAAGAATGCTTTCTCTACCTAGTTTGTTTGCAAATCTCCAATTTAATCTATTGTAATTAAAAGGCAGCCCCGTCCACCAATAGCCAGGGATGAACACCAGAAAGTTCTGTGCTCCACAAAGCTAAAATTGGCTTCCCTGCAGCCCTCATCCACTGGTTCTACTTTGGCCCTCTTAATCTTAATGTAGCTATCCAGCTTTCTTATGCTTACTGGGTATTAGAGGGTGTTTCTTCTTCAGTCCTTTTTCCTTATACCTATGTATGCTTTCATATTTAAAATGCATCTAAAATAAAATAAAATGCATCTACTCTAAGGGTATTGTGTTGGGTGAAGCCCAGTCTGCTGGATCTTTGCCTTGTAATTGAAATGTTTAGTCATTTATTTTAATTATTGATATTGTTGGGTTTAAGTTCTACCAACTTGCTATTCGTCTTCCAATTTCCCTTGAGATTCCTGTTGCTCCTCTCCTGCATTCTTTTGCAAATTTTCAGGCCCCAGCCAAACCCACATAATCAGAAACTGTTGGGGGGGGGGGGGGGGTAAGGGGGCACCATCGGGAATTTCAACAAGCCCTCCAGGTGATTCTGTTTTCTACTAAAGTTTAGAAACCACTGCTCTAGGGCTAATAGAAGGCATCCTTAACATACCAAATTCTATTTAGAGTACCTATTCCCAGCTTACACTTTCATCATCTAATTCCTTTTGGAAATTTAAAATAATCACAACGTCTTCTAGAACCCCTACCATTCTCTTAGCTCAGGTTTTTTTCTCATATATCATCGTGCTTTTTCAATAGCTTAAGAATTCTCTCTTGCCAACTTTCTCTCCCCACTTAGCCTTCAACACTACTGCCAGAATGTATCATTCCTAAAATACACATCAGATGTTACTCTCTTGTGGAAAAAAAAGATAAAATGCGCGTTTCCTACAGCCTCCAGGATGATGACCATACTTCTTACAGGGACATCCCACACACATACCGGTTGGGTCAAACTTCAGCAGCCCTGCTCATCTACCAACTGCTTCCTCACCTTATCACCTCTACTGCCAGCCAGCTTTGCACAGAGTGTTTTCTTTGTTGGAATGCTCTCTTCCCCCTCCTCCAGCTGGAGTCCCCACTACCATTTTTCAAATCCCAACCAATGCAGCTCTTTTCCGAGGCCTCCTCTGCTAATCTTAACCTTGATGCTATTCCACGAGCTCCTAGCTCTCCTGTATATCAAGTCAACAGGGTGGGACAGGATCAAGGGGATTGTTTGCTTGTTTGAGCAGAAAGGCAGCTAAAAGATAACTCAGCTACGGAAACAGGACTGTGAAGAACTCTGCTAGTGGCAGCTGCAAGGCTGCTTCCTACACCTGAACCCCAGGGAGAGCTCTGCCCCCAACCAGCACCACCCGAGGAACTCTCTCATTATGTAATCGCTGGACTCTGACCTAGGTCCACAAATGAAGATCAGTGAACTATTTTCAACATTTCAAAAAGGCCAAAGGAAAGCATGTATTTGCCCATGGAAAGTATGTGCAGGACTGTGCTCTGGACCTTTCTGGAGCTTATGCCAACTCCGTGTGGTAACAAGAGGGAGTTCATGCTCACCAGGAAGTCTGACTGACAAGTTTATATGGATTGATTAATTTTAATAGGAAAGCGAAGTTGTTTAAATGTATAGTTTGTTTAGTAGAGAGATGCTTTCAAAATACGCAGTTCCAAGGAGAAGGGAGAAATAATAACAGAAAATAATAATATAAAACACACACAGAGGACATGTTTGAAGACAGGCTACTTCCCCACAGATGTGAATAATGGAAATGATTCAGATCCTTCAGACTGGGGCACTGGCTCACAGCCTTGACTCTACAGGAGAATCACCCGGGGAGATTTAGAAATTCCTGAAACTTGGGCCACACCCCTGGGCCAATTACTCTCTGGAGGCAGGTAAACGTCCTCAGGTGATTTAATGTGCAGCCAAGTTTGAAAATCTCTGCTTTTGAGCCTTACGACCTCAAGTGAGGGCTGCAGAGCAGAAGCGGTACCCCTATGTGGGAAGCTGCTTAGAAATACAAAATCTTAGGGGCTCCTGGGTGGCACAGTGGTTGGGAAGCTGCTTCTGGCTCTGGACGTGATCCCGGGGTCCTGGGATAGAGACCTGAACATCAGGCTCCCTGCATGGAGCCTGCTTCTCCCTCTGCCTCTCTCAGTGTCTCTCACAAATAAAAAAAAAAAAAAAAAAAAAAAATACAGAATCTTCGGTTCCATTCCAGACCTACCAAATCACAGTCTGCATTTTAACAAAATTCCCAGGTGATTCATACACCTAATAGAGTCTGAGAGGCACTGCACTGTAAAATACAGAAGATTTAAGAATTCCTTAAACTCTCAAAGACCAGTGACCAATATCATCCCAATATTAAGTCTAAAACAATAATCTCTAAACAATGTTTGAGGGCTTTTCCATTCCTACAAATTACCCTCAAATTTTCTTGAGTACATATATAAGAAAAAGGGAAGGATTCAGGGCACCTGGGTGGCTCAGTCTGCCTTCACCTCAGGTCAAGATCCTGGAGTCTGGGGATCCAGCCCCCAAGTCAGACTCCCTGCTCAGCAGGGAGCCTACTTCTCTCTCTCCCCCTCCCCTTGCTTGTGCTCTGTCAAATAAATTTTTTTTTATTCTTTAAAGATTTTATCTTTTCATTCATAAGAAACACGGAGAGGCAGAGAGACAGGCAGAGGGAGAAGCAGGCTCCTTGCAGGAGCACGATGGGGGAACTCGATCCCTGTACCCAGGGATCACCCCCGAAACCAGAGCCAAAGGCAGACGCTGAACCACTGAGCCACCCAGATGTGCCAATAAAATCTTTTTTATTTTTTTAAAAGATTTTATTTATTCATGAGAGACACGGGGGGGGGGGGCAGAGACACAGGCAGAGGGAGAAGCAGGCTCCAAGCAGGGAGCCCGACGTGGGACTCGATCCCGGGTCTCCAGGATCACGTCCTGGGCTGAAGGCGGTGGCGCTAAACTGCTGAGCCACCCAGGCTGCCCCCAATAAAGTCTTAAAAAAAAAAAAAAAAAAAAGGACAAAAAAGAGAAGGATGTAAGAATTGGAAGAGAGGAAACATTTCCCCATCTCTGCAGACCATTTTCTCCTTTTGTGAGAAAAAATAAGTTTACACAGACAAATCACAATGATCAGTAAATTGCAGTTCATAAATTACATTAAGATCTCATCTTCCCGAAGCGCCTGGGTGGCTCAGTGGTTGAGCATATGCCTTCAGCTCAGATCTTGATCGTGGGGTCCTGGGATCCAGTCCTGCATCAGGCTCCCCATGGGGAGCCTGCTTCTTCCTCTGCCTAGGTCTCTGCTTCTCATGAATAAAATGTTTAACAACAACAACAAAGAAAGACCTCATCTTCCCGCACATAAAAAGAGGTTATGTCAACTACTGACGTTTGTCTATGATAGCCAGGCTTGTCCTAAATGTGTTTTTATTTCTAGCAAATGTTTGAATTGAAACAATTCAAAACCTAATTTGAGGTCCAAGTTTCACATTCCATTCCATTCTATTCCAAGAGGGCAGAAGCTCTTCTTCAAAAACTCAAGGGGAGGTGGTTCACCAGAGGTCTGGAGCTCTGCCCCCTACCTAGGTCACATGCAAAACAGGAAGATTAAAATGAAATGAAAGCAGCATTAAGCATCTAGTATGTCCAAAGCCCTGTACAACCTTACAGGAGAGATTTAAAAGTCCTTGTCTTCTTATCACTAACTCAGGGAAAGGGACATTTTCTAGGTCCTAAATATCTTGAACATACAACAAATCTGACGAACAAAAAGTTGATTCATAACCAACCAATCCATAACCAATTAATTCATAACCAATTCATAACCAACCATAACGAATATAACCAATTCATAACCAATTAACCACCCAGCCTGGGTGGCTCAGAAGGTTTAGTGCCATCTTCAGCCTAGGATGTGATCCTGGGGACCGGGATGGAGTCCCGGGTCAGGCTCCCTGCATGGAGCCTGCTTCTCCCTCTGCCTATGTCTCTGCCTCTCTCTCTCTCTCTCATGAATAAGTAAAATCATAAAAAAAATAGAAACCTCTTCATGATCAAGGATCTCTAAGTTATTGAGTTAATTAATTAGTTTTAACCACCATGTTTAAGAATTCATTTACACCAAAATCACACCAGTTTTAGTTCACCGTGTTGTCTGTAGTCTCAGCAAGGAGGAGACTTTCTGGCTAATCCAATTAGAACTCAGCCAGTTCCAGGGTCCAAGGTGAGAACTCTTAGCTGGGAACTCTACTCCTAGTTGACAGACTAGTTAGTGCCCTTACCACCTCAAAGCCAGCTGGCCTCGCCTCGTGACTTAAAATGATTAACCACTTAATAGTAGTCCCCTACATTTTATCCACTTGGAAATTCAAAGAAAGAGGACTTTTCCCCCAAATACAATATTCCCTCAGTTTGCATCCTTGAAATGGTTAGTTACAACCCTAAATACATGCCAAAGTCTGGGCACAGTGGTAAGAAGGTGCTGGGAATAATTCTGTTAGTGACATTAACTGTGAATGTTTGCTGAGCACCCACAGTATACAGTGCTTTGCCTGTATTAATTCCCACTGCAAGCCATTAAGCCAAGTAACAGTACTGCACTCCCTGCTATATCCATAATGAGGGTAAGGCCTATGAAGTTGGGTGATTTCCTCAGTCACAACTGGTAAGTGGTGGGATGGAGCTATAACCCTGGCACCCTAGCTCCAAGAACTCTTGCTCTTAATCACGATGCCAAGTAGACTCTGGAGAAGCTACTGTTACACTGTCAAGCTGTCAATCACAGAACCACTTTTACAGCCTTTCAGTAAATATTTTTTCTGACATCTAGCTATGTTTCATCACAGCACTCCCAAATTTGTCATTACTTTTGAACTCAGCTAGACAGCTTCTACAGAAGGCAAATTAGGGATTTATGATCACAGTTGAAAGACATTCGAGGGGTGCCTGGCTGGCTCAGGCCAAAGAGCTTGTGATTCTTCACCTCAGGGTCATGAGTTCAAGCCCCACATTGGGCATCGAGCCTACTTAAAATAAAAAATAAATAAGATATTTGATATCTGCGACCAGGGCATCTACCATATTTCAATGACTAAAGATAAGGATATAAAAGAAGCACGTTGAGGTAAACATGGAACTCCAGTCCTGGTTTTTACCTGATATTTCAGGTGCTATGAACACTCAAGTTTCCCACCATGAAGATGTGGTTAAGAGATGCCCACCTCGGGGGATCCCTGGGTGGCTCAGGGGTTTAGCACCTGCCTTTGGCCCAGGGCGCAATCCTGGAGTCCCGGGATCGAGTCCTACGTCGGGCTCCCAGCCTGGAGCCTGCTTCTCCCTCTGCCTGTGTCTCTGCCTCTGTCTATCATGAATGAATAAATAAAAAATCTTAAAAAAAAAAAAAAGATGCCCACCTCCATCCTAGCAGAAAGTCTGCAAAGCTGTAAGCTAATGCTACTGAGTCTGAGGTAACAGTAACACAGTTATTAATAGTGGTGTCATCTATGACAATCACTTTATGAAGAGAAAGCGATTTCAGAATAAGAACTTGGCTGAAACAATTTCAACTAATAGCATTTCTCTCTCCTACCTCTTTTCTCTCTCCTTTAATAAATGCACAGTTGCAGAGAGCTATATATGTAGGTTACATATTTCCAAAAACCTAAATAAGTGGATCACAGCTGATAAAATAGTAAACAGAAAATCATTCTCTATGCAAACAATTTTTCTAATGCTCATACACTTACTTATTCTCAGCGTTGAACCAAGTTCCCGAGAAAAACAGCCTCACAGCCTACATGTAATATCTAAGCCCTAGTTTTTCAATGAACTTTGATGACATCTATAGCATGTTACCCAAAACAACTTTGGCAAGTAGCTCCTTGTGCTCTGCTTACCCACTGTTAGTGGCTAGCAGTGTTGCTCTTGGATGGCATCCTCTTTGTGGGCAGTCTGAAATTGTTCTTGGGAGACCTGGGATTTCAAGTTATACACAACCTCTGCTGTACAGCTTTCTAGAGATGTATCCCATGGCCTAGTGTTTTCTTCATACTTCTTTCATGTCAACTGCTAACCAAGACTCTTTTTGAGTATTACCAAAACTGGAGTGCTGATGGCACCTCCTGGAAGAGGACCAGCTATCTCTACAATTTATGTAGCCTTAAAGAAGTGCTAAATTGTTACTACTCTAGAACAGTTATTGCCTCTGGTTTCTTCCTGGATATTAGTTATCACTTCTTGAGGAATGAAGTCTTCTACAGAGAGGGCTGACTCCCAGCCAAATCTGACTCAGCGCAACCCATATATTGTTGTCAAGCCCTCAAAGCTCAGAACTGTTGTGGTCAGACCCTGGCTCTGAGAGGGCAAACGGCCAGGAAAAAAAAAAAAAAGAAATCATAAAGGAGCTTTCTAGGACCTTGGGTCAATCAGACCATTGAGATTGAGCCCTGGAGTTCTTCTACATGAGGTACACTGTTAAATAAAGCCTCATCCACATGCAACACTGCTGCATGCTCAGAACAGCATAAGATTCTGAGGAGGAAAACAAGAGGGAGTGGCTACTGCATAAGGAGCAGAGAAAAAAAAGGAATCTAATCCTCTTCCTTATTTTACAGGTAAGAAACTCAAGTACCAGGGTTTCCCAGGTTTAAATAGATTTTAATATGATTTTCTTAAAAAATGTGATCACAAGGGAATCCCTGGCTGGCTCAGTGGTCTAGTGCCTGACTGGCCCAGGGCGTGATCCTGGAGTCCCACATCAGGCACCCTGCATGGAGCCTGCTTCTCCCTCGGCCTGTGTCTCCACCTCTCTCTCTCTCTGTCTGTGTCTCTCATGAATAAATAAATAAAATCTTAAAAAAAAAAAAAAAAAAAGTGACCACAATAATATTGTCCCACGTAAAATGTTTTCTTTAAATAAAAATAGGGGGATCCCTGGGTGGCGCAGCGGTTTGGCGCCTGCCTTTGGCCCAGGGCACGATCCTGGAGATCCGGGATCAAACCCCACGTTGGGCTCCTGGTGCATGGAGCCTGCTTCTCCCTCTGCCTGTGTCTCTGCCTCTCTCTCTCTTTCTCTGTGACTATCATAAATAATTAATCAATAAATAAATAAATAAATAAATAAATAAATAAATAAATAAATAAATAAATATAGGGGTACCTGGGTGGCTCAGTCATTTGAGCACCCAAATCTTATTTTCAGCTCAGGTCATGATCTCCCAGTCCTGGGATCACCCAATGTCGGGCTCTGCACTCACTGCAGTCTGCTCCAGATTCTCTGCCCCAGCCCCCCACCTCAGCTCAAGTGCACGCTATCTAAAAAAGTAAACTCTTTTTTAAAAATTAAAAATAGGGCAACCCAAAATAAATAAATAAATAAAAATTAAAAATAATAAAAAATAAAATAGGGCAGCCCCGGGTGGCTCAGCGGTTTAGTGCCGCCTTCAGCCCAGGGCTGATCCTGGAGACCAGGGATCGAGTCTCATGTTGGGTTCCCTGCATGGAGCCTGCTTCTCCCTCTGCCTGTGTCTCTGCCTCTCTCTCTATCATGAATAAATAAATAAAATCTTTAAAAAAAATTAAAATTAAAAATACAATTTTTAATATTAATATTAATAACATTTTTCTATAATGGCCTCAAATGTCCAGTTAGTCTTCAAATTTAATAGGTATGCTTAGATCAAACAGGATCCTTTCACTACAGGGTATGTCTCTTGGATTTTTATATAATCTACATATTTTTTCATACAGAATTGTTAGAAAAAAGATTATTCCTGTAGTGTTCTCACATTATGGATTTTGCTGAAAGCCAGCAGGAAGTGTCCTTTAACACATTTCTTAGTCCAGTGTACTTCCTATAAACTGGCTTGACCAGATTCCCATCCAAACTTTTGGAAAGACTCTTTCACAGGTGGTTTGCCTACATCCCATTGAATCACATTGCGATGTACAATAGTTACCTCTTTTTTAAAAAAAAATCTAATGTTAAATAATGGATCCAGGCGTTATCAGCCACCCTAAACCATCCCATTGAAAAGCTTCTCACCACTTTTTATTATTTTTTTGAATTTTTATTTATTTATGATAGTCACACAGAGAGAGAGACAGGCAGAAACACAGGCAGAGGGAGAAGCAGGCTCCATGCGCCGGGAGTCCGATGTGGGATTCAATCCTGGGTCTCCAGGATCGTGCCCCAGGCCAAAGGCAGGCGCTAAACCGCTGCACCACCCAGGGATCCCTCTCACCACTTATTAAATTTTTATTTATTTATGATAGTCACACAGAGAGCGAGAGAGAGAGAGGCAGAGACACAGGCAGAGGGAGAAGCAGGCTCCATGCACCGGGAGCCCGATGTGGGATTCGATCCCGGGTCTTCAGGATCGCGCCCTGGGCCAAAGGCAGGTGCCAAACCGCTGCGCCACCCACGGATCCCTTCTCACCACTTTTTAACCTAATGATATTATCAGCTACTGGTGATCACTGCCTATTCAGTTTGAGAATGCCAATACTGAAATGATAGTATTCCAATGCTATCACTCCTTGTTAATTTTTTCCTGTAAATAACGCTTCCTCATTAACTATTCGATTACCCAGTTCAGGAAGCCATGATAAACACTTGGTACTTTATTTTATTTCCATTTTTTAAAAATTATGAGTTGGTTCCCTACCATTTTCCAAAAGTGAAAATGGATTTTGTTGTTTTAATATCAGTTTAAATCCACAGGTTTAAATGTATTTGAAACCAAATACATTTGGTTAATGTATTTGATTAATACATCAAGTGTAATTGATTAATCCACTCAGTTTTATTTTTTTGTGCACTTATGCTGACATTTGGCCGCTGAGAAACCCTTCAAGTTGTTTCTGGAGTCTTTTTTGCTATCACTCCAATAGCCTTTAATAGTGCTTTCCTTTCTGGTAATGACGAGAAATTATAGGCTCATCTTGTACATTTCTAGACCCAGACCTAAAATCAATCTTCACTCCCTAGAGTCCTGGTTCCTTTCATTGGGAAATTGTATGTATAATCCATACTGTGGGATCTGAAAGAGAGCCCTGCTGCTGGGTTGGCCATTTTTTTAGGGTTGTTGTTGTTTTGTTTTGTTTTGTTTTTGGTCAAGAGACAGGAAGAAAATGGATTTTTTTTAAAAAGATTGCATTTATTTATTTAGAGAGAGCATGCAAGCAGGGGAAGGGGCAGAGGAAGAGAGAGAATCTCAAGCAGGCTTTACAACCAATGCAGAGCCTGAGGGAGTGCTTGATCTCACAACTAACTCCAAGATCAGGACCTGAGCCGAAATCAAGAGCCAGATGCTCAACTGACTGAGCCACCCAGGCGTCCCAAAAATGCAACTTAAAAAGATAATAGACATCATTAGTTTCCACTGATGTTTCAATTAAATTTAAGATTTTAAACAGGTTTTTTTACACTGGTGAATTCTCTCAATGTGATGAAGTAAGAGTTCCTTTAACGTAAGCATTACGATTCTCTCTCCCCCTCTGCCCCTCCTCCACACTCTCTCAAAATAAAAATAAAAATACTGTGATTTAAAATATTAAACACTTTGAGAATTAAAGGGTTTTATTTCTTTGCTTAAAAAAAAAAAAAAACTAAGAGGGCAGCTCGGGTGGCTCAGCAGTTTGGCACTGCCTTTGGCCCAGGGCATGATCCTAGAGACCCAGGATCGAGTCCCACGTCGGGCTCCCTGCATGGAGCCTGCTTCTCCCTCTGCCTGTGTCTCTGCCTCTCTCTCTGCCTCTCTCTCTGTCTCTCATGAATAAATAAATAAAATCTTAAAAACAAAACAAAACAAAACTTAGAGTACTCTGAACAGTGTTTGTCTTCTTGTCACATAACTCACGACACAAAGCGGGACATCTATCTCTTCTACACCTTGGCCAATTGTCATATTCCTAAGTATGGATCAACTTCCAACATCTTTATCCTTGGCTCTTTCAATGTGGTGAAACGTCTCAATGTGGTGAACTAAGGATTCCTTTAACGTGTTTCCCCTGGAACATCGCCCTCCTTCTCATCCCAAGCGCTTTCCTTATTTATGTCAGTAAGTACCTCTCCACTGGTCCTCTCTGGCTGCACATCCCCAGTCAGCCACTTCTTCTGTAGCTTCCTTTATGCTCTTTCAGCATTTCTCTCTCAGCACTGTCACGTTCTTTTTCTTTCTGCGCTTTCATATTTGTTGGCGAATTTTCTCTTTCAATTATCCATTTATGTGAAATGTCCCAGGGGTTTATCACTGGGAGACAAGGAGTCAACACACCTACAGCCACTAATCACGGCAGGCTCTAACAGAAGTGCCCTGATTGGTTACTGACCATGCTGTCCTTTGTTATTTATACAGTGATTTGTAGAGTAATGAGGGAGTTTGCACTTTATGAAATTGCTGTGCTAACTGAAATTTGAACCACTGCATTTGAGGATTGACATTACTGAAACCATGATAACGGAAATTTGTGTGCACTGGAACTGTGCAAGGCAAGAACAGACTATAATTCCTATCAGTAAAGGCAAACCACCAACTTGAGAAACTATAGATTCATTTGTTCATTGTTCCTTCCCACTTTTAAGGGCTGGTTTCATCCTCCACAATTTTATTTTATAATTATGTCTAACATTTAGCAATTCCAAGATGAGCCACAAAGCAAGGCATATTTAGGAAAGTGTAGTTTCTATTTTTGTCCTCCCATCAGTTTTTCGGTTAGCTATTACTTATTCTTCTGGTATGAGCAAATACATAGACATTTTCATATTCTTCCCTTACTATATTTTACTAGTTTTTTTAAGACTTACTAATTTATTTGAGAGAGAGAGAGAATGTGCCTGCACACAGGTTGGGGGGGGGGGGAGTGGGGAGCAGAAGAAGAGAAATCTCCAGCAGACTCCCCACTGAGCAGGAGGCCCAAGGCAGGACTTGACCCAGAACCCTGGAATCATGAGCCCCAGGCAGACACTTAACCAACTGAGCTACCCAGGTGTCCCAAGCATCTGACTCTTGATTTTGGCTCAGGTCATGATCTCAGGGTCCTGGGCTGGCACCAGGAGTGGGAGTCCTTGCTCAGCAGGGAATCTGCTTCTCCCTCTCCCTCTGCCCCGTCCCCCTGCTCATGCTATCTTGAATAAATAAATTAAATCTTGGGCAGGGGGAGAGTCAGATGCTTAACTGACTGAGCCACCCAGGAGCCATGGCTTCCCTTACTATATTTTTTAAAGTAATCTTTACATCCAACGTGGGGTCAAGAGTCTCATCCTCTACTGACCAAGTCAGCCAGGTGCCTCTTCTCCTACTGCTACTTTTTCTTTTTTTAAGATTCTATTTATAGGGATCCCTGGGTGGCGCAGAGGTTTGGCGCCTGCCTTTGGCCCAGGGCGCGATCCTGGAGACCCGGGATCGAGTCCCACATCGGGCTCCCGGTGCATGGAGCCTGCTTCTCCCTCTGCCTGTGTCTCTGCCTCTCTCTCTCTCTCTCTCTCTCTCTCTGTGACTATCATAAATAAATAAAAATTAAAAAAAAAAAGATTCTATTTATTTATTCATGAGAGACAGAGAGAAAGAGAGAAGCAGAAGGAGAAGCAGGCTCCATGCAGGGAGCCCAATGTGGGACTCAATCCTGGCACTCCGAAATCATGCCCTAGAGCTGAAGGCAGATGATCAACCGCTGAGCCACCCAGGCATCCCTCTTACTACTTTTCCTACTATCTTACAAAAGATAACATAATTAAACATAGTATTCTGCACCTTCATTTTTTTGGACGGGGGTGGCGGGGGTGGAGGCAGAGGGAGAGGAAAGGGGAAAAAAAGAATCTTAAGCAGTCTCCACACCCAGTGCTGGGCCCCAAGCTGGACCTCAATCTCACAACCCTGAGATCATAACCCGAGCTGAAATGAAGAGTTGGATCCTTAACTGACTGAGCCACTCTGACGCCTCCCCCCATTCTGTACCTTACTTTTAAAAAACGATATATCCCTAGAGATCATTACTTACTTTTTTTTTTTTTAAAGATTATTTATTTATTCATGAGAGACAGAGAGAGAGAGATGCAGAGACACAGGCAAAGGGAGAAGCAGGCTCCATGCAGGGAGCCTGATGTGGGACTCGATCCCGGGTCTCCAGGATCACACCCTGGGCTGCAGGCGGTGCTAAACCGCTGAGCCACCCGGGCTGCCCGAGATCACTACTTTCATAATGAATAAAGTTCTCATTTCATTTTATACTTTGATAATGCTCCATGAAGTTGAAGTACCAGCTAAGTTTATTTATGTATATATGTATGTAACCTCTGCACCCAATGTGGGGTTGAACTCAGGACACTGAGATCAAGAGTTCCATGCTCTTCTGCTGAGCCAGCCAGGTGCCCCCCACAGTACCAGATTTTTTTTTTAACCAACTTCCTAATGATATTTAGGTTATTCCATCTTTTGCTAATACATTTAGCCTGTAATGAATAACCTGTAGATACCTTTTTTTTTTTTTAATTTTTCCCAGTGTATCTTGGGGATAAATTCCAAGAAGTGAGCTGGCTGAACCAAAGAACAAATGCAATGCAATTTTGCTACCTACTGCCAAACTCCCCTCATAGGGTTATACCAGTTTGCATTCCTGCCAGCTATGTATGAAAGTGTTTTGTCCCCTACAGTCTTATCAATAAAACGTCATCAAATTTTTTAATTTTTATCACCCTAATGGACAAAACATGATAGCTTAGTGTAGTTTTCGTTTGCATCTCTTTTATTTTGCATGACGGAGCATCTTTTCTTATTAAAGAGACATTGTAAAATTGTAATGTAACCGTTCTGACAGGGTTGCTATTTTAGAATAAGTATTTTCAAAGAAAATTTTCACAAAGATAAAAAGTACTATTAAACACGCACCTTAAAAATCTAATTAAAAAAAAAAATCTGAGTAATTTAAATACCCGTCCACCCCTACATAGGCTTTATGTGAATCAGTTTATTGAATCAACACATATTTGAGGGTTTTGCTGTACCAGGACCTGCCCTTGGCATACCATCAGAAGTGTGGTTTAAAAAACAAAAAAAAACAAAAAAATTTTTTAAATAAATAAAACAAAGAAGCATGGTAAAAGGGTATGGGAATGCTAAGGATGAAATGTTCAGTGAGGAGCCCACTAGTTTAAAGACCACTGGAGTGGAGAGTTACCTGAGGTATTTTCAATAAGGAGTAGTTCACTAAGCCAAAAGACAAAGGGTTTTCTGAGTTTAGAGATGGTCTGAGCAAGGAATGATAAATGTTTACAACAGAACAAGTCTGCCTTTAGTATTAAAAAAAAAAAAAAAAAAAAAAAAGGCAGTGAGGTAGGCTACAGATGCCAGAGAATTATGGTGAGAAAAGCAGGGACAGGGACACCTTGGGTGGCTCAGCAGTTGAGCATCTGCCTTTGACTCAGGGCATGGTCCTGGAGACCTGGGATCAAGCCCCACATCTGACTCCCTGCATGGGGCCTGCTTCTCCCTCTGCCTCTGTCTCTCGTGAGTAAATAAATAAAATCAAAAAGAAAAGAAAAGAAAAGAAAAGAAAGAAAAGAAAAAAAAAGAAAAGGAAAGGAAAGAGAAAGAAAGAAAAGAAAAAAGAAAAGAAAAGAAAAGGAAAAGAAAAGAAAAAAAGAAGAGGAGAGGAGAGGAGAGGAGAGGAGAGGAGAGGAGAGGAGAGGAGAGGCACAGCCAAAAGCTTAAAACTATAGCTGTAATAAAAACCTATAATTAGGTACCTCTAATCAAACAGAAAACCCGATGCTGATTATGGATTAAGTCCAAGAACAAAGAGCCCAGGAAGGTACTTCATCCAAGGACGAGGATATATCCCCCTGTCCCACATGAGTGGGATAATTTCTATTCAGGATTAAAAACTGAGAAATGAGCAGGCTTACTGTGAAACTTTACACTGTGCAGTGTACTAAACAGATTCTGTCAGGACAGAAAACTGAAACATAACAATGAAAAATAAGCTGCCTTCAACAAGACAGCGTCAAAAAAAATAATTCTGAGATTCTCTGATTGAAGCAATCACTTCTAAACAAAAACCCCAATACAACCAAACCATTCTCATTAAACCTATCAGCAACCATTTACCTTTTCCCTTACACCCACCAATTAATAGTGCAAGAGTCAACACAACCCAGGGCAGAGTACACAGTTGATTCATCTTTGTATCCCCCACAGCACCATGTGCAGTAGGCACTCAATAAATACTTGGTGCATTAAAGAATGAAAACACCCTCCCATAGCAACATGCCCAGACTTTTCCATGGGAGGACCTTTCTCCTGAATTATAAGTTAGGGCAACTCCCTAGTAAAGCTTTCAAATAAATTCAACAACCACTTCTTGAGTGCCCGGAATGTGCCAGTGTTAGGCACTGTCCTTGGCAAGGGTATGTAAAGATGAGTAACACATAGTCCCTAACACCCCGGGGGAATTCAGTCTAGTGGGAGAAACACAAACTATAAAACACAATGGGAAAATGCCACCATGGAGATAAAATAATGTGGGAACACAGGTGAAGGAACACATAATTATGCAGGGAACGAAGAGAAAAGGTGAGGTCAGAGAATCCACAAAAATACAATCCCAGTCCCCTCCTCCCCAACACGCAGGCTCATGCTTGCTCTAAAATGATCTTTGAAAAACAGAAGGATCAAGTCATTCCACTGCGAATAATCCTTAAGAGGTCTGCAATAGGTCATAGCTTAGTTCCATGTAACACTAAGTCCACAATCACCACCCCTGCAGTTTAGTGGCACCTGCTGTGCTAGACACCATTCCAAGTACTTTACAGGTAGCTATTTAACCTTACAATAACCTGATGAGGTTGGTGTTATCGTCTCAGCTTTACAGATGAGGAAACTGAGGCACAGATTTTTTTTTTAAAACCTTGTCCTATATAACAAAATGCCAAAGGCTGAGACCTGAGCCTATTTCTGGCTCCAGAGTCCTCTGCATCTTTCCCCCTTCTTCTCAGCCTCATTTCCTTCCTCTAGGTTCCTCACACTATAAAACTTCAGTACTACCAAAGTACTTTAAACCCTGTGAACACAAGTCGCTTTAAACCTCTGTGCTTTTGCATGGAAAGCCCTGCAGCCACCTCTCACAGATCCTTCCACTGCATGGCAGGAAAAACCTTGTAAGCTTTCATACTACCCAAGAGTCCTTTGTTAGCTCCCTGTATCATTGAGTTTATCACACTCTGTTATAACTATTTGTTTGCATTTACATTTCTACACACAGGTCTCCTATACTTACCCTGTGATAATTAACCTTTGTTATGCTTTACAACAATTACTTGGGCTTTTTAAGATTTTATGAGAGAGAGAGAGAAAGAGAGAGAGAGAGAGAACACAAGCAGAGGGAGCTGCTGAGGGAGAAAGAGAAGCAGGCTCCCCACCAGGCAGGAAGCTGACTCTAGGCTCCATTCCAGGACCCCAGGACCATAATCTGAGCCAAAGGCAGATGCTTAACCAGTTGAGCCACCCAGGCGCCCCTATAATTACTTGTTTAAATGTCTTTTTTAAAATGTCACCTCCTTGGGGATGGAGTCTTCTTCTCCTTTTCCCTGCCACTCCCCCTGCTTGTGGTCTCTTGCTCTGCACACACGCTCTCTCTCAAATAAGTAAATAGAATCTTTTTATTTTTTAAGATTTTATTTATTTATTCATGAGAGACACACACAGAGAGAGAGAGAGGCAGAGACACAGGCAGAGGGAGAAGCAGGCTCCATGCAGGGACCCCGACGTGGGACCCGATCCCAGGTCTCCAGAACCAGGCCTGGACTGAAGGCGGCGCTAAACCGCTGAGCCACCCGGGCTGCCCAATAGAATCTTTTTAAAAAATAAAATAAAATATCACCTCCTTGGAGAAGCTAATCCTGACTCTCCTTTTTTTTAATCTAAAATTGACTTCCCTACCCTCCCAAATTACTTCCTTTCTCAGATCAAAGGGGTTTTTCACTCTCCCAGAACTTCTCACAGATCAGTTTCCAAAATTTGATTTCTTCTCCCCAACCAGAACATATGCTTCATGGGGGGCAGGAAACATAAGGTTTGTTCTGTCATTATATTTCCAACACCTAACCCTAGCACTTAGGAAGATTAATAAATATTTGTGTACCTGCTACCTTATACTATTAACTCCTTGAAAAAAAGATCATCTTAACGAGTTTTTTATCTCCAATATATAACGCGTGCAATAACCTCAATAAATGTTTGCTGAATTGAAACCAAATAAATAAATAATTGTTATGGCAGGATAAACAGGATTTCCCCCCAGGAAAACAAAGTAGTTTTAGAAGATCATTCAAGGCTTGGGATCAATATGGTCAGAAACACAGAGATAAGAAGCAGTTTTTTTTTTTTTTTTCATTTTATTTATGTGAGAGAAAGAGAGACAGAGAGAGGGATAGAGATCATAAGCAGGGAGGAGAGGGAGAAGCAGACTCTCTATTGAGCAGGGAGCCTGATACAGGACTCGAACCCAGGACTCCGGGATCATGACCTGAGCCAAAGCCACCCAGACACCGCGAAGAGGCAGCTCTCAGTGAAAAGGTTCTCTGCGCAGCAGGGAGCCCAGAGGAGAGCTAAGGAAAACACTGGAGAGGTCAGCACACCAGGCTGCAGAGGGACTTGCACTATTTGTCTTTAGGCAGCAATGATGTAGCAGAGTTTTTAAGGCGGTTGTGGTTTTTGAAAGATTGTTCCAAACAGAGGGGACTAGCAGAGGCAGCTGTTAGCTGCAGATACAGGGAACTGGAACCTGTAGCAAAACAAGACTGTCAATATATGTTCAGAAGATGGAAGGAAAAGAAAGAAGGCCTGGAATCTGAGCCGGGAAAGAACAGCACAATCTCCTACACCACAACCTGCTAGCCTGTTCTTTGTATCATGACCCGCGTATTTAGCTAGTCACCAAAATTCTTTTCTGAATTCAATTTATATGGCCAAGACGTTAGGTCCAGCTTTTTCTCTTAAGTGTGTACTAATGCTTTCCTGTGATTCTACACTGTTAGCCTTTAATATGTTTTATATGAATGCTTTTAGAAGAAATATCATCTTTCAGGAAATCACAAGCTAGCAATTCTTGATGGCACTTCTTAATGCCTTCGTCGACACTCGACACTCAGAATCAGAGGGAAAAAGCAACTCCACAGTTACCAAAATGATTACAGTTAATATAGATCACTGCATTTACACAGAAAGTTTAAGAGGCACTAGACTTAAACACACAAGTTGAACTCTTCCATAGCACCACCTCGAGCAAGAGGAGATGACCGCAAAGAAAGTGAAAATGAGCAGAATAACCACAGTTCTCATCAGGAAGATCTTATGTAGGGCACTTCACTGCTTTCTACTATCTGTAGCATTTTATCGAGACGGCCCTTAGCCGAACATTTATCTATTACACAGTTTCATAATTTATCTGTGGGCCTATCTTGCTGGCTAAACAGACAGGGACTCTTATTTTGATCATCTTTGATATATCAGATTTTAACATTCTCCCTACCATAGTAAATGTTTAATAAGTACCTGCTGAATGAATGAATGAAAACAATCCTCAAAATGGAGGGATTTCCTAATAAAAACTCAGTCCTCATTCTGATTCTAGGAAATAAAGCTCAGCAAATTTGTTATTTGGATACCTCTTTTCTCTTTACCAAACCAACCTGTTTCCAGAAATAATAAGGAAAAAGAGAAGTTACCGTACTAGTCTAAATATCTGCATTAAATCTTTTTGGTCACACCATAATTTGTATGCTTCCTTTTCTCTCTAGGATAAAGTGTGGTAATTTTAGGAAAAAAAAAAAAAAAAAAAAAAGGATAGGGGATGTCTGAAACAGAAATGGGAAGCCCAGTGTAAAACTGAGTATCAACAAAGCAATTCTGCAGAATATTTCTAGAGGACATCACTCTCTCACCCTGCCCCCTCCAAGAGGCTGCAGCAACCAGTTGTGATGGGCATGGGACCCAACCTAACTGGTCTGCCAACCTCCAGCTCCTGCCAGCTCCACATTTTGCTGCCAAATTAATCTCCCTACAGCACAGCCTATGATCAACAGGCCCAAATGAAATCATCACTGCCCTCCACCCTCCAACGCCTCTGTGCAGCCACGTACTCCTTCAAGTTGATTGCGACATCAGGCCAGAGCCTGGGGGAGGGGGGTGTCACTGACCTCTCCCACACCCACTAGTGTAAATCCTGTAGATCCTCCTTTTCTGGTTGTCTTCTGTGTCTCTCCTTGTTGCCTTTCACCCTGCTTCTACTCCCTCTTCCAGTGTTAGTAGGCCTAACCAAGATCAGCCACAGCCAATAAAAACGTAAAGGGAGGGGGGAATCCCTGGGTGGTTCACGGTTTAGAGCCTGCCTTCCACCTAGGGCAGGATCCTGGAGTCCCAGGATGGAGTCCCACGTCAGGCTCCCTGCATGGAGCCTGCTTCTCACTCTGCCTGTGTCTCTGCCTCTCTCTCTGTCCCATGAATAAATAAATAAAATCTTAAGAAAATAAAATAAAGTAATAAAAAAATGTAAAGGAGGCTACAAATGTAATTTTTAATTTGCCAGTAGTCACATTAAAAAGGTAAAGAGAAACCAGGGCAATCAATTTCAATAATGTTTTATTTAACACCAATATAACCAAAAAGTAATTTCATTGTTTGACTTAACCGATCTAAAGTTAATGATGAGTAGTTTTACTTTCTTCCCCTTGCCTCCAGATCAGCTTTGAAATTTTTCAGGGCATCTCAGTCCGGACCAGCCATGTTTCCAGTGCCACATGTGGCCAGTGGCCACTGTACTGAACCGTAACAGCTCAGGCTCAGATGTAATGATCCCACTGCACCCATTGCCTCTCTTTTTCACCTCCTGAAAATACTTTAATTTGGCTAACCTATACACTTTCCTGAACCCATTTCCTTCCATGGCACTCCTCTGGCTGTCCCTTAAGTACAAAATGTCTTCTGGTCCTCTCCAAACTTCAATACCCAGTTCAAGCACTACCTCATTCATGAAGCCTTTCCCGTAAGCCCCACTCCTAACTCATTTCTACCTCCTTTGTACTTTTAGTTCTCATCTTGCAACTCTAATAACATTAGTGCTTTTGCAGATTGTAAACTCCTCAAGGGCATGATACTGCTATTTATATTATAGCTCTTAGAGAACACGGCACACTGCTTTGAGTACAGCAGATCATGATAAGCTAGCTTCTGATGATATGAAGTCTATAATTTACCAGCCTTATTTTTTTTTTAATCTTTTTTTTTTAATTTTTTATTTATTTATGATAGTCACACAGAGAGAGACAGAGAGAGGGAGGGAGGCAGAGACACAGGCGGAGGGAGAAGCAGGCTCCATGCACCAGGAGCCCGATGTGGGATTCGATCCCGGGTCTCCAGGATCACGCCCTGGGCCAAAGGCAGGAGCTAAACCGCTGCGCCACCCAGAGATCCCAATTTACCAGCCTTATGATAAATAAATGTACCCTTCACATGCACACTCAAGGTACCAATGGTTCCAAAGCAAGCTTAACCACTGCTTAAAACCAGCTGACGAAAACGAGCACTTGATGTGTAGGTGCATCCAAACCCTGCCATGGAAAAAGCAACACTAAGTCATACTCTGACTCAAAATTTTAGCAAACATCCTAAATCAGAAGCATTATCTTCCTATAAGAAGAAGACTGAGGCCAGAACCCCTAGAAATTCTGTAGCATCATGGGCCTACTACTCATAATAATTCATCAGAAATCTAACTATTAAAAATAACATGCTATAATAGAAAATGGAAAGTCCCAGATTAGATACCCTTACCTGTATAACCGAGTGCTGAAATGACAACCAGGAAAACTCCGGGCCTGATCCTAACTCTGTAATGCTTCACATTCCCAAACCAAACTTTTTCTACTTGTGAAGTGAGGGGGAAGGATATTCCCCATCCACTGCAGAGACGGTTTCTTTTGCTCATGCCTACCACAGTGTAAACTCCACAAAGCTTTCCCAAGTGACCCTGTTAAAAGGACACTTAGACAGTGCTACTCCTCTGATCAAAAATAGTTTTCCAGGGATCCCTGGGTGGCTCAGTGGTTTGGCACCTGCCTTTGGCCCGGGACATGATCCTGGAGCCCTGGGATAGGTCCCGCGTCGGGCTCCCTGCATGGGGCCTGCTTCTCCTTCTGCCTGTGTCTCTGCCTCTCCTTCTCTGTCTCCCGTGAATGAATAAATAAAATCTTTTAAAAAAAATAGTTTTCCATCTCATTCCAACAACTTTCCAGTGGCCTACAAGGCCCTGCATTGTCTGGCCTCCTGTTAGCTCTCTCAGACTCCATCCGAACCACCTTCCCCCTGGTCACTGCTCCAGTATCACTGGCTGCTTTGCTGTTTCTCAAACATGCAAAACACACACTGCCCCAAGGCCTCTACACAAGCTCCCTCTGCCTGAAAAGGGCCCCCACCCCCAGCTGTCTGGCTTACACTTCTTCAGATCTTTCCTCAAACATTACCGTATCAGAGAGGCCTTCCCTGATGACTGGATATGAAATAGCACAGCTTTCCTTCACATACCTAACACTGTTTCCCCTGACCAACACCATTTTACAACCCTGAGCTGGTACATGTTTACTCTTAGTATGTCCCTATACTGGACCATAAGCTCCAGAAAAGTGGAATCCTGTGAGGTTTATTTGTTCCTGTATCCTCACTGCATAGAATAATGCCTGGAATGCAAAACAAGCAAATATTTACCAGCTGAATAAGTGAGTAAGCAACACTTTAACCTTCCTTTGGAAGAAGCAGAACAAGAGACCACTGCCTCACTTTTTCAAATAATATTTTAGAAGATGTTTTCAATATTATACATGCACATCAAGAAAAAAATTACCTATAAGTGTACGAATTTAAAAACTGAAAGTCATCTAGTGAGCATCCTAAATAATCTTATTCCCAAGAAAATTATGCACAAAGGTTGGTAAATTTCCTTTCAGATCCGTTTTATGTATGTATGTCTAAACAGATAGAGCTCTACGTTATTTCTATTAAAAAAAAAATCTTTTGATTTTATTCTGCAATTCATACACTGTATCCTGCCATGTTCATATACTTAAAATTATCTCATTCTTTTTAATAGCTATTTCTATTCTGTAGGTATATCCTATATCCTAGTTTAGAATTCAAGTCCCTATTGATGGACTGATTCAAGTATCTTTCATTTGAAATGACAAAGAATGTTGGTTTTGTTTTGTTTTTCCAGGCCCAATAATTCGCCCTCTGGCCAAGACATTAGGATCTCACCTATATACATCCTGAACTCGAGCAGAAATTGATGCAGATTAATGAAGGAACAGGAAGAAACTCCAAACAGAGGGTACCATTTAAGACCTGAAACCAATGAACACAATCTTCTGCTCCCTACCAAATGGCCCCTTCAACTCTACTCTCTTCACACTTCAGTGAGCATTTATAAAGCTATAGATAATTCTGAGCCCTCTGTGCCATCTCTGTTTTCTCCTTTTCCTTTTTCCTTCCTTCTGAAAGATGGATTACCTCAGCCCAGCATTAACCCCCACAGACTTAAGAGTACCACCTATCAATTCTCTTTCACCCAAGTGTTCTGCAAAAGATATCCATAAAAGGGCCCCCTGAGACTCCTATAGCAGACTTTATTTCCTGAGCTGCCTTCATGATTTATACAGAAATTTCTCCCCCAATTCTGTCCCCAGCAGTGATCCCAGAGCAGGATGTTGCTCATAAATCTTTTCCCTCAGCTTACCTACCACCCACTGACCAGCTTATTTTTACAAGAGTTGCCATTTCCCATCTTCCCCTAGTGTAAGCCCCCTATGTCACGTAAGTTTTATTCCTGAGGTCTTTGTCTATCACAAGAACCAGGCACAGTCAAAATGTCGTACTTCTGCCATTGGGAGTGCAAAAAATTCTACAAGGCGCTATGAAGGAATGTTGATATATTTAAAAACATACCCTAAAAATCCAGACAAAGAGGCCATAAGCATTTCTTGATGGTAGAGGTGAATTCTCATTTATTTTAAGATTTTATTTATTTGAAAGAAAGCAAGAGTGAGAGACAGAGAACATGCACAAGCAGGGAGGAGGGGCAGAGGGAGAAGCAGGCTGCCCGCTCAGGGTCCTGAAATCATGACCTGAGCCAAAGGCAACCACTTAACTGACTGAGCCACCCAGATGCCCCTCTCATTTCTTTATAAAATATTAACTTACTGAATATCTTCTTAGTCCAGGTACTACGCCAGCCCTTGGAGACACAAAGATGATAGCCCTCCAATCAGCTGTCTGATGACAGAATCTTGTAAGGAAGATAAACATCACAGCAATTTAGGAAATAAATGTCCTAATACAAGGCAGTATCTCTGACAGGCGGAGGACCATTGCTGCCCGAAGGTGGCAGGAAAAGTTGCATGGAAAAGGCGACTGAACCAAGAGTTAAAACAGCATTCCATACTCTGAACCATCCTTGCTATGCTCTCTTCTCTCAGTCCCCAAGCTAGCACCCTCTTGTTTTTCCTCCACTTCTTTGCTAATAATCTTCTCAAGCTCCTTAAAATTTCTTATGACTTAGTTTCCTCCTCTTAGGCATTTTCATTTTTTCACTGTCCCAAGAAAATCTCATGGATAACTGTGATTCAGTTTTTACTAAACATATGTATATCTTAGGCCCAGAACTTCAACCAGAGAGCTCCACTCTTAGATAACCAATTGCCCACTTGACATCTCCACTTGCAAGGAGTTTCACTGGCATCTCAAACTTAAACCCTCTCCCAAAGAACCCATAGCACCTCTAGTCTTCCCCACCTTGCCAAGAGCATCTCCCAGTAACAGAGCCAAATAATTAGCAATTGTTCTTGATCCTTCCTCTTTTATATATCCTTCACATCCAACCAGCTATAAATCTTTTCTTGTTATTTCTCCAAAATTATCCAGAACATATGTGGTCCTTTCCAGCTCTCCCATGAACCACTTAATACTCCAACTGGTTTCTCTGCTTCATCTTCCACCCTACTACACTCCATTCTCCATTTGGTAAGTGACCTTCTAACATCATGTCAAGGATTAGCCTACTTAAAATTCTTTGAGGACTTCCCATTCCCCTAAATATAAAGTCAAGTTTCTTAGCATGGCCCACCAGGTCATTTCCTGGCCTGGTACTCTTATTATTCTCCAGCTATACTGAAGTTTCTTCAGTTCCTCAAAGGAGCCCTATATTTTGTTTGTTTTTTTTAACCCAAACCCTCACAAGTATGTTTCCTTTTACCTGTAATACATTTTTCTTCTCCCTATTCCACCACCCAATTGTTTCAACTGATTAACTCTTAAACATACATTCATTTTCTGCCCAGCCACCCCTTCCTCCAGTAAGTCTCCCCTAATTCTTATACAAATCTGCATTTAGGTGCCCTTTCTATAAATTCCTGCAAAGCCCTGGACTTCCTGGATAGCACTTACAGACAAATGAAGCAAAGATGGGAGAAAGCACAGCATATACCAAAGCATATAATTTAAAGAGAAAAGCCTGCACAAGGAGTTGTGATAACTTCTATACCTCTAAGCACCAGGGTTGGTAGAAAGACTGGAGTGACTAGAGATGAGACTTGAAGAAAAGGTTGAGGCTCAGGGGATGGAGATTTAGGATTCATTAAGGGAATCCAACTATAAACAGTAGATGATAGGGAGCCCTGGAAGTTTTTTAGGTAAGGGAGCAAAATGAACATACAAGAAACCTATTGGCATAATGCAGCTCCTCCTATTGAGGAATAGCAAGGGAGAGGAGGAGCAGTGTAGCTGCGCGGGGAGAGAGAATGACTGACCTTTAGAGCCAGAGGAATCTGGAGAGGGAGATGATGGCAGATGTGAACGCAGTTCTGGCTTAGAAATCTAGACGTGGGAGTCACCTATTGTGGTTAGGACAGCCAGAGAGAGACTGTACACAGAAAATCTGTGGTGTAAGAAGGAAGCAAGTCAGGGACAAAGGTTTGAGGAATGACAATTAAATTTTTATGAATCAGGAAAAAAAGGAAGTTGCGTGTGGAAAAGGGAGGAGCTCAACAGAATGGTGAAGAGCTTATGATCCAGTATGAGTGTCCCAGATAAGGTACTGGGGAGGAGGGGAAGGAAATGTCCCACCACGTGCCCAATTTACTGTGTAGCACTCTGCACACAGTAGGTGCTAAGCATTTGCTGGAGTGTAAAGTAATACACAGAGCACCTCTGTTCAGGTTACATATATTCCAAAGAAACTGTAGATCATCAAGACCCTGTCTTACTACAAAGAGATACTCTGGGAGGTAGTTCAGAAAACCACACTTATTCCCTGATTCAAAGGATGCTGGATGTGAATCCTTTTGAAAAGAAACAACAAAATTTTCTTCATACAAGTAATTATCTTCTAACATTTCAAATTGGGGGTTGTTATGTATCGGATCTTCAAAAAGGAAAGAAATCTTGCTTTAGTGTAAAAAAGTCATCTGAGGGCAGCCCGGGTGGCTCAGTGGTTTAGCACCGCCTTCAGCCCAGGGTGTGATCCTGGAGACCCGGGATCGAGTCCCACATCGGGCTCCCTGCATGGAGCCTGTTGCTCCCTCTGCCTGTGTCTCTGCCTCTCTCTGTCTCTCCCTCTCTCTCTCTCTGTCGCTCATGAATAAATAAATAAAATCTTAAAAAAAAAAGTCATCTGAGCGGATGGAATAGGGAAGGGGTACAAAGATTTGGACAACGACAGAAAAACACTGATGGAGAAGACTGGGCATGGGCAAAGGGAAGGCAGAGGCAAATACCCATGAGCTGAAATCAGCATATCATAAAGGGTCAATGGCAAACTGACTGAACCAAATGACCTCTTAGGATTCAAAAATGCTTATTAGTCTCCTAATGATATCAAGTATCAATATTTCCCTTCTGAGCCATAATAAAGCACCTATATTCAAAATACAGGCAATATTCCTGCTTTTCTGGCTACACTGCTTTCCTGAACACAGACTTAGAATGCCAAATGGAGGGGAAAAAGATGCTCTCCCCTATGGGCTATATACCCTTTACTCTGCTTTTGCTCATGAGCTCGTGAGAGAAAAGGCTTAGCAAATATGTGCATAGAACCTGAACATTAACCCAAGCCTAACACTCTGGCTCAAACAGATAACACTAGTGTAAGATGATGCTGACAAATTAGCCTAAAAAGTGAAATACACGTGATTTTTAAGCACCACTAGCTATAAGGCTTGCTGTGCTTTAAAGCAATTTGGGTTTTTGTTTTTGTTTTGTTTTTTAGCAATCTGTTTCTAAAAGGTCAATGAAGACAAATAGGTAGCAGTAAATCACTGTTTACACAATTCTGAAGACTTTCGACACAGGTCTTAAAATGTACTTTTCGATAACTAGGTCACCAAGTAATTGCCCCAAGTGACAGGATTTCACAGAAACACAAGTTAGCACACTAGGAATACAGCAAGAACTTTGAGTTGTCTTTTTGATAAAGGGCAAATAAATACCCATTATAACCATCCTCTCTCTATCACAGCCACAACAGCAGCAGCAGCAAACTCAATCATTCATTAATCACAGGTTATTTGCAAAGCACAGAGATAATGCCAAGGGATTAAACAGGCCTCTGCTGTAAAAGTAGTTAACAATTTACACAGATGTGTCAAATAACACTGAGACTAAGGAAAATAAGCATTAGAGGTTGTATTCGTCTGGGTATAATCAGAAAAGAGAAACCATACAATAATGTGAACAGAAATCTAATACAAAAAATAATTCAGGGCAGCTCGGGTGGCTCAGTGGTTTAGCGCTGCCTTCAGCCCAGGGCCTGATCCTGGAGACCTGGGATCGAGTCTCACATCGGGCTCCCTGCATGGAGCCTGCTTCTCCCTCTGCCTGTGTCTCTGCCTCTCTCTCTCTTTCTCATGAATAAATAAAATCTTTAAAAAAAAAATTCAACTCTGATAGAGGAAAACCATAAAGGCATAAAAAGAACTCTAAAAGGTACCCAAGGAAGAACAAACTTTGAAGAGGAGTCCCTCCCCAAAACTGAAGCTATCGCTGGTGAGAATGTGGTTGCAGCCCACTGGGTGGTAGAGAAGTTGGCTGGAACTGGTCTACACTAACAGAGCAGCAAGGAACAATCTTCCAGAGGGCAGGCAAGGGGCAAGGTAGTTGGCAGGTACACAGTAGGAGCTGGGAACAGACACAAGGCCTGGAGTGTGCAGTGTCTGCACTGAGACAATGAAAGCAAGGTCAGGAGATCCAGGCAAGGGCTGCAAAGTTACCAAGAGACTGCATGCACGGAGGTAGAGCACCAATGGTTAAGTGTGCCCACATCATGAGCATGCTCACAATGACCTTACAGGAAGAGAAAAAGAAGCAACTACAACCAGGCAGAGACTATCCCTAACTCCACAATGTCCCTTCAGTACCCTCTACTGGCCAAGCTTAACTCCAAGTTCACTGGAAAGGAGAAAGGCTTCCAATCTATTTTAACAGAGCAGGTACTGAAGGGTGACTTTGGGAAAGAGGAGCATTAACTAAACTCTGGCACAGAGGAAAGGACAAAGATGAGTGCTCAAAAAGAGTAACAAATTTCTTGGGTGATCAGAGTTATAAAAGAGGTATTATTTCAGTGGAACCTTGAAGAACAAGAAAAATTTTGAAAGACATGGGGGGAGTGGGGGAGGGTGGGAAAGAGAGAACGCATTCCGGGTTAAGGAGACAGTTTTCTTATTAACTCTGGGATGTTGGGCAAACCATTTAACCTCTTTAAGTCTTATCCACCTTATAAAATACCTATGTGGTTAAAATGCAACAGCATTTTATGTGGTTAAAATTAACAGCAGACTGTTAATGCTCTGAAAAAGCTTTAAAGCACCAGGGGCGCCTAGGTGGCTCAGCTGGTTGAGCATCCAACTCTTGGTTTCAGCTCAGGGTCCTGGGATTGAGCCCCGTGTAGGTCTCCACAATCAGCAGAGTCTGCTGGAGATTCCCTCTCTCCCTCTCCCTCTGCTCCTCCCCCTACTCTCTCTAAAAAATAAATGAGTAAAATCTTAAAAAAAGAAAAAAAAACACAAAAGTTTAAAGCACTAAATGAAAATCACTTGATGGTAATACCTTTACATGATGACTAGAATGCAAGCTCTAATACAAGCTCCTACCAGCTAACCCACTCTCATCCTAGCTCCTTCCCACCCCATCCACTACCCCTAGTTCCTGGTAGGCACTTGTGACATCAAGGAAGGCCCTATAAATCACTGCTGAATGAATGACTGGATCTTAGATTATCAGAAAAACAAAGACTTTTCATTTAAAATCAAACTAACCCAGGGGCACCTGGGTGGCTCAGGTCAGTTGAGCGTCAGTCTTCAGCTCAAGTCACAAACCCAGGGGCCTAGGGTCAAGCCTCACATCAGGCTCCCTGCTCAGCAGAGAGTCTGCTTCTCCCATTTTATCTCCCTCTGCCTCTTCCTCTTGCTAATGCTTGCTCTCACTGTCTCTCAAATAAATCTTAAAAAAAAAAAAAAAAAAATCAGGGACCCCTGAGTGGCTCAGTGGTTGAGCATCTGCCTTCAACTCAGGGTGTGATCCCGGGGTCCTGGGATCGAGTTCCAAAACCGAGATGCCTGTGGGGAGCCTGCTTCTCCCTCTGCCTATGTCTCTGCTCCCGGTGTCTCTCATGAATAAATAAATAAATCTTAAAAAATAAAATAATAAATCAAACTAACCCAAAGGAAACAAATGATTTATTTCCTTAAAACAAAAGGGTAAAAGAAGTATTATTAAATATTCTCTCTACATAGTTAGGCATACTTATCTTGATGGGTACCCTAAATATAGGACTGCTATTCTGCCTAAATATAGTCTTAATATAACATTTAACAGGAAATATGAAATGAGAATTTTATTAAGAAATGGATGCACAGTGTCATCTAGCACTTTGAATTACCCAAATTCTCAATAATATAAATCCCACAGTAACAAAAATCATTCTCATTCTCACTTGAGCAGCACAGATACTACTAAAAAAAAAAAAAAAAAAAAAAAATCAATCTCAATCACCTGAGCAGGACCATTTGATTAAGCAGTTCACACACTGCCAGACCCCTGTCAATGACCAGGTGTTTCAGAGTTGCATCTCAAGGGCACAGCAGGGCTACTTCACTAAATTCTGCTCAATGGGGCCCAGACTTTTAAACCCTACTAGATGCTTTAAGAACATCACGGAGTTCAAATTCTCCAGGCCCTGAACACTAAAATTATCAAAGGCAGGTCAACAGAAAAGGAAACTAATTAATATTTATTAAATACCAATTCACTGCAGGCACACTGCTGGGTTTTTTTTTTTTTTTTTTTTTTTTTTTTACACTGCTGGGTTTTTAAAAAATTTTTATCTCACAAAATTCTTTTCTTTAGGGCAGCCCGGGTGGCTCAGCGGTTTAGCGCCACCTTCAGCCCAGGGTGTGATCCTGGAGACCAGGGATCGAGTCCCATGTCAGGTTCCCTGCATGGAGCCTGCTTCTCCTGTGCCTGTGTCTCTGCCTCTCTCTTTCTCTGTGTGTCTCTCATGAATAAGTAAATAAAATCTTAAAAGAAAAAAAGAAAGAAATAAAAAAGAACTCGAATCAATGACTTAGCTTAAAAAAATTTTTTTTTTAAATAGTCTCCACACTCAACATGAGGCTTGAACTCAGAACCCTGAGATTAGGAGTTTCATGCTCTCCTGACTGAGCCAGCCAGGCGCCCAACATTATTATTTTTATTTTACAAATGAGGGAAGTGGAGTTTGAAGAGGTTAAGTAAACCACATTACACAATCTGGTAGGGTTAGAATTCAAGCCCAAGTCTAACTGATTTCAAAGTAAACTTTTTCCCTTGAACTTCAGCTGCCTCCAGGTCAAATTCATCAGCAGAGTTTCAGTGAGTCTGTAAGAACTCCACTCACCTGGGTCCCTACTGTAGGTTGAGGTTGTCCTACTGTAGGAAAAGTAACGCTGACGTTAAGAACTATTCCAAATATCCTCCCCTCCCATTCCCCTCATTGCCTTTGTTCTCAACTCTTTTGTTTTTTGTACAAGCCAACACCTATTTTTAAATATATTTTTTGGGACACCTGGGTGGCTCAGTGGTTGAGCGTCTGCCTTCAGCTCAGGGTGTGATGGCGGAGTCCTGGGATTGAGTCCCACATCGGGCTCCCCACCTGGAGCCTGCTTCTCCCTCTGCCTGTGTCTCTGCCTCTCCCCTCTGTGTGTCTCTCACAAATAAATAAATAAAATCTTTAAAAAATAATTTATTTTTTGGACAAGATATATTCTCTGCTCTCATCTATTAGATCTTCTGTTGTATTTGAAAATCAACACCTTCATCCTTAAATTAAGGAGTTTCATATCTGGCATCAAAGGCTCACTGGAGGAAGGTCAGTCTCACCAAATGTTGAAAAGATAATCTAAAACAAGAACTGCTACAATTTCTGCTCGTCGAGATGTTGACTTATGAACAGGGGCCACCACCTGACATCTGTGATACTCTACAGACTGCACGGTGCTCTCCAAGAGGACACACGACATCTCACGGCGAGGATGACAACAGCTCTGCTAGAGGCGAGTCAGGGCGATCCTATGTTTTGTTTTGTTTTTTTAAGATTTTATTTATTTATTCATGATAGACACACACACAAAGAGAGAGAGAGAGGCAGAGACACAGGCAGAGGGAGAAGCAGGCTCCATGCAGGGAGCCTGATGAGGGATTTGATCCTGGGACTCCAGGATCACACCCTGGGCCAAAGGCAGGCACTAAAGGGCTGAACCACTCAGGGATCCTGGGGGGCGGGGGGAATGACCCTATCTTATCCTAAGCTGGGCACGGGCACCACCTCTGTCCCTCAATTCATCTTTTCCCTGCCATTGGTTCAACAGTCACCCCACTCTCTTTCCTTCCTTTCCTGTCCCCTCTCCACAATCTACACCTTAAAGAAACCAGCTTTGTCCCTTCCCTAGAAAGGATGCATGTTTCTGTGACCACTGGAGCCAGGCTGAAGCACTGTCCCAGGCAGCAACCTTTTATGTAATACTCCTTCATGGTGGCAGAAAAGAACAGTCCACCACAGAAGGTCTCTCTTGCCCAAGCCTCAGACTTTCAAATCAGAGCTCAGAAAGCGGGTTAAAGACTGAGGGTCTGGTGACAGAAGGAAGGTAGCCTGAATATCAACCACCGGAGAGTCCATTAACCTCTCCTTTCCTTTTTTCTTTAAGATTCTATTCATTTATTCATGAGAGACAGAGAGAGAGACAGACAGACAGACAGAGATACAGGCAGAGGGAGAAGCAGGCTCCATGCAGGGAGCCTGACATGGGGCTGGATCCCCCCAGGTCTCCAGGATCAGGCCCTGGGCTGAAGGCGGCACTAAACAACTGAGCCACCCAGGCTGCCCATCCTTTCTTTTTTTCATCTGTAAAATATAGCCTCGTAGGAAACTGAGACTGAAGTGAAATCATGCCTATCAAATAAATACATACTGGCACAAAGTCTGGTCCCTGTGGTCATTAGATATTAGCTGCTATTGGCATCTGAGCTCACAAAGGCAGTGCTAATTGCAGCGTTGCCCACAGGCTCACCTACCATTCTAGTATCAAAGGAGATTTATATATATATATATATATATATATATATATATATATATATAGAGAGAGAGAGAGAGAGAGAGAGAGAGATTGGACGGCCTCTAATACCCTTATCTCTAGCTGAATTGTCTTGGCTAGAAGACTGCTATTCTACCCCCCATCCAGGGACCTGCTTGCTCCCCCCACAGCTGTGACCTCTGCTCCTTTCTCAAGTTTGACCACTTATTTGGAAGATACACTCAGAAGGTGATCACCGAACATCTGGAAAGGCAGTCAGTAAACACATTAGAATTCTTGGGTGCCCAGCACTGTACTAGTATCCACCTGAGTTACAAAGGGCAATCTCTGACCTCTGGGTTAAAATCTCGTTGGGGCTTAGACTGACTGCAACAAAGGAGCCAGGTGAAAACCAAGCAAGAGATAAGCTCGATGGAAGTTGGGTACACAAGGGAGGGAGTTTACTGAAGGTGGACCTTCAACTCTGCAGAGCTGGATTTAGACAGCAGTTCCCAAGTCTTGGCTCCATAAAATGCTACATGATTAGTTGCTTTCGATATAAACACTGAACATATGAACATAAAGTGTTCAAATCTCATCATTTCGGAGAAAGGCCTCAATCATATGCAAAGCCCTGCACTACACAAACAAAAGGAATCTAACTTTGGGACGTCTGGGTGGCTCAGCGGTTGAAAGTCTGCCTTCGGCTCAAGTCCCACATCGGGCTCCCTGCAAGGAGCCTGCTTCTGCCTCTGCCTGTCTCTGCCTCTCCCTCTCTCTGTCTCTCATGAATAAATAAATAAAATCTTTAAAAAAAAAAAAAAAAAGGAATCTAACTTTAAAAGTAAAATTGAGGGGCACCTGGGTGGCTCAATGGTTGAGCACAAGTCATGATCCCGGGGTCCTGGAATTGAGTCCTGCATCAGGCTCCCCGCGAGGAGCCTGCTTCTCCCTCTGCCTAGGTCTCTGCCTCTCTGTGTCTCTTATGAATAAATAAAAATAAAAAATATTTAAAAGTAAAAATATATATCTAAAAGTAAAATTGAAAAAAAAAACAGCCTTTGGACTCCTTTACAAAGTTCTAAGAATTTACTTAAAAATTGACCTCTTTCTGTACTATGCAGGAGTTAAGGGCATTTTTCTCTTGGTGTTGGGTGGGAAAAGGAGCAGAGGAAGAGTCTAAGCCCTCAACCTCCTCAGAGGTACAGAGCTCAAGAATCCTGCCTTGTTCCCCTTATGGCAACAACCACATAACAGAACCCAGTGCCCTTCAGATCGCCCTCGTGGAGGAACGCCTGTGAAGCTGCCCTGGCCTGGGTGCATTTATGCCATATTTGAGAGTCACAGCAAACCCAGGATAACAGTGGCCACCTCCTCACAGCCTTAATAGAAATCTCCAGCGTGAGTAGTCAAAATTCAAACGAAGAGCAGCCCCACACTCAGCACTAGTAAACCCTGTTTTCTTTTAATTAAAAAAAATTTAGAGGTCACCCCCTCAGCTTTGTTTACAAGTAATGAGTCCAGCAGCCCCCATTTATCACCCCTGGAGATTCTTTTACACTTTGATGTGAAAAGAGTCAGGACCCATTGTGATTTCAACTACTCCAACAGCAGTCCTTTCATTTGCAAACGAAGCTCTGGCCCCAGTAAGAAACAACTGTCAGAAAAAATTCATTGCCTTTCCTTCTAATGATTTATCAGAGATGGGGGAAAGAGAAGCTGGCTCTAAGACAACTTTCCAGAAAGGATTCCCAGCACACCCCTGATGCGTTCCCGACCTTTGCTGGTTCTTTCAGCCCCAAATGCCCCTTTTCCAAATCCCATTGCTCATGAAAGGCGACCTTCTCTCTTGAAACCATCCACTTTGGAAGGGCTTTCTCTCTCTGCTTTAAGCCTTCAAAGTACTCCAAGTGGCCTAACTTTACTGACCGATTTTAGGTGTTCTCTCTCTCATGGCAATGCTCCAGAACATGAAAAATACCTGACTGGTCCATAACTGACACTCGACCATCCTAATAATTAGGTCACAAGGCACCTGTTTTATGCCACTGTTATGCTCTTACATTAAATGGAACTGAGTATTAAGGAAGTTTAAGAGAAGAGGATTTAAGGATTTCTTAACATATCTAAGAATTCAACGTGGTAGTAAAAGATACACAACAGGACTATTAAGACTTTTTCAAGTAAACTTTAATAATTAGAGTATAACACACATTTTAAAAGTATACAGCTCTTGCTGCCATTTGCAACACCATGGATGGAGCTAGAGACTGTAATGCTAAGTGAAGTCAGAGAAAAACAAATATGTGATTTCACTCATATGTGGAATTTAATAAACAAAGCAAATGAACAAAGAAAAGAGAGACCAGAAAAAAACAGACTCTTAAATACAGGGAACTGGTGGTTGCCAGAGGGGAGGCGAATGGGGGGGATGGGTTAAATAGATAAAGGGGACTAAGAGTACAGTTACGGTGATGAGCACAGAGTAATGTACAGAATTACTGAATCATTGTACACCCCCAAATAAAACTGTATATTAATATTTCAATTTTTAAAAAGTGCACAGCTCACACATGCATTTCACAGAGACATACTCTTGTAACCAGCACCCAGATCAAAACACAGAACAATACCAGCACTCTTGAACTATTAAACTATTTTTAGTAAAAAGACTTATCTTGACTCTGAGCTTTAGAGCTAACTTCCATTCTACAGGAAATACCTGGAATAGAACCACAGGGATTCTCAACCTCAGCAATGCTGACATTTGGAGCCAGAAGATTCTTTGTAGTGGGGGCCATCCTGTGCATTGTAAGATATTTAACAGCATTCCTGCCCTCTACCCATTAGATTATGACAACTAAAAATCTCTCCAGACATTGTCAGATGTCAAATGCGGGAGGTAAAATTATTCCTGATTGAGAACCACTGGTATATAAGAACAAGTTAAAAACATTAAGAGTTAATAAACTGTCATACAGTCAACTCCATTCTACGACCAGTCAATGCCCCCTACCCCTGCCCCCAAGTAGGGTAGCTGCTCTAGATTAAGACTCAAGAAACAAAACATAGGGGCGCCTGATGCTCTTCATCTTGCACTTGTAAAGTTGTGCCCCACGTTGGGTATAGCAATTACCTAAAATAATTAAAAATTTTAATAACAACAACAAAGAAGCAAAACCAAACACAACATAAGCACTTTGGCTTACGTGGATCAGTATGTAAATAACTTTAATACACTTTTTTTTTAATTTTTTTTTAAATTTTTATTTATTTATGATAGTCACAGAGAGAGAGAGAGAGAGAGAGAGAGAGAGGCAGAGACATAGGCAGAGGGAGAAGCAGGCTCCATGCACCGGGAGCCTGATGTGGGATTCGATCCTGGGTCTCCAGGATCGCGCCCTGGGCCAAAGGCAGGCGCCAAACCGCTGCGCCACCCAGGGATCCCAAAGCACTTTTTTTTTTTTAAACATAATCTCTATACCCAATATTCGGTTCAAACTCACAACCCGATCAAGACTTGCATGCTCTACCCACTGAGCCACTCAGGTACCCAGAACTTTAATAGACATTTTTTCTTCTAAGGATTTTTTAAATTATTCATGAGTGACAGAGACATAGGCAGAGGGAGAAGCAGGCTCCCCGCTGAGCAAGGAGCACAATAGGGAGCTCAATCCCAGGATTCCAGGATCATGACCTGAGCTACCCAGGCACTCCTAGACACTCTTTTCTTAACCAGAAGTCATGGACGACCTCATGCTTTCTAATAGCTTTAACAAGACATGTTCTCTTGATATCTATGAACATCTTATATAAACCTACACAATCTAGTGTCTACAATTTTAGCAACAAAAATGGTGGCAGTCTGCAGTGCAGTCTATGAAAAACGCATCGTCTGATGGAGGCATTCAAACCTGTTGGTCAAAAGCAGAAATGAAATTGCACCGTGCCTCACATGTTAAATGTTATTCTGTACAGTAATTTAAGAATTTCACAACCAAAACAAACTAGCTGCCCTTAGCATTCCCCATAGTCTGATTCACACATCCAGCTATTAACTTCTCCAGGCCTTTGCTTCCTCCAGTACAAGTAAGCTGATTACCATCTAATCTGACCACTTTACAGGGTTATCATGAGCTTCAGAAAACAAGACTCCAATTCTGAAATGTCCTCCAGGCTTCCAGAAAACCACAGGAACCTGGAACTGAAATTCTCTTCCTCCTAATCCTGTTCCACAGATTCCTAAAAAGGCTAACTGCTACAGCTTAAGAAAAGGATTATTGAAAGAAAGAAAGAAAGAAAGAAAGAAAGAAAGAAAGAAAGAAAGAAAGAAAGAAAGAAAAGAAAAGAAAAGAAAAGAAAGGAAAGGAAAGGAAAGGAAAGGAAAGGAAAGGAAAGGAAAGGAAAGGAAAGGAGGAAGGAAGGAAGGAAGGAAGGAAGGAAGGAAGGAAGGAAGGAAGGAAGAAAGAAAGAAAGAAAGAAAGAAAGAAAGAAAGAAAGAGAAAGAAAGAAAGAAAAAAGAAAAGAAAAGGATTGTTGTCATTGAAGCCCCCCCAAAAGAAAAAAAGGTTCTCCTTCAAATCAGGAAAGCATAAATTTAGGATCCCTACAAAGATAGTCTAATCCTAAATCGTTTAACTCAATGTCCATCTTATCCACCACCAAAGACCAAAGTATCACGTAAAATGATGTCATGCTAACTACCTAGACTAGTAACCATTATACAGAAGGCACTAAATAATATTAATTCATTCTCTTCCATCTCTTAGCATTAGTAGAGTTCAGGGCTGAAGGCAAAGAGAAAAACCATATGCAAATGAATCTGAAACTGACCCACTAGCACAATGAACCAGAATTTAGAATAATCTAAAGACGACTCTAAACACGAATCTACCTTACAAGAAAGCAATTCTACTTCTAATAACTACCCAAAAGAGGGATCCCTGGGTGGTGCAGCGGTTTGGCGCCTGCCTTTGGCCCAGGGCGTGATCCTGGAGACCCAGGATCGAATCCCACATCGGGCTCCCGGTGCATGGAGCCTGCTTCTCCCTCTGCCTATGTCTCTGCCTCTCTCTCTCTCTCTGTGACTATCATAAATAAATAAATAAAAATTAAAAAAATATTAATATCTACCCAAAAGAAAGATATGTACAATATTCATAATAGCTACAAAGTGGATACTATCCAAATGTCCATCCATTGGTGAACAGTAAATAAAGCATGCTATATTCATACAATGGATTATTTGGCAATACAAAAGAATGAAAAATTGACACATGCTGGGACACCTGGGTGGCCAGTAGTTGACCATTTGCCTGTGGCTCAGGTCGTGATTCTGGGATTCTGGGATGCAGTCCCTGTATCAGGCTCCCCATGGAGAGCCTGCTTCTCCCTCTGTCTCTGTCTCTGCCTCTGTGTGTGTCTCATGAATAAATAAATAAACAATCTTTAAAAAACAAAAATTGACACATGCTACAACATGGATGAGTCTGGAAAACTTTACGCTAAGTAACCAGTCACAAAGAAACCACATTTTATATGACTGCATTTATATGAAATGTTCAGAATAGGCAAAACTGTTCAGTAGATTAATGGCCACCTGGAGTTGGGGTGGGAAAAAGCTGAATCTACTGTGAGTGCAATTCTGAAAATGGAATGTAGAAATGGTTGCAAAACTCAGTAAGCTTACTAAAAAATCATTAAATTGTATACTTAAAATGGTGTGTAAATGATACCTCCATAAAGTGCTGTTGTTAATGACGATGTTACTTGCAAAAAAGAAAATACTACGCAGTAGCGTGTTTTTTATCCTATGTGTATGATTGAGGACAATCCCATCACCAATATCAAATGTAAAATAGACCACTGTAAAACTTGTAAGTGTATCCACATGCTCTGCAAATAAACACACATTTTGTTTTTAAAGGTCTGTTTCCTCTATCATCCTTCTTTGTATGAATGCTATTCCTGGAGTAGCTTGAAAAACAATCTCTTTTATCCAAAGAGTTGCCTCGAAACAAAGCCTTTCCCCTCAAAATAGAATTAAGGAAGCTTCTGACTCCCCTGAAATACACCATCCTACCATCATCACCAAAGTAGTAGAATTAAAAACTCATGGGAGATTTATGATGTAGGAGGTACTGTGATAAGCACTTTCCACTTATTATTCTTCTTATCCCCATTTTTTTTTCTTATCCTCTCATTTCAATGAGGTTTTAAGAATTGAACGATTTGCCCATGTAACCAACATGTCAGAGATTGAAACATAGCTATCCCACTGCAGAGTCCTACACTTTGGCTTGCTGTAACACGGATGTAATACTAGCTCAACTGGATTTTACTGGTGAAAGTATGCAGTATTCCTACAGTTTAGTCTCCCTTCCCCAAATTTTAACGGTCCCTTTGGGAGATAGATAATTAATTCTGACAAAGATTTCCTCAGGTCTGGGAGAAGTCTGAAACCAAACTCCTAAACCCATCAAACTAAGTGACTCATCCTAAACTACTTATGACAATGTCACATACTTAACAATTAGGAACTGATTTCTAAAGTAAAGGGATACAATGAGTTCTATATAAGAAACATTATTGCACTTGTAAATTAGGCTTTAAACGACTTAAGAAATACAGGAAACTTTCCTATTTCCCCAGTTCACAATCCAGGTGTGGATTATTTACAATGCCCAGGCCAATCACTGCTTCAGGAAAACACAGCCTCCAGCCATTAATTTCTCTAGTAAGCATCTGGAAGTTAGGCCCCTGATTTACTCACACAAAGAAAATCTGTCCATATAATAGGTGTTAATCAGCTTAACACCTTGTAGCTTCCTTACTAATTGAGGACTCTTCTCAATTAGGAGAGCTAAACATTATTTCAGACTCTCCTGGGGAAGGAGATTGTCCAAGAGTACAGTACTATAATATGATTCAGCTCTCACAAAATCCAATCTTTCAAATCTTTCCAAATATTGAAAAGCATATCTCAGCACATCTCCTAAAACACATACAAGAAATACCTACCCTGGATCCCTGGGTGGCTCAGCGGTTTAGCGCCGCCTTCAGCCCAGGGCATGATCCTGGAGTCCTCGGATCAAGTCCCGCGTCATGCTCCCTGCATGGAGCCTGCTTCTCCCTCTGCCTGTGTCTCTGCCTCTCTCTCCCTCTCTCTCCCCTCCCCACCCTGTGTCCTCATGAATAAATAAGATTAAAAAAAAAAAGAAGTATCTACCCTTAAAGGCAGGAAATAACAAAATCACATCCCACAGATCTGGTGATACAGCCTAAAATACAATTTCTTTCATTCTTACATTTTACCTTCGTATATTTTCCACCCATCAAGTAACATTTTCACCGAATGTATCCCCACTTTACTCTCTGGCTTCACTTACCTGGGCCCAATTTCAGAAGAATGAAGTTTAGCACATACTTTGTAAAAATTAATTTTAATTTCTGGATTCCAAAAAGGAAATGAGACATTTCAGTCAAATAGATAAGAATAAGAAGGGGAGGAAGGGGAACAGACTGGTGAAATGGCAAAAAGGTATATTCTCTCAGTAAGAAAAAAGAAAAGTAACTAAAAACTCCAGGAAAAATAAAAACATCAAAGATGAAGCAATTTAAAATGTGGCATGAATTTGAACAATTTGCTCAGCTAAAGAGTTGATTTCTCCTGACCAAAATGAACCTTTCTCCTTCAAGTGGTTATCTGTGATAACTGTGAACCCATATGAAATATAACCCTATGTGAAACATGAAATGAAACTCTAGGGACACCTGTGTGGCTCAGGAGTTGAGCACCTGCCTTCAGCTCAGGGTGTGATCCCTGGTCCTGGGATGGAGTCCCACATTGGACTCCCCCTCAGGGGGCCTGCTTCTCCCTCTGCCTGTCTCTGTCTCTCTATCTCTCATAAATAAAAATCTTAGGAAAAAAAAAAGCTCTAAACATTATTTTGCTTCCTGATAAAAGTAATGTAAATAGAAGTTTGAAAAACCTATTATCAATTTAGAGACAAAGCTTTCAAGGATATAATTATAAAATAAAATGTCCTATCTGGACAATTTAAAACTAAAAGCAGGGGCAGCCCAGGTGGCTCAGCAGTTTAGCGCCACCTTCAGCCCAGGGTGTGATCCTGGAGACCAGGGATCGAGTACGTCAGGTTCCCTGCAATGGAGCCTGCTTCTCCTTCTGCCTGTCTCTCTCTCTCTCTCTCTCTCTCTCTCTCTTTCATGAATAAATAAATAAAATCTTTAAAAAAAATTAAAAGCAGAGTAATAGTTGGAGGGTAGAAGAGGAAAAAATGGAAGAAAGAGTAAGGATAATTATATCAAACTATGGAAAGTTGATGGAAAGGAAAATAAAAATATTCAGGATGGACTATATAAAATATACCTAACATAGCATTTTTATTTATTTTTTAGCATGATTTTTTTTAAAGATTTATTTATTTATTTATGATAGAGAGAGGAGAGAGGCAGAGACACAGGCAGAGGGAGAAGCAGGCTCCATGCCGGGGGCCCGATGCGGGACTCGATCCCCGGACTCCAGGATCATGCCCTGGGCCAAAGGCAGGCGCCAAACCATTGAGCCACCCAGGGATCCCCTAACATAGCATCTTAAAAATTTTATTTAAATTCAATCGATTAACATATACTGTATCATTAGTTTCAGAAGTAGTGTTCAGTTATTCATCAGTTGCATATAAAACCCAGGGCTCATTATATCATGTGCCCTCCTTAATGTTCATCACCCAGTTACCCCAACACCTTGCCCATCACCCAATTACCCCCATCTCCCCACCCACCTCTCCTCTAACATAGTATTTTAATATAAAATACATTATTACTGAGACAGTTAAAAGTTCATATTTAAATTTATGAAATAGAATAATAATCACAAACATCAAAATTGAATAGAAAACATTAAAAATCATAGTCTATGGTTAAACGCAAATAAAATTCAAAAGCTAGCAAAACAAATTCATGATGTCAGAAGTCAGAATAGTGGCAGCCTTTGAGGGAGTTAATAGCTGAAAGGGGACAAGAGGAGGCTTCTGGAGAGCCGGTATTGTCACTTGATGGGTTACACAAGAGTGTTCACTTTGTGAAAACGCACTGAACTGTACTAATAATGTCTGCTCTATTCAGTTTGTTATACTCCAGTAACAATTTTTAGAAAGAACAAAAAGAACGGGAGGAAAATGAGGGTAGGGGTAATATAAGTGAGCTGCGATTCACTAGTGTCTAATGCTGATAAATCTGCAAATCAGAGAGTAAGTCTATTATTTATAAGAACTAAAACAAATATTGTCTTTACACATTACATTAATATTTTATCCACGCTTATGACTTTTGATAGCCTTGAGCAAAGTAAGGGCTCACACTCAGACTTCTGTTTGGTTTGAACAATTAGAGTTGCATACTCAATACACATCTGTTTCCTTTCAAGTATGTGCTAGCCCTGGACCAGTTCCACGTGAATTTGATGGGATTTTTTTCTGGACTACTAAAAGACTAACCTGTCATGATTAAACATTTAAACAGTGAGCTTACTGATATATATTAAAAATTGAGTTCCATTCAGGATTTCCTCTAACTTTATCACTTGTATTGGGTATTAAAACTAAAAGGCGCATATCAGGAAGGTTATGAGTTGAAAAAATGTAACAAACAATAAAACCAGTTCTATAACTGCCAGAATGTTACTACAAATGCCATTCACCCATTCTAGTAATTATTAACAATAGCAACATATGTAAGTAATAGAATACAAAATTGTTTCAACCTTAACACTGAAAATACTGTAACTATTATAACTGAATATTCTACTAGAAATTATATGGGAGGCAATGTCAACAACTAGAAATTTTTTTTTTTTTAAAGATTCTATTTATTGGGCAGCCCGGTGGCTCAGCAGTTTAGCGCTGCCTTTGGCCCAGAGTGTGATCCTGGAGTCCCGGGATCAAGTCCCACGTCAGGCTCCCTTGCATGGAGCCTACTTCTCCCTCTGCCTGTGTCTCTGCCTCTCTCTCTGTGTCTCTCATAAATAAATAAATAGAATCTTTTTTTTTCTAAAGATTTTATTTATTTATTCATGAGAGACAGAAAGGCAGAGACATTGAGGGAGAAGTAGGCTCCCTGAAGGGAGCCCAATGTGAGACTAGATCCCAGGACCCGGGATCACTGCCTGAGTCAAAGGCAAATGCCCAACCATGGAACCACCCAGGCAGCCAAAAACTAGAAATTCTTGAAAAATCAGACACCCGCAAAAATCTTACAATTTAAATTTAAAATTTCTTCATCCACTTAAAATTTCACCATTCTGATATTTAGATTCCTTTGTAGGGAGACTCAGGTTTAATATGCTATAGAATTAAGCTCTCCCTAATTGATGAAATTCTTTTCTTTTAATTTGTTTATTCATGAGAAACACATAGAGAGGCAGAAACAGGCAGAGGAAGAAGCAGGCTCCCTGTGGGAGCCTGATGCAGGACTCGATTCCAGGACCCCAGGACCATGACCTGAGCCAAAGGCAGATGCTCAACTACTGAGTCACCCAGTTGCCGCCTTAATTGATAAAATTCAAAAAGACCTGAATCAAAATGTCAACATTTTTCTAGAAAATGACTAATGACTTCAGAGGATACATGGAAATGTAATCAGATGTGAATAACTACCAAAATTCTAAAAATGAAAAGTAGTGACAAAGAAGTGCCTGAATATTAAGATCTATGAAAATACAGTGACATAGTATGGCACCATTGCCAGAACAATCAATCAATGGAACAAAAGAGTCCAACCAAATACTCAAGATGGTGATGGAATTTAGATGCAGCACTCAAATCAATGGAGAAAAGAGATGATGTAATAAATTATGTTGAAACAACTGGCTAGCCTTTTGCTTTAAAAAAAAAAAAAAGGCGGGATCCCTGGGTTTAGCGCCTGCCTTTGGCCCAGGGCGCGATCCTGGAGACCCGGGATCGAATCTCACATCGGGCTCCCAGTGCATGGAGCCTGCTTCTCCCTCTGCCTGTGTCTCTGCCTCTCTCTCTTTCTCTCTCTGTGACTATCATAAATAAATAAAAATTTTTAAAAAAAAGGCTCCTAAAGTGCCCGGGTGGCTCAGTCAGTTAAGCATCTGACTCTTGATTTCATCTCAGATCATGATCTCAGGGGTCTTGAGATGGAACCTTGCATTGGACTCCCGGCTCAGCAGGTAGTCTGCCTGAGATTCATCCTCTCTCTCTCTCTCTCTGACCCTCCCCTGCTCATGCACTCAAACTCTCTCACGCAAAAAGATCTTTAAAAAAATTAAATTTTAAAAATAAAAACTAGGGACGCCTGGGTGGCTCAGCGGTTGAACATCTGCCTTCAGCTCAGGGCGTGATCCTGGGGCCAGGGATCAAGTCCCGCATCAGGCTCCCTGCAGGGAGTCTGCTCCTCCCTCTGCCTGTGTCTCTGCATCTCTCATGAATCAATAAATACCTTTTTAAATAAAATACTAAAAGGTCCAAGATCTGGGACCTGGCTGGCTCAGTCAGTAGAGCATATGACTGACTCCTGATTTCAGGGTTGTGAGCTCAAGTCCCACATTGGATATAGAACCTACTTTAAAAATTAATTAATTAGGGATGCCTGGGTGGCTCAGTGATGAGCATCTGCTTTCATCTCAGGGTGTGATCCCAGAGTCCTGGGACCGAGTAGCAGAGCAGATTCCCACGGGGATCCTGCTTCTCCCTCTGCCTGTCTCTGCCTCTCTGTGTCTCCCATGAATAAATAAATAAAATTTTTTTTTAATTGAAAAATTCAAAAATTAAACATCCAAAATCTGAAATGGGTCACAAGTTAAGAGGGCTAAGCAGTGAAGTGAATGTGTGATTCCAACTGTGGAAACTAGTGAACTAGAAAGTACCTGTACTCTTCCGATCTTTTTTTTTTTTTTTTAATAGCAAGTCTTTCTGGGGCAACCTGACAAAGCAGATGTCTGCAAGAGGAAACAAGGGGGAGTTCTGGAGTTCCGGCTGACCCACAGGCTGGGAGGATGAACATGTTGGCACACCTGAAAAATACTGATGGCATACCATTTGGTAAGTTCTGAATTAGAACTCATCTAACCTCATGCCTTGTTGCAAAGAGCAGTGGCTATTAGATTGTATCTGAGTGCTGCTATACAGCAACGCAAGGCCGAGGTTGTTAAAACTTCAATTTTTTAAGAGAAGATGGAAGTCTAGATTGTTATGTAAAAAAACATTGGCAGATATATATGTATTTTTTTAGAACACTGTGAGGGGCCAAACAAAACCCATCTGTTGACCAGATCTGTCCCATAGGCCACCAGCTCACAAGTTCTGATTTAAATGCAAAAAATGAAACCATTCAAGTGCCAGCAAAGAACACATGACATTATTTTCACAATCTTGAAGTTGGGAAGACCTTTCTAAGCACAATCAAAACCAGAATCCATAAAGGACAAGACATTTAACTGCATAAAAATTTAAAACTTATGTGTAACTGAACATAATGAACAAGCCTAAAGACAGACGACAACAGCTTCCCCTCGTTCTAGCAGAATGTGAATTGCTGCAGCCTGGGTCACATGCCTTCCTCTGTGGGGGAGGAGAGTGCACCAAGTCTAACAACAGTACCACCAGGGCCACCTGGAACAGAGGAAGAGTTTCCTAAATGAACCAGAAAGGGAAGTAGGAAAGCATCCAGGCAGGACCTTCCAGAATTACAGGCACGAGCATCTGTTAATAAATGTTAGCTGAGTAAGTCTGAGTCTCCATCTTTCATTCTTAAATCTGTTTTTGAATATCTAACAGTATAAATAAAAATTGATCAGTGATATCAAATGAGTTACTCTTAATAACTGCTTCAGAATATTAATATGCTCCCCTCAACCAATCCTGATCATTCAGTATATGCAAGAAGGAAGTTAACTATATGTGCACACTTGGAGGGAGAGATCTGAAAGTAGTAAGATGTAACTGACAGGAAAGCCCAGGTGTCTCAGCGGCAGCCCAGGGCGTGATCCTGGAGACCCGGGATCGAGTCCCACGTCGGGCTCCCTGCATGGAGCCTGCTTCTCCCTCTGCCTGGGTCTCTGCCTCTCTCTCTCTCTCTCTGTGTCTCTCATGAAAATAAATAAAATATTTACATAAACAAATGAATAAACTGTAACTGTCAGAATTCCGTCCTTCAGAGTTCTCATGATAGGGCAGATTTCACGAACAGGTGCTCCTTTCTCCAAAACAGTGTAATACAGACCAATATCCTGCACACAGAATTGGGATGCTGATCTACTATAACACCTATATGTTAAAGAAATGAGGTATGAGGTTCCGAAAGCACTAGATCTAAAGAAAATATGTAGCCGGTCTAACAGGGTTGTGTAGAGAAAACTAAGATTTTCACATACCTTCCTGTATCATAAAAATGAAAAGGATCGAGCTTATTCTTTGAAAAATACATCATAAACTCAAATATCATTGCATCTTTGAATCCTGGATTTCACCGTTACCTGCTGCTACTGCTGCTCTGGACTCTTTCAGTAAACGCCATTGCTGCCAGTCAGTGGAAAATAATGAGTCTGTTCATCTGAAAGAGAAAGAGCAACCTGTGAATATTAGCCCATAAGTAAACTCATAGGTACACATGACTGGCAAGAAATTCTTACTGGAAACAGAATTCAATGTTTTCATTTGAATTAGAGACAGTGGTTCTTCATCGACTCTCAAACTGCATGAAGAAACTGGTTATCATATATCAAAGGCCAAATGTACTTTTGAGCCTCTACTCAAAGCCATTTCAGCAAGAAGCAATGCATACAAGTTTATTATGAGAAGGAAGAAAGGAAATAACATTTCCCTAGTGTCTATTCTCGCCAAGCATTGTGTCGAGCCCTTTTCAGATGGCATTTCAAGTAAACATTAAAATAAACTCGCAAGGTAGATGCTAATACCCCACATACTAATAACTCATTTTATAACTAGGAAAACTGAAACTCGGTTTTAAGTAATTTGCCTGAGGTAACAGGTTGTATCAGCACTCCGTCTAGAATCAAAAGGAAGAAAGGTAAGAGTATGCACAAGAAAGGAAATCAGCCAGTTGATCTTTACATAAGAATACTTAATAAAAAAGTAGGCCAAGTAAGAGCCAATTGTAAGAATTTACTTCCACTCCTAAAAGGTGCTTAATCCCCAAAGCCATTTTTTGAGCTCTCAAAAGAGTACTGGTCCAAAAAAAAAAAAAAATTAAAAAAAAAGAAAAAGTTATACAACCTGGGCAGACGGCCTTGGTACTGCCATGCGTATCTCTAGAAACAACCTCTCTCTATGGTTAACACTATCAACAGCTGTTTCCTTTTCCCTTTCTTGTATGTATGTGTGAACTCACTGCACTTATCCTAACTTGCTTTAAATAGTCTCAATTTTCCCAAACATCCTTAAGGCAAAGGATTTATTACGAATGATCTTAGTACAGATTTAACAAACTGTGATACAAATGAAAACACACTAAATTTGTACCAGTTTTAGCTTGCCTCTTATGTTTAAGAGGCTAACTGTACACTTCCGGCTGAGGCTGAAACTCTGAATATAGTCCAGCTCTACTGTGACACCTGATAAGGTCTTTTATCTCCTCCTCCTCCATGAAATTAAAATTGCTGACCACAATGTTTCCATACCAGTAGATAGCACTGTCTCTCTATCTCCCTCCCCCCAAAAAAGAATGCAACATGGATGCTACAAACATTCTAGTTAAACTCACTGGTAGAGCTCTCAGTTTTTCAGGGTCAAATATGCTTTGGAGTCCCACACTCCTCCAACCAGTATAGTAACCAGGCATACAGGAGCCTAATTAGGCAGGTTTCCTAAATTCTCCAACTCAAACCCCAACCATTCCCGTCCCACCCCACAGCCACTGCTGCTTACTCTCTCTCACTTTCCCTCTATCCAACACAATTTTATTTCCCTTTCCCCTCTTTCTCCATCTTCTTTCCCCCCCCCCCCGTCCCTTCCCAGCAATACTGTCCCTTCTCCCCTTTTGCTGCTCTCTTTTCTCTCTCTTGATACTAGGGCTGGCACACAGTGGGTGGTCAATAAAATAGTGTGTCATCTCAGCATTATTCTTCGTAACACTGTAAAGACTTCTGAAGAGTCAGTGATGGCAGTCTCCCACATAATCATCCCAATCAAGATGTCCACTTGCTTTGCAACCCAACAGTACCCACCCTAGGTCTTGGAGAGCAAGAGGGCAGTGAGGGAGGAGGTAGGTTGGGTTGCAGAGGAACACCAACCTTGAAAATGGTCCTGAGGGCAGCCCAGGTGGCTCAGCGGTTTAAGCGACGCCTTCAGCCCAGGGCCTGATCCTGGAGACCCAGGATCAAGTCCCACGTCGGGCTCCCTGCATGGAGCCTGCTTCTCCCTCTGCCGGTGTCTCTGCCTCTCTCTCTCTCTCATGAATAAATAACTAAAAATCTTTAAAAAAAAAAAAAAAAAAAAAAGAAAGAAAGAAAGAAAGAAAATGGTCCTGAAAAAAATAAAAATAAAAAAATAAAAAATAAAATGGTCCTGAGTTCCCCTATTTGTTCATTTAGTCACTAAGCCAGCAAATATTTCCTGAACATCTACAGAGAATAAAAGAAAACAGACTTGACGTCAGCAAGCTTGCAAACTATAGTTTAGCAAAGAAGAAACATAAGAAAAATACATAGATATTAGATATTAAAAGGTGCTATGGAGAAAAACAAAGCAAAAGTGTAGAGTGCCAGCAAGGAACCAAGGTAAGGTGTTGCAATTTTATATAAGGTAGTCAGAGAATGTAACATTTGAGCAAAAATCTAAAGGAAATAAGAAGCCATGCACAACCGCAGTGAAAGATAGTCCTTAAAAAAAAAAAAGAAAGAGGGATCCCTGGGTGGCGCAGTGGTTTGGCGCCTGCCTTTGGCCCAGGGCGCGATCCTGGAGACCCGGGATCGAATCCCACATCGGGCTCCCAGTGCATGGAGCCTGCTTCTCCCTCTGCCTATGCCTCTGCCTCTCTCTCTCTCTCTCTCTCTCTCTCTGTGACTATCATAAATAAATGAAAAAAAAAAAAAGAAAGAAAGATGGACCTAGAATTCTAGGTGATAATTATGTGTCAACGCAAATTCATCATTTTAAACTACTATACCACTGTGCTGGGAGATGTTGATTATGGGGAGGCTGTGCATGGGGGCCGCGTGGTAGTGGTGGGGTGGCAGGGAGGTCTATAGGAAATCTCTATAGCTTCTGTCCAATTTTGCTGGGAACCTAAAACAACTCTTTAGTCTATTTTGGGGGCACCTGGGCAACTCAGTTGATTAAGTGTCCAACTTTTTATTTCAGCTCAGGTCATGATCTCAGAGTCCTGGGATAGAGCCCTGCATCAAGCTCAACGCTCAGTGGGGAGTCAACTTGCGGATTCTCTCTCCCACTGCCCCCCCTGCTTACACAAGCTTCTGCTTACAGTGCGTGCATGCATGTGTGAGCTCTCTCTCCCTCTCTCTGAAAGAAATAAATCTTTAAAACTCTTTTTTCTTTTTTAACATTTTATTTATTCATGAGAGACACAGAGGGAGAGAGGCAGAGACAAAGGCAGAGGGGAGAAGCAGGCTCCCTGCAAAGAGCCCAATGTGGGACTCAATCCTGGACCTCGGGATCACACCCTGAGCTCAACCGCTGAGCCCAGGCATCCCAAAAGTCTGTTTTTTAAAAAAACTGTTGTAGAAATGGACAAGTCCAACACTGAACATAGGCCAAAACTGTGGGTCTCACCACTGGCTTCTTGGATGAGTAGATACAGTAGAAAGTGAAAGAGACATATTCTCTGAGGGATGCAGCCCCAGGGCACAGCCAGGAACTTGTCTGTTCAACTCAAATTCTTTATTCTTTAATTTGCCAGGAGACAGGAGTCTTTCCACAGAGGCAGGTGCAAGGAGGCTGCATCGCTAGATTATTGACTGTTATCTCAATTCTGTCTCACTGAAAAAAACAAATTCAGCCCTCGAAATACTGTTTAAGTGCTAACGTATGATTTATGCAGCTGTACGGGTGGCCACGCAACTCACAAGGTTAGGTTGGAATGGAGGCCTACTGTAGTCAGGAAGTTATTAACCTAAACCACTGCTAAGAAAGGAAATCAGTATACGCTTCAGTTAATGTCTCTTTCAAAGAATCTTTCTTAAAAATACAGTCATGGGACACCTGGGTGGCTCAGCGGCTGAGTGTCTGCCTTTGGGTCAGGGCGTGATCCTGGAGACCCGGGATCAAGTCCCACATCGGGGCTCCCTGCATGGAGCCTGCTTCTCCCTCTGCCTGTATCTCTGCCTCTCTCTCTCTCTCTCATGAATAAATAAATAGAATCTTTAAAACAAAAATACAGTCACATGTATACAAGGAATCATGTGCAATAAAATATTGTTTAGAACAGTAAGAAAACTGGTAACTTAATATATGCCAACACAGAAATGACTCCATTATGATATATCATGAGATGCAACAGAACATCAAAAAGAATATCTGTATCTTGGGATCCCTGGGTGGCGCAGCGGTTTGGCGCCTGCCTTTGGCCCAGGGCGCGATCCTGGAGACCCGGGATCGAATCCCACGTCGGGCTCCCGGTGCATGGAGCCTGCTTCTCCCTCTGCCTATGTCTCTGCCTCTCTCTCTCTCTCTCTGTGTGACTATCGTAAAAAAAAAAAAAAAAAAAAAAAAAAAAGAATATCTGTATCTAAACAAGATGTGTAAAAAAAAATAAAATAAAATAAATAAATAAAAATAAATAAAAAAAATAAACAAGATGTGTAACATGTACAATGTGAGCCAATTTGCTTAAGAAAAAAATACTTTTTGTTTATGCACCATACAAACACATGTGTGCATACATATACCAAGCTGTAAATGGTGACTTCTCTGGAAAGAGACCCTCTGTATGCTAGGAATCTTTTATTATTCGTGTAAACATACTTTTCTTTAAATATAAGGACTGGGAAGAAAATTGGCCTATAAATATTAAAATCAGAAGGTCCTCCTTTATGTTTTCATTCTTTTTTTTTTTTTTTTTTGTATTATTTTCCTAGATTATAAAGACAAGATGTGATTAAAGAGGGGGAGAAAGAGGCAGTTTAAAATTCTATTTGGAGATCCCTGGGTGGCTCAGTGGTTTAGCGCCGCCTTGGGCCCAGGGCGTGATCCTGAAGACCTGGATGTGGGAGTCCCACATCAGGCTCCCTGCATGGAGCCTGCTTCTCCCTCTGCCTGTCTCTCCTCTCCTCTCTCTCTCTCTCTCTGTCTCTGTCTCTCATGAATAAATAACATTTTTTAAAAAGGTTTAAAATAAATAAAATAAAATAAAATCCTATTAAAAAATAAAGCAGGGACAACTGGGTATTCATTTGGTTAAGGGTCTGACTTCAGCTCAGGTCATGATCTCGGGGTCATGGGATTGAGCCCTGTGTCAGACTCCCTGCTTAGCAGAGAGCCTGCTTTCCTCCATGCCTCTCACTGTGTTCTCTCTTGCTATCTCTCTCTCTCAAATAAGTAAAATCTTTAAAAAAATAAAATTAAACAAAAATAAATAAAATTTAAAAAATAAAAACAAAAAGGAAAATACCAACTTGGCAGTATAGCAGAAAGAGAATAGATTCAACTGAGACAGGTGATCACTTTGGGTAAATTAAATCCTACCAACCTCAGTGTTCCCATCTGTAAAATGGAAAATAGCAAATTTTACAGTGTTACTGAAGAGAACAAATTATATAATCTAGATAAAATGGGGGTGCCTGGGTTGCTCAGTTGGTTGAGGGTCTCCCTTTGGTTAAGGTCAGGATCCCTGGGTCCTGAGATCCAGCCAGGTGTTGGGGGGGGGGGGGGGGGAATCTTCTTCTCCCTCTCCCTTTGCCCCATATGGCCCCACTCCACTCCTGTCTTAATGTATATATTTTTAAATCTAGCTAAAATGCCTAGCACACTGACACATCATAGGCATCTAATACATAGCAGCTCATATAGAGCTAGAGGGTGAGGGAGGAGAATTCATTGCAGCTCTTGTTATTAAGTCAGCAACACCTATGTTACATTTTATATAAGTGAAATGAATACATTTCATTTAGGAACGCACCCTGCCAGGTCTCCTATAGTCCTTCCAAATTTATTCAGAAATAAAAATGTCATGTATATCAAATTGCTTTTCTCACCAAAATAACAGGTAAAACAATTCAAATAAAAAAAATTTTGGGGGGATCCCTGGGTGGCGCAGCGGTTTGGCGCCTGCCTTTGGCTCAGGGCACGATCCTGGAGACCCGGGATCGAATCCCACATCGGGCTCCCGGTGCATGGAGCCTGCTTCTCCCTCTGCCTGTGTCTCTGCCTCTCTCTCTCTCTGTGTGTGACTATCATAAATAAATAAATAAAAATTAAAAAAAAAAAAAAATTTTGGGAATCCCTGGGTGGCTCAGCGGTTTAGCGCCTGCCTCTGGCCCAGGGCCTGATTCTGGAGTCCCGGGATCCAGTCCCACATCGGGCTCCTTGCGTGGAGCCTGCTTCTCCCTCTGCCTGTGCCTCTGGCGCGCTCTCTCTCTCTCTCTCTCTCTCTCTCTCTGTGTCTATCATGAATAAATAAATAAAATATTTTTTTTAAAAAATTTTATTTCATTTTTTAAGGGGTTCCAAACCTAGCACATTCTAGGGAACCTTGTCTCAGAAGTCCTTATGACAAGCTAGTTAAAAGGCCTGCTCTGGAACCTACTAGCTATATGATCTCAAAAAAATTACTTTTTCTTTCCTAAGGTCTCAGCTTTCTCATCAGTTATACGGGGCTTCATGGGATTGAGACAGGGCTAAGTAAAATGTTTGTAATATTTTTAGCACAATGCCTGGCCCATGTTAAGCACTCAGTGAAATGTTAGTAGTTGTTGTTCTAGTTATTTTTCTGCCAATCAAAGCACAGGCTTGGAAGAATCCATATATTGCTTTTCAACAACAACAGAGCTAAGCAGGTCTCAAAGTCCCATGACCATGACCCAGTTCCCAAAAGAGAATATGAGGGAAAAAAAACTCCATCCAGATTCAAAGGGTGTGTGGACTGGTCAGTAGTCCCTGTCAAGTTTACTTCCCTTCCTCTTCCCCACACATTCCTCCAGGAGTAACAGGCAATGTGTCAGGGGTGAGTCATGGATCATACACTGTTTTTGTCGGCATTCTCCCGAACTCTGCCCCAAGCAGATCATAATCTCCCAAGGCCCCAAACCGATCTGATCACTCACAGTTCCTTTAGCTCTCCAATGAATACGGTACCCACAGCTTAGAAATCCATAACGGAACACGATTTCCCCAACTGTTTCTTCATTTCAAAATCTTTGTTCAAGGGGCGGCTCTGGTGGTACCCCAAACTCAAGTATACATTTCATATCTTGTTGGCTCCCTCTCATCATTTGGACCTCTGTTCAATGATCATTCTCAAAGAGGCCTTCCCTGGTTACAGTAGCTAATGTAGAACAGTTGGGCCTTCAGCCACATCCTCCAACCAATGCACTCTCAATTCCATTATACTCTATATGGCTTAGGAATGTGCCTAGCTGCAATAACTGCTTTTTTTTTTTTTTTAAGATTTTATTTATTTATTCATGAGAGACACAGAGAGAGAGAGGCAGAGACACAGGCAGAGGGAGAAGCAGGCTCCATGCAGGGAGCCCAATGTGGGACTTGATCCTGGAACTCTAGGATCATGCCCTGGGCCGAAGGCAGGCGCTAAACCGCCGAGCCACCCAGGGGCCCCACAACTGCTTAATTAATATAAGTTTATACTTTCATAGCAAGTTCAGAAGAAGATGGTATAGTTTAAGCTGTTCAATGAGGCCATCAAGAACTCTGGCTCTACTCTGCTGTATTCAGCTTGTTATCTTTTTTTTTTTTTTAACATTTTATTTATGTATTTGAGAGAGGGATATGAGAAAACACGAGTGAGGAGGGGAGGGAGAGGGAGAAGCAGGCTCCTCACTGCTTTTTTTTTTTTTTTAAAAAGGAAAATTCCTTTATTGTGAATGTCCAAGTTCTTAGGATTCATCTTGAAAGATACTAGAAGATGAGAAAGACCACATACACCAGACTATGTTTAGTCATTAAACTAGCAAATTGCTTTGCATCAGACATCACAGTACATGAGGAAAGTCTGCATTTTATGAAGAGCCACCAGGTAGTTCAAATCCACTTTATCATGAAGTGCAGCCACAGGCCAACCAGATACCTAGATAATATAGTCAGTGCAAAATTCAAATGGGTAAGTCCGGGCTTTGATGAGGCTGGCTACACTGCAAAATAGAAATAGCCTGATACAGGGCTCGATCCCAGACCCTGGGATCATGACCTGAGCTGGCAGATGATTAACCAACTGAGCCACCCAGGTGCCCCTTTAGCATATTGTCTTTATGCCTGTCATCTCGTGGTACAAAAAGGTTACTGCTGTTACCAGCTATCTTACCTACATCTAAGGCAGAAAGATGCCAGCCACATCTTTCTCCTTTTGTCAGCAAAGGAAAATCCTTCCCTAAGACTTTGTCTATCAAAAATCACAGCTAGGTCCCATGGTCTCCTAAAGTTACTGTAGGGGAGGCAGGTAAATTAGGATACAAGTTATCAGCACTGGCTAAGAACAAGCATGATCTATCACCTAAGGCTAGGTACAATGTAGTCCCACACACAATTAAGGTTCTTTTAACAACAACAACAGCAAAAATGGGAATGGGCATTGGGTAGGAAAATAACAGTGCTGACCAAACTTATTTTTCATAGCACTTACCATCTGAAATTACTTCATGTACAATAAATAAATTTTAACTGCTCATATTGTCTCGACAGAATGAAAGCTCCTAGTCTAGCTCCACATATATATACACCCAGAGCCTATATTTTAAAATAATAGTCAAGTTTCTCACAGGTATTATATTTATATACAGACACTGGAATATAGTGAGTTTAGTCCAGGTTATTCTGCAGTGGCAAATTAACCTCAAAATCTCAGTGTCCTGTCAGAACAAAGGTTTATTTCATACTCTTTATATCCACTGTATATTGGTGTGTTAGGGTAGGAAAGAAGGCAACGAGCTTTTCTCCACGTTGAGAAACCCAAACTGTTGGAATCTCCACTATCTCAAAACGGAGCTTCAGGGTCTGCCATAGTAAAAGAGAGCTGGAGGGCCTCACAAGAGCCACTTAAATGCTTTAGCTCAGAAATGCATGTTACTCCCACAGAGAGCCCACTGTACAGAATTAATCACATGACTTTTTGTTGTTGTTACTGTTGTTTAAAGTTTACAGGGGGCTCCTGGGTGGCTTGGTTGGCTAAGGGTCTGCCTTTGGCTCAGGTCATGATCTTGAGGTCCTGGGATCAAGACCCACATCAAGCTCCCTGCTCAGCAAGGAGTCTGCTTCTCTTTTTCCTCTGCTCCTCCCCCCACTTCATGCTACCTCTCTCTCAAATACATAAATAATCTTTAAAAAATTTTTAAAAATAAAAATTTATGTTGTTTGTTTGTTTTTTTTAAGTAATCTCTACACCTAACGTGGGGCACAAACTCATGACCCTGAAATCAAGAGTTGCATACTCTTCAAGAGTCAGGTGCTCATTGGACTGAGCTGGCCAGGGACCCCCAGAATTAGTCACATGTTCTATATAATCATAATGAGGCAGAGAAACATGAAAGAATACATGAATATTGGTAGTAAAAGTTTCATTCCCCATGGGCTGGTAAAATAATGCATTATCCCATTTTAAAATTTAGACTCATTAAAGAAGTTCCTTGGAACAAACTCAAAGTTAGGGATACTCAATAATTGCTTTATTCATCTTATAAAGTAATACCATTAAACACACACACATTTTCCTTCAGGAGTAATAACAAGAACTATTTATGTAGCATATATTGTTCTGCTCCAAGTACCTGACAAATTTTAGTATCTTTAATCTGCTCAATTACCCAGTAAGGAAGATCTTATTAAGAATGAGGAGGGTCCCAGGGAAGGCCGGGGGGCTCAGCGGTTTAGCACCACCTTCAGTCCAGGGCCTGATCCTGGAGACCTGGAATTGAGTCCCACATCGGGCTCCCTGCATGGAGCCTGCTTCTCCCTCTGCCTGTGTCTCCTGTGTCTCTGCCCCTCTCTCTCTCTCTCTCTCTCTCTCTGTATCTCATGAATAAATAAATAATAAAATCTTAAAAAAAAAAAAAAAAAAAAGAATGAGGATCCCTGGGTGGCTGGCTCAGCAGTTTAGCACCTGCATTCGGCCCAGGGTGTGATCCTGGAGTCCTGGGATCAAGTCCCACATCAGGTTCCCTGTATGGATCCTGCCTCTCTGTCTCTCATGAATGAATAAAATAAAAAAAGAGTAAGTCTTTTTTTTTCTTTTTAAAGATTTATTCATGAGAGAAACAGAGAGGGAGAGGGAGAGACACAGGAGACACAGGCAGAGGGAGAAGCAGGCTCGATGCAATGCAGGGAGCCCAACATGGGACTCCATCCTGGGTCTCCAGGATCATGCCCTGGGCTGAAGGTGTCGCCCTGGGCTGAAGGCTTCGTTAAACTGCTGAGCCACCCAGGCTGCCCAAGAATAAGTCTTATTAACCCCATGTTGTAAGGGAATGGAAAAGTGATAGAAGCCAGTTCTCCATCGGTCCATGGCATTTCTGCGTATGGTACAAGCAGAGGCACCAACTGCATTTGTTCTAGACAGTCTTCAAAGATGTTCGTATAGAGAACAGCCTTGGAAAATAGAGATTGTGTCTCCTACAGCACAGGGCAACATGTTTACGGTGCAGTATAAACAAAATAATGTCTCCCTCTCTGGAGCAAAGGGCAGGCATACTTACCGCCCATTATAAAAGTTTAGGATTCCGTAAGCCCAGGATTCCTTTCCTGTAATGCAACTCATTTTTTTTCTCAGGTGTCATGACTCTCTCGACATCTCGCTTTGGAAACTGGGGCTTAAGGAACCAGTGTAAGAAAATGTTGATACTCTGGCAATAGCTATTATTATGAGTAATAAAGTCATTCCCAAGAGCTCATGAAACTGTGGCAGGTTAACTTGTTAGCTTGAAAGTAGGGTAAATCTCAGAGCCTTCAGTTTTTGACAAAAAGTTAAGTAATTTGCTAAGGTGTGATAGCTAGTAGGCGACAAATGCAAGATTTAAGCCCAAGCTGTCTGGCTCGATAACCATGCTTTAAAATTTTTAAATTCTCTGCTAAATGGCAGTAGTTCTCATAGTGTAGTTCCAGAACTAGCACCATCAACATCACCTGTGAACATGTTATAATTGCAAATTATTGGGCATTACCCCAGACCTACTGAATCAAAAATCTGGGTGTGTGGGCAGGGTAGACGTGTTTTAACAAGTCTTCCATAAGATTCTGACAATAAGTTTGAAAACCACTGCTATACTGCATATATTCACTGAATCTATAAGATTGAAGGAAATGATATGGGTATATTCTGATTCACATAGGAATGTGACTGACCTTTCATAACTTGAACAGATTTCAAATACTAAGGGAGATGGTTCATAAGCCCTTGTATATAATTCTTTTAGAAGGTAAGGATCTTTATATGGTACAAATAAACATCACATGCCCTTTTTGTAGGCCTACATAATATTTTCCTTTGGAGTCACAAATAATATATCCAGAATGCTAAATGAAAATACCTGCTTTTTTATTCCCATAATGATCAGAAAGAATTACTTAGCCAAGGAGAAACACTATTTATATTTTAGAGTCAAGCTGTAATTCTTGAAAAACAGGAAACCACATATCAACAAAGCCAACTCAGTGTACCATAGTGGAAAGGGCACCAGGCTTTGAGTCACAGAGTCAAGTCATTTAACTTCTTCAACTCAATTTCCTGATTTTAAAATGGAAAATGAACTCCAACTTTAGAGCTGCAATTAGGCTTAAATGATACATTATTTGAAAGCTGTTGCTTTCAAATGGCTTTTATGCTACATGAATATTAAGTCCACCTGCATGAGCTCTTTCTTTTTCTTGATCATGGCATTATCACAGTCTCTGCAAAGCTTAAAGTACTGCCTGGCTTACTTTATGCCAGTACTTATGAGGTATAAGGAATGAATATGAGGTATTATATCAGTGATGTAATTGACTCCTCTGGGCTCCACTTATCACAATAATTTCAGCCTTTTAATAAGAAAAAGTCACTCTAACAAGAAATCCTTAGTCATGTTTAAAATGGGCCAGCTAATTTAAGAAAATCAGCTGATTTTCTTCCTCTGGAGAACACTACTGAAGGAGTTCTATCCTAAGGCATAAAACAGAAACTCCTATTAGCAACCCCATAGCCTTAGAACCTCAGAGATTCAAGTCTACAATAATCTGTTGTACATACATCAATAGTCAGGAATAAAGGATGCGTACCTACAAAGAACTACATATTTCACATTTACTTCTGCACTGTGGTAGACTTTTAATAAATGGATTACAGGGTTTATGCAGTCTCTTTTAATGAAATCTGAGATTCAAGTCAGCAAATATTAAATAAACCACTACTGTGTATAAAAAAGAGAAAGACAGCTAGAAAATTTCAGCCAATTAAGTATTGTTTGGGAACAGAATTTATAATGAGGAAAATATAATTTACAAAACTTTGTGTATTTATGTGAATGCAGTTCCTTAATTTACTCTCTCCAACATACTTTCTCAGTGTCCTGAAAAATTAGTTAATAATCTAAAGTTCTTGAAATCGGGAACTTCACAAGCTTTCAGCTTCAACAGACATATCTAAGTTGGCAAATAAATTCAAGTTGAAGGTCAGCTTTCAGTGCAAGGCTTTAATAGTAAGGACACTATCCCAACTATGTTTCATACTTTCAGAGACACCTGCAAGGTACATTGTTCCCTGCATCTTATAACGATCAAAATATTTATCATAAATTGGCCCTACCTTTTAAAAAGTGAATGCATAAGTCCACCTTAAAATTTGTAACAGCCAATTAACTTCATAAATGACTATGGAAATTTGTTTGATGAAAACACAATTACAGTTGAGTATGAAACTCCTTTCACTTGCTTCTTAAAAATATTGAGGGGTGCCTGGGTGATGCAGTTGATTAAGTGACCAACTTCAGCTCAGGTTGTGATCTCAGGGTTATGGAATCAAGCATTGCACCCAGCTCCAGACTGAGCACATAATCCACTTGAGATTCTCTCTCCCTCTTCCTCTGCCCCTCCTGCTTGTGCGCACACACACTCTCTAAAATAATTTTTTTTTTAAATTGGAAAGAAAGGAAAGCGATATTGAAAACAAGTTTGCCTTTTCTAAACTTAATTTTTTTACCCATCTAGTAACTCAAGGCACTATAACTCCAACTGAACAATCACATAGCTACAGTGAATTATGGACATTCAAACATGCAACTCATTATGTAACTTAATTGAAGAGTACTCTTCCAAATTTAATCCAACAGTACCTGGGTGGCTCAGCTGGTTGGGCATCTGCCTTCTGCTGGGGTTATGATCCAGCCCAGCATTGGGCTCCCTGCTCAGTGGGGAATCTGCTTCCTTTCTCTCTCCCCTCTTGCAAAAATAAATAATTTTTTTAAAAATGAAAACCAAATTTAATCCAAAATCCAACTGAGAATCTTAGTTAATAAAGCAGTAACTGTTAGCTCAATGCACTCCTTCAAAATTCAAACCAGATAGGAAATAGGAGAGACAGAGACAGCCAGTTTTGATGTAGTCTTAACTACCTCAAAGTAGTTAGTTTTATAACCCCACAGTGAAACAGTGACTTCTGGTGGCAAAAAATGCATGCATACTCCGCATTTTGCAAGAGAAAGCAATGTTTAAAATCACTGGGCTTTTCTGACCATAAATTCACAGTCTCTGATTTTTGTATTCTAATTTAACACACTGTGATTCTTCAAAATTGTATTTTTACAAAGTTGAAGAATTAAGCAAATCACAAATGTCAAAGCCACTACAACGAATGAATAAAACATATTAACTCTGATAAATAACAGTTCATTTTCTTTCCGCAGGTGGAAAGCATAAAGTTCATTCACACTAACAAGTCCTACACCCCCAATCTCATCATCCCTGTATGTTATATTTAGAAAAATTTAAGAAAAAGAGGAGAAGCCCCCAAAATTTAAACTCCTTTTCTTTAAGTAGGCTCCAGAGCCAGCAGGGAGCCCAACGAGGGGCTTGATCTCAGAACCCTGAGATCGAGACCTGAGGTGACATCAAGAGTTGGACACCACTGACTAAGCCACTAAGTGCACCTAAACTCATTTTTTTCAAAGCCTTGTGTCCCACCCTTCAATACCTCTTTGTCTTAAAGATCTCGAGTCCCTTCTGTGGTTCTCTCTCTATTTAGCTAAACTCAAATTGGTTTCTCTAGTTTTACACAACTAGTATTATGAGTTATTCTCTTGCTTTCTCTCCTAGTCTCCATTCTCTTGGGTCATTCTTTAATATTCTACATTCCTTTTCTGCATATTTATCTTCAAAAACAGTATTTTCTGACATTGGCAAGAAAGAGACAACACCTTTAAATTAAAGCACCGGAATCATCCAGAATTTTCAACTCTCCTGCGAATTTATTTCCAGATTATCCACTCAAGGAATACTTTCCACTGAAGATGAAAGGCAAGCTAAGGAAATACATTAGACAGAGGAAGTAAACACTGAAACAGGGCCATGCCTAGGTATTCTCAAGCCTCTGAGCAGAACTGGATTCACAGTCCAAAGGCCTTTTTTTCTTTTCCGTGCCTTCTATCTCCACCCGGAGTCTGACACACGTAGCTCCAGAAATATCCCACCTTTGCCTACCTTCCACGAACTCTGCATGTCTTTGCTCTGAAATAATCTTTCACAAGCAAAATCCCCCACACTGCTCAGGCCTCTCCCTCGCCTGATGTTTCTGTGTCTTAATTTTTGAGCTTTTTTTCCACTTTGCAACCGTCCCAGGGAACACACTAAGTCTTCGCCTTAATCATGGTTTCGCCTTTAAGGTTTTAAATCTGTCGGGTTCCTTGATGATAGGTCACCCCCCACTCACAGCTCTCAGCGTGCACCCACTGGGTTAAAACTGCCCCATCCCACACTTTAAAAAACAGCAAAACATGCTGTGCAAGCGCCTCTCGCACCCCCCGCACCCCCCTCCCCGCCCCCCGCAACAGACTAGCTCCCGGAAGATGCGGACACCTCTCCACCTCCAAAGCCAAAGGCCTTCCAGGGACAATTTGCATGACAATAATGGGGAGTAAGTGAGCGTAGAAACTCCTGGAAGACCAACCTAGTGAGCAACTATCAAGACGCCCGAAGGTCCCTGGAAGATTCATTAATATAACTACCGTTACGCTGAGGTAGCTACGACTCACACAACTCTCCAGCTCCTTTTTTAATTCGATGACCCTGCGCTTGCAACGTCGGAGGGGTCGAAAGCAGCAGTCACAGGAGGACCAGATACCGGCGGAAAAAACTATGAGAAATTCACCAGTTCCACGTTCTGCAGAGGCCGTCCCCCGGCGCCCCAGGGGCAAGTCTCAGGAGGTGCCTCCAACTTTCCCCTCCCTCCCTCGAGGCTGCGGACCACCGCCACGAGCCTCCCTCCCAATCGCAATTAGACTGGGTTGGAACCACCAAATTAGCTCAGCTAGACGCAAGGGGGAGGGGTGACAATGACGAGGACTGGAGGACGCGGGTTGGAAGAGAGAAAAGCCCCTGGTTTACTCCCCGAGAAACTTCTGGGACACTTGTATTACGCAATCCCGACGCCAGGTTCCAAAACCCAACATCCTTCCGCAAAACGCGGGGCGCACCAGCAGATGTCTGATTTGGGGGAGTGGGGAAAGAAAATGGGTCTGGGCTCTTCCTGTGGTTCCCACCGCTCCTCCCCCAGTTTTTCTAGGCTCTATCTGCCTGGGATTTGCAAATAAGGGCGACGCGAGCTCCGCGTCTCTTTCCCCGTTCCCCCCCGAAGGTTCCCACCGGAAAAGTGGGAACGCCAGCTACTTGAGTCAGCGGTGCTGGGAAGCAGGCAGCAAGGCGGGGAGGGCTGGGCGTCCCAGCAGCCGGCGGCTGCGGCGCTCCCAGCGAGGCTGACCCCGGCCCGGGGCGCACGGGGCTCCGCTCACCTTCCTGCCCCTGGCTCCTCCAGTCTCGAGTCGTGCGCCCTCGCCACCTCCGCCTTCCCCGGACCTGTTGCGGTGGGGAAGGGGCGCGGGCGCGGAGAGCGCAGGCGAACGCGTGCTCCCGGGATCCCGAGGCGGCTCGCACCGGCCTGGGCTCGCCGCCCGCGGGGCCCAAAACGCAGCTGCGCCCGCGACGCGCGCAGGCGGCGGCCGAGGGCGCAGGGGACGCGCGCCAGTCCGCTCGCTGGCTCGCAAGCTCCGCGCGCGGGCTGCGCCGGGACGCCCGGGAGGCGAGGCCACGCCCTCCTCTGGAGAGCCCGCCCCGCCCCGTAGGCCCGCCCCGCAGCCCCGCAGCCCCGCCCTGCAGACCCGCCCCGCAGCCCCGCAGCCCCGCCCTGCAGACCCGCCCCGCAGCCCCGCAGACCCGCCCTGCAGACCCGCCCCGCAGCCCCGCAGCCCCGCCCTACAGCCCCGCCCCGCAGCCCCGCCCTGCAGACCCGCCCCGCAGCCCCGCAGCCCCGCCCTGCAGACCCGCCCCGCAGCCCCGCAGCCCCGCCCTGCAGACCCGCCCCGCAGCCCCGCAGCCCCGCCCTGCAGACCCGCCCCGCAGCCCCGCAGCCCCGCCCTGCAGACCCGCCCCGCCCCGCAGCCCCGCAGCCCCGCCCTGCAGACCCGCCCCGCCCCGCAGCCCCGCAGACCCGCCCCGCAGCCCCGCAGACCCGCCCCGCAGACCCGACCCGCCCCGCAGACCCGCAGCCCCGCCCTGCAGCCCCGCCCCGCCCCGCAGCCCCGCAGACCCGCCCCGCAGCCCCGCAGACCCGCCCCGCAGACCCGACCCGCCCCGCAGACCCGCAGCCCCGCCCTGCAGCCCCTCCCCGCAGACCCGCAGACCCGCCCCGCCCCGCAGCCCCGCCCTGCAGCCCTGCCCGGTAGCCCCGCCCCGCCCTGTAGCTCCGCCCCGCAGCCCCGCAGCCCCGCCCCGCAGCTCCGCAGCCCCGCCCCGCCCTGCAGCCCCGCCCTGCAGCCCGTGCCCGGCAGCCCCGCAGCCCCGCCCCGCCCTGCAGCCCCGCCCCGCAGCCCCGCCCTGCAGCCCTGCCCGGCAGCCCCGCAGCCCCGCCCCGCAGCTCCGCAGCCCCGCCCCGCCCTGCAGCCCCGCCCCGCAGCCCCGCCCCGCAGCCCCGCGGCCCCGCCCCCCTGCAGCCCTGCAGCCCACGCGGATCCGCCCAGCCCACGCCCTCTGGCTGGCACCACCCAAGCAGCTAGGAACCTCGCCGCCCTCCTCGGGAAACCTGTGGGAGGATCGAGGGGGAGCGGCCGCCGCGGACGGATACTGCAGCGACCGCCCGGGCAGCGTGGGTGACCCTGCCCCCGGCTGATGTGGGGCGCAAGCACCCTCCCGTTTTACAGAGATTCAGCTCAGGGTCAAGTCCTAAGTGTCGAGGAGCCTTCTTTCTGCAATTTCCTATACAACTGAAACAGATTGTGTCCTTCAAAGGAGATAACGACTCACATCTGGAGAGTGTTTTCCAGTTTTTAAAGGGCTTTTCACCCACAGGTCCGACTCTTCACAACCTTATAAAACAGATACATCATTATTGCCGTTCCCCAAATAATGAAACCGACGAGCCAAAAATTAAGCGTGGTGCCCAGGGTCGCAAGCGACAAAGTGGCATGGGAAACATCTCCTGAATCCAGCCTCTGGGTTCTTTGCGTTGCACCAGCTCAACGCCAGAAAGTCCTCGTGGGGCTAGGGGCGCTGCCAAGCAGAACCAAAGGAGAGGCGAAAGCCGAGGTCTAGTCAGGACGCTACCCGACTCCATCTAGGACCACACAGAAAGCATCAAAAGTCGTCGTTGGGCCTTCTCACCTTCCTCACTGAAACAGATGCCGAAAGATGACACTGAGTGGCTCAGCGGGTCTGTGGTATGGTAATGGTTTAAAGTAGGTTAAAGTATTTGGGTGAAGAAGATTGCATTTCAAGTGTAATATAAATTAAGTGTGAATTAATATAATGTATGAAAAGAACCCCCTCATGCCCTCTGTATTTCTCTCCCTCCCCCTCCTCCTCCTCCTTGTTGCTATTGCTTTGTCCCTCTTTACTCCTTCATTGTGTACATGAAGGTGTTGACTGAAAACCTAATCAATAGATATTTGCATTTCCAAATTGAACCTTTGGTTACTTAATTTCCCAGGGATTGTTTTCCAAAATCTAACTCTTCTTTCTACTCCCTGGGCGCCCGTGATGATATCGATGTGGTTTACCTTAACAGCTAAAATGGTGAAAGTGTCCCTGATGGGGATCCCTGGGTGGCGCAGCGGTTTGGCGCCTGCCTTTGGCCCAGGGCGCGATCCTGGAGACCCGGGATCGGATCCCACGTCGGGCTCCCGGTGCATGGAGCCTGCTTCTCCCTCTGCCTGTGTCTCTGCCTCTCTCTCTCTCTCTCTCTCTGTGACTATCATAAATAAATAAAAATCAAAAAAAAATGTTTAAAAAAAAAAGAAAGTGTCCCTGATGAAATTTGGTATGCCTCTAGATGAAAGCTTTGGAGGTCATCTCTGAGCAGGAATCACCTCTGACAGACGGGTGTTTGTGTAGTTCTTAAAAGTTTCTAATAGACATTGGTATCTACTCTAATCATAACAAATATTTTAACCTTTTTGTTATGGAACTTACATTTTATTGTAATATATTGCGCATAACAATATGTTATAATCTAAAGGTCTTTACCACTCTATCTAAAACTTTTTTCCTTTATCATGTTCCTTTTTACCACCCCATACTACTTCCTAATACCTTCAAACTGTGGTTAGCTTAGTAAATAAGGCTGACAGTGAAAGTTTGATAATTTTATTTTTCTGCTTTTGGAGCTGAAAGATGTAATTTTGCAAAGAATTTTTTTTGTAAAAGATAATGTAATTTTGCTTCAGAGAGTAGTCCATTCCATTTATGAGTATATTCCTAAGGCAGTGTCCTATCATATCAATAACAAAGGTTCCAGTGCCTAGCAGAAACAAACAAGTAAATAACCAATTCCAATGCATACTTCTATTGATTAATTTCCGGAAAGATGGTAGGTTATTTAAAAACACTTATCTCGGGCAGCCTGGGTGGCTCAGCCGTTTAGCGCCGCCTTCGGCCCAGGGCCTGTTCCTGGAGGCACAGCCTCGAGTCCCACATCCAGCTCCCTGCGTGGAGCCTGCATCTCCCTCTGCCTGTGTCTCTGCCTCTCTCTCTCTCTCTCTCATGAATAAGTAAATAAAATCTTAAAAAAAAAAAAAAAGAAAGTTGCCTTTCTGAGGCACCTGACTGGCTGGGTCAGAAAAGCATGTGACTCTTTCTCTTGAGGTCCTGAGTTCAAGCCCTATATTGGTGTAGAGATTACTACAGGGAGGATGAGGGAGGGGGAGAGAGGGAGAGAGACAGAATTTTTTTTTTTTTAATTTATTCATGAGAGCCAAAGGCATTCCCTGAGCCAAAAGCAGACAGACACTCAACTGCTGAGCCACCCAGGCACCCTGAGAGAGAGACAATCTTAGGCAGGCTCCACCCCCAGCACAGAACCTGACACAGGGCTGGATCTCACAACCTTGAGATCATGACCTGAGCCGAAATCAAGAGTCAGATACTTAACCAACTGAGACACTCAGGTGCCCCGAAGCAGGCTTAAAAAAAAATAGTATTATACCATATCTAAATTTTTAAGAATTATGACATAAATAGGGCAGGCCAGACGGCTGAGTGATTTAGCGCCGCTTTCAGCCCAGGGTGTGATCCTGGGGACCCGGGATCAGGTCCTGCATCAGGCTCCCTGCATGGAGCCTGCTTCTGCCTCTGCTTGTGTTTCTGCCTCTCTCTCTCTGTGTCTCTCATGAATAAATAAATAAAATCTAAAAAAAGAAAAGAATTATGACATAAACAAAAGAAAAGTAATAGAGATGCAGATATTTAGACTTATTAGCTACACCTTCTTCTGGTTCCTTTTCTTTTTTTGTGTTTTTTTTTTTTTTGTTTTCCTGGGACTCTAGGATCATGCCCTGGACCAAAGGCACCACTAAACCGCTGAGCCACCCAGGGATCCCCACCCCCACTCACCCTTTTCCTTTTTTTTTTAAATTTTTTTAAATTTTTTTTTCCTTTTCCTTTTTTAAAGGGTATTTTTAAAACAACCTCTTCATGGAAGGACTCCTGGGATGCTACCTGACAATTTTCAGCCATGATTTTACTTAAAATTTAAAGACAAACAGGTGAACCACCTGGGACTCACAGAAATTCATAGGCTGTATTCTCAGAGCACCTGCATGGTACAAAGGAGCAGGAACATAATGTTAAGATGGGGACTGGTGGGAAATGTGCCTGTATCACAACACAGACGGCTGTTTGCTTGGCCAGCCTGAAATATTTCTAAACTCTGCTGTCAGCAAGACCAGCAGTTTAAATTATACTACTCCAAAATTACTGCATGTATGTTTCAAAGGGATAATTTCTTTAAAGTGTAAATAAATCCCAACCAGACTGAAAGCTGAGTATACACTTGTAAAAGAAAACAAGCAACCTGGAGTTGGGAGGTGTGTAGATGAGGAGGTGATGGTGAGGAGGGAGGTGGAAGATTTAGCATTAACCAGGTAAAGAAAAGTGGCGGAAGAGCCAGTTCCCAAAAAGAACACAAAGAGGGGCATAGTAGGACCTTGGGGCAAAGATCACGAGGGACAGTGATAAGATATAAGACAGGAAAAGTCAATAGGAAACTGTTGGTAAAGTGCCCTACACAGCAACTAGAGTTTTCCTTTCATCCTAAGTGCAGTGGGTAGGATATTTAATCAAGGTGCATTTTGGACAGACTACTGGGACTGTCTTATGAAAATGAATAGGAGACAGTAAGGCTGCAGTCATAGTCCCCGGGGCCACGTAAGAAAGTGTGCTTCGAGCTCAGCAGAGATTGTAGGCAGACACAGAAATTCTGAGCTTTACCTCTCAACCTGGGAGGCAGATATGCAAATATAAACCTGCTGTCTTTTGCTCTAAAAAGAACTAGGTGCAATATTATTAATATTAAAATAATTAAAATAACTATCTTTATCTTATCATGAATATTTAGCAAAATATCATGAAATATTTAGGTCCCAAGTAACCTGACATTATGTTTTTTCACAAGTACAACCTGAGTTTCAATGAGTTTTTACTCATTGCTACTACATACTACTTCCCAATCCCAGTGGGGATTATGAATGTTTTTTAGTCATGTAGTAATATTGGTTTTTTTTAGTCACGTAGTAATATTGTTAAATGGATTTCATATTTATAATAGTAATTTGAAAAATCCCAATGAATCTGGAGCAAAAGAATGTGAGCACAATATCTAGATTTTTTTCTAAAAAAATGCAGGGATTTAACTGGATTTCTACAATTTATCAAACATTTCACACACAAAACTTTAATTCTCTTGAAAACATGTGGATTTATCTAGTCAATGTATAAAGAAGGAATAAGGGCAGCCCAGGTGGGCTCAGCAGTTTAGTGCCACCTTCAGCCCAGGGCGTGATCCTGGAGACCTTGGATCGAGTCTCACGTGGGGCTCCCTGCATGGAGCCTGCTTCTCCCTTTGCCTGTGTTTCTGCCTCTATCTGTGTGTCTCTCATGAATAAATAAATAAAATCTTTTTTTTTAATTTATGATAGTCAGGAAATTTCCATATGGTTGTACCATAGGCAAAACAAACTCAGTATAGGAAGTATGAAATAACATACTATTTCTATCCACCCATTCTTCCACAACCCAGGCAATCCAATTCTTCCTATTTTTTTTAAAGATTTATTTATTTATTTATTCATGATAGACACAGAGATTGAGAGAGAGGCAGAGACACAGGAGGAGGGAGAAGCAGGCTCCATGCAGGGAGCCCGACGTGGGACTCGATCCCGGGACTCCAGGATCACGCCCTGGGCCAAAGGCAGGCACTAAACTGCTGAGCCACCCTGGGATCCCCCAATTCTTCCTATTTGATTTTCTTTTTTTTTTTTTTAATTTTTATTTATTTATGATAGTCATACAGAGAGAGAGAGAGAGAGAGAGAGGCAGAGACACAGGCAGAGGGAGAAGCAGGCTCCATGCACCGGGAGCCCGACGTGGGATTCGATCCCGGGTCTCCAGGATCGCGCCCTGGGCCAAAGGCAGGCGCTAAACCACTGCGCCACCCAGGGATCCCTGATTTTCAACTTTTTAAAATGATACTATGATAGACCCAGGATTCCGGTTTGAATGTTCATTACCTACCAAGTCATATTTAACTTTGCATTTAAATATCCCCCTCTGAGATCCCTGGGTGGCTCAGCGATTTAGCGCCTCCCTTTGGCCCAGGACGTGATCCTGGAGTCTCGGGATCGAGTCCCACATGGGGCTCCCTGCATGGAGCCTGCTTCTCCCTCTGCCTGTCTCTCTCTCTCTCTCTGTGTTTATCATGAATAAATAAATAAAAATTTTTTAAAAAAATAAATAAATATCCCCCTCTGCTACAAGTTCCCTTCCTTTTTTTGTTGTATTCATTCTTTCACTGAATAGCTATTAGAGGTCAGGTACTAATTCTGTTCAATTCTGGGATATAATGACAAATAAGAGACTAGCCTTGTCTTTGACCAGTTCACATCTAGCAAGAGAGTACGGAAGGCAGAAATCTAAACGGCCTCGAAGATTACCAGTCTTGGTGTGTATTTGCTATTTAATTTTTCTCTCCTTGAATGCAGGTGAGTCCAACCTAATCAGGTGAGCTCTTTTTTTAAAAGGGGATCTAGGGGCCTGAGGAGATGGAAGACAAAGATATTTGAAGCTAGAGCAGAAGCTCTCCATGTTGGAGAGCAGGCCATACAACAAGATCCTGAAAGTATCTTTGGGGAACTTCGAGTGGTCTTTGGCCACCAGCTGGCAATAAAATAGGAACCTTAGTCATACAGCTGCAGTAAATGAATTCTGCCAAGGAAACTTGGAAGTGGAACTTTCCTTGATCAAGCCTGTAGACAGGGATACAGCTGGCCAACACCTTGAATCCAGCCTGGTAAGATCCTGTGCAGAGGGCATGTTGCCCTCTTAGTTACAGAAACTATAAAGTAATAAATGTGTGTTGTGGGTTTTTTTTTTTTTTAAGATTTTATTCATTTATGAGAGACACACAGAGGCAGAGACACAGGCAGAGGGAGAATCAGGCTCCCTGCAGGGAGCTGATGCAGCACTAGATCCCAGGCCCCCGGGATCATGATCTGAGCCAAAGGCAGATGCTCAGCCACCGAGCCACCCAGGTGTCCCCAATGTGTGTTGTTTTTTACTGCTAGGTTTGTGGTAATTTGCTATGCAGCAGTAGAAAACTAAAAGAGATAAAATCATTGTCAGACGTCTGCCCCGGTGCTATGAGGGAGATATGCATAGAATGCTATCAGAGCATAGATAGGGGCATTTAACAAACATTGAGGGACTCAGGGAAGACATCCAGCCAGAGGCAGAACTAGGATAATAACAAAGAGAAAGAGGGATTTGGAGAAATGTGAGTCATTGGGAAAGGGCACAATGCTGTGTGGGCAAAGGGAGCTAAATATGCACAAGTCACAAAGTGACAAGAGTTCACAGTGAAGTTTAAAAGCTAGAAATACTTCAATATGTCCAAAATTAAGAGGAAAATTAGAAAAGATGAGGACAGAGGGGTAAGAAAGGGGCGCATCAGTGGCTCAGGGGCTGAACATCTGCCTTTGGCTCAGGGCATGATCCTGGGGTCCTAGGATAGAGTCCCATATCAGGATCCCCACAGGGAGCCTGCTTCTCCCTCTGCCTGTGTACTGTGCCTCTCTTTGTGTGTCTCTCATGAATAAAAATATAAAATCTAGAAAGAAAGAAAGAAAGAAAGAAAGAAAGAAAGAAAGAAAGAAAGAAAGAAAGAAAGAAAGAAAGCAAGCCAGCCAAAATAGTCCCTGACCAGGCACTGATTGTGGTGGCCCAGTGTGTAGTCTCAACTGAGCTATTCACAGTAACCCCCCATTATATACCCATGTGTGCTGCTCAGTTGCTTGTTTGCCTCAAATTCAGTCCCTGCTCTTCCTCTATTCAGTAGTGAATCACAAGGGGTTGATTCTTGCAAATCACCTTCCCAGGTTTCTTTGCTGGGAATCTGACTTCTGTCTAGGTTTGGCCAATGGATGTTACTGGGAGGAGACTGGAGGAAAGGAAGAGAGAGAGGAGACTCCAGAATGTTTCTCTTCTCTTTCTGCTTTGGGCATGGCTCTGACCCAGTGGCTGCACCTCCTCCCTACCTCTAGCTCCCACAGGTCCTGATTGACAGCTCTGTCTCCTGGGCTCCGGTAGCACTATCTTCACTTAGTTCCAGGCTTGGAAGAGTCCATTGCTTCCTGCAGTTGCTTAATCCCCTGTCTGGTCTTTCAGCTCTTTTGTCTGTAAGACTGTCTTCCCTTATTAAATTCTATTGAATTACCCGGCATGAGTGTTATTTTCCTAACTGGATCCTCACTGAATCATCATGTTTTACAGACAAAGAGACTGAAATTCAGAAAGACTGAACAACTTGCTTAGGATCCCACAGTTAGGATACTGTGGAGCTGGGATGTAGACCAAGTGCAATGACTGTCAAGCTGCATTGTCTCTCTGAGCTTCCATCCCCACACTGAGTTAACTCCTTTGTATTTCACTGTTCCAGTAGCCTCTGAACTGTTCTCCATCCCTCCTCTGTCTTCTCTCTTTAGTGTGTTCTTCACAATGCTGCCAGATGGGTCCTCCTAAAGTGTATCTCTGGTCATGTGACATATCTGGCAATTGCAAAGAGAGTGAAGCACTGACTCCCCATTCTAGACCCCAGACTTCCCTAAAGAGTTCTTAGTCTTTCCAGCTTCACTTTGTTAAATATTTCACTCTCCTGGAAATCTACCCTTAATTTTCGCTTTTATATCTTTGCTTATAAGGTTTCTCTTCTTTTCTTTTAACAAATTTACTTATGCTTTTAAGAAGGCTCTATGCCCAGCAATAGAGCCCAGCGTGAGACTTGAACTCATAACCCTGAGATGAGGACCTGAGCTGAAATCAAGAGTTCGTTGTTTAACAAGCTAAGCCACCCAAGCACTTCTTTGCCTATACTGTCTCCTTTCCCTTTAGCTAGAATGCTCTCTTTTCATCTTTTGTTTTGTTTTGTTTAGATTTTATTTATTTATTCATGAGAGACACAGAGAGAGGCAGAGACATAGACAGAGGGAGAAGCAAGCTCCCCATGGGGAGCCCGATGTGGGACTCCGTCCCAGGACCCTGGGATCACGCCCTAGGCCAAAGGCAGATGCTCAGCTGCTGAGCCACCCAGGCATCCCTCTTTTCATCTTTTGAGATAATAGCTCTCTCAGTTCTACCTATTGATATTTGTCCTTCAAAGCTTATTTATTCATTCAGTCAATAAATCTGGGCAAGATACATTCTAGGCCCTCAGAATAGAAAGAAGAAAATTTTTCCTATCCTAGAGAGTAGGGATTGGCAAACTTTTTCTGTAAAGGGCCAGATGGCAAATATTTTAAATATTTAAACTTTGTGGGTCGCATGGTCTCTATAGCAACTACTCAAATCTTCCACTGTAGCACAAGAGCAGCCATAAATCATACATAAATGAATGAGTGTAACTATTCCAATAAAACTTTATTTACGAAACCAGGTGACAAGGCCGGATTTAGCCCATAGACTATGGTTTGCTGATCTTTCTTCTAGAAACTCACATCAAACAAATGGAAAAGGTAGCAGGAAATGATAATGAATAAAACATAGCAAAGAAATATGGAGAATAGAAGTAATAGTGTCAGCATCTTTGTAAGAGGAGTTTCAAAAGACAAAATTTAAAAGAATAAAGAAGAGGAGGATATATTTGAAGAAATAATAAATTCCTCATAACTGGGGATCCCTGGGTGGCACAGCGGTTTGGCGCCTGCCTTTGGCCCAGGGCACGATCCTGGAGACCCGGGATCAAATCCCATGTCGGGCTCCCGGTGCATGGAGCCTGCTTCTCCCTCTGCCTGTGTCTCTGCCTCTCTCTCTCTCTCTCTCTCTCTGTGTGTGTGACTATCAAAAATAAATAAAAAATTAAAAAAAAAGAAAAAAAATTCCTCATAACTAATGAAAAATGAATGATTTCAGATCATAAAGTATCCAAGAGAAGACATAAGAAAAAATCAGACCCAGACAAGTTATAGTGAAAGAATACTAGAGATAAAGAAAAGGTCTGAAACTTTCTAGAAAGAGAGAACATACAATCTACAAAGGAATAGGAATCATATTGATGTTAGACTTTTCAACAGCCTACTGGCTATAGGAAGATAAAGGAGTAGTTATGTTATAATGAAAAAAAAATTGAGCCTAGAATCTTTTTTTTTTTAATTTTATTTATTTATTCATGAGAGACACACAGAGAGAGAGAGGCAGAGACACAGGCAGAGGGAGAATCAGGCTACACGCAGGGAGCCCAAAGTGGGACTGGGACCGGATCCCAGGCCTCCAGGATCACGCCCTGGGCTGAAGGCGGTGCTAAACCGCTAAGCCACCCAAGCTGCCGGAGCCTAGAATCTTGTATTCAACCAAATTGTCTTTCAAATATAAAGGCATAAGAAAAGTGATATTCAGCCTCAAGTATATAAGTTCTCAGAAAATCTGCCACAGAAAGACTCACATTGAAAACGTTTTTGGGGAAGTACAAAAATGAGAAGAAAAATTAGAAATCCTGATGTGTTTTAAGAGATATCAGAAGTAATTGTATCATATATTTAGGTAGTTTGCTGTAGCCTTAAAAAAGAAGCAAGTAGAACCAAAGAAGAGAGAAAGAAAAAATATATCCATTACAATGCAGAACTAAAATCCCAGTTGTTATTAATATGATGGATGCTTTGGGAGAATATAAAAAGGGCCAGGAGAATGTGCTAATATATAATCATTAAGATAATAATACAGACATGACAAGTTTAAGAAATGAATTGGAGGAAAATAAAGTCATGTTTGTATCAGTCTGGAGACAGAAACCACACCCATAATTTAGCAGGGAATATTTAATGTAACAGTTAAGAACTAATAAAAGGTGGTTAAAGGTAGAGGTAAAAGATAACTCTACAGAATAACCAACATAAGCAACAGTACTACCTCTAAGCTTGAGGGAGAATATTCACCCACCCGCTTGGAACAGACCCTACCCCCAAGGTGAAGTTGAGTCCAGACCTCCTTGGAGAGAATAAGGCTGTAGCCTTCTCCATGACAGACAAGTTCAGTGGAGGCCCACAGCAGCCCACAGCAGCCCAGAGCTAGGGCACAGCCTGCGGGCCAGGGATGGTCAACTGGAAGCCATCCATTTAGGGTGGTGGTGATATCTACCACTGGGTCTTCACAGGAGACATCACAGAAACTGGAAGATATAGGAAGGGAAGCCACCTCTCTGCTCTGTCTTGTAGTGTCCCTCCAGTGCCCTCTGCTGTAAGGCCCAACATTGTACCAGCTGGAAAATAAGAATTGGTTCACAGAGTCCAGCTCTATCTGGCTTTGGAGCTGACAAATAATAAACTGATAATAGTTCTCTCCCTTTTTTTTTTTTTTTTGCCCTACTCAGTGTTATTTTGGCCTTATTCATCCATGTTCCTTGTTTATAGTTCTTGAATATACTGCCTTGAGCACACTACCAAATTGCTTTTTTCTTTCATTTTTGGGGAGGGATATTTTACTATTTTATGACTGGTAGAAAACTAGTAATAATGCAGACTTAGCCCAGAGAAATGGAAATTAATTGTGTTAGTGAAATCATCAGTTGCAAATTTTTGTAAATTCATTCTAGCACATCTTACATTCTATATACGTGTGGCTGCTGTTTGGAATCTCCTTTGATCTAGTTGTAACATCTTACTAGTTTCTTCACTAATTAATGAGATAAATTAAACCTCTGACATATTCATTTTATATTTGCATGAGATTTATGATTTTAGCTTTCAAAAAACTTGTATCTTGAATAAGCCAGTCCTAGAGTAGTCAAATTCATAGAAATACAAAATAGAATCCTGCTTGCCAAGGCCTGGTGGGAGAACATGGGGAGTTATTATTTAATGGGTACAGAGTGTCAGTTTGAAAAGATGAAAAAGTTCTGGAGAAAGATAATCATGATGGTTGCACAACAATATATATGTAGTTAATACCACTGGACTGTACAGTTAAAAATAATTAAAATGATAAACTTTGTTATGCATATTGTATCACAGATTAAACAATAATAATTAAAAGTTATACTTTAGGGGCCCCTAGCTGGCTCAGTTGATGGAGCATGTGACTCGATCTTGAGGTTACAAGTTTTAGCCCTGTATTGGATGTAGAGATTACTTAAAAATAAAACATCTTTAAAAAATTATACTTAAGGGCAGCCCGGGTGGCTTGGTGGTTTAGCGCCGACTTCAGTCCAGGGCCTGATCCTGGAGACCCAGGATCCAGTCCCACGTCAGGCTCCCTGCATGGAGTCTGCTTCTCCCTCTGCCTGTGTCTCTGCCTCTCTCTTTCTCGTGAATAAATCAATAAAATATTTTTTAAAAATTATACTTAAAAAATTATACTTTAACACAGGCTATATTACTATATTGTTTCTCAAATTCAGTCACAATTTTACTAGATACTCTATTACTTAAAAACTAAATTGTAAAGTGAACCTCCAAAAGCTTATATATGAAATAATAATGAAAGGAAAAAATAGTTAATATTTACAAATAAATGCATATATACAACAAACGAGAAAATATGCAAAACTACTGCAGTCCTTGTTTTTGTAACTGTTCACAGGGCCATAGTTAATATTTATGATCCCTTTTTTCCACTACTTATTTTGTTTTTTGTTTTTTTTAAGATTTTATTTATTCATGAAAGACACAGAGAGAGAGGCAGAGACATAGGCAGAGGGAGAAGCAGGCAGTCCTGGATGTGGGACTCAATCCCAGGTCTGCGGGATCACACCCTGAGCCAAAGGCAGACACTCAACTGCTGAGCCACCCAGGCATCCCTCCACTACTTATTCTGTTTTTCTTTTTCTTTTTTTTTTTTTTCTTATTCTGTTTTTCATTTGCTCTCAGCTAGAGGCTCAGTTGGTCAGTTTCTTAGTGGAATGACCTAAATCTTCACTCTTGAAGCATCTTAGGTCTGATATTCTTGCCCCTTTTTGTTTTTATAAAAGTTTTATTTTATTTAAATTCAATTAATTAACAAACAGTGTATTATTACTTTTAGAGGTGAGTTTCTTATGGTTTGTCTCCCATAAATAAATTTCATCTTATTTTATTTTTCCCTCCCTTCTCCTAGGGTCCTCTGTTTTGTTTCTTAATTTCCATATATAAGTGAAATCATATAATTATCTTTCTTATTTATTTCACTTAGCATAATACCTTTTAGTTCCAACAATGTCATTGCAAATGATAAGATTTCATCCCTTTTGATGGCTGAGTAATATTCCATCATATATATATGTGTGTGTGTGTATATATATACACATACGTAGTATATACATACATATGTATATATATGTAGTATATATGGTATATATATGTAGCATATATGTAGTGTGTGTATATATATATGTAGATGGACATCTGGGCTCTTGCCATAGTTTGGCTATTGTAGACATTGCTGCTATAAACATTGGGGTGCAGATGCCCCTTAGGATCACTACATTTCAATCCTTTAGGTAAATACCTAGTAGTGCAATTGTTGGGTTGTAGGGTAGCTCTATTTTTAACTTTTTGAGGAAACTCCATACTGTTTTCCCTGCCCCTTTTTGAATATAGTTTTCTATTAACACTTACTATTGGGCTTGGAAGTACTAAGATATGCCTCAGGAAATGCCCTGGGTTCCAGATATAGTCCTATTTGTACTGATGGGTTAGCAGTAACCTAAGTTCCTCTTGGTAAGCGGGATCCATCACTCCAGCAGTGGAAAGATGCATTTTACTGCCTATTCATTTGTGACATAAGTCCAAGATGGCCAGGTGGCCCCCTCATCTCCCAATTTAGTGCATGTGTTGTTGTGTCCCCTGGTAGAAGCATTTCTCCCTTTGAAACAAAGACCATTAAAAAAGCAAATCTCAGAGTTGCCTGGACTGGAAGCAAAAATTTTGTGAGTAGCTTATGTGATATAATAATGAGAGGAGCCACTCCCACTTATACCCCTTGATTCCTGAATCCACGTATTCTGGCTGTGGAGAAGACAACACCATATAATGACCTCTGATTCAAAGAATATACTACATTTTGGAACACCTGGGTGGCTCAGTGGTTGGGCATCTGCCTTCGGCTCAGGGCGTGATACCGGGATCCAGGATCGAGTCTCACATCGGGCTCCCTGCAAGGAGCCTGCTTCTCCCTCTCTGCTTCTCTCTCTGTGTCTCTCATGAATAAATAAATAAAATCTTTTAAAAAAAACAACAAAATATACTACATTTTATGAGATAGAACTTATAGAATTATAAGCTGCTGCATTTCTGTTGGTATGAAATGAGTTTCTTGATCAGAAGCAGTGCTGTGCAGAATGTGATAATGGTGAATAAGGTATTCTGTGAGTCTATTGATGGAGATCCTAGCAGAATTATGGGGAGGGAAGGCATCTATACCCAGAATATGTGTATATTATAGTGAGGAAGATTTTCTGCGTTTTCAACTATGAGAGACTCCCAATGTTATCAACCTGCTACCAGGTGGCCGGGCAATGGTGCCTTATCAGAGGTCCAGTGTTGGTCTCTGCTGTTGGCAGATAAGGTATTCAGCAATAGCATTAGCCAGGTCAGGTAATGAGAAGTCCATGTAATTGAATCTATGGCTAGCTTCCATCTCTTCTATAATCATTTTGTTCATGGGCCTATTGAATAAGTGCTTGGTGTCTGGGGAAAGAGGTTGTCTGACATCCAGAGGATGCCATTTTGACCACTTGATTATTAAGAGCCTCCTCTGTAGTGAATATGTTTTGGTGGTCCGCTTCCATCCCTAACCATCCAACCAAATTGTTAGCAGCCACACATGAATTAGTGTAGGTGCATAATCTGTCTTTGTGGGGAGGACACTATTCAATTCAGTATAGTAGACAATCCTACTGAGGGTATTTCCCTTTCCAGCTGTCCATTAGGGTGCTTTCTTTTTTTTTTTAATTTTTTTAAAAATTTATTTATGATAGTCACACACACACAGAGAGAGAGAGAGAGAGAGAGAGAGAGAGAGAGGCAGAGACACAGGCAGAGGGAGAAGCAGGCTCCATGCACCGGGACCCCGACATGGGATTCGATCCCGGGTTTCCAGGATCGCGCCCTGGGCCAAAGGCAGGTGCTAAACCACTGTGTCACCCAGGGATCCCCCCTTTTTTTTTTCATTAGGGTGCCTTCTGAGTGGAGTTTTCTTTAAGCATATTGCAGTGAAGTTAAAATTTAATTACAAAAGGATACATGCAATTTCACATATTTGAAAATCAAGTTACATATTATTAAATAACCTTTATTTTAAAAAATATTTATGTATGTATTTATTCATGAGAGACACAGAGAGAGAGGCAGAGACACAGGCAGAGGGAGAAGCAGGCTCCTCACAGGGAGCCCAATGTGCAGCTGGATCCCAGGACCCTGGGATCATGACCTGAGCCAAAGGTAGACCCTCAATCACTGAGCCACCCAGGTGTCCCAACCTTTATGTTTGTTTGTTTATTTATTAAATATTTTATCCATTTATTCACGAGAGACAGAGAGAGAGAGAGAGAGAGAGGCAGAGACACAGGCAGAGAGAGAAGCAGGCTCCATGCAGGGAGCCTGACGGGGGACTCGATCTCAGGTCTCCAGGATCAGGCCCTGGGCTGAAGACAGCACTAAACTGCTGAGCCACCCAGGCCGCCCCCAACTTTTATGTTTGAAAGGAAAATGCAAAGTAGATTAGTACTTAGAAATGAATGATAATGAAAATACTACATGTAAACACTTTTAGATCACAGTTAAAGTGGTTCTTAGAGAAGAAATTATAATTTACATGTATTTATTAAGAAACAAGACAGTTGTTTTGTTTAGATTTATTTATTTGAGACAGAGAGAGAGAGAGAGAGAGAGAGAAGCCAGGAGGGGCAGAGGGAGGAGAGAGAATCTCAAGCATAGTCCATCTCACAACCTGAGATCTCACAACCCTGAGATCACCACCTGAGTTGAAACCAAGAGTCGGATGCTTAACCAACTCTGCCATCCAGGTGCCCCAAGAAACAAGGTAGTTTTATTTTTTATTTTTAAAAATATTTTATTTATTCATGAGAGACAGAGAGAGGCAGAGACACAGGTGGAGGGAGAAGTAGGCTCCATGCAGGAGCTGGAGGTGGGACCCAATCCCGAACTCTGGGATCACGTCCTGAGCCAAGGCAGATGCTCCACCACTGAGCCAACCAGGCGTCCTGAAACAAGACAGTTTTAAAACAAAGCAGCTACACATCTAATTATGATATTTGAAAAACAGTAATATCCAAAGAAACAAGAGGGAAGCAAATAATAAGAATAAATAAGAAAATAAAGAGGGGGATCCCTGGGTGGCTCAGCGGTTTGGCACCTGCCTTTGGCCCAGGGCACAATCCTGGAGACCCGGGATCAAGTCCCACATCGAGCTCCTTGCATGGAGCCCGCTTCTCCCTCTGCCTGTGTCTCTGCCTCTCTCTCTCTCTGTATCTAATAAAAATAAATAAAATTTAAAAATCTTACAAAAAAAAAAGAAAATAGAAGCAGTAATATATTTTTAAAGATAGAAAACAGTAATGAAATATTAGATGAGATGCAAATCACTGGCAAGACTGACAGAGAGAGACAGACTGCAAATAAATGGCAATATGAAAAGAGGGGGGGATTAACCAAAGTCTCAACAGAAATTAAAACTTAATAAAGTAGTATTATGAATAAGTATATATAAATACCTTTTAAAGACTAAATGAAATGGACAAAACCCAAGAAACACAAAACTGCAAAAATAATGCAAGAAGAAAGAAAGAACTTGAAAAGATCAATAAGGACTAAACAAAACAACAAAATCTCAAGTCCTACAATGGTTATACAAATAATTTCTGCCCACATTTAAAAAATTAGTTATTTATTTTAGTTTATTTAATCTTTACACCCAATGTGGGGCTTAAACTCATGACCCTGAGATCAAGAGTCACATGCTCTCCTAAATGAGCCAGCCAGGCAGTCCAATTTCTACCAAGTTTTAAGTTATAATTAATGTTCAGTATAAACTCAACACTGAATATGAAAACAAATGGAGAAATCTAAAATGTATTCCTTTGAGATCAGGAAAAAGAAAACAGTGTCCAATATTACTGGTGATATTTAGTATATAGACTTAGTTGTCTTGGTGAATGGTATTGAGAAAGAAAAAAAAATCTGAAGGAATATAAGAGAAAAGATAAAACTGATATTTTTCCAGATAATATAATCATCAGTAGAGAATAATCAACAGAATCAAATCATGAACTTAGCAGAATAAAAGAGTGTACATGTTTCTGATACCAGCACAACATACACAAATTAGTTTCATTTCTCCACAACAGTTTACTATTGTAAACTAGAAAATATAATTTAAGAAAAGACACTATTTAACTTAGCAGCAATATATTTATGGAGAAAAATGTTGAACTGCAATAAAGGATGTAGAAGATGATCTGAAGTGAGAAGACATTCTTTTTTTTAAGATTTTATTTATTTATTCATAGAGACACAGAGAGAGAGAGAGAGAGAGAGAGAGAGAGAGGCAGAGAGACACAGCAGAGGGAGAAGCAGGCTCCATGCAGAGAGCCTGACGTGGGACTCGATCCAGGGTCTCTAGGATCACACCCTGGGCTGCAGGCAGCGCTAAACCGCTGCACCACCGGGGCTGCCCTTTATTTTATTTTTTTTGTTTTTTAAAGATTTTATTTATTTATTCATAGAAACACACACACACACACACACACACACAGAGGTGAGAAGACATTTGGGTGGGATAACAAAGATATTAACTTTCCTAAATTAATCTATAAATTCATTGTAAATTCAATCAAAATTTTAGTTGAAAATTTTAAGGGACTTGATAAACTCACTCATAGAGAAGAGTAAAAGTATGTAAGTAGCTAAGTCAACCTTGGAAAAGTAGAATAAGAAGTAGGTCTTGTGGGGATCCCTGGGTGTCTCAGTGGTGTAGTGCCTGCCTTCAGCCCAGGGCGTGATCCTGGAGTCCCAGGATCAAGTCCTGCATCGAGTCCCGCATCGGGCTCCCTGCATAGAGTCTGCTTCTCTCTCTGCCTGTGTCTCTCATGAATGTCTCTCATTCATTCTCATGAATGAATGAATAAATAAATAAAATCTTTAAAAAAAACAAAAAAGAAGTAGGTCTTGCTTTATCAGATATTAGGGCATATCACAAAGATAAAGTTATAAATGCTGGATGTTGTTGACACAGAAATAAATAAGAAACAAGGTTGCTATATGGAGGTGATAAAACTGGTTCCCTTCCTAATATTACGCACGAAGGTAAACTAAAAATTAAGAGCATAAATATGAAAGATAAAAATATATATTAATAGGAGCACCCGGGTGGCTCAGTGGTTGAGTGTCTGCCTTTGGCTCAGGTAATGATCCCGGGGTCTTGGGATTGTGTCCTGCATCAGGCTACCCATGGGGAGGCTGCTTCTCCCTCTGCCTAGGTCTCTACCTCTCTCTCCGTCTCTCATGAATAAATACAGTCTCTCTCTCTCTCTCTCTATATATATATATATATATATATATATGAATATATATATATTCTATACTTTCTTATATATATATAAGAAATATATATGTTGTTTTATAGATTTACTTATTTATTCATGAGAAACAGAGAGAGAGAGAGAGGCAGAGATACAGGCAGAGGAAGAAGCAGGTTCCCCATAGGGAGCCTGATGTGGGAGTGGATCCTGGGATTCCAGGATCATGCCCTGAGCTGAATGAGATGCCCAACCGCTGAGCCACGCAGGCGTCCCAATGGCACAGTGTTATAAAGGGAATAGAATCTGGTGTCAGAAGACCTGAGTTTAACTCATGGCTCTTTCAATTGATTAAGTGTGACCATGAGCCTTAGTTTTCTCAGCTCCATAAAGTGAATGGTCAAAAAAAGATAAAATTTGTTATGTACTAAATATAGAAGTCAACCTACCAATACTTTGGTTTTCCATTTGGACATCCTCCTTTCTATTACGGTTGATAGTTGGTGTATGTCTGTGTCTGGGAGTATTCTTTTATTCACACATTGTAGACAGCTCAATTCAAACAGGATTAAACAAAATAAAACAAAAAGAGAAGGGGGAATTAATAACTCTTGTTATTTAAAATTCATGAGTGCATCTAACTTCTAGCATGGCTGAATTCAGATGTTCAAAATATGTTTCAAGAAGCTGTCTCACTTCATCTCCTGGCTCTGTTTGTCATAGGTTAGGTGTGCCTTGTGTGTTGTTTCCAGGAATTTCAGGCTTATATTTTCACAGTTCCAAGATGGAGAGAGCTTCTTCTGCTGTAAACTCTCCCCAAAGTTCTGGGATATATGCTGTTCCGGTTAACTTGATTCCCTCTTTCATCCTTGAGCCAAGGATGTAGCCAAGCTGGGGGCACTTATGTTGATCAGCTTAAGCTAATGTTATGTGATCATTCCTAGAATCTGGAGTGAGGTCAGGTGGACCCAAACTATGAGTACTAGAAGTGGGGTGGGGGTAGGAAACACAGGGCTCTACAATAAAAAAGGAGAGGAGGAGGAGGAGATGTGTGGGAAAGAAAAGTATTCTATTTTCTCCCTTTCCTTTGTCTTTATTGCTCATTTTGACAAGAAAACATATATGAAGATGTTGCAGGAACCAGAGATCTGGTGATTAGCCCTTGGGGAAGACCCTGACTTAAATTCAAGGATAGCTGGGTATATGAGAGACAGGGTTGTGTAGGAAGAGTAACTTAGAAATTGATAAAGTCCCTTCCTCACCTCCTCATCATACAGAAAGCTTTAAAAAAAAAAAACTTTATTCAGATATAGTTCATACCATACAATTCACTCGTTTACAATGCATAATTCAATAATCTTTTGTAATGCAGTATTGTGTGACCTTCTTTACCATCAATTTTAGAACATTTCAGCATCTCCAGGAGAAATTCTGTATTCTTTAGCTATTACTCCCCTTTCTCTTAATTCCTTTGTCTCCATCAGCCTTAGGCAACCATTTTTTGTCCCTATGGATTTTCCTATTCTGGACATTTAATATAAATGGAACAATATGTGACCTTTTGTGACTGGCATCTTTCACTTAGCATAATGTTTTCAAGGTTCATCTATGTTGTTGCATGTATTTGTACTTCATTTCTTTTTTATGGTTGAAATAATATTCCATTGTACAGATATACCATGTTTTGTTTATCCCATTCATTGGTTGATGCATATTTGGGTTGTTTCCATCTTTGGGTATTGTTTTGGGGGTGGAAATACATTTCCATTTCCCTTTGGTATATATTTAAGGATGGAATTGCTGGATCAAATGGAAACACTGTTTAACTTTTTGAGGAACTGCCAGACTGTTTTCCTAAGTGGCTGTATCACTTTATATTCACAACAAGAGTGTAGGTAAGTTCCAGTTTCTCCATATCCTAGCCTGATCTTTTTATTGTCTGTCCTTTAAAAATATTACAGCCATACTAGTAGATGTCAGGTGGTATCTCATAGTTTTGATTTGTATTTCCCTAATGATTAATGATGTCGAGCATCTTTTCATATACTTGTTGGCTATTTGTATATGTTATATATATATATAATTTGCAAATATTTTCCTCCATTCTGTGGGTTGTCTTTCCACTTTCTTGATAGTGTCCTTTGAAGCACAAATTTAAAAATTAGTCCAATTTATCATTTTTTTCCTTTTGTCATTTGATTTTTAAGATGCTGCCCTTATTGATTTTTTGGTAATTATTGTTTTTTGAGTATAGTTGACTTCAAGTGTACAATTTATTTTTAAGTTTTATTTATTTATTTGCCACTCTTGCTGCTTTTAAAACTGACACTTTATACAAAGCTTACCTCTGTTTCTTTTATACATAAGACATCATAAGTACTTTAGATGAGTCCTAAGACTGTTTTTAAAATAATGACTCACAAGCATGGGACATCAGAGCATGAATAAGGTGAGAAGGATCCACTCAGGGGTGGCTGGATGTGAGGGGTCAGAACCCACAAAGCTAGGAGGGCATCCATGCATGGGATGGTTCAGAACTGGGTATTAGAGCCCAAGAAAGGAAGGCATCTACATATGGGAGTAGCCTGATGTGGGGAATCAGAACCTGAATGGGCAATGAAAGGCATTCATGCCAGCGGCGGGGGGGGGGGGGGGGGGGGGGGGGAGGGGTTTGGGAGGGTGAGGTGGAGGGGTTGGGGGGCATGGGGGGAGTGGGTTGGGGGATTGGGGGGTTGGGGAGCTCAGTGCACTTGAGAACCCAAATGGTGTGAAAGGACTCTCACACTAAAGGTGGAATAGCCTGGAAGAGAGTATGGGAATTCAAGTGAAATGAGGAGGGTGTCTGCATGGGGGAGAGGATGGTGGAGGTGATGGGAGATTGATTATATTCAGGAATATTGACCAAATATTAAGGATAATAAGAGCCAGGTTTCTCACTATTGGAGAAGGGATTAAAAGTATATAATCTTTAGATTCTAAATATATCCAAAAATAAAATCTTTAGAAAGGAAGAAAACTAGAATGAAATTTGTGGTGGATTAAAATTGGAGGTATTGGTATAAACTCATGGCTTTTAATATATAGAGATCAATATAGAATTGTAGATGTAAATACATGGACAAGTATTTACATATATGTATTCACACATACATCTCCGTACATGCATAATACATCTGTACGCACGTGTTGATTAGATATGTCTTTTTAAAAATATTTTATTTATTCATGAGAGACACAGAGAGAGGCAGAGACCTAGGCAGAGGTAGAAGCAGGCTCCCTGCAGGGAGTCTGATGCAAGACTCTATCCCTGGACCCCAGGATCACTACCTGAGCCAAAGACAGAGGCTCAAATGCTTAGCCACCCAGGCATCCCTAGGTATGTCTTCCGAAAGAACTTGGGAGTAGTGGCATCTCAACGGCAATCATCAAAACCAGTCCCCAGATAGTGGTCTTTAAATATCATTTTGAGAGCAGGTGAAGCAGTTTGCATAAGGTTAAAGGCAGGCACTGACTATTGGGAGACTGTTCATTCCAGGAAGGTAGAGTTGTTTACAGTCCTACAGTGGTTTGGAGACCAAGCTTTGGATCCACACTAAGAGTGAGTTGGATCCCAGCTCTGGATTTACCAGCTATATGATATATTGATAACAGGTTAACATTTCTGAGCCTCAGCTCTTCATTTGTAAATAGGACAGTACAAGGATAGAAAATGAAAAAGTCAGTCAAATGCCTGGCATGTTGTGAGCTCTCAGTATTCTTCTTCTTTTTTTTTTAAGATTTTATTTATTCATAAGAGACACATACAGAGAGAGAGAGAGTCAAGAGACACAGGCAGAGGGAGAAGCAGGCTCCATGCAGGGAGCCCGACGTGGGACTCGATCCTGGGTCTCCAGGATCTGGCCCTGGGCTGAAGGCGGCGCTAAACTGCTGAGCCACCTGGGCTGCCCAAGAAACAGACTCTTAACTAAAGAGAGCTGATGGTACCAGAAGGGAGGTGGGTAGGGGTAAAGGGGATTAAGAGTACACCTATCATGATGAGCACTGAGTAATGTATAGAATTGTTGAATCACTGTATTATATACCTGGGATGAATATAACACTGTATGTTAACTATACTGGAATTAAAATAAAAAACCTAATAAAAAAATTAGGAGTCTATGGACTTTCTACTACAGAAAATTTCACTCTTCTTTCACATACACCCACATTCACACCTTTCTGTCCACACATCCTGCCAGGTGCCAAAGGTGCTTTGCCTCTTATAGAAGTACTCTCAAAGTTTACCATTATCTTTCTGGGACCTTTCTTCACTTCTCATGATGAAAGGCTTATTTTCTGTACCTACCTGTCTTCCCTTCATGACAGAGGTCTGATCTTGCCTACTGGATTCCATGTCTTCCCCTCATAAGAGAGGTTCTTGTGTACTGGATCCCAAGTCTTTCTCTTTTTGGTTTACTCCCTCATTTTGGAGAAGCACATTCTTTCTAGTTTCCTACAAAGAATTTAGTGCAGGTATTTTTTGGAGGCTTTTGTGTATTAAAACATCCCCATTCTACTTTCTTAGTTAAATGATAATTTGGTGGGTCTGAAAATTCTACCTTGGAAAATCTTTTTCCTTCATAATTTCATCATCTAGCTTTCAGGGTTGCTAAGAAGTCTGACTTTATTCTGACTCCTATTTCTGTGTGTGGAATCTTATCTGCTTGTCTTTCTAGCCTTAATTCCCACCATATTCCCTGTTTTAGTTGGTTTGCCTTCAGCAGCAAGTAAATGAAAATCAACTCAAAGTGGCTTACAAAATAAAATGTATCGCATATAATTAGTCTAAATGTAGGATGGCTCTAAGGATAGTGAATTCACTGATCAGTAAATTATCATTGACCCCAGTCTTTTCATTTTCTAGCTTTTCCCTCTTCTTTCCTTAGATTAGGTCTCCTTATGTTCATAAAATGGCTATAGCAATTCCAGGTGTATCCAATATCCAGATACAAGAAGGTATAAAGAAGGAAAAGGTAATCTCTTCATCCGTATCTTTTCTAGGAAAGAAGAAACTTTTCTCAGAAACATCCAGTTGATTTTACCTCAGGCCTCATTGATAAGAATGTATCACCTGCCCAAGCCTAATGAGAGATAAAGGGAATGGTACTACCTTGATTGGTTTAGATTAATCAGGATTCACCTTGGGATCTTAGGAAGTAGCTGGCATCTATGCAAGCACACAATCAAGTGGAGAAGCACAGATACCTGGACAAAAGCAGAGCTATAATGGTAAGGAAGAGGGGAAATGGTTCTGGAAGGGAATCAACAATGTGTCCTTTACTCCTGGACGTATTTGGTTTCAGTAATCCTGACTTTATTACAGTTTCCCCCATGCTCATATTTTTAGGCCTCTGACTTGGCATTGGCTCCTGCTGTTTTTGTCACTATAGGAAGCTGAAAAGTAGGCTTGATTTCTGGAGTCTCCCTAGGAAGACATTTATCTCTGTACACTTGACTAGTATTTGATGAACGTTGTAACCTAAGTCAAGTCAGAGTGTTGACACCAGGTGCTCCCTCACCCACGGTCCTGGCTGCAGATCTGTACCGAAGCTCTCCTGGTCTGTCACCATCAAGGTAATTGGTTCAAGGAAAAAATATTGAAGCCAAGCTGAACCCATTGGATTCTCTCCCTATTTGGTATTAGGACTGAAGGAAAGTCAGTTTCCATCTGCTTCAAACAATCACTTCAAGAGGGGCAGCTGGAAAAAAAAAAAAAAGAGGGGCAGCTGTATTCCATCTTGTGCTTTGAGGAACAAAGAAATCTTTACAGGGAGAAGGAGCAAATGCACAGAGAGAAGCAGGAGTGAGATGGAGTGGAGTATTCCTGCCTTCCTACTCTTGATTTCAGCCCCCTGAGGGCTGGATGCATTCCTTCCCCTTGTCTCATGAGATAAGCAAGTATCTTTATTTTAAATCCCCATTTTGGGGGTGCCTGGGTGGCTCAGTCAATTAAGCATCTGCCTTCAGCTGGGGTTGTGATCCCAGGGTCTTGGGATTGAGCCCTGCATGGAGCCCCTCATCAGGCTCCCTGCTGAGCAGGGAGCCTGCTGCTCCCTCTCCCACTCAAACTCTCCCTACTTGTACGCACTCTCTTTGTCAAATAAATACATTTTAAAAATTAAAATAAATTCTCCTTTTGATTTAAACTAGTTCCCCAGAAGTTCTGCTATTTTTTATCTACATCATCTTAATTTAAGGAGTTATGACTGATCTTCCTGGACTAGGGCTGTGAAATCTTTTTTTTTTTTAAAGAAAGGATTTAAAAAAAATTTTTTTAAATTTATTTATGATAGTCACACAGAGAGAGAGAGAGAGAGAGAGAGAGAGAGGCAGAGGGAGAAGCAGGCTCCATGCACCAGGAGCCCAACGTGGGATTCGATCCCGGGTCTCCAGGATTGCATCCTGGGCCAAAGGCAGGTGCCAAACCGCTGTGCCACCCAGGGATCCCCTAGGGCTGTGAAATCTGAGGGCCTGTGACTTTATCTTGTGGCTCAAGGTCTCTTTCTCTCTCATCACCAGGTTTTATTTATCGTAAACCTTGTGGGGAATCTGGTATGCTTGGGAAGGGGAGCTGAGGTGGTGTAAGCAAGAGTGGATAGAAGGGTGTGTGTTTGGTTCATGTAGAGACTAGTAAGATGTTTCACTTTTCTTCCATGTAGCATAAAGTAAGCATGAATAAATATTTGAACAAATAAGCAGTCTCTACCTCAAAAATCTGAATCTGATAAAAGTTTAAATCATAAAGTAATTGTTAATAGCTGTGGGGTCACACTGAGCTAAAAACTCAGCGATCATTTGTAATGGCTGCACCTGTGGTCATTGTGTTGGGGCGTCAGACTTATATTTATGAGCTGAACTTCACCTTCATGTTATGCAACCAGTTTGTTGTAGGTGGGGCAATTCTAGTGCTGACATAGGAGACCACATAAGAAAAATCCTGAGGAGTTACCAATAGCTGGGAATCTCATTCAGACCTTGGGATCTGAGCACTTCTGCTCAGAATTTTTGCATTGATTGTGTCATCTGTTATCATGCATCGGCCTCTTAACCAGCTTTCATCACTTCTTGACCCAATTCCTCATACGTGTGGTGTTACTTTGGACAAATTGGAACTAGAGTTCCCAGAGTCCTCTTCCTTGTGTGATTTAGAGTCGGGGGGAAAAAAAAGCCCAGCATGAGATTTGGTAGGTAGTAGTGAAAGAGCAGCCACGCTCTGGAAGAAACACACAGAGAACTTTGCATACCTCAGTTGTCTCTACTTTCTACCACATCAGTGGCAGGTTATGTATGTTCTTGCTCTCCCTGGCCCCACCCCCAGTTCTCTCCAGTGCATGCCTTGCTGACCAGCAGTGCCTCCAGGCTGGGCGGTCCCACTCTGACTGACTGCTGAAGTGCCTGGTTTCTCAGATGGATTTGCAAGCCCACCTTGTCAACACTAGAGGAGGGCTGGCCAGTGACTTCTCTGATCCTTCAATTTCTGCTTTTTCCTGATTCCTCTGTTTCTTCAACAATAGTAGGTTGTAACTGTGCTTTGTTTGCTGTCCCAGAAATCATCACAGCTTCTAGCATATCATGAAATCTCAATAAAGAGTTACTAAATGATCTTTAGTTTACAGAAAGAAGGAAAGAAAGAAAGAGACTACTTGGGGCACCTGAGTGACTCAGTCAGTTAAGTGCCTTCGGCTCAGGTCATGATCTCAGGGTCCTGGGATCGAGCCCCATATTGGGCTCCCTGCTCACTGGGGAGTATGCTTCTCCCTCTCCCTCTGCCTGCCACTCCCTCTGCTTGTGCTCTCTCTCTGTGCCAAATACAGAAATAAAACCTTAAAAAAAAAAAAAAAAAGAAAGAGAGAAACTACTTATCTCATTGAACTGGCCTCGATGCCAGATAGTGGAGATTCTCTTCACTATTTTGGCTAAGAGGAAAAAGGTGCTTTCCAAACTCTTATTACTTCCTTCTTAAAATAATCCCACAAGGCATATTCTTAAAAAAAAAAAAAAAAGGCACAGATGAAATAGAGAAATGAAAGTTGCTTACTTCAGATCCTAGGGTAAAAGGGGAAGTAGACCAAAATTAGAACTTGTAGTTATGTTTTTTCTAATTTATATATTCAATTCAACTTAGTATTTATTGAGCATCTACATATAAGAAAACTTAACAATGGAAGTCAAGTAAGGATGAATAGAGAGCCAATGTGCTATGGTGCTCCTATTTGGAGAAACTTTACTCAAATTCTTTGATGTGGAGCCATTGTTGGTTATTACTCAAGTCCTATTCTCAATACCCTATCTTTTTCTCTTTCCTGAGTTGAGTCTCGGGTTGTGATTTCCACATGAACATAAACCCAAAGTAGCTTAATGAGATTCAGCAGAAATAGGTCCTCCATGCTATGGCTCATCTAAGAGAATATTTTGTTATTTCCTAGGCAGGAGTTCTTAAAATTTACTAGTAAAACTTCACCTGGGAAGCCTATTTATTTATTTATTTATTTATTTAAAGATTTTATTTATTTATTCATGAGAGACACACAGAGAGAGGTAGAGACCTAGGCAGAGGGAGAAGCAGGCTCCTTGCAGGGAGCCTGATGCAGGACTTGATCCCAGGACCCCAGAATCATGACTTGAGCCAAAGGCAGAAGCTAAAGGCAGAAGCTCAATCACTGAGCCACCCCGGTGTCCCTGGAAAGCCTCTTTAAAATGCAGAATCCAGGAGTGTCTTGCTGGCTCAGTTAGAAGAGTATGGGACTCTTGATCTCGGAGTCATGGTTCAAGCCCCAGGTTGGGTGGTGTAAAGATTACTTAAAAATAAAGATATAAACAAGAAAAAAATAAAATGCAGAATCCCAGGCTTCCGTCCTCATACTCCCCCCACCAACTCTGTCCCTGCTGATTAAAATTCAGGTTATCTACAGAATTTCTATTTTTTTTTTAAATCTTTTTTTTTTTTTTAATTTTTTTTTTTAAATTTATTTTTGATAGTCACAGAGAGAGAGAGAGAGAGAGAGGCAGAGACACAGGCAGAGGGAGAAGCAGGCTCCATGCACCGGGAGCCCGACGTGGGATTCGATCCCGGGTCTCCAGGATCGCGCCCTGGGCCAAAGGCAGGCGCCAAACCGCTGCACCACCCAGGGATCCCCAGAATTTCTATTTTTAACAAGACTGCAGGTGTTCATCTGATGCAATGGTCTCTAGGCTAATTTGGGGGAAATGTCCAAAAACACCTGAAAGAGAATTGCCTGGGCATTTATTTATTTTTTTAAAAGCTGATTCTTGATTCCTCTGAATTACAATTTTGGTGGGAGTACCTGGGAATATGCATTTTAAATTCATCTCCCACTTTATTCTTAGAAATTCTCAGACCTCCCCCCTTTGAGAAGAATTGGTAGACCTCCTATTTTATATTTAAAGCCCAGGCGGGGGGTGGGGGTGAATGGGTGACGGGCACTGAGGGGGGCACCTGACGGGATGAGCACTGGGTGTTATTCTGTATGTTGGTAAATTGAACACCAATAAAAAATAAATTTATTATAAAAATAAATAAATAAAGCCTGGTTTAGACACAAAGTTATCTGGAGAGAGAAATAGAAAAAAGAAAAGCTTTCTTTGCTAATAAATATTGATTTTAGAATCATTCCTTCCTAACTCTTAGAATCCATTTCTAGCTTATTGCTATTCTAAGTGTTACCTGAAAATGTCTGGATTCCCAAGGTCAGGCAGCCTTTACACCATCTGAGGTGGTCAGGACTGCTGATAGGCCCATCTGAGGTAGCCCTGATTTGCAGATAAAACATAAGCAGGCCCATCAAACAGTGATGGGGCACAGAAGCTTTGGGGGTGTTGGAAACTATCTTCCTGAATCATGGGGTCATGGTCTTTCTGGAGCCAATCTCAGGTCACCTGTCTGCTTCCTCACCCCATCCCATACCGACGTTCCCCATTACCAAAGCCATGTCTAACATGCTGTACCCGATGCCACTTCTGTAAAAAACAACAACAACAACAAAAAACCTGTCATTCAGGTCATTTGAAAAGGGCATGATGTGGACATATGGAGTGAAATAAGCATCCTGAGACTGATATGGGTTTGAATCTTGGCCTCCCCTCTTACCAGGCCTGAGTGTGGACCAGCTACTGAGTCTCAAAAGTGAGTGCAGAGTGATTACTGCTAGGGTGCTGTGTGAAGTCAGGAAAGCTGGTGTGTGAGAGCATTGGAGAGGGACAAAAGACATGGCATGCTCTCCTTTATTCCTGACTTCCTACTTCCTTTTATCCTCATTCCTTCCTTCTTATTCCATCTCTCACCCTCCTGGCTCTACACAATTAGACTGGTTTGTAAATTTGAGAAGACTTTCTTCAGCCCCACCCCTCCCCATGTTGTGGTGGACTCTGTCTGGTAAGACACTACTTTTTCTCACTAGCCTCTCATAACCAGAGCCTCTACTTGGTCGTCTTTGCTGTAGTGAAACTTGCTCCAAGGACTGAAAGGGAACATCTGCCGAGCACAGACAAGGGCCAAGTGCCATGGACTGAAAATACTACAGGAAAAGTGCTTAGGGCAATGGCTGGCTTGTTTAGTAAATTATAACTATTACTCACCATCGTTTTGATATTTATTTCTCAAAGAGAGCCTGGAGAGTGCGTCCAACTACTATTCTGGTCCTCTGTAGGTGAAAAAACTGAGCCTCAGAGGAAAGTAAGTAACTTGCTCCTGATCACATAGCTAGGAAGTGCTGGCACTGGAATTCTAACCCAGTCTAGAGACAGCTCCCAAATCCATGCTTTCTCAACTGCCATTATTAAGACTTGAGTCTGAGGTCTTATATTCAAAACAAATATGGGACAACTTCAGAAAAAGTTGCTAGTTCTGGAGATATGCACATTTTCAGTTTTTTTGTGGTATTAAAGTGCCTTGTAAGTGACTTCAAAAAAATATTCAGTATTTATAGGGAAAGTGACAAGATTAAACAAGACTGGAAATCTGTTGATAAACTGCTGACATTGGATGATGCATGTATGAAGATTCGGCATGTGACTCTCTGCTTGTTTATATATTTGAAATTTTCTTCATTGAAGAGTTAAAAACCAAATTCTTTCACATCTGTCCAAGATGTGGTATTTATGTGCAGTGTAATATACAGTGGCACATTATCTATGGGCCAGGAATTTGTAGTTGGTAGACTTCACATTTTGTGAGGGTTCTGTGGTTTTTGGCTATTTAGAATATTAATTTTTTGGTTTTTAATTCTGAAAATAATGTAAATTTATATTTATTGTATAATATGGGCAAGGCAACTAATAGCCATGACAATCCTATAGTGAAAGTAGAATTATCTTCATCTTGCAGATAAAAAACTAAAGTATTAGGGTAACTCTCTGGCTGGCTGGTTCTTAGCTGGGTGGAAGGGGATTTTGAACTCAGGTAGAATGTCTCAGGTCCACACACGTTTTGTTGTTCGGTTTAAGGGCACCATGTTCAAGCAAATATTCATCTAAAGTATCACTTAGGAATGATTTTACCAGAAATTAAGAAAACCATACTAATTATAGCTTAAGTGGCTTAAACGAAAAAGAACATTAATGTTCTCACTGAAAAAGGAGAATGGCACAAGGCACTCTAGGCTTGATGCCAGCACTCACGCATGCCTCCATGGCTCTAGGTTCGGTTCTTCTTTCCTTATGCTCAGCCACTCCCACTTGATGTCTTCCCAAGATTACACTTATCTTCTCGTTGTCACAAGACAGTAGCCTCACACAACTTTTCAACAGACTTGTGAGGTAGGAAGAAAGGTCAGGGGCAGTGCTACTGAATTCTTAAGCATGTTTCTCTCCTTCGCAGGAAGCAAAATCTTTCGCAGAGGCTTCAGGTAGACTTCCCTGTATGTCTCATTGGCCAAAGCTTTGTCCACTGCCACTCCTAGTGATAAGAAAAACTGGGAAATTATCTAATAAAGATAGACAAAATCACTGGGGATGACATTGATAAGTGGTTCATGAGACTGAGGACACATTAAATTAAAGAAAGTTGGATTATTACTATTATTTACAAATATATAGATCTTTACTTAAAGTTTTTTAAGAATGTAGGGGAGAGATTTATAACAAATAGCACAGTAAAGTTTCTTTCTTTTTTTTTTTTAGTAAAGTTTCTTTTTAAATATTCAGAAGTGGGAATGCTGGATCATATAGTATTTCTATTTTTAATTTTTTGAGGAATCTCTACAATATTTTCCATGGTGGCTATACCAATTTATGTTCCCACTAAAGAGTTTCCTTCTATTTCTTTTCTTTTCTTTTTAAAGATTTTATCCATTTATTCACGAGAGACACAGAGAGAGAGAGAGAGAGAGAGAGGCAGAGACACAGGCAGAGGGAGAAGCAGGCTCCCGGCAGGGAGCCCAACGAGGGACTCGATCCCAGGTCTCCAGGATCACGCCCTGGGTTGAAGGTGGCGCTAAACCGCTGAGCCACCCGGGCTGCCCACCTTCTCTCCATTTCCTTGCCAACACTTTTTATCTTTTTTTTTTTTTTTTACTTGTCTTTTTGATACTAGCCATTCTGGCCATTCTGAGGTGATATCTCGAGGTTTTTATTTGTATTTCCCTGATAGTTAGTGATATTTAGTATCTTTGTGCCTGTTGGCCATCTGGATGTCTTCTATGGAAAGATGTCTATTCAGGGTCTCTGTCCATTTAAAAAAAAAGATTTATTTATTTATTTTAGAGAAGTTGAGGGGAGAGGCAGAAGGCGAGAGATTTGATTTTGTTATCTTTGCCTTAGGAAACAGATAAAAAAAAATATTGCTAAATGTGATGTCACAGGGCTTACCTCCTATCTTTTCTTCTAGGAATTTTATGGTTTCAGGTCTTTGACCTGAAGACAAGACATTTAAGTCTTTGATCCATTTTAGATTTATTTTTGTATATGGTGTAAAAAAGTGGTCCAGTTTCATTCTTTTGCACCTAGCTGCAAAAAACTCTAAGAGAGCTTTTCTTACATATGGGGGAGGGGGAGAAGAGGGACAAATTTTAGACTATGGGCACCAATCACAAAGCTTTGCATACAGAAAGTGCTCAACAGATGTGTGTTAAATTGGCTTGAATCTAATTGAATTAAATCTTATGATGAGCTATAAACCATTGAGATGAATAAAATTAAAAAGACTATATGGATATTGTAAGCCTGGGATATAAATCTTCAAAAAAAGAAAGTTAGGACAAATAAACTTTATATATTATATGAACTTTAATGAGTTTTTTTCTATTTACTTATTTTTAAGTAATCTCTATGCCCAACATGGAGTTTGAACTTATGACCCCAAGATCAAGAGTTGCATGCCCTACCTATGTAACTAGCCAGGTACCCTGAACTTTAATGAATTCTTTACATAAATATGTCAAAATACAAAATAGGAAAAGTTATTAAAAGTCATTTGTTAACTTATTAAAAATTTAGTACTGTAAGTGGAGGATTTAGACAGGTTCATGGAATCATAAAAATATTTTGGGATTTCATAAATGACACAAAATGTTAGAAATTTTTCATATTTATAAAGTGTCTTTAGCCCAGTTTTTTTGATTCCTAGTTAGACCTCTTTTTTTTTTTTTTTTTTTTTTCCTAGTTAGACCTCTTATATAACAGTACACTACCTCTTCATGTGGAAAGGATAAAAGCTCAATTGATATGATTTATTATTTATTTGAAAAGTCAATAAAATATGACTCATTTTAACAAGTATTTAATGAATAACTGGAGATCTCATCTTAATTTTCTAATTGCTCCTACTTTCCTATTTATTTTTTTCCTAGTTATTCTTTTTTTTTTAATTTATTTTTTATTTTATGATAGTCACAGAGAGAGAGAGAGAGGCAGAGACACAGGCAGAGGGAGAAGCAGGCTCCATGCACCGGGAGCCCGATGTGGGGATTCGATCCCGGGTCTCCAGGATCGCGCCCTGGGCCAAAGGCAGGCGTCAAACCGCTGCGCCACCCAGGGATCCCTTTTCCTAGTTATTCTTAAAGTAACTTACTATAAAGTAATTTAGTACTTTACAGGGTGACACTGTAACATGCCAAAGCCCTCATCTATTTTTTTTTTTTATATGGGTAGGCTTTTTGTCCTTTTATTTTTTTGTTTAAGATTTTATTTATTTATTTGTGAGAGATGCAGAGAGAGAGGCAGAGACACAGGCAGAGGGAGAAGCAGGGAAGCTTCCCTGCAGGGAGCCCGATGTGGGACTCGATCTCAGATCATGACCTGAGCCAAAGGCAGATGCTCAACCACTGAGCCACCCAGGCGCCCCTTATACACCCTTTTCTTTCTTAACTGTCCTAGGAAAACTATTATCCTCTTCATCACTAAACGGAGAGGTTCAGATGATCGGGGAAGAATGATTGCTGGCACGGAGTAGGTGCCCAACAATATTTTCTGTTAATATATGTCTGATGAGAAATTAACAGAATATTTTAAAAGGGCAGTTGAAAAAAGATTTACAGGTATATACCTTAAAACCTTGCCTTAATTACAATCCTGGGAGAATGTATAGTATGGTACAGAGAAAAATATCAGAATTGCATAGTCTTGGGTCAAGTTCTGTGACCTTGGAAAAGTTATTCATGCTTGAGGTGCCTCAGTTTTTTTTACTTCTCTAATATCCCTAAAATCATACCACTAAATTGATAACAGCATGTATGGTTGTGATAATTAATGAGGCAATGTGTGTGAAGTCCCTTGAACAGTGCCCAAAGTGTAAACATCACATTAATGTTGCTTTTTGGTTGTGTTATGATAGTTATGGTGTCTCTTTGCATTCCTGTTTGTACCTGAATTCTAACAGTAGGTGGCAGCAATGCTCTCTTAACCAATTTAAAAGAAACCTGCCAACTTTCTGGAGTAATCCGTGAAGGCTTACCCAATTGGATGTGTGTAGGGCACCAGTAAAGCAGAGGGAGAGAGATATCATAGAGAAAAGAAAGAGAGGAGGAGAAAAGGGGGGGGGGGGTGGGAGACAGAGAAATGTTCAGAAATGATATAATTCAAAAGAAAATACTAAAATAGTCTTTATGAGGGTGGGGTGAGAGCTAGACTTTTTAAAAAAGATTTTATTTATTCATGAGACACACACACACACACAGAGGCAGAGACACAGGCTGAGGGAGAAGCATGTGGGACTGGATCCTGGGATTCCAGGATCACGCCCTGAGCCAAAGGCAGGTGCTAAACTGCTGAGCTATCCAGGTGACCAGAGAACCAGATCTTTACTGGATATCCTTCCACCTTCTATAGGATTTAAGGTTATTTTTGTTCTTTCTAAAAAAGATTTTATGCATTTATTCATGACAGACGGGGGGGAGAGAGAGAGAGAGAGAGGCAGAGACACAGGCAGCGGGAGAAGCAGGCTTTCTGCAGGGAGCCGGATGTGGGACTCCATCCCTGGTCTCCAGGATCAGGCCCTGAGCGGAAGGCAGCGCTAAACCCTGAGCCACCGGGGCTGCCCTGAGGTTATTTTTGTTCTTAAAGACATGTGGGAGACTGGTACTCACCATTTATTTTCTGTGTTGACAGTTTCCAAAAGTTCTTAACTGGTCCTAGATGAGATTTCAGCTGCCCAGAAAGAATCTATAATGTGTTTTACTGTTCATTTTTATCAAATTATTAATCTCAATTATAAACATATGGCTATTTTCCTCTGTGTAAAATATCCCTTCTACAATAAGACACTTAGTGGTATATTAGTTATCTGTTGCTCTATAACAAATACTCTAGGGATCCCTGGGTGGCTCAGCGGTTAAGCGCCTGCCCTTGGCCCAGGGCGTGATCCTGGGGTTCGGGGATGAAGTCCCAGGTCGGGCTCCCTGCATGGAGCCTCCTTCTCCCTCTGCGTCTCTGCCTCTCTCTCTCTCTCTCTCTGTGTCTCCCATGAATAAATAAATAAAATCTTAAAAAAAAACCACAACCAACCCCCTCCCCCCCCAAATACTCTAAAGGTTGGTGGCTTAAAATGATAAGCATTTGTTACCATATTTTCTGAGGACCAGGAATCCTGGAGTGGCTTAGCGAGGTGGTTCTGACTCAGGGTCTCCCGTGAAGTTTCTGTGAAGACATTAGCTGGGGCTGCACTTCTCTAAAGACTTTATGGAGCCTTGGAGGATCTGCTTCTAAGTTGGCTCATTCACATGGGTGGTAGCAAGAGGCCTCAGCACCTCACTAGCTGTTAGCTAGAGGCTTCTATTCCTTTGCATGTGAATTTAACCATAAGGTGACTTGAGCGTGCCCTAACATGGCATCTGATCTCTTCTAGGGTTAGTGATCCAAGAGAGACCAAAAGAAGGAAGCCACAATACCTTTTGTGGCCTGGTCTCAGAAGTCATACTCTGTAACATCTACCATATTGGTTCAGAGTGAGTCACATAGGAAATAACTAAACAAAATTCTCAGGAATCATACATAGATATACAGGAAATGAGGTTCAAACATGGAGAAATCACAGGTTGTCTCTAATCTCTCTCAGTGGGGCCCTGGACACATATCCTCTCCCTGGATCTTGATTTCTTCCTCTATAAAAAGAAAAAAGTCACAGCACCATGTGCCCCAACTCTGAAGTGGCCTTATCTCTGTCCTATCTGGGTGTGATTTTAATTAACAACTTGGTCTCTCTTTCTCCTTTCTTATTTTTTAAAATACTTTTATTTATTCATGAGAGACATGGAGAGAGGCAGAGACACAGGCAGAGGGAGAAGCAGGCTCCATGCAGGGAGCCCGATGTGGGACTCGATCCCAGGACCCCAGATCACAACCTGAGCTGAAGGCAGACGCTCAACCACTGAGACACCCAGGTGCTCAGGTCTCTGTTTTTTCATCTCTAAAACGAAATGATCTTAGTGGCTTTCAAATTTTTTAGGCCCATTGTGAGAACTGTCTTTTATATAGAAACTGCATACACACACGCAGGCATGAGAAAGAGTCCATGTGAACAGCAAGAATATGTTTCACAAAACAATACTTTGACGTATCTGCACGATGTACTCTAACTCCCCTACCCTCCACCCATTGTATGTTAATTTATTTGAAAAAAAAATCCAGTTCAAGATCTCCTCCATTGATTTTTACAGTCTATTAATGGATTCAACATTGTGTTAAAACTAATACCTTGAGCCTCTCACTCCTTGAGGCTCCTCTTCCAGCGGTAAAAAGAACAGAAATGTTAAAGAGTGGAGTCCTCACCTTCTAATTTTGGGAAAGCAAAAGGCACCCTCATAGGTGGTCAAGCCTACCAGCTTATCCTAATCAGACAGGAGCTAGTTAGTACCTGAGGTGTCTTGTCAGGGTGGAAAGGGTATCCTGTTTAGCTTCAAAAGTTGGCCCTGAAAATCATGAGCTGTGTCTCCTTGGGGAGTCCTTTGACGTCTCTTAATTCATTGAGGAGGAACGAACTATCATTCCTCCTCTTCATAATTAGAATAACAAGTATCCCTTGTCTATCTCCTAAAGCTACTAGGCTCAAAGATAGTCACTTACCATGTTGGCAGAATTTACAGACACCATCTTTAATCCCCACAATGACCCTGCAAGATCCAGAGTATCACACTTGTTTTATAGATGGAGAAATTTAGGATTGGAGAATTTACAGAGGCAAGACCTTAAAGTCATCAAGTGGCGGATCTAGGATTCTAAACCAGTTCTGACTCTAGGAACCTCATGCGAGATGGACCAGCAGGTTAATTTTCATTTGACGTCTAAGGGGTGACCCTCTGATGCATTAAAATACAGGTTCATCCTGAATCACTTCAGAAACGGGCCCATCAGGCCACCTTTTCTAATCTGCCTTGTCCCGACCACGACGACCGCCTAACATACCGCAGGCAGGGCTTGGGGCTTAGCGTTTAGAGCTGCCCGGGCCGCCAGGGCGAGGGCACATCCCGCTCCTCTCCTCGGGGCGCTCACCGGGAAGGTGAACGCGGCTCTAAGGGGGCGCCCCAGGGCCCGCAAGCGAGCCCCAGGTCGCTCCGATACAGACAACTCCCTCACATTTAAAAGTGCCATTTTTGGGATCCCTGGGTGGTGCAGCGGTTTGGCGCCTGCCTTTGGCCCAGGGCGCGATCCTGCAGACCCGGGATCGAATCCCACGTCGGGCTCCCGGTGCGTGGAGCCTGCTTCTCCCTCTGCCTGTGTCTCTGCCTCTCTCTCTCTCTCTCTCTCTGTGACTATCATAAAAAAAAAAAAATTAAAAAGAAAAAAAAAGTGCCATTTTCAGGGAAGGGCCTAGCTTACAGCTCTTTTGCTCCTAAGTCTGGTTCCGTCCAGTGTGTGCGGATCTCGGCTGCTTAACCCGGAGGCCCCGCGGCCCCAGGCGGGCAGGGCGGCACCACAAAGCCCTTTATTGAGGCCTCGGCGTGACGACGCGAGGCTCCCGGGGCCTGGGCGCCGCCGCAGCTCGGGCGCGAGCAGGCAGGAGCCGTGTGCCCCGGGGCGGGCCCGCGGGTGCAGCGCCCATGGGCGCCTAGTCGGGGCGCGCTCCGCCCCCGGGGCACGGGGGAGCGCGACCCCCCGAGACCAGCGAGCACCGGGAATCAGCGCCGGCGGCCCTCCCCACCCCACCCCACCCACCCACCCCGAGGGCCCGGCGGACCGGGCGGGGCGCGCGGAGGGGCGGGGCGCGCGGAGGGGCGGGGCCGCGCGTCCCTCCACCCCCTCCGCCCCTCCACCCCCTCCTTCCCCTCCACTCCCTCCAGCGCCCCCGCCCCCTCCGGCCCCCTCCGGCCCCCTCCGGCCCCCTCCGCCCCTCCGGCCCCCTCCCGCTCCCTCCGCCTCCCTCCGCCTCCCCTCCACCCCCTCCTCCCCTCCACTCCCTCCGCCCCTGCATCCCTCCAGCGCCCCCGCTTCCTCCGGCCCCCTCCGGCCCCCTCCCGCTCCCTCCGCCTCCCTCCGACCCCCCTCCACCCCCTCCGTCCCCTCCACCCCCTCCGTCCCTCCACCCCCTCCTCCCCTCCACCTCCTCCGTCCCCTCCACTCCCTCCGCCCCTCCATCCCTCCAGCGCCCCCGCTTCCTCCGGCCCCCTCCGGCCCCCTCCCGCTCCCTCCGCCCCCCCTCCACCCCCTCCGTCCCCTCCACCCCCTCCGCCCCTCCACCCCCTCCTCCCCTCCACCTCCTCCGTCCCCTCCACTCCCTCCGCCCCTCCATCCCTCCAGCGCCCCCGCCTCCTCCGGCCCCCTCCGTCCCCCTCCCGCTCCCTCCGCCTCCCTCCGCCCCCCTCCGCCTCCCCTCTACCCCCCTCCGCCTCCCCTCTACCCCCTCCATCCCCTCCACCCCCTCCGCCCCTCCACCCCCTCCGCCCCTCCGTTCCTCCGTCCCTCCAGCGCCCCCGCCCCCTCTCGCTCCCTCCGCCCCCTCTCGCTCCCTCCACCCCCCCACCCCCCGTCCCTCCGCCCCTCCGCGCCCCCCCGTCCCCCCGCCCCCCCTCCCCTCCCCTCTCCGCCCCTCCTCCCGGGCTCCGCAGGCGGCCGAGGCTCCACCCGCTGCCCCGGGCGCGCACCTGCTGAGGACCTGCGCACCTGGGCGCCGGGAGGCTCGCCCCGCCGAGGCGTGCGTGGGAGGGGCGGTGGGAGTGGGCGCTTCCTGGTGAGCTCAGGTTTTTTTTTTTTTTTTGAGTCGGGGAACACCCGGGAGGGTTTGCATTCTTTCCAGGCTCGGGCGGGGCCCGGGCAGCTCCCGGCCGCGCGGAGCCACGGAGGCCGGACCGTGCGGGGGTGGCCGGGGGCGTGCGAGCCGGTGGGGCAGGGGGGGCGGCGGGGGCGGCGCGGGAGCCCCGGTCCACCGGCGTTTTCTCCGCACAGGGCAGGAGATGATCAAAGGAGTTCATGGAAAATGCGAGAGAGCACAGTGGTACACTAGGAGTTCAGCTTCAAGGAACATTTATTAGGGACTTCCGACTTTCAGAAATGCTCTTTCCAAGTCTTTTTATTACTTGGTTATTAACAGATAGTGAAGTGAACGCCATGAATTCTGTGAGTTGCAAACATTTCAGGTAAAGCGAACAGTACGGCCGGTCATTACATCAGGCGCCTATGTTAAGAAGTTAGACTGTGATCATTACCATGGCCTATGGCTTGCCAAGGAAGAACGCGGTGAAAACCCTGTTCCGGGGCAGTTGTTATAAAATGTAAGTGTTTGCATCACGGTGAGCGTAGACTAGGGGTGCGGAGTGTCCTTGGGAAAATAAAAGTACTGGAGACCCTATGTTCCTCCATGAGATAGTGGACTAGGTGACGTGTTTTCAGTTATCTGAATAGTGATTTCTTTAAGGGAAATGCTTTTTTTAAAAGATTTTATTTATTTATTCATAGAGATAGAGAGAGGCAGAGACACAGGCAGAGGGAGAAGCAGGCTCCATGCAGGGAGCCCGACATGGGACTCAATCCCAGGCTCCAGGATCACGCCCTGGGCCGAAGGCAGGTGCTAAACCACTGAGCCACCCAAGGATCCCCACTGTCTACCTTTCCAATAATTTCTAACATTACTTAAGCCTTTATAACTCTAGCTTATCTCATCATGGCCTTTAGACATTTGTATTTGCAACATGAGTTATTGCTTGTTGAATTTTACATTGTTTTATTTTTTTTAATTTTTAAATTAATTTATTTATTTATGATAGAGAGAGAGAGAGAGAGAGAGGCAGAGACACAGGCAGAGGGAGAAGTAGGCTCCATGCACCGGGAGCCCGATGTGGGATTAGATCCAGGGTCTGCAGGATCACGCCCTGGGTTGCAGCCGGCGCTAAACCGCAGCGCCACCGGGGCTGCCCAAGGGAAATGCTTTTAATTAGAATTTATGAATTATCTTGGTCTTTACAACAAAACAACAGAAACTGAGGTTTGGAGAAGTGGGTTGATCAAACTCACACAGTCATGTAAATAAGTGACAGGGATGGAAGTCTGTCTTCTTACTCCAAAGCAACTGTCACCTATGTTAAAATAGCTCTGTAGATAGTGTAAGCCTAACTAAAAATGTCTTGGTGTCAAGTATATATATAGATATTTTTAAAGATTTTATTTATTTATTCATGAGAGACACAGAGAGAGAGAGAGGCAGAGACACAAGCAGGCTCCATGCAGGGAGCCCGATGCGGGACACGATCTGGGTCTCCAGGATCACACCCTGGGCTGAAGGCAGACGCTCAACCACTGAGCCACCCAGGCGTCCCTGTGTCAAGTATATCTTAACCAAACACCTAACTGGCTGTACAAAGAGTCAGTTTTGCCTCCTGTACACTTTGGACATGTGTTTTGCAATCAGGAAGACCTGGGCTTGTGCTTCCTTGAGCTGCCCATATATTAAAATTGGAATAAAAACAGAGAAGATTAGCATGGGCCCTAGGCAAGGATGATATGCAAATTTGTGAACCATTCCGTATTTTTGTTTATTAAAATAAAAAGATGTATGTATTTACTCATGAGAGACACAGAGAGAGAGAGAGTGGCAGAGACACACACAGGCAGAGGGAAAAGTGGGCTTCCCGCGGGGAGCCCGATGTAGGACTCCATCCCGGAACTCCAGGATCACTACCTGAGCCAAAGGCAGATAGATGCTTAACCGCTGAGCCACCAAGGCATCCCCCATTCCATATTTTTATACTGCAAAGCTAATCTGTATCATGTACTGAACTGATTTAAAATAAATCTACATTTTTTTGGGGGAAAAAAAAGATCTGAGCTCTAAGCCAGGGCCTGCACTTGCTCCCTATGCTACCTTGAGTAAATTATTTAACTTATCTGTATCTTAGCCTCCACATCAGTAAAATGCACATATCAATACTTGTGTGTGTGATGTGGAATACAAATGTAAAATACTTGCACATTGCTTGACATACAGTGAACCCATAATGAACGTGGGTGGCTGCCACATGGTATTTTTCTCTGTAATGTCCTAGTGCTACATTGGTTTTTTTGTTTGTTTTTAATTTTTGGATTTGTTTTTTAGCTTCTCTGCCATGGTCTATGACATATTTGCCATTATGAGTCAGTTGAATTTCTCTTTATAAACAATATTCTAAGAAGTAAGAGGAGACATCATTTGGGGTTCTAAAACCAGAGCTTTAGGAAAACCAGAGCAAACTCATCAATGCATTTTATTTAGTTTTGCCATTTCAGTATGTCTTCAGACCTTGAACTAAAGGCAAGTACCATGTTAGTCAACATTATTATAAATGTAATTTTTGTATTAAAGATAGTCCTGTGTCTGAAAAATCATTTAAAGCACTGATTCTGCAGTTTGGGTTATGTAGAATGTAAAAAAAAAAAAATTATTTATTTGAGAGAGAGCACATGAACAGGGATGAAGGGCAAAGAGAGCGGGACAAGCAGACTTCCCACTAAGCAGGGAAACTATGTAGAGTTCCATCCCAGGACCCTGAGACCCTGACCTGAGCTGAAGGTAGATAGATGCTTAACCAACTGAGCCACCCAGGCACCTGGTTATGTAGAATTTTATACCATGAATAGTTGCTGCAAAACCAGCACCTTCTCAATCATTCTTTTTTTTTTTTTTTTAAAGATTTTATTTATTCATGAGGGACAGAGAGAGAGGCAGAGACACAGGCAGAGGGAGAAGCAGGCTCCATGCAGGGAGCCTGATGTGGGACTCAATCCCAGGATTCCAGGATCACGCCGTGGGCCAAAGGCAGGTGCTAAACCGCTGAGCCACCCAGGGATCCCCCCTTCTCATCATTCTTATAAGAAAGTGTTTGATATCATGTTTATAAGAACAGCTAAATTAAGAGAAAAAGAATGATAGTGACACTGTTTGGGATTCATTTGCTAAGACAACTCCTTACCTTGATTTTTCCATTATGTGTTTTTAGATTATAAAAAGTGTACACAAAATAGGGATGCCTGGTTGGCTCATTGGTTGGGGTTCTGCCTTTGGCTCAGGGCATGATCCCAGGATCCAGGATTGAGTCCCACATCGGGCTCCCTGCATGGAGCCTGCTTCTCCCTCTGCCTGTGTCTCTGCCTCTCTCTGTGTGTCTCTTATGAATAAATAAATAAATCTTTAAAAAAATACACAAAATATTAAAATAGAAGCATTTGAAAGGAAAATAAAAATGCTTTCATTTCCCCATTCCCATCTCTCCCCTGCCATCCCACTCAGAGGGAAAATGTCTTTTTTTTTTTTTTTTTTTTTTTATGATAGTCACACACACAGAGAGAGAGAGAGGCGGAGACACAGGCAGAGGGAGAAGCAGGCTCCATGCACCAGGAGCCCGATGTGGGATTCGATCCCGGGTCTCCAGGATCGCGCCCTGGGCCAAAGGCAGGCGCCAAACCGCTGCGCCACCCAGGGATCCCGAGGGAAAATGTCTTATATTTTTCTAGAATTTCTGTCTGCTATACAAGACATACACACATATACACATGTATATGTTTTTACATGTGATTATCTTGAATTTTTCTCCCTCCCTCACCGTGTCTTGTATAGTAATCATTAAGACCTTAGATTCTAAAGTCTGATTTTCTGGATTCAAATCCTAAATCCATGACCAACACACCTGTGATCTTGAGCAAGTTTTTCTACTCTTGTTTCCCAATCCATAAAATGAGCATAATAATAGCACTTGCCTACCTCATAGGGCATCTATGGTAATTAAATGTGTTCATATGTGTCAACTGATTAAAACAGTACCCAGCATATAGTAAATGCTAGATTAAAATTAGCAGCTTATTGCTCATCTTTCCAAATCCACATATAAGGATAAACCTCATTCTTTCATTATATGTATGTACCACAGTTTCTTTAACCAGGCTCTTCTTGGTAGACATTAAGACTATTTTGTGAGATTATTATTATTATTTTTATAAACAGCGCTTCAGTGAACATTCTTATAAATACATCTTTGTGCCCTTGTTAAAATACATTTATAATAATTGTAGACTTCAAGTAGCTCCTTAAAGTTACGTGATAAAGTAGCAAGGAGGAAAACAAGTAGACCTGTGTATGGAATATCCTCATTTCTTCTACTTGTACCAAAGCAGGTCTTTCTCCTTTTCTAGTGCATATGAGTTCATATTGACTATATGAGATGAGAAGCATGGAGTTGGTATTTTAAATTTCCAAATTAAAATACATAAAGCAATTTGTTTGAAGTTCGTGGTGATTATTTTTAATATTATAGTTTGGGATTTCATCCCCTTCTCCAGTTTTCTGAGGATTCTTTTGGTACTAGTGCTTTTAAATAACAATCCCTAGGCTAAGTACCAGCTCAGTTTCTTAATTCACTTCTGAGTCTCTGTTTTCTTGTCTACCCACATGGTGCATTAAAATAAGATCACACACTCAAAGCCTTAGTGTATGCCAACCACTCCACTCAATGCATGATTATTCCCTCTTTTCCTTCCCTAATATGACCATATTTGTGATCAGCCATAAAAGAATTGGAGCATACAGTTCTTAAACCGTATCCTCTTAAAAGACATGGAAAGATCGGATTGACTATAGGGAGGCTGTTTTTTTTTTTTTTTAATTTTTATTTATTTATGATAGTCACAGAGAGAGAGAGGCAGAGACATAGGCAGAAGCAGGCTCCATGCACTGAGAGCCCGACGTGGGACCCTATCCCGGGTCTCCAAGATCACGCCCTGGGCCAAAGGCAGGCGCCAAACCACTGCGCCACCCAGGGATCCCGGGAGGCTGTTTTTGATCAAAAGTTCCTGTCATTATGATTAATGATAATTTTTGAATATATCTCTACATTAGTATATATATATTATGCATTGATATGTTTATTGTAAGACTTCTCCTCTGGCTAAATTTACAACTCTGGAAAATCCTGAATTCCTCTCATAAACAAAATGTCGGGGATCCATGGGTGGCTTAACGGTTTAGTGCCTGCCTTCGGCCCAGGGCGTGATTCTGGAGTCCCAGGATCGAGTCCCACGTGGGGCTCCCTGCATGGAGCCTGCTTCTCCCTCTACCTGTGTCTCTGCCTCTCTCTCTCTCTGTGTCTCTCATGAATAAGTACATAAGATCTTAAAAAAAAAAAAAAGTCTAGTGGAAAATGGAACTGAGAATTAAGATGTCTTCTGTATATCCCACAATAGATGCTTAGTGATATTTATTGAATGAATTAGTGAATTTTTGCCCCAGACAGGAACCTTGGGAACTTGCACTGCTTACAAAGACCTGGTACACGAACCTAGCCAACATCAAGTTGCCTTTCTTGGAAGAAATTACATTTGGTAGTCCTGTACACCTCAAAAAAAATAAAACCACTAAGAATGTTCGCCTCCCTTCTGCAGAATGTAAGTTCTATATGAACTGTTTTAGGAAATAGCAATTTTTATCTGTATTATTTTGCTTATTATCAGAGAAAAATTTATTTATTTATTTTTAAAGATTTTATTTGTTCATGAGAGATACACACGGGGAGGGGGGGCACAGACACAGGCAGAGGGAGAAGCAGACTCCATGCAGGGAGCCCCATGTGGGACTCGATTCCGGGTCTCCAGGATTAGGCCCTAGGCTGAAGGCAGCGCTAAAACGCTGAGCCACCCAGGCTGCCCAAGAGAAATGTTTAAATATGTTCATTCGCATCCATACCCTTCATCTGTGTAGCCCCTCTTATTTAGTATTTAAGAATGTGAGTTTTGCCATGTGGTTAAATGTTTGTTTTTAACAATATTATGCCTGGTGAAAAATGTCAGTTGGATTGCTCCATGTATTTTATTTTCCAGCCATCAAACTTGAAAGGGAGTATGAAATGAAGCGCTTGAATCACTTGAAATGTCAGGAAAATGTAGCCGAGGAAATTCAGTTTTCCCTAAGAGAAAGGCCAGTTGGTTTGAGAAGACCTCTTCCGCCTAAGTGATCATCATCTCATACAGGAATCTGCACACTGTGCTTTCCACATCCAAAGGCAATGAAGGTCTCCAGCCTTTCACTTTCACAAGTTGGTTTGGGAAGACCTTTTTGACCTAAGTGATCATCATCTCATAATCAAATCTGTACTCTGTGCTTTTCATATCTAAAGGCAACGAAGGTCTCCAACCTTTCACTCCAGCCTTTTGCTGTGCATATTCTGGTGCAGACATACGAATGCCTACTGGTGGATGAGCCGGCTCCTGTGGGTTGATGAAACAGCTCTGACGGATCTTCTGGGTCCCTGCCACATATTTCTTCCTTTGTATTGCAAGTGATGACACTGTAAGTAGATTAAAAAGTAGCAGGAATTGAGTCATTTATGTGATTGTTCATTATGATTTTTATAAAATGGCACAAAGGGAAGAGGAAATTCTAACCCAGAGATACTATATTGGTTTTTTGTTTTTTTTTTTTTTTTTTTTTTTTTTTTTGGTTTTTTGTTTTTTAAGATTTTATTTATTTATTTGACAAAGAGAGGTCAGGAGAAATGGCAGGCAGAGGGAGAGGGAGAAGCAGAGTTCCCCACTGAGCAGGGAGCCTAATGCAGGGCTCAGTCCCAGGAGCCTGGGATCATGACCTGAGCTGAAGGCAGATGCTTATCCAACTGAGCCACCTAGGTGCCCCATAGATACTATTTTGCATTTGTATTTTTGAGACACCAAAAGGAGAGAGAAAATTTTTTTTTAATTTTAAAAATTATTTATTTATTGAAATATTTTATTTATTTATGAGAGACATAGAGAGAGAGTGGGGCAGAGACATAGGCAGAGGGAGAAGCAGCCTCCCCAGGGGGTACTCAATCCCAGGACCCCGGGATCACCACCTTAGCCAAAGGCAGATGCTCAATCACTGAGCCACCAGGGTGACCCCCCAATTTTTTAAATTTAATTTTTATTTTATTTTTTAAAGATTTTATTTATTTATTCATGAGACACACACACACACACACACACACACACACACACAGAAAGAGAGGGGAGCAGACACAGGCAGAGGGAGAAGCAGGCTCCACGCAGGAGGCCTGACGTGGGACTCGATCCCAGGTCTCCAGGATCACACCCTGGGCTGAAGGCTTCGCTAAACCGCTGAGCCACCTGGGCTGCCCCCCGATTTTTTTTTTAAGATTTCATTTATTTATTCATGAGAGACACAGGCAGAGACACAGGCAGAGGGAGAAGCAGGCTCCATGCAAGGATCCTGATGCAGGACTCGATCCCAGGACTCCAGGATCACACCCTGAGCTGAAGGGATGCTCAACTGCTGAGCCACCTAGGGCCCCCCCACCCCCATTTTTTTTTTTTTAAAGATTTCATTTAAAAAAAAAAAAAAAAGATTTCATTTTTAAGTAATCTTTACATCCAACATGGGGGCTTGAACTCACAGCCCTGAGATAAGGAGTCACATGCTCCACCAACGAGCCAGCCAGGCACCCCAAGAAAAATTCTTTGAAATATGATAGACTAAAAATTTTGTTTGGTTAAGAAAAATTTTAGATTTCATTTTAGCAACTCCTCAGTTTCCAATGTTCAATGAACCATCATTTACTATTCTCATGCAGTACTTTATTAATAAATAAATAAATAAATAAATAAATAAGCCAGCCCAATGCAGGGCTTGAACTCATGACCCTGAGATCAAGACCTGAGCTGAAATCAAGAGTTGGACGCGTAACTGACTGGGCCACCTAGGCATCCCTTTCATGTAGTACTTTAAAGTAAATAGTGGAGGGATGCCTGGGTGGCTCAGTGGTTGGGCACCTGCCTTCGTCTCAGGGCGTGATCCTGGAGTTCCGGGATCGAGTCCCACATCGGGCTCCCTGCATGGAGCCTGCTTCTCCCTCTGCTTATGTCTCTGCCTTTCTCTCTCTCCCTCTCTTCTGTGTCTCTCATGAATAAATAAATAAAATCTTAAAAAAAAAAAAAAGCAACTAGAACTTACTTTTTGCTTTTGTTTCCCTAAAGAAAAATCATCTTTTCCTTTTGCCTAATTTCATAGTTTCCCTGGAATGCCCTTGGAGCATGTGGAACATAATACATACGTGAAAATGACATGAAAATGCAAAGACTTCATTTTAAGGAAATTGCTTATTTTACAGAGAGACTAGAGAATGAGGATTTGATTAGCAGAGAAATGGTAGACTAGCATGCACCAATTTTCTTAGAATTTGAACCCAATACAGCGTACTTGGATATGATAGTTCTATTTAAGTACAATTTACTGTTTGTTAGATGAATCAGTGGGTGTTTAGCATCTTATGTTTTCTTAGCCTTGTTCTGAAAGACCTCATGGCCTAGTGGTTAAGAGTTCATACTTTACATCTGATGGCCTCCTTCAGCTCTCAGCTTGGCTGCTTATAGGGATGTGACCTGGGAGAGTTGTTTTATGTCTCTGAGCTTCAATTTTCTTACATGTAAAACAGAGATGATACTGGTACCTACTTCTAAAGTTGTCTTGAGGATTAAATGGAAACTGGACCACAATGAAAACTACTCTAATAGTTATTCTGGTAATTACTGTGAGCATTACTACCCTTGTACTGCTATAATCTCAGGATCAAAGATGTATTCTATTGACTTGACTCTGTTGATCTTTGTGGAGACCAAAAGTCTTGAATTTTCAAGAATTGGGTTTTTTTCTTGTCAATATATGAATGTATGTATATGTGCCAGACCATATATGACCTGATTTTTTAGTTCAAAATCTGGCCATTGTACCTATGGTATCTCCTGATCACTTCTGTTTAAAAACAATAATTTCTGATAATCAGTTTGTCACATGTCTTTTTCTTAAAAGAAGCATGGACAATTTGTGTGCAAAAAGCCATATTGTAATACCTTTCCTGTGCAGTCCAGAAACATAGATACCATTTTATGGTCTGCTCTCAGGAACCGTGGGGGAACCTTAAATATCTTACTCCTCACTTCAGAGCCTTACCACCCTAGTTAGTCACATTAACTGGGGGGGATGAGTTATATGCTTCTATATTTCTTCAGAGCTGTTGTGAAAATGAATGAAATGTATGTCTGCTTGCTAAAAGATTTTCAGAAGAGAACATTTTATTTTTTGTTTTAAAAACTCTTTTAGGGCAGCCCCGGTGGCGCAGCGGTTTGGCGCCGCCTGCAGCCTGGGGTGTGATCCTGGAGACCCGGGATCGAGTCCCACATCGGGCTCCCTGCGTGGAGCCTGCCTCTCCCTCTGTCTGTGTCTCTGCCCCTCTCTCTCTGTGTCTATGAATAAAAAAATAAAATCTTTAAAAAAAAAACTCTTTTAAAAATAATTTATTGGGATGCCTGAGTGGCTCAGAGATTTAGTGCTTGCCTTCGGCCCAGGGTGTGTTCTGGAGTCCTGGGATTGAGTCCCACATTGAGCTCCCTGCATGGAGCCTGCTTCTCCCTCTGCCTGTGTCTCTGCCTCTCTCTCTCTCTGTGTCTCTTATGAATAAATAAATAAAATCCTTTTAAAAAAAGAATTTATTTATTTATTTGAGAGAGAGTGTGTAGGCATGAGTGCAGAGAGGGACAGAGGGAGAAGCAGATTCCCTGTTGAGCAGGGAGCCTGACTCTTGGGGCCCAATCCCAGGAACCCAGGATTATGACCTGAGCTAAAGGCAGAGGCCTAACTAACTGGCTGAGCCAACCAGGTACTCTTGGAATAAAACATTAATATTTCTTGAGAAAATTTGGGATTTGAGAAAACTTTAGTTTCCCCTTATTCTCTAGAAAGAAAAATGCCTGCTTGCAGCTTTAATATTCTTCTAACTACATTATAGGCAGATATTTCTGAGCCCGTTTAAAACTATTGTTTAATGCCATAATAATTGAAATGAAACTATATCAGAAAATAAATTTGAATAATATATGTTTATATCTCTCACCTAAAATGACATGAGAGCAGGAATGGTTTCTTACGTATGTTAGTACTCTAGTGCCTATACTTATGCCTAACTCATGTAGGCACTCAGTGTACATTTATTGATTATTATTATTTTTTTAATTTTTATTTATTTGTGATAGTCACAGAGAGAGAGAGAGAATGAGGCAGAGACACAGGCAGAGGGAGAAGCAGGCTCCATGCACTGGGAGCCCGATGTGGGATTCGATCCCGGGTCTCCAGGATCGCGCCCTGGGCCAAAGGCAGGCGCCAAACCGCTGCGCCACCCAGGGATCCCCATTTATTGATTATTGATTGAAAGTTTACTTATGGTCAAAAGTCCATAATATGAAGTATTTTTTATGTACTGTATCCTTTTTATAGTAGAGTCAACCATGATTTGATCGAATATGGGCTCAAGCAGTTTACAATAGAGCTAAGGCTGAACTAAAATGTAATTTTACATAAAATATCTTAAAGTTGGGATGCCTCAGTGGCTCAGTCAGTTAAGTGAGTGACTCTTGATTTCAACTCAGGTCATGATCTCAGGGTCATGGGATCGAGCCCTGCTTTGGGTTCTGTGCTCAGCGGGGAATCTGCTTGAGATTCTCTCTGTCCCTCTGCCTCTCCCCTGCTCCCTCTCTCTAAAAAAATAAATCTTTACAAAAGTCTTAAAGTTATAAAAATCTATTCTAAACTGATAAAAATTTTATTTGCACACTAAAATTTTGTTTCTTTACATCTCTGACTCCATTCACATTGTTATTAATGTCACAAGTTACATATTTTGTTGTTGTATATCTGTTAATGTAAACTTACAGTTATCTCTTACATTTTGTTTCTTAAATCTCATCCCAGAATTAAAAGTACTCCACCATTACAGTATCACAGTATTCTGTATTTATATATTTACCTTTACCGGTGATACCTATACTTTCAGATGCTTTTGTGTTACAGTTTAATGCCATTTTGTTTTAAATTAAAGGACTCCCTTTAGCATTTCTTATAGGGCAGATGTAGTGATAATGAACTGCCTCAGTTTTTGTTTATCTGAAAAAGTCTTACTTTCTCTTTAATTTTTGAAGTTCAATTTTGCCAGATATGGTATTCTTGGTTGGCAGTTTTTTTCCTTTCAGATCTTTGAATATATTATTCTACTCCCTTCCAGCCTGCAAGGTTTCTGCTGAAAAGTCTGTTGGCCACCTATTAGGAATACCTTTATACACACTGAGTTGTTTTTCTCTCACTGCTTTCAAGATTCTTTTGTGATTTTTAAAAATTTGATTATAAAATGACTCAGTGTGAATCTCTAGTTGGAGTTTGTTGAACTTCTTAAAGTTGAATATCCATATTCTTCCTCAGATTTGGGAAGTTTTGGCCATTGTTTCTTCAAATAGGCTCTCTGCTCCTTTTTCTATTCTTCTAAGACTTCCATAATGTGTATATGTGTATCTTCTTGATGGTACCCCCCCAAGTCTCTTAGACTCTCTTCACTTAAAAAATTTTTTAAAAAATATTTTATTTATTTATTCATGAGAGACACACAGAGAGAGGCAGAGACACAGGCAGAGGGAGAAGCAGGCTCCATGCAAGGAACCTGATGCAGGACTTAATCCTGGGACTCTGGGATCATGCCCTGAGCCCAAGGCAGACACTTAACCGCTGAGCCACCCAGGCATCCCTCTCTTCACTTTTCATTAGCTCTGGTCTCTTGATGCCATCCTAGAATGGTATCAGAAAAAAATCTTCCAATTCAATATTTTCCTGGGGTAAATCTTCCAATTTTGCAAGAGAAAATGGAGATAAAGAGGAAAAAGAACACAACTGGTTGTTGTGTTTTTCAAATGTAACAAAAGTAGCCCAAACAAGAAAATGAATTTTCATGCTCCATCACTCTATAGCACTTCTGAACTCATGGCCAATTTTATTTCATTTATGCTTACTCACTTTCCACCCCCACCCTCTCAAGTCCCAACCAACAGATTATTTTTTATCATATTTTATTATATTTTTAATAAGTTAGATTGAGGGGCGGGGAGAGAGAGACATAGGAGAGGGGCAGACAGAGAGGGAGAAGCAGACTTCCTGCTAAGCATGGAGCCCAGTGAGGGGCTTGATCCCAGGACCCTGAGACCGTGACCCAGGCCAAAGTCAGATTCCCAACCAACTAAGCCACCCAAGTGCCTCCCACCAGATTATTTTGAAGTGAATTCTAGACATTAGTTCATCTATAATTGTAGAAATAGAAATTTCATAAATGTGAATATTTCCAATATTTGTAAGGGATGGACTGATCAAAGTGTACGTAGGGGCCGTAATCCACCCCTGTGGGCCTACAGTTTGACTTTTTTTTTTTTTAAGATTTTATTTTATTTATTTGAAAGAGAGGGAGAGAGAGAGTGAGAGAGAGAGAGAGTGCCCAGAGGAGAATGAGGGAGAAGCACACTTCCTGCTGAGCAGAGAGCTAGTTGTAGGGCTTGATCCCAGGACTGTGAGATTATGACCTGAGCTGAAGGTGGACACTTAACTGACTGAGCCACCCAGGTGCCCTCACAGTTCTACTTCTTACTGGCCAGTTGTATTAGGTGGTTGTTGTTTCAGAATGTTTAGAAGCTATTGTCTGAATTATCTTCAGATACTTTTTTCTACCTATGATATGGTGGCTCACATGAAGGTGATTTGCTCTTAGGAATTATTATGTCAGTGACTCATTTCATTTAGTGATCCTTAGGCCTGGAAAAAGCTGTCAGGAACATGGTTGGGGGGGGTCTATATATAGTCTTGGTTGGATAACTTTGAGGAGGTGGAACCTCCACATTTCTAGTTCAGATTTGCGTTATAAAATTCAAATTGCTTTACATAAGATGCTTATCTGCCAAGCAGAGCCACTCCCAAAGTTTCTTGGTTGAGTGTCCAGGATTATCTGTTACCCAGTTGTACCACTTCTCTCTACCTTTTTTACACATCTGTCCTCTCCAATTGTTCTTTCTTTCATTTGACTATTTTTCCCCCTCCGTCCATGTTATTATTATGACAGCTGAGTTGCTAACTGCTTAAAATATGGGAAATACCATTTTATAACTACACAACCAAAAACCAGTCTTTAGCAAAAATTCAATGTGTTTCTATTTCTTTAGAAATCAAAACCAATTCACTGTTTTCTTTAAAAAAATTAATCATATCCAGCTGTATCAACATTTGTTTTGGACAGTAATGGGATTAATTATGTGTTTGTTTTTGTAGTTCACATCCCAGTGAGTAGCTCATACTTTCCCTTTTAGGGTCACCTACTTCATCTGGACTGGAGATAATACCTCCAATAATTTTTTTGAAAACTAGAAATATTTTTCTTTTTTTTTTTTTTTTTTTTTTTAAAGATTTTATTTATTTATGATAGTCACACACAGAGAGAGAGAGAGGCAGAGACATAGGCAGAGGGAGAAGCAGGCTCCATGCACCGGGAGCCTGACGTGGGATTCGATCCCGCGTCTCCAGGATCGCGCCCTGGGCCAAAGGCAGGCGCCAAACCGCTGCGCCACCCAGGGATCCCTAGAAATATTTTTCAATCTAAAGTCCACAAATCTGTACAATGTATTTAACATTGTTGCTATTAGTAAGTTTTAATTTTTTTTTAAAGATTTTATTTGCTTACTTGAGAGAGAGCGAACACAGAAGGAGAGGGAGAAGCAGACCCCTGCTGAGCAGGTAGCCCTATGTGTGGCTTGACCAGAGCTTGACCCCAGGACCGTGGGATCATGACCCCAGTTGAAGGCAGATACTTAACCCACTGAGCCACCCATGCGCCCCAGTAAGTTTAATTTCATAAAAATCAGATTTATGTAAGACAGTAGTAGGAAGAAAACTCAGGTTTTAGTTAATAGATCTGGGTTCCAATCCCCTCCCCCCTTTCCCTGACTCATTGGGTATCCTTGAGAAAACAACTTCTTCTTCTTCTTCTTCTTCTTCTTCTTCTTCTTCTTCTTCTTCTTCTTCTTCTTCTTCTTCTTTTCTTCTTCTTCTTCTTCTTCTTCTTCTTCTTCTTCTTTTTTTTTTAAAGATCTTACTTATTTATTCATGAGAGACCAGAGAGAGAGAGAGGCAGAGACAAAGGCAGAGGGAGAAGCAGGCTCCGTGCAGGGAGCCAGATGCGGGACTCGATCCTAGGACTCCAGGATCACGCCCTGGACCGAAGGCAGGTGCTAAACTGCTGAGCTACCCATGCGTCCCACTGAGAAAACCTCTTAATTTCAATGGAACTCAGACTGTTTCGCTTTTAAAAAATTATCATTTCTGTATATGTACCCCTATGGTTATAGCCGCATTACTTACAATAGCCAAGGTGGAAGCAGCCCAAATATCCATCAATTGATGAATGGATAAAGAAGTGTTTTTTATATATATATATATATATATATATATATATATATATATATATATATATGAAGTGTTTTATATATATATAAAACTTATATATGTCTTATATATATATGGCTGGAATATCATTCAGCCATAAGAAAGAATGAAATCTTGTCATTTACAATGACGTGGATGAGTGAGAGAGTATAATGCTATGTGAAAGAAGTCAGAGAAAGACAAATACCATGATTTCACTCATATGTGGAACTTAAGAAACCAAACGAATGAGCAAAGGAAAAAAGGGAGAGACAAATCAAGAAAACAGACTCTTAATTAGAACAAACTGTGGTTATCAGAAGGGAGGATGGGAGGGGGAATGGATTAAATAGGTGATGAGGATTAAGGAGTACACTTGTGATGAGCACGAAGTGTTGTATGGAACTGTTGAATCACTATATTGTACACCTGAAACTAATCTAACACTGTGTTAACTAACTGGAATTAAAATAAAAACTTAAAAAATATTATCAGTTATGAATGTATTTTAAAGAGTAAAATAAAATTTGTTTTTTTATTTTTAGAAACAGTAGCTCTGGGGCATCTGTGTGGCTCAGTGAGTTAAGCCTCTGCCTTCAGTTCAGGTCATGATCTCAGGGTCCTGGGATTGAGCCCTGAGCCGGGCTCCCAGCTCAACGGGGAGCCTGCTACTCCCTGGCTCGTGCTCTCTCTCAAATAAATAAATAAATAAAATCTTTTAAAAAAAAACAAACAAATAGCTCTGTGGATCCTTACCACTCATTTCCACTTCTATGGAGGCAACTAATTTTTTTCTTTTACTTGTTTTATTTACCTTTGTGTCTCTAAATAATACTTTGATTTTGCTACTTCTTGGATTTTTGCTTTTTAGGTATTGACTTCCCAGTATAGAAGATAGCTTTTTTTCCCCCCATTTCTTTCTTCCATCCTCAACACACCAACATACCATTTCTATCTAACTGTAAATATAGATTATAATTTTGGTTAGATCAGTATTAAATGTTAATGTTATTATGATATTATTCTGTGAATATTATTATATGTAAATACTTCACAGCTGAGCTATGTAGTAGACTACTATTATTTTTCCTGCCATTGTGTGTATGTGCAATATTTAGTATTTTAGTAATTAGAGTTAATATTTGCTTAATTTACAATGTATTTTTTTAAGATTTTATTTATTTATTCATGATAGTCACACAGAGAGAGACAGAGAGGCAGAGACACAGGCAGAGGGAGAAGCAGGCTCCATGCTGGGAGCCCGATGTGGGATTCGATCCCGGGTCTCCAGGATCGCGCCCCGGGCCAAAGGCAGGCGCCAAACCGCTGCACCACCCAGGGATCCCAATTTACAATGTATTTATTACTAAATCAACTCCAAGCTCTTTGCTAGTTGTCAGTCTTATTCTGTCAGATGGCTTCTATCATTTTGTCTTCCTGAGAAGTCTTCTGAGAAGTCTTATCCTGCTTTACCCTGCACTATTTTCACAATCATAAGTATCTCTTCTATGACTTCTACATTATCATTATGGGAATTCACTTCACACTCTTTGATGTAGGTGCTCCTGTTTCTTCTGTGTCTGACTACCCTCTTTCTTGGTTTATTATTATTAATTTTTTTCGTTGGACTCCTTTACCTTTATTATTATAGACATCTAGGTAATTGGGGGCAGAGAAAATTGTAATGAGTGATGGAAAGCCTGTCATTTGGCTTTTCCTGTACATTCAATACCCAGCATCCTGGGCTTCACAGGCTCTGATTATTGATAACAAAGTATTATTCAGCAAAAATTCACAAGCTGCAGGGTAACTGTAAAAATGAGAGCACCCTTGGACAGTGTTGTGGGTACAGTGCTCCAAAGCCTTTTCATTGCCATAATCCTCTGAAGGATCGGACCAAAGCTGGTCACACAGAGGCCCAAAGCCTGGAGATTCTTTAAACCTGTCTAATTTCTTAATGTATCTAAACTAGTAATTTCAGGTGACATCCCTCCATGTACACACAGAAACTGCTGGTTTAAGAGGGCGGCAGGAGGAAGACAGTCAAATGTCTCCATACATGCATTATACACCTCTTTAGAATATTTAATTCGACATTCCAGTTTGAAGGTGAAATAGTCTATAAGATGCCTTCTTGATTTCATGATTTCCTCAAAGCAGAGATATCGTTTTGGCACGATTAATCTTTAAACTCCATAAAGACAGCACACACTCTATACTGAAATAGCCTCTATCCACATGGTCACCCAGAAAGAGGTAGTGTATGTTACTAGGTGATCCTCCAACTTCAAACAACTTCATCAGGTCAAAGAGTTGTCCATGAATGTCACCAGACACTGTGATTGGAGCCTTTAATTCTATCATGGTCTTCTCTTGTCTCAGGATGGCAGTCCCATCATTGATTATCTTTAAGTCTATTTTCTCTTCCAGTTGCCCTTCCTTCACCAAATGGTTTTTCAAAACATCAATTTCCCATTCTCAAATACTTCCTTCAAAGTAAGCTGTTGGGTTAGAGGAAAGGAAACAGCTTTGATGACATGTTTGGTGGTGGAGAGGTGGAGGTTCCTCCCCGACATGGTCTTGTCAGCTTCCTCCCGCCTCCTGGCGACCTCCAGAGGAGCGCCTCTGCCTTCGTGTCCAGTGGTGTCAGCTCTCCGGGGCCAGTCTGCTCACCACGCTCCGGCCCTGGCTCCTCCCTGGGGCCCAGGTACCAGAAGAAGGTGGCTATGGCAGCCTGGCCTTGAACCCCACTGACAGGATACAGGCTCGCTGGCTGCTCCCTCCTAAGGCAATGAGTCGGGAGCACCGGTGGCTAAGGGAGGCCAGTTTAATATTATTTTTTTAAATTACAGTGGAGCATATCCTCCAGGAGTGACCTGAGGAAGGGTGCATGGGAGGAAATTTTTTTGAGGTCTGTCCGAAGTCTGTATTTTACTCTCAGATTTCATTGATAGATTAGCTGAGTGTGGGATTATAGGTTGTAAAGGATGTTCCTTTAAAATTGTGAAAAATTTGTGTATTTCTTTTTAATTTTTAATATTGTTAGTGAGCATCCCAAAGCCTGGATGTTTTCCTTGAGACCTGCTTTTTTTTCTCTCTGGAAGCTATAGCATCTTCTTCTAGATCCTACTGTTCTGATAGGAATCATGGTATAGGACTAATAATGTAGCACAGTGATTTGGAGCATTGGGTGTAGAGCATGAGCCACCTGGGATTGAATACCAGTTCCACCACTTATTAAGCTGTGTCATCTTGGACAAATTATTTAACTTTCCTGGGCTTTAGTTTCTTCTTCTGTAAAAAAGTGGGTAGTAATAAGGGCACCTGGGTGGCTCAGTTGGTTAAACATCTGACTCTTGATTTCAGCTCAGATCATGATCTCAGGGTCATGAAATCAAGCTCTGTGTTGGGCTCTGCATTAGGCATGGAGCCTGCCTAAGATTTTTTTCCTTCCATCTGCCTCTCCCGCAACTCATGTGCTTTCTCTCTAAACAAAACAAAACAAAACAAAACAAAACAAAACAAAACAAAACAAAACAAAAGTGGGTAGTGATAGTTGTGACAAGTAAATGAGTTAAATATGTAAAGCACCTAGAGCAGTGCCTGGCACAGTGTAAGCACTAACACAGGATTAGCTTCTCTTACCATTACCCGTTGTGCTTAGTACTACACAGGCCCTTGCAATCTGGAAATTCATTTCTTTCAGTTCTGAGAAATTACATTAAATTTTTTGGTAGATATTTCCACCTTTTCATCTTCTCTATACATTCTGGAAGTACTATTATTCTTATGCTACGTCTTCTGCACTGGCCTTCTAATTTTTTATCTTTTTTCTCCTGCTTTCTGTGTTTTTGTCTTTTGCTCCAGTTTCTGGAAGAAGCTCTCAGTTTCATTCATTGTTAAGTTTTTTATTTCTGCTATTCATGTTTTCCTCTGAAGGCTTACTCCTCTCATTTTTAAAAACTAGCCTGTTTTATTCATAATCTATTCATAAACTATTTTCCCTTAGCTCTCTGAGTTCATGAAATAGATTCCTTTCCCTGCATTGTATGTGTTTACTCAACACTGTTTTTCTGTTAATTTTTATCTCTGTCTTTCATGTGAAGAGCTCTCCCAGTAATTTAGATGTGACAGCTCATAGCTTAAGGAAGTAAAGGTGGCATGGCTAATACATGTCTGACTTCGGAGTCACAGAAGAAGTAGGAACCACAAGATAGTGTCATGGATTGGATGTGGTTGAGAGAGAAGATGTGGGTGAAGGAAAGGGAGGAATGTAGGATGAACTCCAGGTCATGGGTTTGGGAAAGGAAGAATTGTCTTGGGTGTGTGGAGATACAGTAATTTGAGGTATGTTGGTATTTGAGGTTCTTGGTAGACATGAGTGGAGATCTCTAGTAGCAGTGGACTTTACAGGTATGCTATTCAAGAAGGAGTGAGCTTAGAGAAGAAAGGTGAAACCATAGGTGTCTTTGAGCTCATCCAGCAGGAGTATGCAGAATGACCGAGGGGGTGGTAGTGAACATTCTGAAACTTCGTTTGGCAGTGTAGAAGAGGCAGACCTTTAGGGGAAAATGGCTTAGATAACAAAACCCTAGGTGAATTGCATGCTGTATTTTATTTTTAATGAAAAATATTATGGTATAGAAACTTAATAGTAAATAATTGAAATTTTTGGAGAGGATCTTCATTTTTTTCAGTTGATAAAAATTTCTTCAATGAAAATATTTTCTCAAGGGTCAGAGGAGGAAGAGAGAAGGGAAAAGAGAAAAGAAAAAAACCCCATATAATAAAAACTTAGATGTAGAAGCTCTTTTGGGTGCTCTATTTATACCCTGTAGTCCTCACAACAACCCTACAAAAGAGAAAGCTCAATAATAGAGCAGAGCAGAGTTCTAACATCAGAGGAGGAAGTTTGGGGACAGGGCAGATCTTAAGTCAATGATTGACAGGGCAGCAAGCATGAAGGGGAGAAAAGAACTCTTCCTTTGTTTTCTGTCTTTAAGTACTGTTTACATCCAGTGTAGAACAGATTTAGGACATTCAGTGTAGGGCATGGGCCACCTAGGATTGAACACCAGTTAGACCACTTAATAGCTGTGTCATCTCAGACAAATTACTGGGGTCTTACTATACTTGGCTTCTCTAGCCTTTTTTCATCATGGTCTTCAGAATAATCTTCTTTTTCATTCCAGTAAATGGTGCTGCTTCCATTCCATTTTGTAGACCAAAAACCTAGGGGTCATCTGTGTTATCTTAAAAATTCTTGAAAAAGTGCCACTTTGGGAGAGAGTGATCAGAGGATTTGATTTCTCCTGTTCCTCCCTATATATGCTTTTATGTCTCTTTTTTTTTAAAGTAATTTCTACACCCAATGAAGGGCTCGAACTCACAACCCAGAGGTCGAGTCATATGCTCTTCCAAATTAGCTCCTTCACCTAACCCCTAATTCTTCCAAAACTAAAATAACCTCCCTAAAGTAACCTCCCTAAGGTGACACAGCTTTAAAAGAGGTAGAACTGAGGGCTCCTGGGTGGCTCAGTTGGTTTAAGTGTTTGCCTTTGGCTCTGGTCATGATCGCAAGGTCCTGAGATTGAGCCCTATGTTGGGCCCCCTGCTCAGTGGGGGAGTCTGCTTCTCCCTCTTCCTCTGCCTCTTCCCTGGCTTGTGCTCTCTCTTTCTCTGACTCAAAGAAATAAATGAAATCTTAAAGAAAAAGAGGTGAAACTGAAATGGAATTCTAGATCCATGTGAATTCAAAGTCTAACCTTTTCAGAAGACTATGCTTAGTTCTCCTTTGGCCTGGTTGTCTGTATGGCCTATTAAGCAAATATTGGAGAATATGGCTGGTATGGGGCACGTAGGTCCTTTACTAAAATTTGGAATGAGGGGTGATTTTAGCTCAGTGGTTCTCTATGAAGGGTGATTTTTGCTTCCCCCTTCCCTCAGGACATTTGGCAATTTCTTTAAACCTTTTTGGCTGTCTTAACTACAGGATATCATAAAGACATCTTATGAATAAAGTCCAGGGATGCTGCTAAATATCTCACAATGCATTGGACATACCCCCACAACACATAGGACATACCCCCACAACAAAGAAATTTGCAGCCCCAAGTGTCACTGGTGTCAGACTGAGAAACCCTGATTTAGCTGATTGGTTTAAGCAACTCAGGACACATTGCTGAAACAGAAGTTTGGATCAGACTGCATGGCTGGGGTAGGGTATTTCCCCAAACGAAATGCAGACCGTGACAGGAGGAGGATGAGTGCTGGGCAGCAATTGTCATGAGCTAGATGTCTCCTGTATTCTTTTGGCTACTTATAATCACTCATACTCTTCTTTCTGTATTATAAACCCCCCTCATTTATTTCTCAAAATTGTATCTGGTTATTGCAACTGCTCCAAGTCCAGGATTTCAGTTGTCTCTAGTCTGGATCTTGCAACCAATGGCTAAATAATACACCATTAACCATAACACAGTTGGCATACCATGATGGATAGATACATATCATGAAAAAGTTTGGCCCTTTAGTCTCACAGGTGGTCTTGGGCCACAGACATGGCATTCTTCCTTTGGTATTTGGGGGAAGATGGCCGAGGAGTTGCTGAAACTATTCAGACTTCACTTAGCCATCAATCCACCATTAGGAACCTCAAAGTGAAAATCATTTATAATTTTCTTTCACTTCATTTGGGAGACAAAGGGGGAAGGAACAGACAATAAGGACATTGTTAGGGAAGTTTAGAGATGTTTTCATTGTACTTCAGAACTAATAGAACCTATAAGAAGAACCTAGTGATTGTGGCTTACTTTTTTTTGGAATTATGGACATAACATATTAGTCTTTTTCTTTCTTTTTTTTTTTTTTGTTTATTTATGATAGTCACACAGAGAGAGAGAGAGAGAGGCAGAGACATAGGCAGAGGGAGAAGCAGGCTCCATGCACCGGGAGCCCGACGTGGGATTCGATCCCGGGTCTCCAGGATCGCGCCCTGGGCCAAAGGCAGGCGCCAAACTGCTGCGCCACCCAGGGATCCCATTAGTCTTAATTGATTCCTAGGGAAGGCAGTGTTGTCAATGTACTGGGAGTCTCAGGCTCTATTTTCCAATTTTCTAGTAGGCTTCTACCTTCCATTCATGTCTCCTTACAGTTTCAGTCCCTCTCCTCTTTGAATTATCCACCTCCACTCTGAGGACTTGTTTTGCTCCTTGCAACTTTCACAGCATTGGAATGTAGGTGTCATCATCTCATGGACTGCAATTGCTGGTGTCATTTTGTCTTACATCGAATTAACTTTCTGTCAAAGCAACTCCTTCCAAGTTCCAGAAGCAGACTTCCTCTCATTGTGTTAGAGATTGCTCACCAGAGGACTATTTACTGTTGGAATTTAGTCTCCTCCTTTCACCACATATGTAGAACAGGTAGGATAAGCACAACATGAACCCAACATACAAACATTTACTGGGCCGTGTTACCTATACCACCTCCTTCCCCAGAAGCGCTGTTTTATCAGAGATCAGGTGTTCCCAGGAGAATGGCCTTTAGAAATCTGGCAGTGTAGTTTAACATATTGAAATTGATTTACATGAATTGTGGAAATAGCTGACATAATTTCCTTCAAGATAAGAGGAGGCTTATTTCCTAATGGCAGTTTTCTTTTATCATGAAATCACATGACAAGTTGTGTGTGTGTATATAGATATAGATATCTATCCTTCTGTATATCTTTTACCCCTTATGGCTCTTTTAGTATTTGAAAGAAATTTTCTAAGCTATGATACAAGGTTTTGAAAAATTAGAAAATTAGAAGCAGGAGCAAAGGAGACTATTTATTTTTGATACTGACATTGTTATTTTTCTGGGTTAGATGCAACAGATGTTATTAATAATAATAACTAACACAATAGCTAATATTTATTGAGCACTTAAAATGTTCCAGGCAGTAGCTAGAAAATGTCAGATCAAAAATCTGGAAGTATATACCAGATGCTTGCAGTTGATCCCCGGTTTTCCTGTAAAATGTAGACGCTTGAGCTCCACAGCACCCTTTATTTTGATTAATTTTGGTCAGAGTTCTAGGTGTGTGTCCTCTGGCTTAGCAGTGGAGGGTGGAGAAAAAACACTTCTGATCCTTTTCAAGCAAAGGCTTTAGGGTTTAACCTCTGTTGAAAATATATAAAAGTAAAGTATATAAAGAACCATTTTCTAGTAGTGAAAGGGAATATAAGGGAAGGGAGAAGAAATGTGTGGGAAATATCAGAAAGGGAGACAGAACGTAAAGACTCCTAACTCTGGGAAACGAACTAGGGGTGGTAGAAGGGGAGGAGGGCGGGGGGTGGGAGTGAATGGGTGACGGGCACTGGGGGTTATTCTGTATGTTAGTAAATTGAACACCAATAAAAAATAAATTAAAAAAAAATAAAAAAAAATAAAAAAAAAATTAGACCAAAAAAAAAAAAAAAGAACCATTTTCAGCATTACTGAAAAGTGTGTGGCTTTCCCTGGTCCTACCCTTTTTTTTGGGGGGCAGTTCAGTTATGTGGTCAAAGATTTGTTTGCTTATATATTCTTTTAGGGAGGCCACTATAAAATAGCTTACAACCTATAGCAAATGCTAGGGATTATTTCTTGAATTTAGGATCATGAGTGTTTGAATTGGGTAGCTACTTCAAAATAAGAGCTATTCAGACATGTAAATTAGGATATTCCCCTCTTCAGCATGGCTATTATTCTTTCACAATGTCCGTCAACACGTTTTCTGTACACCTGTTGCCGCACCTGATAAGGCCTGTGAGTTAGAGGTGTAGGAAAGTGAAGAATAATGACCAGGATGTGACATATAGTTTGAGTGGCAGGAATAATATATTTTTAAAAGACTTTATTTATTTATTCATGAGAGACACACACACACACACAGAGGCAGAGATACAGGCAGAGGGAGAAGCAGACTCCATGCAGGCAGCCCAACGTGGGACTTGATCCCGGGACTCCAGGATCATGCCCTGAGCCAAAGGCAGATGCTCAACCACTGAGCCACCCAGGCGTCCCAGGAATAATATTTTATATAAGTGGAACTCATGAACTTTTATTACTTCATCTATTTTTTATGTATAGTATGAACCCTAGATTTGACTCCTATGATCTTGCTTATTATTTCTTAGCTTAGCTCATGGCAGATTGTTTAACCTCTAAAACTTTCTCTGCTCTCATGGGTAAATGAAGATAATAATAGTACCTGAATGATAGGATTGTTGGGAGGATTAACTGAGACATGTGTAGGGGAGGAAAACATTTTTTTTCCCTCCCCATTTTGGACTCTCCAACTGGGACCCTGTAAATTAGACCAAAAGACAGATTAACAAGGGAAAATGAAGTTTATTAACATGTGCATTGCAAATACACATGGGAACCCTCAGAAATGAGTAACTCAGAGAGGTGTTAGAACTTGGGTTTATATATCATCTTAAAAGAATAGAGAAGTAACAAGATGAAGAGAAAGGACTTTGAGCCTATAGGGCAGGAAAATTGTGGGAAGGCAAATATATAGGGGAACTAATGGTAGGTAAGGGCTAGTTTTAGCACGGTTTGTATGTAGATTCCTCTGATGTAGATTTCTCTGGGCTGGTAAGAGTCTAGAGGTGTATCTTGGGGTTAGCTTCTGTCATTTCTGGTAGAAAGGGAAAGGGAGACACCTTTACCAATTTATGTCTGTCTTTAGGCAGATAGAGGGGGGACAGGGAGCTGTTCTTGTATCTGCTTCTTCTCAGTTGCCTTTTGCTCAAAATAATCCTTATGCCAAAGTGGCATATTTTGGTGTAGCATATTCTACTACCCTTCACATGTAAGAGACCTATCATAAGACCTGGTACATAGGAAAGAATAAGTGGTAGTTGTTTTTAATGTTATTATCACAGAAAATCAGTATCAGTAATTTGCTCTAGTGGTTGACGAATCCAATTAGTCATATTCATTACAAGGTTTTCTTCTCATAATTCTAGGGTTCAGTCTGTGAAAAAATTTTTTTAAATATTTTATTTATTTATTTGAGAGAGAGAGAGAGCATTAGCAGGGGTTGGAGCAGAGGGGGAAGGGAGGGAGAGAAAATCTAAAGCAGACCCTATGCCAAGCACAGCCTGGTGCAGAGGTTGATTCCAGACCCCAAGATCATGACCTGAGCTGAAACTAAGGGTCGATTGGTTAGTTGACTGAGCAACTCAGGTGCCCCAACGTCTATGAAAATTTATGGTTATAATCTATTAAAAAATTTAAAAAAATTTATATCAAAAAATTTTATGGTTCTAATCTTAATAACATCTGATCTAATGAGCTGACATCAGAAAAGGTCATTGGGAAAAGGACCACAAATACTATTATAAATAGCATGCCACCTGTGCAGGTTAACACGTCTTTCCAGTTGATTCTAGGTGCTTCATTTTCCCTTCTGGTTATTTTATTCTGAAGGTGGAGTAGGTACTGTCTCAGGATCAAGAGTTTGTCAGCCCACTTGTATATGTTCTGACTTGGCCCATCAGTCCTTCTCACGCCCTTACATTCCATTTTCTGCAGGTATCTCTTTCTGGAACCTTTGGTATTTGTGAGCCTCCCTTATAAAAACCAAAGAACAAAGACAGTGATTGAGTCATCTCAGCAGTCTGGCTGCTCAGAATCATCAGACTGTTACCAACTTTTTGGAACTGCTTAAAATAACCACAATTTCCTCTATCTCTGCTCCTTTTTCTTCAGCTCCTTTTTCTTAATTACAAAACAGTAATTCACAACTGTTTCTGTATGGAATCCTATATATAGAAGCAATCACTGTGAAAATTTTAGAATTAAATTTGGTGTCTTTATGTTATTATTATTTATTATTTTAAGGATTTATTTATTTGTTCATTCATTCATTCATTCATTCATTCTCTAGATTCAGTGTGGGACTCGAACTCACAACCCTGAGATCAAGAGTTGCATGCTCTGCTGACTGAGCCATCTTATTATTTTAACATGGCTGGAAGCATTCTATTCCTACCTATATCTACCTATCTTTTTTTTTTTTTTTGCTTTACCTTCTAACATAAACATTTTTCATTTTCAAAATATTTACATTTTAAATAGCTCCATAATATCTCATTGAATCATAATTTACTTAAATTTATTTCACTTTGGGGATTTAAATTGCCAGCTTTCTGCATTTATAAATAGTCATGGTATTGTAGATAAGAATGTATTTATAAATAACAATGCCATTATAAATAGACACATTTCCCCTCCCAAATTAATAAATTTTTTTAGTATTGTAGGTTATTTATCAAGACAGCTTTTTATACTTATAGTGACAAAGGCTATTTGGTACAAAGTGCCAGGCTTTTCCCTGAAAGGTTATATGAATTTTCAATTCTTCCTGCAGTATAAGAATATACTTTCACTTAACTTTTATCAACAAGGGATATTCATCTTAAAATTGTTTTCATAGTGATAGCACATATTAACTTGTTTTAATGTACTTTAACAATTATTAGTGATATTGATTTCTGTGTATTTTTTTCTCTATGATTGTGAACTTGTGAATTTTCGTTCAAATACTGGGCTGTTTTTTTCTGCAAGATGATGGTATTTTTGAGGTTTGTTTTTCAAAAAGAATATAGAATTAAGTTTGTTTTTAAAAATATTTTATTTATTTATTTGAGAGAGAGAACATGACAGAACCTGAGCAGCGGGCGGGCAGAGGGAGAAACAGACTCCCTGCTGAGCAGGGAGCCTGATCCTAAGACCCCAGGATCATGACCTGAGCCGAAGGCAGACACTCCATGGACTAAGCCACCCAGGCAGCCCCTAGAATTAGTTTTTAAAAAATTTATTTTATTTTATTTTTTAGAATTAGTTTTTTTTTTTTAAAGGTTTTATTTATTCATGAGAGACACAGATGGGGGGAGAGAGAGAAAGAGAGAGAGAGAGAGAGAGAGGCAGAAACACAGGCAGAGAGAAAAGCAGGCTCCATGCATGGAGCCTGATGTGGGACTCAATCCTGGGGCTCCAGGATCACACCCTGGGCCAAAGGCAGGCGCTCAACCACTGAGCCACCCAGGCATCCCTAGAATTAGGTTTTTTACCTTGTGTCATGTAACAGTCTATTTTCTTACTGTCAGTTTCCTTTAATTTTGAGTTAGATAAATAACTAATTTGGATTAAATGAATAAATAATTAGTTTGGATTAAATACATAATTTCCTTTTGTTTTGAATCTACCTCATGAGTTTACCTAAACTGTTGGAGCCTATAGGATTTTTTCTTTAATCTTTTTTTTAAATAAGCTCTACTTCCCAACATGGGGCTTGAACTCAAGACCCCAAGATCAAAAGTTACATGCTCTACGAACTGAGCCAGCTAGGTATCCTAGAACCTATAGGATATTTTATGTCCTTCAAGCATCTGGATATTTCCCCTTATACTAATTTTCAGAGTTTGGTTAACAATTCCTTAGCCATGTTTATTTACCTTTCCTTTTGGCACTTTCCCTTCAGCCTTTATTATTCCAGACAGAAGAGGCTGGGCTTTTCAGTTGGTTTTCTTTTCTTTTTTTTTTTTTTTTTTAAGATTATTTATTTATTCATGAGAGACACAGAGAGAGAGGCAGAGATATAGGTAGAGGGAGAAGCAGGCTCCATGCAGGGAGCCCGACACGGGACTCGATCCCAGGTCTCCAGGATCACGCCCTGGGCTGAAGGCGGTGCTAAACCGCTAAGTCACCCAGGCTTCCCTCAGTTGATTTTCTTAAAGAATATCTTTGACCTCTAATTCTATTTGCAGTAAATAGGAATGCATGAAAATGTTTCCTGTGATTTGTACAGCTGGATCTCAAAATTAAGGTGCATACATGTTGCACATATTCAGGTGCATTTTAAGCTTGTGAGCACATGTAATAAATTTAGAGATTGGGGATTAGTTGGTTTATTTCTCCATGTTTATGCCAAATTGTGATGTTTTATCTCTGAGCTATGTTTAACTGAATGTCAGTCTTTTCAGAATGATCCTGCTATCGAATATTTTCATTGCTTCCCATCAGTGTGTTCCAGGGGATGAGGACAGGTGGAGAATTAGACTAGGATTTAAATCCTAATGTTAATTTACTTATCTAATAACCTTGGAAAAATCATATGACCCTAATAGGTCTTTGTTTACTTATCTGTGAAGTGAGAATGATAGTAGTTACCTCTTAGAATGGATGTGCAGATTGAATGGGATCTCCTGAACTACCTCACTACCTTAAGGTATACACTGAGGGGGGCACTTGATGGGATGAGCACTGGGTATTATGCTATATGTTGGCAAATTGAACTCCAATTAAAACAAATATATAAAGCAGAAAAAAAAAGGTATACATTTGGTCATGCTTTTAAAAAATTTCTCATCACTTGAATCCCTACATGCCAATAAATTTAAGATCCCTTATTTAAATCTCCTTTACAATTTTTTAAAATATTTTATTTATTTATTTACTTCTTAAAAATTTATTTATTCATTCATTCATTCATTCATTCATTCATTCATGAGAGACACAGGGGGAGAGAGAGAGGCAGAGACACAGGCAGAGGGAAAAGCAGGCTCCACGCAGGGAGCCCGACGTGGGACTCGATCCTGGGTCTCCAGGATCACGTCCTGGGCTGAAGGCAGCACTAAACCGCTGAGCCACCTGGGCTGCCCAAGATTTTATTTATTTATTTTAGAGACAGAATGCAAGCAGGGACAGGGGCAGAGGGTGAGGGGGAAAGAGAGAGAGAGACAGAGAGAGAGAGAGAGAGAGAGAATCCCAAGCTGAATCTGTACTGAGTATGGAAGCCAGTGCAGGACTTGATCCCAGGACCCTAAGATCATGACCTGAGCCAAAATCAAGAGTCGGACACTTAACTGACTGAGCCACTTAGCTGCCCCTGAAATCTTTACAAATGACAAGACTCCAGGGGCTTACTTTTTCAAGGGAGTTTTCTTCCCAGATGGGGACAAACTGGGAAAAGCATGGCATCTACTGGTAGGCCCTGGTTTCAGCTGCTGCTGTTTTGTTGGGACCTTTTGAATCCACTGGTTCCATCCAGTCTAACGGACTGTTATCCATTGCTACCTTGCCCCTTCTGGTCCAGATCTTTGCATACGATGTGGTGGTGCCAAAGGTTGGCCTCTCAAGGGTACTTCTTTTCTTTTCTTTTTTTTTTTTAAGATTTTATTTATTTATTCATGAGAGACACACAAAGAGAGGCAGAGACACAGGCAGAGGGAGAAGTAGGCTCCCTGCAGGGAGCCTATTGTGGGACTCTATCCTGGGACCCTGGGATCACACCCTGAGCTAAAGGCAGATGCTCAACCACTGCACCACCCAGGTGCCCCTTGGGTTGTCTTATGACAGGCTCACCAAGCTTGGTATAAACATTGGCTTATTCTTGGGCTTGAATCAAGAGCTGGTGGCAATAGGTCCTCATGTGGACCTCTGATGGCCTCCAGCAAGCAAGATTCTCCTTTCACAGCTGCTTTTAAAGTGTCTCTACCTAAGCAAGTTTATACTTTATTCAAATAGTCAGATTTTAAAAAAAGATTTATTTATTTTAGGGGAGAAAGGGGCAGAGGGAGAAGGAGAAAACCTCAAGTAGACTTCCCACTGAACATGGAGCCTTGGGCTTGATCTCATAACTATGAGATCATGACCTGAGCCAAAAACAAGGGTCAGATGCTCAACTGACTGAGCCTCTCAGGTGCCCCTCAAATAGTCAGATTTTATTTTACATTTGTATTTAATTTGTATTTTTAAAAACGATTTTATTTATTTTTTTGAGAGAGCAAGAGAGAGCACAAGCAGAAGGAGGGGCAGAGGGAGAGGGAGAAGCAGGCTCCCTGCAGAGGGCCTTGATCCCAGGGCCCCAGGATCATGACCTGAACTGAAGGCAGATGCTTAACTGACTGAGACACCCAGGTGCCCCTTAATCTGTAATTTTGCATAGTAAACATGCTCAGAGCATTTTGTCATGGAAAATAATTTGCTAATCCAAAAATAAACAATTCATAGCTAATATCCTTCTTAAAACAGGTAGAGGTGTTTTATAAAGTGTGCCTTGTCACCATCCATTGCCCCATAAGTCAACTTTCTGCTTTCTGTGAGAAAGGGTGTGGCATCTGCTCTTTTGTAGTTTTAGTTTCTTGGAACCATATTTTCCTTGTCTGGTTTTCCAATGAAACGTGCATCTGTGTGGTTAAGACACACAGAGGGGCCCCTGGGCCATTGTGGTCAGAGGCTGACCTCAGACTCTGACTCCAGCCTTCAAGACAAGCTCTGTATTACATTCTCTTGCAGAATTCCCAGACCTCACCACGAGGCCCAGGGGTGTGGCATCTCAAAGCTGACTCTGTTCTCCAAAAGAAAGTGACAGCTTCCTTGTATTATTTTGGGTACAGAAATGAGTTTCTACGTGTTTGATGAAACACATCAGGTGCTTAGTACCATATAATTCTTACAGGTGTTTAATTATTGGCTCTAGACACAGATTCTATTTCGAAAGAAAAAAAAACTGAGCGGTGCCTGGCTGGTTCAGTCGGTAGAGCTTGTGACTCCTGATCTCAGGGTTGTGAGTTCAAGCTCCGGTGTGGAGCCTACTTAAAAAAATTAAAAAACAAAAAACAAAAAACAAAAAACTGAGACTAATTCTGAGGCATTCCTGAATTATCCTTACTCCCTCCCGACGTTTCCTTAACTGACCCTTTGCTTTAATATTTTCAACAGAAATGTTTTGCTAATGATGTGAGGAGTGGCTTTGGCTTAGTGCCTTTGTTTTTTCCAGTCAGCCTCGCTCTGCACAAAACATTGCCTCCTGGTTCTTTGAGATCCCCATTGAATTTGGAGAAATTATGTCTTGGCATTCAACCTATTTTCCTGGAACACAATGCGATGCTGACGACACAGGCTAGTCACTCCACTTGACAATAAATGTGCTTGTCTCATTTCACTTGGATATTCAGTGGTGAGTAAGAAGTGGAAAGCCTGACTTACCACGGTTTATTATATGTTTCGTGCCCGTGATGATTACTTTTATAATGCCATTCATGAATACATTGATCAGATCAGGATGAGTCACCTGGCTGGCCACTAGCTATTGGAATGATTCTCCACGCATGACTGGGTTGCATTATTACAAAACGTGGAAGAACAGACCTGCCCTGCCATCGCGGCAGATGTTCATTTGTGATGCTGCCTTAAGGAGATGAAGAGATGAGAGCAAACTGTTCGAGCAGCTCAGCCTGCCCTGTTAACAGTTCGGAGGAGGAGCTGCCAGTGGGGCCGGAGGTACAAGGGAACCTGGAGGTTGTTTTCACAGTGGTGTCATCCGTGATGATGGGCCTGCTCATGTTCTCCTTGGGATGCTCTGTGGACTTCCGGAAGCTCTGGGCGCACATCAAGAGACCCTGGGGCATTGCTGTGGGACTGCTCTGCCAGTTTGGCCTCATGCCTCTTACAGCCTACCTCCTGGCCATCAGCTTCTCTCTGAAGCCAGCCCAAGCTATTGCTGTTCTTGTCATGGGGTGCTGCCCAGGGGGAACCATCTCGAACATTTTCACCTTCTGGGTCGATGGAGATATGGATCTCAGGTAAGTTACACTAGGAAAGCCTGGAAGTCTCCCCCTTGATAGCACTGACACTTTCATGTTAAAAACTCTGCCAATCTTTAGGTAGAGATTCCAGTGGGCAGCATTTTATGGAGTTCAGTCCTGGAAGGACATTTCTTTCTGAGCTTAAGATGTGCTTTGCTGCGATCGTCCTCTGTTTTACTGGCAACTGCTTCTCTGAGTAATTGGATTTGGTTCATATGTAATAGTGGAGGCAGATTTCCTCCTCACCTGATGGTCCGACCTAGGTGTGAACTCACTCTCGCCCACGGTGGCAGCTTTAACAGTCATGGCTTCCTGTGTCCCAGGACATAGGCTGAGAATCCCAGAAGCTGACGATAGGGGTTTGTTCGGTGGGTGTGGTAGTGATGGTGGCAGAACCAGAATGAGATCCTCGTAGCTCTTGATCAGCAAGGGTTGCCTTTGCATCTACTCTATGAAACAAGTACTTGTGGGCACTGGATAAAGGAGGTTTTGGAGTATGTGATGGACATGTCCTGTTTTAAGGGGCGGTGGTGGCCTATTGAGTTGACTTGGGGAACAACGTAAAGACTTTTATGACTAAAAATGTTCTTTCTTGTTGTTTTGCAGACTAAACATTTATCACTGTCATCTCATTCCTTTGGTTTACACCAGGGACCTATCTCCCATTGTGGTGTAAATAAATGTTCCTGGCAGACATTAGGCTTTATCATTTATTTACTCTTTAATGAGGAAGAATTAATCATATATCTTTGGGAGTACATGCTTCGATGCTGAAAAAAGGGCATTTGAAGAAAGAATAGAGAAGGCACAATTGGAAAAATAAAAGTAAAAGACGGTGGTCTTTCTGGTTTCTTTGCTTACTTACGAATAGACTGTTTCACTTCCTGCCCAAGGGAAGAATGACTTATGAATGTAAATCTTTGTTCAATGTGTATGTCATTTAGTTGAGATTTATTATGCGATGCCTGAACCAATCAGAGGTGCTGATGGTGTGGGGAGTTCATTTCAGTGAACCAGCGATAGGTCTGGGTTTCTAGTTCCCTGCATGTGCTCAGTACTTAGCTTACCAATATATTTCACTTGTGAATTTTAATGGGCTCAGTTCAGGGAGATGAATTAATTTTCATATGACAATATGTTTAGTTTATATCAGGGGCTTGAAGAGCACTAATTCAAAAACATGCATTAATATACATTGCTAATTCCAATTAAAGAAAGTCAATTATTAGCACAATAATTGGAAGATGATAAATATTCTTCACATAGTCTACATATCAGTGATAAATTTTGGGACCTAAATATCTTTGTGTGTGTTTTTTTTTTTACCTAAATATTTTTGGAAAGAAAAAGGAATTTTACTAATTGAGTATGTTGCTAGGCATGAGGTAGACACTTTCATGTATTCTTTCTCTTCTTTCTTGGTTCTCAGAATAACCTTGTAAGTGACCTTTTATTATCCTGAATGTTACAGCTGAGAAAATTGTGACTCAGGTTGGTTAAGGAGGTTGCCAAATGCTATAGCTGCGTATGGAAGATGGCAGATTTGAATTCACATCTGTTTCTCATCAGTCTGCAATTTAGGCACTTTCTTCCATGCCATTTATTAACACAACTTGGTTTTCTGTTCTGAGTAAGAGTATAAATCTTAAACCAGTGTTCTCAAACACTTATGCTCTGGGAAAGAGAACATTTATTAACTTCATTTTTTATTAGCTGACATTATAATAAAAATACCAATGAATAGGAAGTCTATAAAAGATAAAGCTCATTTTGCTTCCTCTTGCCAACTCTATCCTTGATTAGCTTCACATTAGTCAAATTATTTAACCTATAAACCTCATTCCTCATTTATAAAATGGGTTAAAATTACCTATTCCCCACAAGTCTAGATTTTAAGGAGGAAAAATACATGCAGGATGCCAGGCACTTGGTCGGTATGTAATAAATATTAACTACTTCCCCCTTTTTTTGAATTCTGGTTTTGAATCTCACAAACAAAACAAAAATAAGCAGAAAACCCCCACAAAAAACCCTGTAAGAAATGAAATTTTAAAATGATGACTAGGGATGCCTGGGTGGCTCAGCGGTTGAGCGTCTGCCTTCAGCTAAGGGTGTGATCCTGGAGTCCAGGAATCGAGTCCACATTGGGCTCCCTGCAGGGAGCCTGCTTCTCCCTCTACCTATATCTCTGCCTCTCTCTGTCTAATGAATAAATAAAATCTTTAAAAGAATGATGACTAAATATTAGATTTTTAAAAGCTTATATATATGTGTAATAAAATCTTGATTCTCAGTAAAAATTGCATTGTAGGAGAAAATTCAGTATTATTGAGGGAAACAATGTCCAAGTTCATTATATCTCATCTGACTTGATTAGCAACAAAAATAACTTCTAAGCCAAAAAAAAAAAGTAGATAGTCCTTGATAGGAATTCTGTTTTCATGCTAGATAAAATTCATAAGAATTTAGAAGAACATCTTCATTTCATAAATGAGGAAATTGAGATTTAGCTCTCTGCAGGTCTCCCAAACATACTTCTCATGCCTTAATTCTATGCTTCACCTAATCTACCTGTAGTTCTCCATGTGTTCACCCCAAGCAGGGCTTTTCAGAATCAACATGTATGAGCCAGTTTCTGCATTCTGCATATCTGATGATAACACCTATCACTGTCACCTGGGCTCATCATCTCAGCATTCCCCTGTGGCTCCTTTCGTTCTTCAACTCATTCACTCAATCCAATGTCTAGACCTGTAGCTCATCCACTTGTGGGCCCAGTCACTCACAGCCAGTGCTTCCTGTTTATCTCCACTGCTGGTTCCTTAGGGTGGGCACTAAGGACCTAGCCAATTTCTTTCTTGGCCAATTGCAGTATCTTCACAGTATTCTCTCCACTTTGGGTCTCTCTACCATGGTTTTATAGTAAGTGGGTGAGGCAGACTCTGGGGTCTGACTGTCTATATTTAAATCCTCACTTGGGATCTCTTTCCTGTAACTAAATCGTAACATTTCCCTATGGTATTGTAAAGGTATTATAAATATGCATGTTATGCGTAGCAAGGTTTCTCAACACCTACTAACTTGGGTGGAAACTAAGCCAGGTCTAACCTACTTCTCGGGTTTGTTTCCCAATAAGCACAAAATAGTCTGTAGTCAAAATGGACTACTCACTGTTCTCTGAACACACCCACACTTTCCCGCCTTCCTTTGCCCCTGTTGTTCCCACAGCCTGGAATGCCTATTCTGTCCCTTCTAGTCACCAAGTTATCCTTCATTATAATCATTCTGGAAAGCAACTGATTGGTAAGTATGAAGAGCCTAAAAAATTATTCTGTTCCTGGACTGAGCTCAGCTAATCTTGCCTGGGTTCTTTTACATGTTTGGATACTGGATAAATGTAGACTGGTTTTTGATGGCCTTATCTGGGACAACTGGATTTTTTTTCCACATGGCCTCTCATTCTCCAGCAGGCTGGCCTAGACCTAATCATGCCACAGAGGCAGGGTGCTGACAAAGAGGAAGCATACAAGGTCTCTTGATATCTGGGCTGGAAACCAGTTCATCATCACTTCCACCACATCCCATTGGCCAATGCATTTTGCAAGTCCAGTTCAGATACCAGGAATGATAAAGTGGATTTTTTTTCTTGATGGATAACCTGCAAAGTCACGTTGCAGAGGGCATGGCTAAGAATGGATGACGAATTAGGGACATTTTTGTAGTCTACTGTACTAAACATGGACAGAGTTCTTGCCTTTGAGGGTAGGTCACGAGAACTAAGGTCTGGCATTATACTGTAGTAGCTAAGTGCACTCTGGAGCCAGCAAATGGGACTGTCACTTACCAACTGGGTCAACTTGGCAAATTATATAAATCCTTTAGGCTTCCTGAGTGCCTGGGTGGCTCAATTGGTTAAATGTCCAACTCTTGATTTCAGCTCAGGTCATGATCTTAGGCTTGTGAGATCGAGCCCTTTGTTGGGCTCCTCGCTGGGCATGGAGTCTGCTTAAGATTCTCTTGCCCCACTCCCTGACTTGTGTGCTCTCTCTCTCTTTCAAATTAAAAATAAATTCTTTGTGCTTCAATTTCCTCACTTCTAACATAGGGGGAAGCATAATCTACCTCATGGGTTGTTGTGAGGATTAAGTGAATATATATAAAGTGCTTAGAGTCTCACCTGGCTCAAAATGCTATGAGTCATTATATGTGGCAGGCAAAAGAGCACCTTGTCAGGGTCTGTCTTTTAGTCTTTGTCCAAGATGCTGTGTGACTTTGAGTGACTTACTTCTCTGGACTTCAATTTTCTCTTTGGTAGAATCAATGAGTTAGACTCTCTGAGGTCTTAAAAATGTACGTAACAAAATCTACCATTTTAATCATTTTCAAGTGTACAGTTCGGTGGCATTAGGACACTGACATTGTTGTACAATCACCAGCATCTGTCTCTATATAGTTCTTCTCTGCTCAAACTTAAACTCTGCACTCGTTAAACAATGACTCCCCTGTCCCTTCAGACCCTGTCAACCACCATTCTCCTTTCTGTCTCTATGAATTGGACTGGATATCTCATATAAGTGAAATCATAAAATATTTGTCCTTTTGTATCTGGCTTATTTCACTTAGCATAATGTCTTCAGAGTGCATCCATATTATATCATGTGTCAGAAATCCCTTCCCTTTGAAGGCTGTACATTGTACGTGTATATCCCATGGGTACATGTGCATACATACATCATGAGGTCCCATTCATCTGTTGATGGACACTCCTGTTGTTTCCATCTTTTGGGTATTGTGAATCATGCTGCTATGATTGTGAGTGTGCATGCCTGTTGGAGTCCCAGCTTTCAGTTCTTCTGGGTATAAGCCAGAAGTGGATCTCGGGTCATTTTAAGTTTTAAATATTTTGGACAATAGGAAAAGAAAAGCAAGTTATAAAGTCTGTGTCCCCTTCCCCCACCCCAGTTTTTAACGTTTCTTCAGAAACTGACAGAGTTGCTCCCTACCCCCCATCTCCACAGCACCAAATATGTACTTCTTGTCATCTGTAGGAGGGCATGGCAATAGCTGAACTACTTATCTGCCTGACTCATGAGCTCTGTGATCTCCTGGAGGGCTTGTTCACCTTTGCACTCTTGGTACCAGCCTGGCGGTGGTAGGTGCTCTGCAAATGCCAAGTGAAAGACTGAAGGAAAGCTTCGAACTGCTTGTATGAGATATAAAAACCCTCCTTGAAATGCGATCAGTTTATTGGTGCAACTCAGGACAACTCCCACTATCTTTGAGTTTGACAGCTTTTGATATACAAGGTCCATTCTTCCCCAAGGAGGTAGTTGTGTCCTGAGCTACTGGAATTCTGGCCACCCGTGGTGGAGCCTGAGGGGTTTGGTGGCTGTTTTTTGACCGTTGACCTTTAAAGTAGCTCTTGGTCCTTCAGCAGAGGCTTGTGAAATACAACTAAAGATTCTTCAGGTTACTCTGACATGACCTGGTAGGGACCTGAAAATCATCTTAAGAGACAGAACTTAAATTGAATCCATGCAACTTTCTTTCTTTTTCTTTTTTTAAAGATTTTATTCATTTTTTTTTGAGAGAGAGAGAGAGAGAGAGAGAGAGAACTAGCAGGTGGAGGGGCAGAGGGAGGGGGAGAGAGGGAAGCAGACTCCTTGCTGAGCAGGAAGCCCCATGTAAGGCTCAATCCCAGGACCCTGGGATCATAACCTGAGCAGAAGGCAGACACTTAACTAACTGAGCCACCCAGGGCTCCTTCCATGCAAGTTTCTATAACTCTCTGTACCTTAGTTTCCTTCCCTATAAAACAAAAATAATACCTATACATATGGTGGGGTGCCTGAGTGGTGCAGCCAGTTAAGTGTCTGACTGGGTTTCATCTCAGGGTTGTAAGATCGAGCCCCACATTGGGCTCCACATGGAATTGGCTTAAGACTGTCTCTCCCTCCCCTCTGTCCTTCCTCCCGTCTAAAATCAATCAATCAATTGATCAATCTTTAAAAAATGTACCTACACATATGGTTATTGTATAGACGAAAAGAGGACATAGGGGTGCCTGGGTGGCTCAGTCAGTTAAGTGTGTGACTTTGGCTCAGGTCATGATCTCAGGGTCCTGGGATCGAGCCCCACATCTGGCTCCCTGCTCAGCAGGGAGTCTGGTTCTCCCTCTTCCCCTCACCCTGCTCATGTTCTCTTGCTCTCACTCTCTCTCAGATAAAATCTTAAAAATAAAAAGAAAACAGAGCATATATCTAAAAGCATGAGGTATAATACTTAGCAGGTAGTGTTCAATAAATGCTGATTATTATTGTTGAGAGGCAGCAGACAGGAGTAACATTTATATTTGGGGATGGAAGACCTGGCCTTGAACTCTTTTCTAGTGCCAAATCTGTTGACCTGATCTGATAGCATATCCCATGTCCCTGTGCCTAGCCAGATGGTTTTTAATTTTTTTCCAGGGGAGAAGCAAGTGTGTACTTTCATAGCTTTGAATGTCAGAGTTCCTGATTTTATTAGTTTGATACTAAAACAACATTTGAATAATTTCAACCCAATTGCAAAATGGTACACTTTAAAATAGACACTGCATTTTAATATAATGCACATATATGTCATTTCCTTGTTTTAAGGGAGGTGCAGGATTTACCGGTTTGTCTAGACTTGCTGAAACTGTCTCATTATTCTCTGTAATAATTGGGGATGGTGATGCCATTCTTCTCAGTGCAAGTGGAATCTTGTTATATGAACTAAGTTTTGCCAACAATTTTCCTATATGTGAACAGCCAAGAGACCTTGTTTAGCCACATCCTCCATTTTTGCTACACTGGGATTTCATGGCAGTAAAACAAAAGGTATGACTTCCACTGTACTCACACATGTTCACTGTGTGCTTTTACAGCTTTGTGGGTATTTCTAACAGTTGTCAGAGCACCGTCTTCAAGCATCATAGGCTTGAACATTTGTGAAGGGTAGAAGCAGAAACCTATGTAATCAAGAATATAGTATCAGTCTGATAGAAGTCTCACATTTGCTTCCCACAGTCATGAATCTTACGTTTCTGCTGTATGTGCCAAAGCAATTCAGTGAGAAAATGCAATGCAGCTTGTCCAGGAGTTCCAGACTAAAGCGATGTAATGTGGAATTTCTTTCAGGATTTAGTAATATGAAGAGCCAAGTAATATAGCATTATCATAGGCTAAGATTTTGGAAAAACTTCCTGTACACCCTCTTCATGGATAGAGGTTTGAGAGCTGGGGCAAACTGCTTTTCTCCCTTTATCTGTTCTCTAGTTAGGAAGAAGTCTTTGCTCCAAGTAAGCATTCTTAATAGGATAAAATAATTTTAAACTTCACATAGAATAAAACATATGTGAGAACTGCTAAGAAAAGTTTGAAGGGAAAAATTGAAGTGGAAGTACTTGCTTTGTCATATGTGAAAACACACTATGAAAACTCTGTAATTAAAAGTCTGATATTTGCTTAGAAAAAACATTTTGAAAAGCAAGAAAAGAAAAAACATTTTGAATACATTTGGACATTTAACATATAATGACTTTGGCACTTCAATTTAGTGGAAAATTATTTATTCAGTGAATAGTATTGACATACTTGCCCCTCAATATAGAAGACAATAGATTAGTCTCAGACCTTCTACCATATAAAATATAAATATCAGATGAGCTAAAAATATAAAAATAAAATTTCAACTTATAAAAAAGTAAGAAGTGGGGGCAATATTCAAATACCCTCAGGATAGGAGGAAATCTTTAACAAGACAAGAAACTCAGAAGCCATTTAAAAAATTGACAGATGTGAGTATCTCAGTGTTAATTATTTATTATGGCCAAAGCCATCAGTGTAGTAAAAAATATACAATAAGTTTGACAAAGCTATTTGTATTGTACATGATAATACATACTCTAATTTTAAAAGAGCTCCTATAAGTAGAGAAGAAAAAGACAAACAAGGCTGTTTGCAGAGGACATCCAAGAGGTCAGTAATATGAAAGAAAGCACAAACTCATAGAGAGTCAGGTATATAACAGAATAACAGATAATTTTTAAATATTTTCATGAGAATTAAAAGGGATTGATCATATCCAGTGTGGGCAAGATTGTGAAATGTAACAATCTTTTTGGAAAATAATTTGGTGGTGTCTATTAAAATAAAAAACAGACCTCTGATACAGCAATTCCACTTTGAGGAATCTGTTCTACAGGAATAAAAGAATTATTTCAAGTAAAATACAAATAGAAATGTTGATCATAACTTTGTTTATAGAGGAAAAGCATTCAAAGCAATTTATTCATCATTAATGAAGTGATTAAAGAAATTAAGGCATATTTAGATTCTGGTGTACTCTGCATTCTTTAAGCAAAAGAGTTTTTGCTGTATGTATTGTCTGGAAGGGATGTCTATGATTAAGTGGAGATAAATAGCAATCAAGCTGCAGAGTAAGGTGTATTGTGTGATTGCTTAAAAAGAAAAAGATAAGGGATCCCTGGGTGGTGCAGCAGTTTAGCACCTGCCTTTGGTCCAGGGCGTGATCCTGGAGACCCGGGATCAAATCCCACGTCGGGCTCCTGGTGCATGGAGCCTGCTTCTCCCTCTGCCTATGTCTCTGCCTCTCTCTCTCTCTCTCTCTCTCTGTGTGACTATCATAAATAAATAAAAATTAAAAAAAAAAAGAAGAAAAAGATAAAAAGGAAAAACAAAGAAAAAGCCCCTATTCATTGAATAGCAGCTATAAAATAGGACTGTGTAAAAGAAAGGCTTAAATAAAAAACTAAAAAGAAATTAGAAGGACTAATTAAATAAGAGGAGAGAGGAATATGCAGTCACCTGTGAATTATCTAAGTATGGATTTCTTTTTTCATTTTTCATTTTTAAAAAATTTTAAGAGATTTTATTTGAGAGAGAAAACACAAGCAGGAGGGGAAAGGCAGAGGAAGAGGAAGAAGCAGACTCCTGCTGAGCAGGGAGCCTGACTCAGGGCTTCATCTCAGGACTCCAAGATCATGACCTTGAGCCTGAGCGGAATGTAGTCGCTTAACCGACTGAGCTACCCTAGTGCCCTCTAAATCTGGATTTCTGGAAATCAGCTAAGTATTTGCTCCTTAAAATGCTGCTCACGTTTGTACTTGGAAAAGCATGATTTTAGTTATTTAGTAGAAAATCTCTGTTTTTCTGATTACTGTTGAGATGTTTGCCATAACAGTTCAGTGCAAAGGGGTCATTTCACTAAGATTTTCAAGGGTCACTTGCAGATACATGACATAGGAAGGAGGCAGAAGAGAACATTGTCCTAGCACCAGTGTATTGACACATTGGTTCATTCCTTGACTCTTAACGTTTATTCAGTAATTATTTAATGAACTCCTCTAATGTGCCATAGCATGAGACTGCCAGGTCCTGGGGATGGTGAAGTCAGTAAGATCTTTGCCCTCAAGCAACTCACAGTTGGCCAGTCTGCCACACATCAATAAGTAAACAAGCACTTATGTAGGGTACAGTATATGAGGTAATGCCAGTAAAAATGCCTCAAGGGCAATGCCAGCTGTGCCCCAAGGATAAACCTTCTAAGTGTAGAGAGGTACACAGCAGCCCTGAGGAAGGAAGAGCCCAAGGCCAGCCAAGTTTGGGTAGAAAAATGCTTTCGATACCTCTGTGCCAGCTTATGCATCATACTATATTTACAGCAAAGCCCCTCAATATAAAATATGATAGAAAAAACCTAAATAGTCAGAATGGTAGAAGTGCTATACAGTCTCCCATACAGATGGACAGATGGAGGGGATACTTACTTATTTATTTTTTATCGTGGGAAATTTCAAATATATATAAAAGTGGAAAGAATAGTGAATTCTTTTGGTCTGATACACCTCAGCAGTTATCGACATATGAATCCATCTCATTTCATTTCTTTTATTTTTTTAAATATTTTATTTATTCATGAGAGACAGAGAGAGATTGAGAGAGAGAGAGAGAGGCAGAGACACAGGCAGAGGGAGAAGCAGGCTCCATGCAGGGAGCCTGATGTGGGACTCGATCCCAGGACCCCAGGATCACACCCTGGGCTGTAGGCAGGCACTAAACCACTGGGCCACCCAGGGATCCCCATCTCATTTCATTTCTATTCCCCACTCACCCAATGGAATTTTTTGAGGCAATCTCCAGACATTATTCTGCCCATAAATATTTTAATATTTGTCTTTGATAGATTGCAAAATATGGCCATTCTCACATGCACCTTCCTTTGCAATGTGATAAGGCTGGTTCTCCCAACCAGTTGGGGCACCTGTTCCCCATCCCTTGAATCTGGGCTGGTCTGGTGACTCACTTTGGCCAATAGAATGACACAGAAGTGATGTCCTATGGTTACCAAACTGAGGCTTCAACAGACTTTATAGTTTCTGCTTCTACTCTCCTGGAACTTCTGCCAAAACTTCCAGGTAACAAGATATATTGAATATATGTCTAATAACCTTGAGCACATGTCTTCATAGTTTTGACAGTACACCTTTGGAACTCTCATAATCTATGGCATTGTTGGGTTAGAGGGTAATTGCCTATGTCATTTTGCTATACATTGCCAAACTGTCTCAGGGGGTGTGCTGTTTGGCATTTTCATCAGCAATGAATGACAGTGCAGAGGAGTATTTTTTTTATTTAAATATTTAAATTCAACTTGCCAACATATAGTATAACACTCAGTGCTCATCCCATCAAGTGCCCTCCTTAGTGCCTGTCACCCAGTTACCCCATCCCTCTACCCTCCTCCCCTTCTGCATGCAACCCTTTGTTTCCAAGAGTCAGGAGTCTCTGGAGGAATATTTTTAATATCATTGATGAAAAATGGTTGCTATTTCACCAAGAGTATAAACATTCCCGTAGAAAATGTCAAAATAATCATAGATTGTTTTGTAGGCAAAGTAATTAGTTGGAAACATTGGAGATCTGTATTATGAGGAAGGATGACGGTGACTTGCAGGCCTAAGGAAGTACTGGAGGACCCTTGTGATCCCTGCAGAAGGCCTGAGCTCTACAGAGGGTCTCCCTCCTCTCCTCCCTCCTCTTTAGAGAGCCGGGAGGTGTTTTACCTCTGTCTCTTGGCCACTTGTGCCATGGACGCAGATCGGGCATATACAGTGTGCATGGAAGTCTGCTGTGAGAACTCAAGCAATGACTATCCAAAAGTCTCCAGACTCTCTGGACCTGAAGTTGAGGTGGATAAACTCTTGCTCTACTGGGTTGTGCTATGTGATACTCCATTTGCCTCACCTCATCAAGTAGAGCAGCATTGACAATGTCTAGTAGCTGTTTGTACGTGCTTAGACAGATCGTGTGATTTTCCTCCGCAATTGAACGACATTTTCTTGGCCTGAAGAATATCTGATTTCCATTTACTTACTTCCCGTAACTTTACTGATTCACTCTTTCAGTGGTTTCGTCACCCAGGTAGGGACAAAGGACAGCCCATGCTTGGGAGTTGGGCATGGAGGTGAGGGAGGAAAGGATGGTTCTGGTGTAGAGGCACAAGAAACAGGGAAGGCTGGATGGTCCTGAATGGACATCTTGGGTTCTCATCCTCTTTGTTGTTCTGTTGGCATGTAGCCCTCATTTGAGGGCTCTCTTTTCTCAACTTTCATAAAGCATGACCTCCTCGCTCTCCATCTGATCCACTGTTTGCTCTTTCTCTACACGCACTATGGCTCTGCTCCCCACACCCCTGGTCTCTCATTATGTATGCCTTTCCCCCTTGTACTGAAGCGATGCATTTCAACAGGTGACGGAGTCTTGTTCTTCAATTAAGAAATGTCAACACTTAGAAAATAAGGCTTTATATATTTGGAAAAAATAGGAACAACATATAAATTTATGAAGCAATAGCATTCCATAAGATGCAATAGATGTACAGTAATCAAGATAGAGTCTTTACAGATCATGATCTCAGAGTTGTGAGATCGAGCCAGCATGGGCTTCTCACTAGACATGGAGTCTGCTTAGAATTCTCTCTATCCCTCTCCTTCTGCCCCTCCCCCTTCTCTGAAAAAAAGGAAAAAAAAAAAGAAAAAGATACAGTCTTTAAAGGTTCTAAACTGAAGGATTTTTACTCCTCTATATTATGTTCTTGCAAATCCTCAAGACCCATCGTACTATATTTGTTATTCTTTTCACTTGGAGACAATCTCAAACATGACAAAGATAAACAAATGAATTGTCCATCGGAAATTGTTCCAGCTTTGTTCAACAAAGATTAAAACTGTTCTGATTATTCTCATTTGTTCTCCTGGTAAAGCTGTGTGGCTTGGCTCTTGTCAGGCTGTTCGGATTTGGTTCACTGTGCTCCTGCACCTTCATTTCACTTCCCAAGATGGCCAGATTTGTATGTCTAGTGATGACAGCAGCTCTGGTCCTGAGTTTTCCTTTGCCTCCCCAGCATATTTCTGTAGATGTCCTACTATCATCCCTAACTTAACATGTCCCCTCAGATTGATGCTAAGTGGCCAGTTCTTCTGTTAACCACAGCCCTGTTTTGAAGTCCAGAACTCTTACTTTCTATTGTAACCCATCAGTGTACTTCAATTCCTATTTCCAATCACAGGATTATACCATACCAGACATCAAAGAGAACTTTTAATTGAGTCTAGCATCCCACATCAATTCTTTTTTGCTATGGTTCTGTAACTTCTCTCTCTGGCTCGTCTAGCTGGCTCTGAGGATCTGTGCTGTGGGGGTCCCTTCTCTATCTATGGGAAGCTTGCGCATGTGGTATTTGGATAACCTCTTCTGACATATTTATAACACTCCACACTGGGCAAACGCTTAGCCTTGTGGCAAGTCTGTCCTGTTCCCACCTCCTGGTAGCAAAGTCAGACAAAGACATTATAGGAACAGAAAACTACAGACCAATATTCCTTACGAATATTTATGCAAACTTTTAAAAATGCAAACATTTTTTTTAAATGCAAACAGTTTCTAAAAAAATTATTGTTTCGGAGTTGGGGAAGGGGCAGAGGGAGAGAATATCCAAGCAGACTGCTGCTGAGTGTGGAGCTTGATATGGGGCTTGATCCCAGCTTGTCCTGTGCTGAAACCAAGAGTCAGATACTCAACTGACTGGGCCACCCAGGCACCCCTAATGCAAACATTTGTAACAGAACACCTTCATACACTGATGGCAGGAGTGTAAAATGGTGCAGCTGTTTGGAAATAGTATTTCCTCAAAAAGTTAAGCTATGATCCAGCAATTCCACTCTTGGTGTACACCTGAGAGAATTGAACTCATATGTCTGCACAAAAAATTATGTGCAAATGTTGATAGCCACGTTATTCACAATAGCCAAAAAGTGGAAACACCTCAGATGTCTCTCAGTTAATGGAAGGGCAGCAATAATGCGGTCTATCCACACAGTGGATATGAGTCAATCATAAAAAAGGAATGGTGTACTGATACATGCTCGAATGTGGATGAATTTTGAAAACATTATGCTAAGTGAAAGAAGCCAGACACACAAAAAAGGCCACATATGGTATGATCATATTCATGTGAAATGTCCAGAATGGGAAATCCTATAAAGACAGAAGGTATACTGGTTGCCCGGGGCCAGGGAAAGGAGAGAATGAGGAGTGATAGCAAATGGGGTATGTTTTTTTTCTGGGGTGATGACAAAATGATGGAAATAGATAATGTTGCATAGTCTTGTGAATATGTTAAAAACCACTTTAATTAATTTTATGGTTTATGAGTTATATCTTAATAGAAAAAACTGTCTAAAGGAAAAAAACCTTTATAGTGCCTAGCAGAATATTAAAGGTAAGTAGGTTCTCAAGTAAATATGAGTTAATGGATGAGCACCAAATATTTCTGGAAAACTTTTTCTAGACCACAACTACTGCCATCATTTGTTGAATAACAAGACAAGAGTGAGCTTCAAGTAACTTACCCCATGTAATCTCTAAGGCGTGTCCTGGGAGTTGGTTTTGGTCAGGACTTAAATTCATCATTTCAAACTCTTCCTCTTTTTTTTTTTTTAAAGTAGGCTCCAAGCCCAATGTGGGGCTTGAGCTCAAGACCCTGAGATCAAGAGTTGCACACTCCACTGACTGAGCCAGCCAGGGACCCCTCAAACTCTTCCTCATAAGCATCATTTTATTTTCACTTTCAGCATCACCATGACAACCTGTTCCACAGTGGCTGCCCTGGGGATGATGCCGCTCTGCCTCTATCTCTACACCTTCTCCTGGAATCTTGAGCAGAATCTCACCATTCCGTATCAGAACATAGGTCTGTATGGGGCTTGTGAAATGGAATTATAATTATAACAGTGATGGTAATGATATTAGCTGGTTTTTTTTTTTTAAGATTTTATTTATTTGAGAGAGTGAGTGAGAGAGAGAGAATGAGCAAGAGGGGGAAGGGGCAGAAGGAGAGGGAGCAGCAGACTCTGCAGTGAGCAGGGAGCCAGACGTGGGACTCGATCCCAGGACCCCAGGATCACAACCTGAGCCGAAGGCAGATGCGACTAAGCCACCCAGGCATCCCAGCTGTTGTTTATTATGTGTGCCCTCTATGTGGGTATTTTAAAAAAATATTTTATGTATTTATTCATGATAGACACACAGGGAAGAGAGAGAGAGGCAGAGACACAGGCAGAGGGAGAAGCAGGCTCCATGCAGGGAGCCCAACGTGGGACTCGATTCCGGGTCTCTGGGATCATGCCCTGGGCCAAAGGCGGGTGCTAAACTGCTGAGCCACCCAGGCTGCCCTGTTGGTTTTTAAATAAACTAATTCCCTAACACTTCTATAGATTCTATTACTGGTTCCATTTCCTGGATTTATAGGATGATAGAAGTTAGGTAACTTCACCAAGTTTGTGGAGCTGATCAGCGAAGAACTGGAATCCTGACTCTGGGATCTGATGGCAAAGTCCAAACTTTTTTTTTTTTTTTTTAAATCCAACATGAATGCTTCCTTCTGATTATTAGAGCGCATCCACATGTCACAACCATACCCATAATTCTTCCATATCTCCTTTCCTGATTGTCACTTCTCATTAAACTGCCCTTTTTCTAGAGATTTCAGTAAACTTACCAGGCTTGGAAGAAAACCATGGTGAAATGATAAGGTTATTCTCATTTGCTCAGAGTTTTTGGAGAATTGGCAGAAACTGTGATTCTTAAAACTGTCAATCTGGAGTCTCAAGTAATCACTTGAAAGGCCCGTAGTTAAAAAACGTGAATAGAGAGTCACGTTCTGCTAATAACTGAAGCCCATTGAATTTGTAAAACCTGAGGGAAAGCTTAGAAATCAGGATTTTATGTGCAACTTTTTCTGATCAGTCAGTTGTTTACATATTCTGTTTCGATAATATATTCTAAAAGGCACTTGTAAACAATTAAAGCCCAACATGTGATGAGCAACTCCTTTGACTTTGCAGCCAGTATTGCAGGCATCTGGCCAGATTTGGAAATTGACACATGGAAAGTTAGGTGTGTGTGTCCTGTTGGCAAGTGGATCCCTGCTCTCCGCTGAGCCTGCCATCAATGCTTTTATTCACTCGTGCTAATTAAAAGGCATTTTTTTCCCCACCCACCTTTGGGTTACCTGGCTACATTTGCAGAATGAGAAGTTGCTTTGGTATGTGTAACAGATGCTGTTTTTATATCTGCAATAGGAATTCTTTACTTTGTGAAACAAGCCAACCCATTGGCTTCAAATGGGGAAAATAACAGCTGTGGTTGTAGAGGGGTGATCCCATGCAGAGCAACCAAGGGATTTTTACAGACTCCTCCTGTTTTCTAACTTTTACATTTCTGGCTGTCTCTAAAATTCCGTGTCACCGTCAGAGGGATTTTGAGAGAGAAATGACGAAACATGAATAGTGGCATTCAGTAGTAATGTATACCCTTCAAAGACCATCTTCCAAAGATTTTTTCTTTCTTTACATTGGAGGTGGATGCAGATATATAAAATGCGGCCTTTATTAAGCCTTTATCTAAAGCCTTTATCTATTTGAAATAGAAATTGTTGAGCACTGGGCAGTCAAGGTGAGAGGGGATACCATCTGATGGATTTTTCTTCTTCTCAGGAATCACCCTTGTGTGCCTGACCATCCCCGTGGCCTTTGGTATCTATGTGAATTACAGGTGGCCTAAGCAATCCAAAATCATTCTCAAGGTAAGCAGCTCCATTAACATGGTAGTTAATGCATCCTTAGACTCAGAGATCGAAAAGACAGAGGAGGCAATAACTGGAACAGAAAAGCCAGTCGAATACAGCCCCGCACCTAGCAATTTTCCTTAAATGTCCTGCATTTTTGGATCTTACCTTCATAAATCCTTCGCTTTTGTCAGCCATGCTCTGTCTTTCCCACAGACCCATACACTGAGGCTTATGACACACTGGCAAGTGTGGGACTCTTGCTTTAGTGACAGGAAAGTGAAGGCCTGGGTGTGGCCGGAGAAAACCCAGAGCCCATGTATTCACCAGGCTCTGCACAAGTGCTCTCAAAGTGAGAGCTCTTCAGGTGTGCAAGTGGTGGAACCTCAGTGTTGAAGAGTAGGGGTGGTTTCACGAATAAGTAGGGCTGTTTTTCAGAAGCATTCCCGAGGAAGCTTCTGAGGTTGTCTTTTGTACACATGAATAAGTAAGTGCTGCGGACTAAATGAGAAAGTGTCAGAATGAAATCACGAAGCATACACCGAAGAGCCTGGCCATGGATTGATGGTAACTGGAACCTCTGACCTCCTCTTGACTTTCTGGCATTGTCTTCTGTTGCTGGAGGAACAAGCAGATGTCCATGTTTTAAAACATACCTCTAAAAACATCTAAAAATGACTTTTAAAAATATAAAAATAGCTTTAAAAATGTCGAGGCATTCTCAACAAAGAGGGCAATATCCTAGGGTGCTCCAGGTTTTTCTGATTACATATCATTTTAGAAGATGTAATAGCATTTATGCTATTTTATGAAGATTTTGAAAATGCTTCACTCGCATTTTACATTTATAAAGAAATAAGCATTTAGGGCTCATTGGAGGTTCAGCAAATACATCTCAGTTCATTTCGATGTGTGGTCTATGGTTTGGTTCTTGCTGTCTGGCTCCCCCTGACAGGGCGCTGCCACTCCCTGTGCCTGCACAAGTGGATGCTGCTTTTTCACTTTGGCACAAGATAGAACAACTCCCACTATTCTTCCGGTCCAACGAGATTAAGTGGGGAAGGAGGGTGGACAAGCAGACAGATCAGTTGTGCCACAGAGAGCTGGAGGAAGACTTAAGTGTCGTGCATTTGGATTGCATATGACTTGGTGACCATTATTTCAGTAGGAGCGTGGCAGTGTATGGTTATAATTTTACAAGAGGACAGAGTGTGTTCATGGGAACCTCTTACTTTTCAAATACTCTTAATTTCTGATAAAGTACTAGCAAGTACTCTGTTTTGTTAGGATAATTTTGGTATTTCCAGATCCTCTATTGGTCCCTTAGTGTCAATGGAGAAATCAGATTAATCTGTATATGACTTTTATTATCTGTAAAGAGCAGATTTAAAACCCCTTTCTTTTGCCTGTGTCATAGCATGCGTGGCAGAGGATATTTAACAATACGCATAAATATTCTAGAGCACGTTAGTAAAAAATTAGGGTAATTTCATCATTTTGATATATTTTCATTCTGTTCTTGGTCCTCTTGTAATGTTAGATCTGATACACATTCTGAACAAATTGCTCTTGGTGAATTTTTAAACTTTGAAATCCTTTTTTTTTTTTTTTTGATAGAAAGACGAAGAGGGATTTTGACAATCAGAGAACTTCTTTGTGTGTTCCAGCAACTTCCCATTAAGCAGGGGCCCAGTCTGTCTTTGTATTTGAGCAGTAAAAATCATCCCAGAGCGCATGTAAGGGTGTTCGAGGCTTATTGTCAGATGTCATTTGTTTCATGAATTTGTCCTATCCTTGAAAAACTCCATTACTCAATCCTTCTGGCAAAATCCTCTACTTCAAGCGAAAAAATACTGATCATAAAATAAAGCTTAGATTTGTGTTGAGCCTTACCAATTTCCAGCTTAGCCAGGTCAGTTGATAGGTTTCTTTTCTATAAAATGAGATTGGATTTGGTGGTAAATCCTATCTTTGTTCCAAAACTTCTAGGTTCTCAGCTTTTTAGAACAGTGATGGACTGTTCCAAATAGAATGAAAAGACCACAATGTTTACATGTACTTATTTTATTGGTTTGCTTTAGATTGGGGCCATTGTTGGTGGGGTCCTCCTTTTGGTGGTCGCAGTTGCTGGTGTGGTGTTGGCAAAAGGATCTTGGAATTCAGACATCACTCTTCTGACCATCAGTTTCATCTTTCCTTTGATTGGCCATGTCGCGGGCTTTCTGCTGGCACTTCTTACCCACCAATCTTGGCAGAGGTACAGTTTAATTATCCGTACACTTTTTTTGAGGAGGATAAAGTAAACACTTGGCCACTGGCAGGCTTTGCTGCCAGGCTGTGTCAGGAGACATTAAGAGTTTTGACTAACAAGGTGGACGGAACAGGACCACTCATCATAAAGAGGGAGGAAAGATGATGGTATTTCTCATGTAAATGAGAACAAAGGCCAGATTGATGGGAAATTGTAATCTGTGAAATTAGGATTGGGGTGTTAACACCATGTGTTGAAATCTGGACACATTTCTCTTCTTATTCTAGTAACTAGATAGGGGTGAGATGGTTTCCTTAAATATAGAGATCATTCTAGGGCATGAGCAAAATTCAAGAGATTAAGCATTTTTCCATGGTTTGTGCTAAATTCTATAAAAGTGCTAATTATAAAGGGGAAGAGGAGAAAGAACAAACTGGAGATATAAAATAGGAATTTATCTGAAATATGATCATTACAAGTTAGGGCATATAATTTATAAATTTGTGAAATATTAAAAATGATAATACTCTGTTGTTATGTCTGTGGATGAGATGAGTATTGACATACAATGTTGGAGGGAACATAAATTGGCATAAACTCACTGGAAGGCAATTTAGTCATATCAATAGCCTCATAAATATTTATAGCTGTTCACTCAGTGATTTTACTTCTAGAAATCTGTTCTGAAGCTAGGACTACCAGATAAACACACGAATATTGATGTGCAAGGATGTTAATTGCAGTGTTATTTATAAATATAAAAAAGGCAATTTAAATATCTAACAATAGAGAGATATTTAATTCATGATGTGTCTATATGATGGAATATGATGCATCAATTTTAATGATTTTGGAAAATACTTAAAAGATAACTTTAAGAGAAAATAGAAAATGGGATGCATTTTGATTCCCAATTTGTGGAAAAAAGCAAAGGAATTTTATCATGGAAAAATACTGGAAGAAATACACCATATGCTAAGTGTTTAATTTTGAGTAGTAAGATTAAGGCTAATTTTTAGTTTCTAAATATTTTCTTGCTATATTTCCTGAGTTTTTCAATGAGTATGCACCACTTCTAAAGTCAGAAAAGAATTATTGAAGAAAAGTGAACTTGGTAGTTGAACTTCAAAGGTGGAGTTTGAGGAACAAAAAAGCTTAAAAGATAGATTTAAATAAAAGAGAATAGAAAGTAGTATGCATTTTGGTTTTTATTTTGTAGAATAAATCTGTTTCTAGTCTACTTGGGAAACATTTAGGATTATCCCAGGTACTGGGTGAGGCTCTGCCTATTGTATGTCATTTACTTTTTTTTTTTTTTTTTAAAGATTTTATTTATTTATTCATGAGAGACACAGAGAGAGAGCGCAGCAGAGACACAGGCAGAGGGAGAAGCAGACTCCATGCCGGGACTCCAGGATCACGCCCTGGGCCAAAGGCAGGCACTAAACCACTGAGCCACCCAGGGATTCCCTGTCATTTACTTTTTTACTACAAGCCTGAGAAGTAGTTACTATTAGTAGCTTCAAATCCTTCATAGACATTAAGTAACTTGACCAAGTTCATGGTGAAGTTACAATTTGAACCAGGATTTATTAGCCAATAATTCGGAACACAGACTATTGAGTGGCTGAAATATAATTGGGTCTTTTTTTTTTTTTTTTTTATAATTGGGTCTTGAGAGAAAGTATTCCTATGGCAAAATGTAGTTAACAATCTTGTTTTTTTCATACCTGATGGCTTGAGAAAGATTGGGATTGAGATATTGCATTTACTTTGTGAATGGTCTAGGTGTGAGGTCCAGGGGTCTGAAAGGAGTGCGTGCCCTAAAGAAAGCATAGCAAGCAAGAGAGTAAGTAGAAAGAAAATAAGAGCTGCAGAACTTGCGCTGTACCAATTCTTTCATGCCCACATTATATCTCCCCTTGTTACCCCCACATTCCAAACCAGCTTGCATAGAGAGGCTGGTTTATATTTGGAAACACCTCTTTCCTCTCTTCACTTCCATCTATAGAAATCTGAAGACCCTCTTTAGAACTTGGAGACAGATGAAACTGCTTAACCCAGCCCCCAACGCCCTGCTTTTGTCATCCTTTTACTCCCTCCAGATTTTTCTTTTTCAAGTGAGGTTTATCTCTCTTTTTGCAATTAGAAAACCAATAAAAGTACAGAAACATAGAAAATAGAAAAGTTGTGTTCCTAAACTCTTTCACCAAAGAGTTTTAGACATTTGGTTTTAGACATTGATTTTCATTTAGGGTTTTTGTGTTTACCTTCAAGTGTTGTTTCATATCTCTAATTCACCTTTCCATTCTCCTATCCAACTCTCACTCCACGCCGACTGGCTTATGGCATATGCACTGCCTTCTAGTAGACACAGCTCATACCTGTCCCTGGAACTTTAATTGTTGTCAGTGTCCCATGGTATACGCCTCTCCCACCATCACTGTTTCATTCACTTCTGTCTCTGTGAAGCCTTCTCTAGCCATTTATGCCACTTTTCTGAATTTCTATAGCATCTCCTTGACCCTCAATCGTATTTTTTAGTGTGTTGTTACTGGACCTTTCCTGTGTGTATATCATGTCTCTCCATTCAGATTCTTAGGGCAGGGTTCCTAGGGTTCTGTTCTGAAGTGCCCCTCAGCAGGCCACCTACAGAGAATGCAGACTCAGCAAGTAATTATTAAATGAGTGGCCTAAACATTTTTACTGGCTTAAGCTCATAGCTTACATTTTTTGCTATATAGAAGATTAAAATTTAAGAGGAGTCCTTATTGCTAGTATGTAACTCTCGAAAACATTTTTCATTGGTAGGTGCAGGACGATTTCCTTAGAAACTGGAGCTCAGAATATTCAGATGTGTGTCACCATGCTCCAGTTATCTTTCACTGCCAAGCAATTGGTCCAGATGCTTAGCTTCCCATTGGCCTATGGACTCTTCCAGCTGTTGGATGGGTTTCTCATTGTTGCAGGTAAGGAGAGTCCCCACTGGTTAGATTTGATTGCAAATTGTCAACTCAATTTACTACTTTTTCAGTCTGAATATGCGTGTGCTACTCTTGTGATACATTGTTAGCTTGACATTTCTGGGAAAAAGAAAGTGTACAAACAAGTTCCTTTGCTTTCATAGCAAATATTAAGAATATGTGAAAATAAGCTTATAGTTATAAACAAATATGCTTCACAAAAAACAATGCATTATTAGAATGTGGACTCTAGGACTTGATATGTCTCCATGAGCAATAATTTATCTTCAAAATGACATTTGTTATGTTTCATCAAGAGCCATGAGGTCTTCCAAATGCCAAGTTATTTCACAATGCTTCTGTGACTAAGAATTATGCTGAATGGTTGTGAAATATTTTCCAACTATAAAATATAATACATGCAGATATTGAAATATGTATTTGTATACATATATATGGGATATATATTTATCTATACAGCCAAATATTCATCATTTTAGAGTCAGCCATTACGTAGTTTCACAGAAAGTAAATTAAAAAAGATATCGATAGGGTACCTGGGTGGTTCAGTCGGTTAAGTGTCAGACTCTTGGTTTTGGCTCAGGTCATGGTCTCATGGGTTGTGAGACCAAGTCCAATGTTGGGCTCTGCACTCAGTGGTTGAGGGGGTGGTCAGCTTAAAGATTCTCTCCTTCTGCCCATCCCCTCACTCTCTCTCCCTCTGTCAAGTAAATCAATCAATCAACTGTTAAAAAAGAGACATCAATATGTGTATACACATATTTTAATCTTGGGCCATTGTAATTTTCACTGTTATCAGGAAACAGGGTCTGAGTTCTATTCAATGATACTGATACAATTGATTACTCATTTAGCAATCAACATAAGAAGTACTTGGGGTTTAATTTTACCACAAAATAAGAGAAATCTTAGCAGAATAAAACTTTCTAGTCTTAGGTCTAAGTTTTAATTCCTTCTCCTTAGTGAAATTGTGAGGGAAGGAACATGCCTGGCTTGTTCCCAGCTATCTTCCAGCGCTCAGGAGAGCGCCTCATTGCAAGCAGGCACTCCACAGGTGTTGCTGGCTGGCTGACTGAATGAAAAAAATAAATGAGCCACCAGTGGCCTGAATGATGTATGAATGGGTGAGCTGTCAGTGACCTCAATCACAAATGATCCATTCCAGAGAGACATAGCCATTTTGATACATTGAGTTATTTTGCTCCATAGTTTCATCTTTTTTTTTTTTAAATGAGGTATAATTGACATACATTATATTAGTTTCAGGTGTACAATATAATGATTTGTATTTGTATATATTATGAAATGATCACCACAGTAAGTCCAGTTAACATCTGCCCCATATGTAGAGGTTTTTTTTCTTTGTCATGAGAACTTTACAAATTTACTCTCTTAGCAACTTTCAGCTGTTTAATACAGTATTATCAACTATAGTCACCATGCTGTACGTTGCATCCCCATGACTTACGTATTTTATACCTGGAAGTTTGTACCTTTTGATTCCCTTCATTGACTCCCCATCCTTCCCCCACCAGCACCCACCTCTCTATTCTCTTTCTTCATGAGCTTGGTTTTGGTATATTGTGTTTCCATTTTTGTTTGTCTGAGGTGTTTTATTTCACTTCTGATTTCTTTGTTGACCCATTGGTTGGTCAGTAGCATGTTGTTTAGTCTCCACATAGTTGTGAATTTTCCAGTTTTCCTCTTGTAGTTGATTTCTAGTCTCATACCATTGTGGTCAGAAAAGATGCTAGATATGATTTTAATCTTCTCAAATTTGTTAAGGCTTGTTTTGTGGCCTAACATATGATCTATCCTGGAGACTGTTCCATGAGCTTTTGAGAATATGTCTTCTGTCGCTTTTGGATGGAATATTCTGTATATATTTGTTAAGCCCATGTGGTCTAATGCATCATTCAAGGCCAATATTTCCTTATTGTTTTCTGTCTGGATGTTCTATCCATTGACTTAAGTGGGGTGTCAAAGTCCCTTGTTACTGTATTGCTGATAATTTCTCCCTTTAGGTTTGTTAATATTTGCTTTATATATTTAGGTGTTCCTATGTTGTCCATATATATTTACAAATGTCATATCCTCTTGTTGGATTTACCACTCTTATCATTAGGTAATGCCCTTGTCTTTCTTTACAGTTTTTGTTTTAAAGTCTATTTTGTTTGATATGAGTGTAGCTTACCCCAGCGTTCTTTTGGTTTCTACTTGCATAAAACATCTTTTTCTATCCCTTCACTTTCAGTATGTGTGTGTCCTTACATCTGAAGTGAGTCTCTTGTGGGTAGTATAGAGATGGGTCTTTTTATTTTATTTTATTATTTATTAATTAAAAAAAAGATTTATTTATTCATGAGAGACACACAGAGAGAGAGAAAGAGAGAGAGAGAGAGAGAGAGAGGCAGAGACATAGGCAGAGGGAGAAGCAGGCTCCACGCAGGGAGCCTGATGTGGGACTCTATCCTGGGACTCCAGGATTACACCCTGGCCAAAGGCAGGTGAAGCGCTTAGCCACCCAGGTGTTCTGAGATGGGTCTTTTTAAATCTATTCAGCCACTCTGTGTCTTTGATTTGGAGAATTTAGTCCATTTACATTTACAGTAATTATTGATAGGTATGTACTTGCTGACATTGACATTCATTGTTTTCTGGCTCTTTCATAGTTCCTCTCTATTCCTTTCTTCTCTTGTTCTCTTTCACTGTGGTTGGATGACTCTCTTTAGTGGTATTCTTAGATTTCTTTCTCCTCTTTTGTGTTCTACTATAGGTTTCTGCTTGGTGGTTACCATGAGGCTTACACATAACAAATTGTATTTTTAACAGTCTATTTTAAGTTGATAGCAACTGAAGTTTGAACACATTCTAAAGCCCTACATTTTTATCCCCCTCCATGTTTTATGTTTTTGAGGTCATATTTTACATCTTTTTATTTTGTGTATTTCTTAACTTATTATGGTGGTTATAACTATTTTTTTACAACTTTTGCCTTTTAACCTTCATACTGGCTTTATAAGTGATTAATTCACTATCTTTCTATATGTTTATCTTTACCAGTGAGATTTATACTTTCATATATTTTCTTGTTACTAGTTAGCACCTTTTCTCTTCAGCTTAAAGAAGTCCCTTTAACATTTCATGTAAGTGTTGATGAATTCCTTTAGCTTTTGCTTGTCTGGAAAACTCTCTATTTCACCTCCACTTCTGAATGATAACTTTGCTAAGTAGTGTTCCGGTTGGAAGTTTTTTCTTATCAGCACTTTGAATATATCATACCATTTCTTCTGGCCTGCAGCTTCTGCCTGAAATTCTGCAAATAGGCTTGTGGGGTCTCCCTGTATGCAACAAATTGTTTTTCCTCTTGCCACTTTTATGATTCTCTCCTTGCCTTTAACTATAATACTTTAGTTATAATGTGTCTTGGTAAGGCTCTCTTTGAGTTTGTCTTATTATGGTTTTTCTTGGACCTGGATGTCTGTTTTTTTTTTTTTTTTTTCCCTGCCTTTCAGTTTGATGCTCTAAAATGAAGAAAGAGTCTCTTCTATATAAACTTCTGGGCACTTTTCAAAGGGTGCTCCTGGGCTGAGGCCTGGGGCAGGTGAGTCGGTTTGCAGTTTCTCCATTCAGCACACCTCTGTGCTTCAACTCTACCAGTTGGTCTTATTAGCCAGATGTTTTGGGGGTTCATCTCTCAGATGCCTGTCTAAAAGTTGGGGTGCCTGATCTGGGATATAAGTCCTTTGCTTCTGAGGGTGAAGCTCCATGTTTTGAGTTCCCTCCTGATAGTGGGTGGCCCTGTCTGGGGTGGTACTTATGCTGAGATTTTATCTCAGTCTTTCCTACCCACTTCCGTGTGGTTTCCCTCCCTTTTGTTGATGTGATGGGGTGGTTCTGATAGTTTTTTTTCCCCCCAGAGGAATTTAGTGTTCTGTGGGAGGAGCTAAGTTTAAGATCTACTTATGTTGCCTTCTTGAACCAGAACCCCTAGTTTCCATCTTTTTGCCTTTCTTTTTCCTCTTCATTTTTGTATTTACACATATATGATCTAAAGCATACAAAGCCCCAGAGTACATGATGCCACTACATTACAGTCTTTGCTAAAGTTATCTTTCAATACTTGTGTGTTTCAACACCTAGCATACAAGATGTACAAGAAGAGATTGAAGAATGAACACAGAAAAAGGGACACAGGTTGTGCAGAAGGCTGCCATAAAAAGAAATCCAGTTCTCCTAAAGAGACTGGTGCTTTCTTGGAGCTGAATGAAGAAGTTGCCATAACTCCTGGACCATCAGTTGCAGTGGATCTCCACACAGCTCTTGAACCAAGCAGCCACATCACTTCATGTACCTAGTAAGGTTTGCTGGCCTGGCTGGTCTTCATCTTCCTCAGTGGCCAGTAAAGAGTGCAGAGTTGATGTGTGTATCTCATTGGCAGGGCCTCTGGGAATATTTGAATATTTATATTTTCATGTGGTTTGTGAATTGTTATAGGATCCATTTTTGGGAATCTATTTGGCCTGTTCCTGGGAGCTTTTTTTGGGGGGGAGGGTTGCACAATATATTTATTGGCTGCTGTGTGTGTTCTTGTCTTCCTTTGCAGTGAAGAGTAACACTTGTTGTCATGTGAAGTCTTCCTGGATTAGATATAGCCTCCCACTGCATACAACTTTTATAAAAAAATGTGGCCATTTTTTAAGGGCTTGGAAATCTTTTTTTGGATTATAGATATAATACAAGTGTAGAGGGAATTAATGACCACTTGAGGTTAAAATGTGAATGCCCCGTATTTTCACTTCCTCACGATAGGCTCATGTATAGCCTTCTAATTTTTGTTTATATCATTTTGAGAAACGTTGAGATCATTCCATATATACTGTCTCATAAGTCACTTAATGACATATTATGGAGAATCTTGACATGTCAGTCTTTGTTGACTACCTCATTCTTTAGAACAATGGCTTCATACATAAAAGTATTCCATTGCATCGAAGGACTATAATTTATTTAACCATTCCTTATTGGTGGGCATTTAGATAGCTTTGAACTTATTGGTATTACAATGCTGCTACAAATACCTGTACTGTTGTGCAAGTGTTTTTGGAGGATCACTTCCTGTGACTTGAATTGCCAGGCCAACCTCATATTAAAATGTTGGACAGGCTGCTGTCCAGTGATGTATAGCAGTGCCTGAGTGGGGTTGGCTTCCCACAGTTGCACCAGTCTAAAGAATGATCAATTCTGATTTGTAAAAATATCTCATTTAAAATTGCACTTAAAAAATGATGAGTGAAGAGTATTTTTCATGATTACTTGCCTATTCATGTCCTTTGCCTGCCTTTCTATTGTACTTTTTCCTTTTTTATTGATACATTGTAACCTATTATGGATATGACCCTCTGTCTTGTTTTGTGAAGATTTTACCTACTTTTAATCTTTTATCCTTTTTCTGTCTTTTGCCATATAGAAGTTTTATATTTTTTACATATTCAGCTTTATTAGTCTTTTAAAAAATGCTTTTTGACCTTCATATCTGTCAAATATTAGAATATTTATATTTCTGTGTGTATTATGAATTGTGATAGCATTTCTTTTTGAGAATATATTTGGTCCCTTTGCGGGAAGTTCTGTTTGGGGGTTTGCATGATGTATTTACTATCTTGCTGTGTGTACTGTCTGGCAGTAGGTAAAACCCATCCCCCTCTATTCTTACATTATTAAAAATATTTCCCATATATTTTTCTATGACTTTTATGGACTAAATATGTAAATGTTTATTCCATTTTGAATTTACGTTTTTGTATAGTGTGTTAAGAATATAATTTTTTTATGGTTAATTAATTGTTCCAACATCATATATTGAATCATTCATCTTTCCTGATTTGAAATGCCACCTTTCTCACACAACTTCTTATCTAATGTTTTTGCTGGGACTGTATTTAGTTTCCTTTTGCTCTGTTTTTCTGATTTGTAAGTTTTGAAATACGTGAGAAGGAGTATTGTCTAAGATTTAGTGTTTTACAATTTTCAATATTTCCAAGAACCTGTGGATTAGTATAGTGAGTATTGGGGCATTTTCATGACAATTAAGAACAGCTCTGTGGTGATACAGAAACAGACCCATTAGGTATCATAAGTATATTTATATGGAAAAGAACTATGCAGGCTGTGACATGTTAGTTCTCAACTGCTGCTTTATTTCTTGAGGATTCCCATTTGTCTACCTGATAAATGTGTGTGTGTCAAGAAGCTGGTGTGCTGTGTGCAGGCACCTGGGACATGTAGCAGTAACAAGGCAGGAAGAGTTCCTGCTGGCATGGTTCGTAGTCTAGTGGGAATAGATCCCTGCATTGAGCAGTCAGTGGAGTTGGGCATTAACAGAAATTCCCCATTCTAAAATGAGTATTATGGGCGGCCCTGGTGGCGCAGCGGTTTAGTGCCGCCTGCAGCCCAGGGCGTGATCTGGAGACCCTGGATCGAGTCCCACATCTGGCTTTCTGCATGGAGCCTGCTTGTGTCTCTGTTTTTCTCTCTTTCTCTCCCTGCATCTCTATGAACAAATAAATAAAAAAATCTTTAAAAAAAATAAATAAAATGAGCATTAATATGAATTTTAAAGAATCCATAAAAAAATGAATTTCTAAATTGTTTTTCTAAATAGGCACCTAACTCAAACTGGTGAAATCCAATGCTCCAATTCTGAAAACACGGAGTATGTGGTTAGTATCTACCACAGTCAGGACAGGTCTGGGGACAAGACCACCAAAAGCCATCCTTTAAGACAGTCACAACACAAATCAACGTGTAAGGGTTTGAAAGTAGTCTGGTCAGAAAACTGCCATCTTCAGAAGTGGTTTGTAAATGTGTCACTGAGAAGTTGAAGCAGTCACGTTGTCCTGGAGGCTACACATTAGCATGAGGAATGTAATGAGGGGGGGCAAAAAACTCCAAATGAATAAAAATTGCATTTTAACTAATTTACATAATCTGGGTTCTGAAAGTTGGTGCGTATATGAAGCCCAGAAGTAGGGCCGGAGAAATAATGTTAAGAAGGACTTCAGCTCCATGTCTGGAAAAGAGCTGCCAGAGAGCTGAGGCCACATAGCACAGTGGGAAGAACACGGGCTCCTTGCTGTATCCCACGTAAAGAGCCAGGGCGCCTTGGGAGCTCTGGGTGGAAGTTAGGTGGACTTGGAGTTGAATTCAAGCTTTGCTCTGTGGGCAGCACTGGGCAAGTGCCACAGTTCATCCTAGACTACACCCTGGCCTGACCCAGTTTAATAAGTCATAGTTTAGCCTCTAAGCAGCCTTCTGACCTGCCTTTGTACTTTGCCCACCGCACGGGACCCCACGTGAATGACTACTCATTCCACAGGACAGAGCAAACCTAAAAAGTTGGTAAAATAGCTTATTAGTGAGTGTCCCGAGTTTGCTTAGCGTGACCTCTAGAATACAGTTTGGGGTGAATGGAGAAAATGGATGAAAATAGGTAGTCGTCTTCATGAAGCTGAAGACCACTTATAAACACTTCCTGTCTGTGAATTCTCAACAGTTAAAAATTCAGATGTTTCTGGGGTCAGGAAGATCTTAAAAGATTGACAGTGTTTGCTACTAAGGAATGGCAGAGCTGAAAAGACACACGCTGCTTGCCTGCTTGCTGCTACCCTGTATCTACTGTTTCCAAGATTTTGTTCAGGACAGCAGTGTGACTAGCTGAAAATAGCTTTCCTGAAAGTAGAGATGCCTATGTGACACAGTTCTTGCTAATAAGATAGAAATCTGCTGAGTGATTTCTGGAAAATTTCATTTTCTTGCCCTAGGCACTGATTGATCCTTTCTCCTTGTCAATCCTATTTCCTTCCTGGAATGTGGATTTAGTAGCTGGAGCTGAGGCAGCCATTTTCAGACAGTGAAGGCAAGGCCAGGATAATTCTGTATCTGCTGACATTCTTGAACTATAGACTCAACTCCAGCAACTGCATACTTTTGAACCTGCTTTCTTAGCGAAAGAAATGTCCAATTTGTAGATGGCCATTTGGTTAGTTTTTGGCAACTTGTCAAATGCAATTCCAAATTATTATATTACATTTGCTTTGGCTTTAAAACATTATGCAGGTTAGGACACCTGGGTGGCTCAGGGTTGAGCGTCTGCCTTTGGCTCAGGGCGTGATCCTGGAGACCCGGGATCGAGTCCCACGTCTGGCTCCCTGTGTGGAGCCTGCTTCTCTCTTTGCCTGTCTCTGCCTCGCTCTCTCTCTGTGCCTCTCATGAATAAATAAATAAAATCTTAAAAAAATATTATGCAGGTTAATGTATAATTTGTTACATTTATCTCCACCATAACAAAGTCCCTTGAATATTTCTGAATTACATAAAATGGGATCACGTTCTTTCACTGCCAAGGTGTCTGTCACCAGAGGATAACTTTGGTGAGCTGTTCTTTTAATTTCTTGGATATATCCATTTAAATTCTAGTTATTTTATTTATTTTTAAAAAAGATTTTATTTATTCATGAGAGAGAGAGAGAGAGGCAGAGACACAGGGAGAGGAGAAGCAGGCTCCATGCAGGGAGCCCGACGTGGGACTCGATCCTGGGTCTCCAGGACCAGGCCCTGGACCGAAGGCAGGTGCTAAACCGCTGAGCCACCCAGGGATCCCCAAAATCTACTTATATGAAAGAGATCTAGCATGCTATCTGAAACCACAGATGTGAACACTTGATTTTTTTTCTCAACTATTTTTCTCCTTTAAACATGATAATTCAGAAATATTCTTATTTTTTTAAAAAGATTTTATTTATTTATTCATGAGAGACACACACAGAGAGAGAAAGGTAGAGACACAGGCAGAAGGAGAAGCAGGCTTCCTGCAAGGAGCCTAATATGGGACTCGATCCTGGATCCTGGGATCATGCCCTGAGCTGAAGGCAGATGCTCAACCGGGCGTCCCTAGAAATATTTTTATTAATGGCATTTACCAAAAGTTTTGATTTGGGGACAAATGCTGTTTCTAGATTTGCAATACTTAGGACTATACTTAAGAAACTTTTTTTTTTTGTTGTTGTTGTTGGTACAACACACTTCGGTTTCTGTAGCACAGTTGTCATGGGGAAAGAGCTGTTCTGGCCACCTTGTTTCCCAGCTTCTTTGCACTCGGGGGCACCTTATGGCCAGTTCTTGCTGATGGAGGGAGTGGCAACGATGTCCTTTGCTTTTAGGCCTGCCCACCTCAGAAAATCCCCCATGGGTGGTCCTCTATGCTCCTTCCCCTTTCTGGCTAGGGGAATGGAGACAATTCCCAGGATGACCTTGGAAGTTGTGTGTTGATTATAGAAACTCCATCAGCCTGGGTTCCTGAAAACTGGAGAGAGAGCTATCTTGCCGAGCTGTTCCCCTACTTAGAACTGTTAGATACATGAGAAATAAGCTCCTATTAGGTTTGAGCCATTACATGCTCTGGTGTATATTTTATAGTACTTGGCTATCTAATGTGTTAAGAGCCACATTATATTTATCCATTCATTTGCTATTTGAGTGCCTCCATGTGCCACTCTGGCTCTGTGGCCTTGCCATGCGAACGCCAAGTGCTTTATGACCAGAGTAGTCCTAGCAAATGTCTCATCCCATTCCATGGTAGTGGAGCCAGGTCCCAGATGAGGGCGGTAACATGTTTGCTATAATGAAGTTTCCATTCAGGGGTTGTAAACTGAAACCACATTTTCTTGCCACAGTTTCCATTTCCTAGCTACATTCTTTCCAGAAAAAGGATCCTTCAGTTTTCCCCTCTCCCATCTCTGTTGACTGCAGATGATAGCTAATCACCTCCAGCTGTACTGGCTCCCAGCGCCCTGCTGGCCTGGTTTCCTGTGCTTGTGACAGGAAAACAAGGACTCCGGATTCCAACGCGCTCAGAGCAGAGGTTTCCAAATATCTTTTAAAGCAATAGAAACCTTTTCTTTCTTTTCAAGTGAAATCTTCAGCTACAATGCAATCTATAAAAAACTGATCTGATTGAAGTAGGAACAGTGGTGGTGATGCTTCTCTTGCCAGATCTGGAGCTACTTCAGATCGGGTGGGCAGTCAAATGTATGGCTGTGGGGCTCGGTGCACTTACTGATACATCGTGCCCTCAAACAACCTCTGATACTGAGGATTGGGTTCCAGCAAATCATTGCACTTGGGTTAGATCAGAAATTCAAACTTACTAGTTCCAACTGGTTAGTCCCACGAGCACGAATCAAGCGGTCTCCGGGGTTGCACTGGCATCACTCACGGCCGAGGGGAAGACTGCTGCTCGCGAATTAGGACTGAGGGAAACGTGGTCCGGGTTGCGAATGAGAAGCAGGCTCTCCGAGGCAGATCTCTTTCCCTTCAGGCAGAACCAAATATAACCTCCCAGGAAATGTGATACTGTTTTCTTTTGATTACCCCTTGTCAGCTTAGATATTCTGAGTTTTACCACAATTGGAACTTGAAAGTATCCTGATTTATGCATCAGGTACAGTAAGCTGGCACCATTCTCAGGGAGGCAGAGGGGAGATGGAATGAATGTTCTAGCTCCTGTTGGTCAGTACATGACCCTCATGTCAGACCCTGATGAAGATCTACCAGGGTTTCTTTTTTTTTTTTTTTTTTCTACCAGGGTTTCTAACCACACTCTTGGTCCCTCTGACTGGCATGACTGGGACCAAGTGGGGAGACAGGAAGTTGGGGTCCAGGAGTTCTTGCTTCCCCTGGGGCCTGGGTGTTGTTGAGAAATAACACAGAGGGGAGGTGGGTGGAGGAATGGGATAACTGGGGGATGGGCATTCAGGAGGGCACGTGATGTAATGAACATATGCCATTGATGAATCAATAAACTCTATCCCTGTAACTAATAATAAACTTTATGTTAACTAATTGAATTTAAATTTAGAAAAAAAAGGAAGGAAATACACTGAAGGGGCACCTGGATGGCTCAGTCCGTTAAGTGTCTGACTCTTGATCTCAGCTCAGTTCTTGATCTCAGGGTGCTGAGTTCAAGCCCCTCCACACTGTGGGTAGAGCTTACTAAAAAAAGAAGAAGAAAAAAAAAGAACACACGGAAAATGTTTGCACACACTTTGGCTTGCTCATATTTTTTAAGATGCATTTTTATTTACAAAGTGAGATGATGTATAACAAACATAATGAAGTTACAAATGTATCTGATAACTCCATTTTCATGAAAAAGTATATAAATATATTACAGAAAATTCCATATAGTAAACATCTGCTACTTTTTTCTATGCCAGTATTACTGTCATTTAAAGCTTAAATACTGGTTTCAAGTATCCCCTATAAAATAATTCTATTAAAATACTGGAAAAAAAATTTTGCTATAAACAAGATTGGTGCATTAAAAATAGACTTGGTGTGTCCTTGTAACATCAGCTATAATCAAATGCTTCCTTGATCATCCCTAACATGTGCACTGTTCAGTTAGTGTTAAAAACTTTTAAATTCTCACAGGTTAAAGTAGCTGTAAAAATACAGCAGTTCGGCATGACTTATTGTTGTGAAGAATGCCCCTCTAAGGTAGAGGAGAATAAGGATAATGATACTGTGTGAACTTGCTGCCTGTGATCTTTATTTTAAGCAGAGAACAGGAACACCTGTTGGAGGTTTGGAGAGAGATGAAGAAGCATCCAGAGGCTGTTCTTTTCACGTTACTTCAAAAGCTGTGGCTGTTCTTTTTGCTCTTCTTCAGTTTGAAGACGTGTCAGTACATAAAGGATGACTTGATAGCAGAAAATATATTGATCCTATGGCCAAAAAAGAGAGAGAGAGAGAGAGAGAGAGAGAAAGTAGGATGACTCTAGATGTATAATGTGAAACACACACACACACACACACATACATTGTGTTGGAGTAATTTTGAAAATATGGAAAAATTTTGTTATAATGTTTAATATAAGAAGATATAGAATTGTATAGTGTCATAAAAATTATAAGAAACAGACAGATTGAGAAAATGAGGAGGGGAAAAGCAGCCGTGGGAGTGAGTGGGTGGGTAGGTGGAAATATCCCAGAGTCCTGACACTTTTTTGTGCTTTGGTAATATTTATGATTTGCTCTTATAATGGAAAAATAAACTCCCTACAAAATTTCCTCTAGATTTATTGGACTCATCTTGATGTTTTGAAATGTCAAGAAATTAATACCCAAGAAGCTACACAAAATAATGTTCTTTAATATCTGGAACCAAAGAATATGGAAATCAAAGTTTTTGGAAAATTAACTTTTTTTTTTTTTGGTGAAATTACTCTGTTAGTTGGTGGTACCAGGATCTGAGTTTTTTTATTACACTCTGCAAGGAATTAATGAGTCTGAAGGTAAATAGAAAAAATTCACAATACACTAAATGGAAAGAAATAAAACAACTACAGTTGAATCTCATTTAAAATAGTTGCCTGTATGTGAGCATTCATGCCTGTGTGCATGTGCTTGGCCTAAAGACTGTAAGAATGTTGCCTAAAACATGAACAATTCTGAAGAGTAGGAATACGAGTCATCCTTTTATTTCCTTTCTGCTCATCTGTATTTTAATTTGTCCACATTTGCACATGATCATCCATGACTTTCTCTCACGCTACAAACAATCCATTAGCAAACCTACTTCACTCAACGTCCTCTTTTCCCTATATCCACACTATTCTGGTCTGGGCCCACTGCCTGCCACCAAACTGACCTCCCTGCTTCTAACCCTGCATCTTCCTCCCCAAATCAGGTCTTATTTTTGCACAGTAAACACAGAGCACCTTGAAAATGTGAATCAAATCATGTCAGTCCACGCTGATAATCCTACAATGCCTCCATTTCACTCAGAGGAAAGCCCAGGCCTTGGTCCCGTCACCTCCCCTTCTCACCTCAGCCACACCGGCCATGGCCATTCTAAAACACACAAGGCCTGCTCCTGCCTCGGATCTCCACACAGGTGCTTCTTTCTGCCTGAGATGCTCTTACTCTCAAATAGCCTCATGCCCTCACTGCACTTCCTCCAAATCTTTGCTTTAGTGTTAACTTTCTCAGTGTTGCTACCTGACTTAAAATACCTCCCCCAGCCAGCCAAGACTCCTCCTCTTTGCCTAGCTCTATTTTTTTTTTCTTCTTCCTCTAAAGCACTTATTACTTTCAAAGATCCTATATAACTTACTTGGTTAACCGGCTTAATATCTGCCTTCCTCATCACCACCCCATGAGAAGATCTTTGTTATTCTAGCAGGGATCTTCGTTCCATTCACTGATGTTCTCCAAGTACTCACAAGAGTGCCTGGTCCATAGTAGGCAGATAAATAAATTATCTGTTAAATGAGTGAATTTCCTGGGTCTAAGGAACCCAGGAAATGTACAGATCGGTATGCTTTCTTTACCTAAAAAATCTGTAAATCAGGGGCAGCCCGGGTGGCTCAGCAGTTTAGCACTGCCTTCAGCCCAGGGCGTGATCCTGGGGACCTGGAATCGAGTCCCACGTCAGGCTCCCTGCATGGAGCCTGCTTCTCCCTCTGCCTATGTCTCTGCCTCTCGCTCTGTGTCTCTCATGAATAAATAAGTAAAATCTTAAAAAAAAAAAAAAGTGTAAATCAGCTTAATATTTAGATTTAACTTGAATCAAAAATATATGAAGGGAAAGTGGGCAAATTTTAATTTTAAAGATAGTAAACTTCTATATTCTTCAAAAGGTAGAGAAATGTGAATTTATAGATTTGTAAAAATAGCTTCCATGTCCCTCCTCACAATATAAACAATAAGGGGAGGGAGCTCTCAGAACAGGCCGAGACTCTACACGAGCAGTTCCTGTAGGTCAGTGGGTGATAGTAACCCATGGTTTGATTTAGAGAAATGAAAACTCAAAACAGGAGACAGAGCCACCCATTCACTCATCCCCAGGAGTGCCCCCTCCAAGCTAAGCACCGCCAGCCTGTCTGCCTTCTGGACTTGCTGTCAATGCTGCTGAATCCATTCCCTCTCAGGGAATTTCTGTGGCAAGAATGGTACCTTCTATATCCTTTTAAAGTTGGAAATAAAGAACACCTCTAATTATACACTATTTTCTACCACCCCAATGCCCCCCCCCCCCCCCCGCCCATGCTGCCCCGTTCTCTGTATAACGTTCAGTGCAGATACGGCATTTCTTCATTTCCTGTATTTAAATTAAAGGCAAAATTTAAGTGAGATAGCTTTAAAATATTTTCATTCTTTTTCTGAATTAGTCCTCATGCTTAAAAAAAGGTCCCTTATCACCACAAACCTTTGGTTTTATGTAATAAAGTGGGGACCCTTTAAAAAGAGAAATGTTTTAATCAGAATTTGAAAACATCAGAATCTTCATGAAAATCCTCATTAGGAGACCCCAAGACTCACCTCTGTCTGAACCATTCCATGCCTTTGTAGTCTCATGCAGCGCACTAAGTCAGAGATGTCAAACTGCCAAAGGAAACAAGGTTTGTATGTTAGACAAAAAGGGTTACCGAATTTAAACCCCAAAGATTCCATACCTCGTTCTCCTTCTCCTTCTAGCAGTCTTGGGAAACTGTTCTGTACAAAAGAAGTCAGTGGACTGACTCTGCCATCATTTGATAATTTTATTTATGATATTTTTAAGAATTAGGGGAGGTGATTCTATTTGAAAATCCTGTAACAACAACCAAACAAAAAATCCCCAACAGAAATTCTCTTCCCTTTGGAATCTGACTACTTTCTAATATCACCATTTAAAAGAAACAAGGCAAACTACTTTTCCTACAGTTTGCTTTTCAGAATGACATTCTTGATCTTTTTTTATTTTCACTGATATTAACAATTTGAAACAAGGGAGAAATAAACTGTTTTGTTTTGTTCCACTTAAATTATTATGGTAGATACGATAGTGTGTGAAGAGCAAACTAGAACTGCTTTTAACTGAAATTCTTTAAGAGACAATGATTTTAATTGCTTACGTACAGTAAGATTTCTAACGTTTTAAGTGAGGCTTATACTAATTTAGATTTTAAGTAAAATTAAACTCATCAATTGTGTTTACTTAGTAATATTTTTAAAAACATTTTATTTATTTATTCATGAGAGAGACTGAGAGAGAGGCAGAGACATAGGCAGAGGGAGAAGCAAGCCTCTCTGTGGGAGCCCAACGTGGGACTCGATCCCGGGACCCCAGGATCATGCCCTGGGCCAGAGATAGATGCTCAACCACCAACCTACCCAGGCATCCCACTTAGTAATTCCTTAAATATACTATCTTCTGTGCTTATATATATATATATATATTTTTTTTTTAATAAAGATTTTTATTTATTCACTTGAGAGAGAGATAGCACTAGTTGGGGGAGGGGTGAAGGGGCAGAGGGACAAGCAGGCTCCCCGCTGAGTAAGACTGATGTGGGGCCTGATCCCAGGACCCCAAAATAATGACTTAAGCCAAAGGCAGACACACTTTACTGAATGAACCACCCAGGTGCCTTATTTTTTAAGTAAGCTCTACACCCAATGTGAGGCTTGAACTCAAGACCCAAGATCAAGAGTTGCATGCTCTACTGACTAAGCTAGCCAGGCACCCCACTGCTTCAATATTTCTATCCTTAAGTGTGATAGTGACACTGACTTTATCTTATACAAGCCTATACTGTAAAGAGTAAAATGCAATACTGTAAAAGGGACTTTTTGGCAGAGAGAGAAAAAAGAAGCGGGCTTCCTGAAGAGAGCCTGAAGTGGACCAGATTCCAGAACTCCAGGATCACACCCTGAGCCGAAGGCAAGACGCTCAACCGCTGGGCACCCAGGTGTCCCTGTATAAGGGACTTTTGAGCACATGTTTAAAACTGGTAAAACAAATATGAAATTGAAGTATTATTTCTTTTTGATTATGGTCTGGGCAGTTTTGAACATTACTAAAATACAATTTGATATAGCAAGAGAATGAAGGCATTAATTTTTTAAAAAAGATTTTATTTATTTATTCATGAGAGACATAGAGAGAGAGGCAGAGAGAGATGCAGGCTCCAAGCAGGGAGCTGGATGTGGGACTCGATCCCAGGAATCCAGGATCATGTCCTGGGTCTAAGGCAGGCACCCAACCACTGAGCCACCTAGGCGTCCCCAAATGAAGGCATTCATAAAAGCTACTAAATAGAGGTGCCTGGCTGCCCCGTTGGTGGAGGATGTGACTCTTCATTTTAGAGTTGTGAGTTCGAGCCCCATCTTGCGTATAGAGATTACTTAAAAAAATACTTAATTCCCTCCCCTGCCCCAAACCCCTGCTAAATAAGAAAATTCCAAGATCATAACACGCTATTAAAAATTAGATTCCACTGTTATTTCTGGCTGAATGCTGGTTCAGTCTGTATCTTGTACTCACTTCAAGATCTTGACTGATTAATCCTAAGACCACATCTATGCATATCAGGGTCCCTGAACGTCCAATGCCAGCACTGCAGTGTGTGATGATTGGGCCGGATCTATGAATGTGTCTCATGTAAGAGATAAAAGTAAGCAAGTCATCTGGCTGAGAAGGTGTATCATGGTCTGGCCAGGCAGTGAAATTCAGATGAGAAATATGTCGCATCTCTCCTGTCTGAAATTGTACATCAAAAGAAATAGATAAATATTATATTGTTCACATATATGTTTTAGTTCTTATTAATACACTGTCCTTCAAACTTTGACTTGCCCAACTGATCAAATCAAAAGAAAGGCGCTAGAGACAAAAACAGTACATCAAACAACACATGGAGGGTCTTTATCAAGGAGGTTGCTAAATCCACATTTTAAATACTGGTGAAAACTACTTTTTGAAACCCTAAAAGCAAATTACATTTTAATATGAATAACAACCTTTTCTAAATTGCTGTACTTCATATTCACTCTGGATAAAAGCCAAAGTCATTGAAATGGCTTACAAGCCCTACATAATCTGACCCAGCTACTTCTCAGACCTAACCTGCTCCTTGTGACCACTTTGCTCTACCTACAGGGAACACTCTGTGGTTCTTTTTTTTTTTTTTTTTAAGATTATTTATTTATTTATTTATCGAGAGAGAGAGAGAGAGAGAGAGAGAGAGAAAGAGAGACAGAGAGAGAGAGAGACACCGAGGGAGAAGCAGGCTCCATGCAGGGAGCCTGACACGGGACTCAATTCAGGTCTCCACGATCATGCTCCAGGCCGAAGGCGTTGCTAAACCACTGAGCCACCCAGGCTGCCCTGCCTGTGGTTCTTTAAAAACACTAGGCACAGTTCAGGTCAGGGTCTTTGCACTTGCTCTTTCTGACTGAAATTCTCCCCCCACCTCTCCACTGCCCCATCCCTGTGGCTCAATCAACTCCTTGAGGATTTTTTCCACAGCAACATCAACACTAATATTTCCTCATTAGCAAGTAAACTCCATGAGGTCAGGGATTTCTTTCTGTCTGTGTTGCTAACTGCTGAATCTCTAGATTTCATAACAGGGCCCGAGCTCTACAAGCCATGTGTTAATTAAACATATCACTTAAGGAATACTGAACAATTGTGTTAGCATAAGTAATCGGTAGGCTGGTATAAATGAACAAGAAAGTATAATCTTCAATTCTTTATAAAATCACATCAAAAACTATGAAGGAGGGATCCCTGGGTGGCTCAGCAGTTTAATGCCTGCCCTCGGCCCAGGGCGTGATCCTGGAGACCCGGGATCGAGTCCCACGTTGGGCTCCCTACATGGAGCCTGCTTCTCCCTCTGCCTGTGTCTCTGCCACTCTCTATGTGTGTGTCCCTCATGAATAAATAAATAAAATCTTAAAAAAAAAACTATGAAGGAAATCATTAGGCTATATTTACATGTGACCAATGGACTCAAGTCAAACCCCAAAGGGAAACCAATTACAGTGGACCCTCGAACAACAAGAGTTTGAATTGTATAGGTCCACTTATACAAGGATTTTTTTTTTTTTGTACAATACAGGAAATATTTTCCTTATGATTTTCTTAACATTTTCCTTTCAGTAGCTTACTTTGTTGTAAGAATCAGTGTATATAATACATATAGTAAACAAAATATGTGTTAATTGACTATGTTATTGGTAAGGCTTCCAGTCAATAGCAGGCTATCCGTTAAATTTTGAGTCAAAAGTTCTACATGGATTTTGGACTGCATGGAAGTCAGTGTCCCTAACCCCTATGTTGTTTTAAGGCGTTAAGCTTGTATTACTGGAGTTGGGGTGGGGGTGGGGAGGAGGGTGAAATTGAGGGGGCATGGAGGAGAGTAAAAGTAGCAGTTTTACTTAAGGTGTATCCACTTATCTAATCCATGCTAAATTGATTCAGTGGTTATGTGGCTGCAGAAGGAATTACCCAATGACAAATATTTATGCTACAATTGCCCATGTATTGCTAAATATGTTGTGTTTATAGGGGAATATTTGCTACCTGGAGATTTTTCAAAAACAGGTTATTTCTTTTTCAAAGATATTTCATTTATTTATTCATGAGAGACACAGGGAGAGAGGCAGAGACATAGGCAGAGGGAGAAGCAGGCTCCATGCAGAGAGCCTGATGCAGGACTCGATCCTAGGACCCCAGGATCACTCCCTGAGCTGAAGGCAGATGCTCAACCACTGAGCCACCCAGGTGTCCCTAAAAAACAGTTTTATTCACTCTTTTTAGAGATGATAGCACATAGCTTCTGAGCCATTCTGTTCTATCAGTGAGCAAAGGATAATGGGTGGTCACTTTAAAGCCTGTATTCTCATTTTCATCCTAATACAGTACATACTGGAGGAAACTGGCAGAGTCTGAAGAAGGTCACAGTTTAGTTTCTATTAGGTCAAAAATAGTGGGTGACATTAGTTCCAGTGAAATAGGAAGGTGGCTCTCACTCAGAAATACATTGACGCTATCATGGAAAGTGTCCAGGCCGACATTCTAACCAGGAGATGGAAAGATTTAACTCACTTACCTGAATCTCTTCTAGGGCCATTGCCCTTACTACAAAGCCCTTCAGCTGCTGCATTCTCACGAGAGCCAGCCGAAGCCTGTCATTGACCATTGTTGTTTGGCCTAGGATGTTAGGCCAATAGCGCTGGCATTTGATTTTTTCTCCTTCTACTTCTTGGGTCATCATGGCGATCACTGTAGATTTTTGTTCCCAAATCATCTGCCAGAAATCTCCAACAGTTGTAGGGAGAGGTCCTTGGCAGGCAATGTAAACGAACTCTTCTTTTCCCACTGGTATCTTAATGAAGCTGGCGTTGATATAGCCACCCTCATCTCCAAGAGGCACTCTTGTAGCATCATCTGTGAATTTCCCACCATAAAACAGAGCCATGTATATCATGCATTTTGTTTAAGGAGCCTTATAAACAGGGGTCAAAGATTAGGAGAAATTCCTCAGAACCATAAATGAAATAACAGACACATTTTAATAAAGGTATATTTCAAATTACAGTAGAATTGTTTTATATTTACTCATTTTACTCTTGTTACAAGTATATTTAAGATGTCAACTCAGCAAGTTTCTGACAATTTGAGGTTATTTATATAGATTTAGTTGAAAATTAAAATTAATAAATAAAAAAATATATCAATCGATACATTCAGAACTTCTTAGTAAGTTCCAAGAGAAACAAACATAACTTTGCTACTTCTTATCCAACCTTATTTTATGATGATAATAATGCTCAATTTAATGAATGACAATGCCAAAAGATTATTTCATAAAATAAAAATTAGTATTATAATGAAACTATCTAAGTACTTACTACAAATTTGCATAATTATTTCTTGTTCATCTAATTAAATTATATTCTTTTAAATCAGCAGCCAAAATAATAAACACAATAAATAAAAAGGCAGCTCACTTTATTCTCTAGGCATATAGGCTTCTATCTTTATCCGATGTAATTTCATAGTCAAAATATAAATTTTTAAACCAGTGAAAACTATATGTAAGCCATTTTATCCAAAATAATTAATTTGTACGTACTTACATATCAGAAGCAATTTCTACTTAGAGCATTTATAAATTTAATGGGTAATTTCTATGATTATCAAATTGACTTCAGTAATAGGCTTCAAAATCCTGCATCAGTTGCTCTTCTATCACTTGACTTCTGTCTCTTAGTCCATGGAAACAAATCCACTCAAGTAGTTTTGGATTTACGGCTTATCCCATTTGAATTTGAGAGACTAGTCTGGCCCTTTTTTTGGTGGTGGTGGTAGAGGCTGAAATAACTCCCACTTACTTTATGCTCAATCATTATTACTTTCATTTTTATTTTATTTTAATTAATTAATTAATGATTTTATTTATTTATTCATGAGAAAAACAGAGAGAGAGGCAGAGACACAGGCAGAGGGAGAAGCAGGCTCCACGCAGGGAGCCTGACGTGGAACTCAATCCAGGGATCATGCCCTGAGCCAAAGGCAGACGCTCAACCACTGAGCCACCCAGGCATCCCATTACTTTCATTTTTAAAATGCTAAGATACACTTTTCACAGAAAGTTTTCCAAAATAAATTTTTTGTCTTCCAACTTGGTTGAAAAAATTCTGTTGTATTATTTATTGCATGATTTATCACTATTGATTCTGTTACAGTTCTTTGATTTTAGGACTTCTTGATAAAGATAGGATCGTTGTATCATGCACAGTGTAATTCAATGTGCTAATATATATATAAATATGGCTTATGATTACTAAGAAGTTGCTAAAAATAAGCAAAGAAGTTGCTAGACATTAATATTTTGGCTATATCCATTTATAATTAAAAAATCACATGTTGATTGGTAAAATGGTAAAATGTGGGTAAGAAGAATTGCTTTTTTGCTCTTCTAGTGTCTGAGACAATTCAAACATTATAGTTGGCTCAACCATTGAGCCACCCAGGTGCTCCTAAGATTCTTCTGATTAATTTTCAGAATACATAGATAATTTAAACAGGAATTCATGTTGTATATCTAAATGTATTTGTTATTGATGTAAGCCTCTGAATATGTGCTTCTGTGTATATATGTACACTTGTGTGAGAGATAAACTAGCATAAAAATTTTAAATCAGTTCAAACTATATTAGACATACATTTGATTTGAAACCAAATTAAACTTACAGGGAAGTATATTTTTATATCGGTTCTTTCTTCTGTTTTCCTTAGTTTGTCCAATTAGACATTGATCCAAAGGTTTTAAATCTTGAAGATTCTGCAAGGAAAAATAGAAATAAAATTAAATTTGATAAGCAGTAATTCAGCCATAATTGCCAATGCTTTAAATATGCAGGGTATAAAATTGGCTACTGATCAAGGCAGATTTGAGTGTTAAGAAATAGCTTATCCTGTAAAGATAAGCTAGTCTAAAATCCCAATACTACTTTGAAATACCAGTTGTTGAAATATGTTGCTGCAAATATCTTTAGCATGTGGTAGTCAACTTTGTGAGGCTGCACTTCGTAACTTTATTTTAAAGTTCAGTTTAAAGAGGTCTATAATTGTATTTTAGGAAAAAAACCCCACAACAACTTATAAAAGCAACTTTGTCTTAAAGTAATGAGCTGCAGCAGAATTTCTTGACAATATTGTCTGTGGGGTCATGGAATAATCCATAGTAGAGTTGTGGTGAGACAGTCCTAGGTTTTAAAGTCAACTCTCACTTTTCATTCACTCAGTAATCCATCCTTTTATCCCTCCATCCATCCAAATATATATTAAAAATACCTACTAGATACAGGACACTGTAATAAGTGCTGGGAATACAGTGGTGAGAAAGAAGGTATGATTCTGGTTCTCCTTGAGCTTACAGCTTATCGGGAGAAAGAAGCAGTAAAGAAATAAATACTGTGATACATGCTTTGGAGCAATTAACAAGCTGTTATTTTAGAGAATAATAAAGATCTACTTTATAAAGGGTTGTGATGGCAGGTCCTTGGAATGGTGACATTTAAACGTAAGCCTTAAAGAAGATATTATTTCTGCAAAATGGAGAGGGAGAATATATGTCAACTATTGGGAGCTTGTTTCCATATCTATTTACATTATTGAGTATTAAATACAAAGCATCTAATACATACATACATACATATATACAAAGCATCTAGCATATTCCAGAAGCTCTCAAGAGAAGTTAGCTCCTTTTGCTTCAGTGGCTATGAAAAGTTTAGGAGGTGGGTAAAGTAAGTATATGGTTTGAGGAAGATAAACAAGGTAAACCCGAAAACCAGTGGTGCTCCATTCCTTTTTTGCCTAGTGGTAAATATGGATGTTGCCAATAAGACCACATGAGCAAAAGCTCTGGACCACTGCTGAGTTGCACGGAGGGGCATATTTCTAGAACTGTATTAAATTAAAAACTGTTGCTAATGAACCATATCTACAGTGTATTAATTATGAAGTTTAATGGTTGGAATTGACACTTGACTTAAAGAAAAAAAAAGCTCTCTATCTCTACTATGAGGCAGGGAAGGTAATCATTGGGGAGATTTATCAAGCTCCAAAGTGGCTAAAAAGAGCTCTTTATTTATTTATTTTTTTAAAGATTTATTTATTCATGAGAGACACAGAGAGAGAGGCAGAGACACAGGCAGAGGGAGACGCAGGCTCCATGCAGGAAGCCTGACGCGGAACTCGATCCTGGGACTCCAGGATCAGCCCTGGGCCAAAGACAGATACTCAACCTGCTGAGCCACCCGGGCGTCCCTAAAGAGATCTTTTTAAATTGATAGTTATTAAGAGTGCTGTTAGTTAGAAGTAAAGGTATAAAGTAATGGGCATTATCAAAATTTCTCCCACTTTTGCATAAAGTTTTGGAAAAGAATCTTTGGTAGTAGCCACTTACCTCCAGCTCCTTTGAAGGAATTCCTTGATCTAATAAACCTCGCAATGTTCGAATGACTGATTTCAACTTGCTACCAGTGTATTTACCAGAGGGAAGCACTTTGACAATGGGGAGTGCAGCAAGTTGCTCATCTGTCAGAAAGGGATGATCTAACAAGAAGACAGAAGTTGATTTTTTAAAAAAAAAGATTTTATTTATTTATTTAGAAAGAAAGCACAAGGGTTGGGGAGGGGTAGCAGGCAAGGGAGAAGCAGATTCCCTAACTGAGCAGGGAGCCCAACAAGGGATGTGTGGCTCGATCCCAGGATCCTGAGATCATGACCCAAACTGAAGGCAGACACCTAAACTGACTGAGCCATCCAGGCGCCCCAACAGCAGTTAATCTTTAAAAAAAAATTTCCCCTAAAACTAATTTAGCCAATAAGGGAACTGATTTGAGCCTATTCTCACCTCATCTATTTTTATGAGAGCAAGAGTCTTAGGAATTAATAAGGTAGGAGAACAGGTAGGCAGATACCTACAGTTAACATAAAATCTGGCCATAGCAAGGCCCTTGTACCCAACTTTTAAGAAAACACTTCACTGTTCAGAATTCTTTTTTTTATTTTTAAGATTTTATTAATCTATTCATGAGAGACACAGAGAGAGAGGCAGATACATAGGCAGAGGGAGAAGCAGGCTCCCTGTGGGGAGCCTGATGTGGGACTTGATCCCAGGACCCCAGGATCACTTCCTGAGCCAAAGGCAGTTCAACCACTGAGCCACGTAGGCGTCCTGTATTTAGAAATTCTTAAGGCTCTTGGCTCTCATGTACTTACGGTTTCTAGAAGAGTTTAATTTTTATTTATTCTTTTTGCTTTTCTTGACTCAAATGACATGATTTTTCTTGATGAAAACGTATGTAGTCTTGTTATTGCTTTGCAAAACTTAAATTAGCTTCCAAGCACATAGGGAAAAGATGAAGGGAGATGCTTCAGAAATTCCTTACAATGGGACATTTCGTTTCACTAGTAACACTGGTGTCTCCTCTCTCTACCCCTCCTTGGTACTCAGTGCCAGGAGGCAGTCTGGCATTTGATAGTTTTCTCAATACAAATGAAACTGTGGGGTCTTCAGGAGCTTATCAAACGAGTGACATCAGTGTCTTAGAAAAGATAAGTATCTAATTTAGTACCCGCTCTATGGAAACTGCTTATATCAGAAGGCAACTGATTATCCTGGAAAAAAGGAGAGGGCTCTTGATACGGTAGCTACAAAGCTACACTTGTAAATTAGTTGATTAAAGTATTTTGATGATGCAGCTACCATGTAGGCAACAATAATGCTAGGCTCTGTGGGTATACAAAGCTGTACAAGATACTTCAAGAAGCCAGACATCCGGTAGGGTGAAGGCTAGCTCTAAATACAGAGTTCAGTCATAAAAAAGAACTGTAAACTTTTACAGAACTGAGTGTAAAGGCAACAGGAGCTCAAAGGCTGGAGATGAGCATGGGCTACAGGATTTGACAAGAGCACCATCAGTGACACCAACAATCTACCTAAATTGAAAAAGTGTTAATTCAACTTCTTTAATTTCCTTTAACAACTAAGACTTCAGATGACAAAACCATGTCGTTCATTCCTTCATTGCATTAGTGTAACATGAAACACTGGATAGAGCTTCATTTCTCCACTGGCTCAGTTATAAAATAAAGAGGCAGTAATAGGTCAGAGCAATGGACTCTTGCTTTTAAAAAATGAGGCTGAGATGCTGGAGTAGTAATTTCCTAGTTTTGAGCTATTCTGCCTATTTTATTATAAATAAAATGTGTTCCTCGACTCTCATTCAGAATGGCAAAATTGTGAGTTTGTGTTTCTTTTTTCTTTTTTTTTTTTTAAAGATTTTATGTATTTATTCATGAGATGCACACAGAGAGAGGCAGAGATACAGGTAGAGGGAGAAGCAGGCTCCCTGCAGGGGCCCGATGTGGGGACTTATCCCAGGACCCCGGGATCACTACCTGAGCTGAAGGCAGAGCTCAACCACTGAGCCACCCAGGCGCCTGACTTTGTGTTTCTAAGTATTTAACACATTTATTTGTGGGTTTTCCCTCAAGCCACTGAAAATTTCAGCTTATACCTGTGCAAATACCTAGCTATATAATTGAATGTTGGTATTTGTCTATGTGATTTTATTTTACATATAGGGCCAAATAATGTACATTTACAGTTAAATAACACATCCCTATACCCAGAAAACTCATTTTCAAATGCTTATTTTTTATCCATATTTTTCACAAAAAAATTGCTCATAAAATTCTTGCCTTCACTGGAATCTTCATGGTTTGTTGTTTCTATTGGCAATTCATCACTTCCCCATGTTATCTCATCGTCATCTTCAGGCTTCCTTTCTTGTGACTTTTGAATCAAGCTATGATAACAAAACACATTGGTAATATTTTCTTGTTTTGTCCCCAAAATAAATTTAAATATTATGTTCTTGAACCCCTTGTTTCCTCTACAATTATCATGAAATATAAAAATAGATCATCTTATTAAAAAAACCCAAGTCCAGAATTCCTAAAATTCATTGGTAGGTGGAAATTAAACTGAAGTGCAGAATTGTTTAATATAGTTTAAAAAAATTTATCCTCAAACAGATCCTGTCTTTGGACCTTAGAATGAAAGAGTCCTCTTGGGAATAGAGAAAGTGGTGGTTTGTTTCTGCCCTTCAAAATGGATAACCCATTACAATTGTGTTTGTATAGTTCTCTCTCTCTCTCTCTCTCTTAAAGTAGGCTCCATGCCCAGTGTGGAGCCCAGTGTGGGGCTTGACCTCATGATCCTAAGATTAAGACCTGAGCTGAGATCAAGAGCTGGATGCTTAAATGACTGAGCCACTCAGGAGACTCTCTTTTTAACAGTTACCTACTGTTGTACTGTATGGATGTACCTTAATTTATTTATAGAAGTCTCTATTGATGAATATCCATATTTTGCTACAATTGGGGGCTAGAAGGACACTTCTGTATCAGGGTACTCACTTAATGTACTAAAGCACAGTACAAATTCTCATTATTCTATGGGTGCACAGTAGATGCCATCTCCCTGGTAAGGTAGATGGCTAGGGAAGAGAATCTAGGCAGAAGAAATGTTTAGAGATGAGATGAAAAGGATAATATAAAAGGCTGAATACATTTTTACATTTTATGATATTCAGGGGAAACAAAGCAGAATACCTCTGATGCCATGAATAGATACCATTAAAGCAAGACACGTACAATGCTCCTCAACTGTCAATAACAGGGCAGTAATTATGCTGCTTTTATGGTGGATCCTTTCCTCTTCTTCAGCCAATTGTGGGTTATAATTAACATTTTTTTTTAAAGATTTTATTTATTTATTCATGAGAGACACAGAGAGAGAGGCAGAGACACAGGCAGAGGGAGAAGCAGGCTCCCCACAAGGAGCCGATGCAGCACTTGATCCCAGCACCCCGGGATCACACCCTGAACCAAAGGCAGGTGCTCAACCGCTGAGCCACCTAGGTGTCCCTATAATTAATATTTAATTTGCAAGCTCTACATCTATAAGGTTGCCTTTGTCATCTAGTAATTCTATTTTGTCTACAAGGGTATAGTTTGGAGATCTTTCCATCAGGCATTCCTCTTATTTCTCATTCTTTTGATTAACTGCTTGTAGTATTTCATAGGTGCTTGTATGAGTATACCTTAATTTATTTTTTGTATATTATGTTTTTCTTTAGAAGTATAAATGATATTGCAATTAAATTTTTGTAGAACTGTCTTTGCACATATATGGTAGTGGGAACAATTCTTAGAAATAAAATTACTAGATTGAAGGTTATGTACTACAATTCTTTGAATCTATGACACCCATAATTGTAAGATAGACTATTATTTTGTTTACATTAAGAAATAATATTTATGATGATAAGACCCTTCATGATTTAAGAGATCTTAAAATTAAAAAGTATATATGAGTTAGTAACATGCAAATAAAACTTATATGTTAATAGTGTGTCTAATTGACACCCAAATAAATTACATACACTAATTTACCCTTCCTCCTTCCTCCTCTTTCCTAACAGAGCAGAGCCTGTATCTTTACAATTATTGGCAGCTGGCCCAGATATTTGCTAATTTTAAAAATTTAAACTGTACACATTTCTACAATAATATGTACTCCTTTTTCTAATTTTACTTGTGAAAAATTCACTGTTAATTTGCTTTTCTAGGAAAAAGCAAGTAGTTCTCTTTGATTGTTATCATCTAATATGGAGCAAAATTTATTCATGTACAATCACTTTGTTGGCCAACAATACATATAACTTTTTAAAATATTAAACAATATATTGGAAAAATCCTATTTTGATTTAGAAACTGTTTTCAAAAAGAAACAATTGTGGGGTTTTAAAATGTTTCTTATCTTCTTTGGTTTTATTTTAATTCTACTAGAAGACAATAATCATCATTTCTGGTACATTCCCTTTTTGACCTTTCTTTCATTTTTTTCCCCATGGTCAAGGATATACTTCTGTTTTTGAGGAATGTTTTAAAAAACACATTGTTACATGTCACTAGACCCTCCCTGTAATAGTAGTTTAAAAATATTATTAATATTCAACCACAGGTCCATAATTTAGTCAAACTTTTTTTATTGGAAAAGGATAAATTAATTTCAAAAGCAACATCTAAATGAAAATCTGAGCACTTCTAAAAAGAAATGAATTATTATACTTTAAAAGATTATTTTCTTACCTTTCAATTTTTACTTTTTCTTCACAATATTCTTCACAGCCATTCATTTTGACAGACTACAATACAGAGAAATAAAACTCACATTAACCCATTAAAAGAAAATCAAATAATCTCATAATGTTCAATTCTTCCCTGTTAGTTATTTCCTATATTTACTGTTATGTCCATCCTCATGTAACAAAGACATACATGACATTCAAATAATGTCAAACTGTGGCTAAGGTATCTTCAGTGACCTACGAGTTTTTGCTGGTTCCACTTATTCACCTTCACATTCATTTTGGCTTTTCATTTCTTATTTAAGGGATATTAATGGTATAGAGGTAAGGAGAAAGCAAGATGAAAAGTTAAAGTATGATTATTTAGATATGCATATTTGGTATATGCTGCTATACTATTTCAATTTTAAGATCTAAAAATGGGCTCTCCAGAAAAATCTTAGTAATATTCAGTGTGTTAAATTATCTTGCCTTTTTATTATTAAAGTGAGGAGTCTCTCCATGAAGAACATAGGTCAATCAGCTCATATTATAATTGAGTATGATGTCTCAGAGACCCAAATACTGTAGGAGCAGTTTGCTACAATTAGGAGATGCCAAATTTCATTCTTTTTTAAAAGATTTTATTTATTTATTCATTCATGAGAGACACAGAGAGGCAGAGACATAGGCAGAAGGAGGAGAGGCAGGCTCCATGCAAGGAGCCTGATGTGGGACCCAATCCCGGGACTCCAGGATCATACCCTGAGCCGAAGGCAGACACTCAACCACTGAGCCACCCAGGCACCCTCATGTTTCATTCTTATATGGTTAATAAATAATACATTTCAATCTTTATTAGGACAATTTTTTTTAAGATTTTATTCATTTATTCATGAGAGACACAGACAGACAGAGAGAGAGAGCGAGAGAGGCAGAGAAGCAGAGAGGCAGAGACACAGGCAGAGGGAGAAGCAGGCTCTATGCAAGGAGCCTGAAATGGGACTTGATCCCGGGATTCCGGGATCACACCCTGGGCCGAAGTCAGGTGCCAAACCACTGAGCACCCAGGGATCCCCTAGGACAAATTATCTTAACAAATGGGAAATTCCCTTCATTTTAAGACTGAATTATCGGGTCTCTATCTACCTCTACAATCTATCTGGTTTTACTTTCCATTTATCTGTGGCTTCAAACCCATGGGTCTTTCTTTTACTTCTTTGAAAATCGCTCACCTCTTTTCACCACAAAGTTCTTCCTATGGAAGGTACCTTTTTTTATTCAATGTGCCTTTTCCTTCTGAGGATGTTCCCTTACCACCTAGTCCAAAGTAGGTCTCCTTGGTTACTCTCTTTCGTAGCACTTTTTTTCTTTTTAAACCTCATAGATCTTATCACAACTTGTAATTGCATATTTATTTGGGTGTTCACTTAATCATTTTCTTGTCTTCTCCATTAGACTGTAAGCTCCATGGGGTCAGGAATCATATCTGTTTGTTTACCACTGTGTGCCTACACATGCTTATGCCTGAGCCACAGAAGGTTGTCTCACTTGTTTTGAGGAAGAAAAAAGTAGCATGTTTTTATCCACTGACAACTAAAAGGAACCTTCTTGAGACCTTACCTGTTTCTAGAAGTTGATTAATTTTAGGCTGGGTTAGATTTTTAATTCTAAGTGAAGTCATTTGGATTTCTTACTTCTCATCATAATCTTGGTCTAAGAATCTACCATGAGTGCAATATTTTGAAAAGTATAAAGTCTTTTATAAGAATCTAGTGCTATTAACATGAAAATAGTGAGATAAAGTCCAAGTGGAAATAATATATAGTACTACTGTAACAATGATATCAATGATAGTGATAACAATTTCCCATCACTTTTGCAAAATTCACCTGTGTATGAGGGAGAACTGGATTAAGGAGACTGGCCTTCAGTCTCTCTTCTCACTCTGGATTATAGGCTCTTTGGAGGAGGAAGTAGCTATAGTGTTGCCTCAACAAAAAGACTGCTGATCTAGACTTTCAAGTCTTTGCTAAGCAACTCCTCCAGATGGAATGCTCTTTCCCATAGCATCTCCCCTATCAAATACCTTTAAAATGCTAATTCTCTAGGAAGCTTTAATAACCATACCCATCTACTCCTGTATAGTCCCTATTATTCCCCAATTCTTTAAAACACTCTCTGAACTCCATATAAACATTTATTAGCACATCTTTCTACTATAGTTTTATTTTATCTTTAAAAATATATTATTTATTTGAGAGGAAAAAGTGAGAGACAGAACACAGTGGAGGGGGAGGGCAAAGGGAGAGGGAAAAGTAGGCTCCCCACTGAGCAGGGAGCCCTAATGCAGGGCTTGATCCCAGGACCCTGGGATCATGACCTGACCTGAGCCAAAGGCAGGCGCTTAACCGACTGAGCCATCCAGCCACCACTTTACTATGGTTTTTAAAATTATGCTTATTTCCATGTGTACAACTCCCAAATTGACTACTAGACTATGCAAGCAAATTTAGGACAGAAACCCTGACATACCTTCTTACCCTGTTACCCCAGATTAATCAGAGTCAAACTAGTTCAGCAATAGCTAAATGAAGTTTTGAAAGTTTGGATGATAATTTACATTATGTATATGACTGGTATTCATTCCTTCATTCATAAATAAGACTCCGACATTGACCTGAAGTATTTCATTAAGAGGTAGTCAAGTAGTCAAGTGTAGGGATGTCTGAGTGGCTCAGCAGTTGAGCTGAGTGTCTACCTTAGGCTCAGGGGGTGATCCCCTCAGGGATTGAGTCCCCCATCAGGCTTCCTGCAGGGAGCCTCCATCACTGCCTCTCTCTGTCTCTTTCATGAATAAATAAATAAAATCTTTTTTTTTTTTAAAGAGGTAATCATGTGTAGAGTGATAAGTGACTGTGCATTATACTATACTCTTTATAATACCATGATTAGTAGCTTAACCTTTGGCCTATAGGGTGAAAACCCTAAAACTTCCAGGATTGTATATACAATCCAGTCATTCCACTCCTGAGTATTTACATAAAGAAAATGAAAACATGAATTTGAAAACAAGTACTCCTATGTTTATTGCAGCATTTTTTTTAAGTAATCTTTACACTCAACATGGGGCTCGAACTCACAACCCTGAGGTCGAGTCACATGCTCCACCACCTGAGCACTATTGCAACATTATTTATAATAGTCAAAATATGGAAGCAACTCAAGCATCCAGCGACAGATGAATAAAAAAGATGTAGTATATATAAAAAATGGAATATTAGCCATAAAAAAAAGAATGAGATCTTGCCATTTGTGACAACATGGACAGACCTAGAGGGTATCATGCTAAGTGAAATAAGGCAGAGAAAGACAAATATCATATGATTTCACTTAGATGTGGAATCTAAAAAATAAATGAACAAATAAACAATAGAAACAGATTCGTAAATACAAGAACAAACTGGTGGTTGCCAGAGGGGATAGGGGTGGAGGGATGGGCAAAATAGGTGAAAGGGATTAAGAGGTACAAACTTTCAGTTATAAAATCAGTAAGTCATGAATACTAAAAGTACAGCACAGGAAGTAGAGTCAATAATGTTGTAATAACTTTGTATGGTGGCACCTAGGTGGTAAATTACATTTAATGTTGTAAGCAATGCATAATGTATAGAAGTGTTAAATTACTATGTTGTATAACTAAAACTAATACAACATTGTATTTCAACTATATTTCAATAATAAAAGTTACAAAGGGCTATAGAATACACTGTTAAGAACCAATTCAGTAAATAATCTATTTGTTTAGAGTGATCCCAAAGAGGTGCAGTTATGAAAAACTGATATTTTCAGAAATTGTAAGAAACTTAAAACTACTCAAATATAGGCAATATTCTAGAAATACAAGATGAAACAGAAAACTTTTTCCATAATCCTGGCTTAGTCTTCCTTTCAGCTATGGAGATTAGTCATATTTGTCTTTTTCGAATTTGTCTGCTTCTAAATATAATTCTATAGTGATTTTAAAACATTTAGAGTCTAATACAAATGGAACTTCATGTTTTTATCTCAGTACCTTGTTTCCTCCTTTCCTGAATGTTATTAACTTTTTTGTTTTGCTTACTATTAGTCAAAATCTCTTCTGAAGTCCCATTCATTCAAGTGTCAATCTATTAATTTTAAGGATGGACTGACCCAAAATGTTTGTTCTTAAACATCTTGAATTCTCACGATGCAAATTTGTGGGATCTATCTGTGCTATGGGTGGTAGAACAACTTATATGATATGAACCCTAATTTTATTTATTTATTGATTTATAAAAGACTATTTGAGAGAGAATGGGGGAGAAAGCACAAGTGGGGTGCGGAGGAGCAGAGGGAGAGGGAGAAGCAGACTCCCCACTGAGCAGGGAGCCTAATGTAAGGCTTGATCCCAGGACCCCAGGATCATGATCTGAGCTGAAGGCAGAAGGTGACTGAGCCAGCCAGGTGCCCTTGAACCTTAATTTTTAGATTTGTACTGGACAGTTTTACATCTTAATTTCTTCCAAGTGAAATTTAAAATTATTTAACCAAGTTATTCTGCTTCTTATATTAAAAAAAATCAAAATATTTTATGGGACCATATTTAATTTATGGGTAAATCTAGGGAGGATTTAAATTTTAGGTTTTTTCTATCAAAGAATAAGAAACATTTCTCTTTAATATATCATTGCTTCTTTGTAGAGCTTTAAAGTTTTCACAATACAGGTCTCACACTTTTTGGGTTGAATTTATGCCTATAGCTTTTATTTGTTTTTAACTATTGTGAATGAAGTTTTACTTAATTGTATTTTATAACTGGTTCAAGCAAAGACTGTTATGGACTGAATTGTGATTCCCCAGAATTCACAGGTTGGAGTACTACCCTCCAATGTGACAATGTTTGGAGACAGGAGGTATTTAAGGCTAAATGAGGTCATAAGGATGGGACTCTAATCCAATAGGACTGGTGTCCTTATAAGAAAAGGAAGTGTACCAGGAGTGCACAAACACAGAGGAATGGCCATGTGAGGACACAGTGAGAAGGTGGCCATCTGCAAGCTAAGGAGAGAGGTCTCATCAGAAACCAACTCTGTCGGCATGTTGATGTTAGACTTCTAGCCTTCAGAATTGTGAGAAAATAAATTTCTGTATTTTAAGCCACCTAGTTGGTGTTATTTTGCTATGGCAGTCCAAGCACACTAGGACAGACTCAAGCAAACTCAAATGCCTATGGGAACCAACCAAATAAATATGAACCTGTGAATGTCAGGGTTAGGGCAGGTGATGAGCAGTGCTGGAAAATCAGAAATGGTAGAGTCAATGGAGGCAGTGGTAAGGCTTCAGCAGAGAAAGCAAGGTTTAAGTAAGGAGATACATAATTCTAACAAGATACAGTAGCCTAGAGTGTTTATCTAGGTATTATCTTAGATTTTACCTCTGTAAAATCTTCAGGTAGAGGTGAGCCATCATAGTCTGTATCTTCTGCTCTCTCTTCAGATAACTTCCTATTGGTTTTCAATGAATCTGGGAGAGAAATAAATGGACCAAAAGGAATTAAAATGCTCCTTGGAGGTCTTTTTATACTCCTTCATTTACCAGCTTATTCATTCTGATTCATCTACCTGGAACACAGGCATCTTCTGCTGCATTATTTTGGTTTAAAAGATTCTGAGCTTCCTCATCCACCACATCCAGCAGAGATTGAATAACTTCAGCTTCTTGGGGGTCATCATAAATATCATCTTCTTGTACATTAGATTCTTGAAAAACAATAAATTACATTCAAATGAAATAAAATAAAGATTTCACTTTAAAAATATTGATATGAGAAGGAAATACTATGGCAAATTGAATATAGCAGGTCTTTCAAATTTTAAGCATCTACTTTGAAAAGTAGCCATGACTGGAAAAGCAGTTTCCACTCATGGAACCTAGCCATTTCTAGTTCTAGTATTACCCTGACTGCCATGGCAAAGGACAACACAAACACAACTTAAAAAGAATAAGCCAAAATCTATGTCTGTGAATAAATCTTTTCATGAGACTCAATAACTTAATGCTTATTTTCCTAAATTAATCCCAAGTTATTAATTCATGAAAGAAATTCAACTAGAGAAGTTCTGTTATAAAGATTAAGGACATATTGGAGTGCCTGGGTGGCTCAATCTGGACTTGATTTTGGCTCAGGTCCAGATCTCAGGGTCCTAAGATCGAGCCCTTGAGTGGCGTTCCTCTCTGGATGTGGAGCCTCTCTCCCTCCGATTCTCTCTCTCCCTCTCCCTCTGTCCATCCCCTCCCCATCAACCCCACATGTACTTTCACGTGCGCTCTCTCTTTAAAAAACAAACACCCCCCCAAAAAAACCCCAAAACAAAACAAAAAAAGAAATAAAATTTATCCAAGATTAAGGATATAAAAAGGCAGCTCAAACATCCTCAAGAAAAATTTTCTAAAAATTATTAGGTGAGTTGCTGCTTCAAAGAATATAAGAAACTCTAACAAAAACAGCTATCTTTTCAATCATTTAAAAATATTTTTAACATTAGAGATGAGAATGAATACAGGACATTTGTACAGTAATGCAGTTAATGAGTAATTTTACATTGTTCTTTTATTTCTTTGAACAACAATCTTTCCTTTTTACACTATAGAAATATGTATGCCCAATATCTAATATTTCTTCATTACCTGAATTATTAGGGCTTTTAGAGTTACTGGATGACTGATTTGGAAAACTACCTTTGGAGAGAATCAAGTTTGCTGATCCCTTCATCTGATAAGTAGAGCATTTTCCTTTGGGGTACAAAACTTCAATTATTTCTTCCCCATTAACCTAAAATATGAAACCAGAGCAAACAATTAGTTTACTACTTTACTAACTTCCCGGATTAGAGAGGGACTGAAGATTGCCCCACCATGTCCTTCTTTTCCCCTTTCTTAGTACAAAATTCATTTTTTATCTCCCCATAATAGATCTGTGTTTCTAGCACACATCAGTACAATGGAATGTACAAAGAGGATGGGACTTTCCATCATCGAAAACCTCTGGAAACAGATTATACAACATCAAATTAGTATTTTTATTCCAAGAACTCTCATAGTGTTTACTACTATAAATTTTGAGTTGCCAAAAAAAACCCTGTATTATGTAGTATTTCCTAAATTTATTTGACTGCAGAGATTTCTTTTTTGAGGCATATTTTATGGAACTTGTCTTTCATAAAACTTTTTAGGAAAGTCTTCTAGGATCACTAAACTTAGAAATTGAGAGAAAGGGAAAAAATATATATATTTTTTTTTAATTTTTATTTATTTATGATAGTCACACACAGAGAGAGAGAGAGAGAGAGGCAGAGACATAGGCAGAGGGAGAAGCAGGCTCCATGCACCGGGAGCCCGACGTGGGATTCGATCCCGGGTCTCCAGGATCGCGCCCTGGGCCAAAGGCAGGCGCCAAACCGCTGTGCCACCCAGGGATCCCGAAAGGGAAAAAATATTATAAGTATTTGTGAAGCTATGACTTGGACACAGACTCTAGTTTAGTACCCTGGTCAACTGCAGGATATAAAGATTTTCAAATCTAGTCTAAATCTCATCTCAATTTAAGAAAAATAACAATGAGTTCATAACTATAAATTAATCATCGAATAGAATGTAACTTTCTAATTCAATGGTAAGTTGTGAACACTTCATAGTGCATGGCTTATTGAAAGAAAAATGATTTGAGGGATCCCTGGGTGGCGCAGCGGTTTGGCGCCTGCCTTTGGCCCAGGGCGCGATCCTGGAGACCCGGGATCGAATCCCACGTTGGGCTCCTGGTGCATGGGGCCTGCTTCTCCCTCTGCCTGTGTCTCTGCCTCATTCTCTCTCTCTCTCTGTGACTATCACAAATAAATAAAAATTAAAAAAAAAAAGAAAAAAGAAAAATGATTTGAGTAAAAATGCAACATGAAATGACTGGAATAAGTTAAAACAGTTATATACAAACAAAAGGTGGTTTGCTCTGAAGATTTTACTCTTTTTTAATCAAGATAAAAAGTAGAGGGGCGCCTGGGTGGCTCAGCAGTTGGGCGTCTGCTTGGCTCAGGGCGTGATCCCGGAGCATGGAATCGAGTCCCACATTGGGCTTCCTGAATGGAGCCTGCTTCTCTCTCTGCCTGTGTCTCTATCTCTCTCTCTGTGTCTCTCATGAGTAAATAAATAAAATCTTAAAAAAAAAAGAGAGAGAAAGTAGATGCAATAGAATTATTTCCTCATAAATAATTATTCTTGTTTCATAATGTCAAGTTTTATTGGACTGTGCAACTCCAATCTTCATGAGAAATTCATAATACAGACATTGGCATTAAGGACAGAATATTATTTGAAAGACTTCCTGGAAGATTTGAACTCCAACAACAAATATTTGCAACCATGAATAACAAAGGTCCCACTTTCTAAGGATTGTATATTAATCTAAACAGAAAATCTCCCCTGCTCCCTTTCAAAAACATGCTGATATTTAAAAGGAAAATAAACACCATACAGCATGACTAACACTAAATACATAAAATTTCAGGTGTTCCAGCTATGTGTAATTGTAGACCTTATGAATAAACAGGGAATAGTGGGTGTTCTTGTATCTCAATCCATAAACATACCAAGACATTTTTATTTTTGTGTCCCAATCATTTCTGCCTAATAAGTCTTCTGCTACAATACGTTTCCAAGACTTGCTGGACCAGTGAGATGAAAGGCACTGAATTTTGACCTCTGATCACCAAATTTTCCTTCTATGCTAAGTTCAGCTCTGACCCAGAAAGCTTGTTGTGATGACAGAATTTTCAGATTACTAGGAGAGCAATACCTCAGCTCCGGATCTTACATGGAAAGACTTAAATAGTGGGGTTTGGAACAGACTGTATGGAATGTGTGTGGGATTAAACAATTCTGCAAAATGAAGATCCAGCTGGGACCATTTTAGAATGTACATTACATGCCAAAAGAAAATCATAAAAAGAAATGCTAACCAAACAAATGGGCATACATAAGGCCTTAAAGAGAAAGCTCAAAGTGGAATTCAGCTATATATTAAAGTAGTTTTGTTAGGGGCAGCCCGGGTCATGATCCTGGAGACCTGGGATTGAGTCCCATGTCAGGCTCCCTGCATGGAGCCTGTTCTTCCTCTGTGAGGAAGAGTCTCTGAATCTCTCATGAATAAATGAATAAAATTTTAAGAAAGAAAGGAAAGAAATGAAAGAAAGAAAGAAAGAAAGAAAGAAAGAAAGAAAGAAAGAAAGGAAGGAAGGAAGGAAGGAAGGAAGGAAGGAAGGAAAGAAAGAAAGAAAGAAAGAAAGAAAGAAAGAAAGAAAGAAAGAAAGAAAGAGATAGTTTTGTTAAATCACCTCCAGATTTCTCTGAGGTAGTCTTAAATGATTTAAGTTCTTACATTTGATTATGCAGCAAAGCATTTTCCATGTCTTTTAAATAGCAAATAAGCCTGTATCTTTTATCAGTACTGTTTTTCCTTACTAGCAGTATAGACCTGTCATTTGAGAGTCACTGCTGGTCAACATTAACCCAAAAGACCAATTCAACTCTTCATTATATATGTTCTTCTCTTCTGGGTATCTAAGACACAACCCAAGAATTGTGCAAAAAAAGAAGGAAAAAAAAAGAAAAGAAAAGAAAAGAAAAATCCCAGCACTAAAGCTATCTATTTAAGTAAGCTTATATAAGAACTGAATATGTGCCAAAGATGTAGGACTGCTTGTGTGGGAGCTTTACACTGTGTGATTTCCTTAGCAAGGCCCATGGGTTCACTAAAATATATCCTATTATCATTACATGTATCTAAAAAGGGCAAATATTTAAATGTGAAATCAGTTTGGTTCAAGACACAACCAAGCTGGTTGGTTGGTTGGTTGGTTGGTTATTTATTTATTTGTTTGTTTGTTTGCATTTTTTCCCAAGCTGGTTATTTAGATAAGGAAGTATAACACGAAGAAGATGGCCTTTTCCTTACCTTGGAGAATGAATTACTAGGAGTGAGGGCAGGCTTGTGGCAAGGCTCCAAAGTGTGATGACCTAAAAGGGACAACACAGAAAGTTAGAACCACAATAGAGACATCAAAATAGTGAAAGAAAACCCACATTTCTGTGCATGTTCTTATTTTTATTAGTACACCAAAAGAGGTCATATTACAAAGCGATTTAAAACCAATTAGATGGGGGACACCTGGGTGGCTTAGTGGTTGGGCATCTGCCTTTGGCTCAGGTTGTGATCCCAAGGTCATGGGATTGAGTCCCACATCAGGCTCCTTGTGGGGAGCCTGCTTCTCCCTCTGCCTATCTCTCTACTTCTCTCTGTGTGTCTCTCATGATAAACAAACAAACAAACAAAATCTTTAAAACAAAACAAAACAAAACAAAAACCAATTAGATGGAATCAAATATTACAAAAGGGTTTATCCCAAGGAAAAAGCTAATTTCTTAACAAAAAAATACTGTAGTCTGCATGAAAGCTCAGTTTGGGCTGAATAATTCTAGTGTGAGACACTGAATATAAATTATCCCAGCTGAATGGGAGAGATAATCACAGGTGCTGACCTATACTCACTTTACCACTTAAAGGAAGACAGCAAGCCATGTATATCATTTCATAAAGGCTATCGATTTTTTTTTAACTTTTTATTTTTTTTTTTAATTTTTAATTTATTTATGATAGTCTCACAGAGAGAGAGAGAGAGGCAGAGACACAGGCAGAGGGAGAAGCAGGCTCCATGCACCGGGAGCCCGACGTGGGATTCGATCCCGGGTCTCCAGGATCGCGCCCTGGGCCAAAGGCAGGCGCCAAACCGCTGCAAGGCTATCGATTTAACATAGTAAAATAAGTTATGGATACAATTAAGTGGAACTTTTTTTAAAGATTTTATTTATTTATTCATGAGAGACACACAGAGAGAGAGAGGCAGAAACACAGACACAGGGAGAAGCAGGCTCCTCACAGGGAGCCCCATGTGGGACTCGATCCCGGGTCATGCCCTGGGCTGAAGGTGGTGCTAAACTCCTGAGCCACCTGGGCTGCCCAAGTGGAAATTTTAATATATGTCTACACCAAATGTTAATTTTAACTCTTAGCCATCAGTATGAAGATTCAATACATTTATTAAAATGAAATTCTCTCTTATAGTTAAAAAGTCATATTTAAAAATAATCTGATTCATTAAATTTTTAATGAATTTTATTTTTAAGTGATTTTGAAAGAGATAGTAGAATTTCGAAAAGTTAAAAAGGAAAAGAATAGAAAAGAAAAAAAAAAATACAGGTATGTGTATTCAAGGACTTCTATTTGAGAAAGACCTAAATATAATTCTACCTAGAGCAGCACCTGGGTAGCTCTGTCATTTACGTGACTTTGGTCAGGTCATAATCTTATAAGTTATGAGAACAAGCCCTGAGTTAAGCCCCCACACTCAGCGGGGACTGTGCTTGAGAGTCTCGCTCTGCCCCTTCCCTGACTTGTTCATGCAAGCACTGCTCGCTCTCTCTCTCTCAAATAAATAGATAGATAGATAGATAGATAAATAAATAAATAAATAAATAAATAAATAAATAAATGTTTAAAAAATTTTTCGCCTAGAAAGATGAAGGTTGACATGAAATTTGCAGGGATGAATTTCTATGATTACGTGGATAATGTTACAAAGACTTAAGAATGCCTTTTAATATCATTTCCAGGAAAAATAGTGAAAAAGTATACCAATAATAAACTACTGGTTCGAAGAATCATACTGGAATAGTACAAAACAAAATAGTTTATTATTTATATTCTCTCCCTTCTATTCCCCAGCTGTCCCTCATACCTTGTCTCCAAGCAACCACTAATCTGCTGTCACTATAATTTTGAATAAATGGAATAATATAGTATAAACTCTTCTGTCTGGCTTCTTTCACTCAGTGGTCTTATTTTGAGGTTATTTTGATGATGTTGCTATATGCCCCAACAGACCATTTTTATTAATTACTGATTAATATTCTATAGTTTGGATATATTGGTTTATTCCTGCAATAGTTTTTGGACATTTGAGTGGTTTTTGATTTTGGCTTTTACAAGGGAAGCTGCTAAAACATTCATGTACAGGTTTTTGTGTATGGATATGTTCTTTTTTTTTTCCTCTTTTTTTAAAATTTTTTTAAATTTTTATTTATTTATGATAGTCACAGAGAGAGAGAGAGAGAGAGAGAGAGGCAGAGACACAGGCAGAGGGAGAAGCAGGCTCCATGCACTGGGAGCCCGACGTGGGATTCGTCCCGGGTTTCCAGAATCGCGCCCTGGGCCAAAGACAGGGGCTAAACCGCTGCGCCACCCAGGGATCCCTTTTTTTTCCTCTTAAGTAAACAAATGGGAGTGGGATGGCTGGATCATATGGGAGGCACATGTTTAAATTTTTAAGAAACTGTTTTATAAAAATGGTTATATCATTTTATATTCCCATCACTATAAAAAAAGTCCCTATTATTGGTAACTATTTGATTATCAGAATTCATGAAATCAGTTCTATGGGAGTCAAGTCAGAGAACCCCAAAAAGACAAATCACTAGGCAATTTCTACAGCAGGGACAGGGCACAGCTTTCTTTAGCTCTGAAAGTTAGGAACAGGTGGTAGAGAGGTTATTAGAAAAATGCTCTCCTGAGTTCTGTGAGATAGTCAGACTCTAATGTGAACTGAACTATTAGAGAGCAACAAGGATTCCTAAGGAATTCAAGATAACAGAGAAGGAGGCAAACAGATGTGCTTTAGTATTTAGCAATAAACTACAACTGCAGTAGTGAGATTCCTTTGGTATTTAGATATCACTACCTGATAACCTAAAACTTTAGTTATGTATGAAGTACTGACTTCACATTTCAATACAGTAATTTCAACCCCATTTCCCTGTGTCTATCATTCTTATTATTATATTAACACTAGTATTTATTTATATATTTATTTAAGATCATATTTATTTACTCATGAGAGACAGAGAGAGAGAGAGAGAGAGAGAGAAGCAGAGACACAGGCAGAGGGAGAAGCAGGCTCCACGCAGGGAGCCCGACATGGGACTTGATTCCGGGTCTCCAGGATCAGTCCCTGGACTGAGGATGTTGCTAAACCACTGAGCTACCTGGGGTTGCCCAACACTAGCATTTAAAAGCTACATTTACTGGGGCGCCTGGGTGTCTCAACGGTTGAGCATCTGCCTTTGGCTCTGGGTGTGGTCCTGGGGTCCTGGGATCATGTCTCACATCAGGCTCCCTCTACAGGGAGCCTGCTTCTCCCTCTGCCTAGGTCTCTGCCTCTCTCTCTGGGTCTCTCACGAATAATAAATTTATTTATGAATAAATAAATTTATGAATAAAAATAAGTTTATTTATTTATGAATAATTAAAATTTTAAAATCTTAAAAAAATAAAAAAGCTACATGAACCCAATTATGTAAATGAGAGTGTGGAACCAGACACCGCAGTTCAAATTCTGGCTCAACAATTTATTAACTCTGTGAGCTTGGGTAAATTATAAAACTGCTTTGTCTCAGTTTCCCCTTCTATAAATGGAGAATAATAGTAATACTATTCTTACAGGGTTGTTATGAGGATTAAAGCAATTAGAAGAATGTTTAGTCCAGAATAAGCATTAAATTTATGTTAGTGACTGCCACAACTACTTAATACTACAATTTCTATTATGCTAGAATGTAAGACAAGATATTTTGTTTATTCATTGCAATATTCACAATGCCAGACCAATGCCTGGCACAGAGAAGAGATTCAATAACTGAACATATTATGTGACAATCATTTTGACAAGCTTTACACGTGTTATTACTGTATTTATGTTTCATTATAACCTTACAAGATAGATATTACTAATATTCTTATTTTACTGATAGGAAATAGATATGGATCAAGTAACTTGCTAAGGTCACATAGAACTTAATATAGTCAGGTCTACTTGGCTATAAATTCCATGGTCCATGCTGCTCTACTATTTCCTATTACACACTGAATTTTAGAGATGCTTTTACATAAATGTAATTTTTTGCACTTTAGATCCTGAAAAACACTCTGGAAGGGCAATAAAAACATTGTAATGATAGTCTGATAGTCTCCAAACTTGCTTTTGGGAAAAACATATTTATCTCTGCGTAACTATGTGTGCCATAAAATGAATGTATCCTTACCATTGGCTTTTGTTGACTTTGGCGTTGAAACAGCAGACCTCTTAGAACTTGGGACCACTGGATGACCATCTCTGTGTCATTAAAAAAAAAAAAAAAAGGAAATGGCAACTCCAAATTAAGATCTTTGTTTATATACCCTCTGAACCACTTGCCACTATTGAGCCTCAGGAATTTTATTTTAGATGGGCTTTGGGAGGGTCTAGGCACCTCTGAAACTGTAGACAAATTTTATCAGTTTTCATCTACATGTTTTCTGGAGGGAGATATTCTTGACTAAAAAAAGATTAAGAATCACTTCTTTACATGATCTTTCTCTGGGTTTCAGTTTAATACACTACCACATTTTCCCTCTTATTTAAAACACTTGCAATATTCATGATCTAATTACTTATTCACTGTCACTCAGGTGATAGTTCAAAGATAACTTAGGAATTAGAGATCACTAAGGTATGTATATCTGAAGACCTTGATGCACGTTTTTTTTTTTTTTGTAATTATTTAAAGTGAAAGAAAACCTCAACAAAATATATATATTCAAAGGATTGTAAGAAGGATAGTGTCACCCAATGTGAAAAGCTGTCAAAAAGTACCTTGGAAGCAGAGGACTAGTATGCAATCTTATGGTGCTAGTACTTGAAAGAAAAGGGAGTCTACCTAAAGTATACAGTGCTAGGAGAAGCAATTTGCCATGGGTTCTAAGCTCTTGTATATCCTTCTGGGTATCCCAGAAGTGCAAGGCCCTGACTGTTTTTTTATCTGCACCAATTCTCATGGCTGTTTGTGGTGAACAAGCTTGAAGTATGAGGTAACAACCGCTCTCTCCAAATAAAAAGCAGATTTTCTTACAAGCTGCCATAGGGGCAGGCTCCTCTTCTCCTCCTGGTATTCCTCTCCTGTAATACAACCCACTGCATGTTCAGGAATCCACTAGGCCCCATGTGTCTTCAGGAGACTTAGAAGATGCGTGGAATCGACACCAGTACCATGCCCATGCTGCTTGTGGTTACTGAAAAAATAGTTTGTCTCTCATCCAGGAATTTCATACTCTTCTATCAGCACCCAAGAAATTGTAACTAGTTGGTTTATTAGCTTGCAAGTAGGTTAAGACCACAGACCCTGTACAGTTCTTGACATATAGATAATTACCACAAATATATACTTCTCCGCTTTGCTACCCTGTGGACTTTAAAGAGGGCAGATATATATAATAGTGGAGAACGCTGGAGGAAGAATGAAGGGAAAAGTAATTGTGACTTGCCACCAATATATCTGTAGTGACTACAGTGATGAGAAAAAGCAGAAAGGCAAAAAAAGTGATTTCAGGGTTAGGGTAAAGGGTACTTTATGGATTTTGAGGCAAAAAAATTTCAGCTAGATCTATGGTCAGCAGAGATGTCAGTTTTCACAAAAATATTTTCCAGGTTGTTTGAACACTTTCCTCCTCTGCCAATTAAGATTTAGCTACTCCTATGAAAATAAACGTTAAGACAATCTAAGTTTTAGAAACATAGGAGGGAAACAGATCAGGGATTACATTCAGAGAAAGATGTACACAATCTGATTTAAAGGTTTAGAAGGAACAAATGTTTATGATCAAATGATTCAATTATGGTTCCTATATTTTGAAAGACATACTATGTAAAACTCACCATGTATCACAGATACCAATGTAACATAAATCTGTAATCTAGAAAGCCTGGCTGTACGTACATTGTGATAGGCAGAATAATGGCCCCATAAAGGTGTCCACATTCCAATCCTCCATATCTATGAGTATGTTACTGGACATGGTAAAAAGGACTTTGCAGATGTGAGTTAAGGATCTAAAGATGGGAAGATTATCTTGTACTATCTGGGTGGGCCCAAAGTATGGGCCCTTATAAGTAAAAGAAGAAGGCAGGAAAAGACAGAGTCAGAGAAAGAGATGGGACAATAGAAGTAGAGTGCTGTGACTACCGGCTTTGAAGATGGAAGGGGCCCATAAACCAAGGGATATGGGGAAATCTCCAGGAGGTGGAAAAGGCAAGAAAATGGATTTCCTTCTGGAACCTACAGAAGGAATACAGCCCTGGTAACATCTTGATTTCCAGTGAAACCTACTTTGTATTTCTGACTTTCAAGACTATTAAGAGAATAAACTTGTATCATTTAAGCCATTGTATCCATAGTAATTTGAAGTTAATGCATTCTTTTTTTCCATCTTATTTCTATTATTAAGTGAAAGAAAAGTTGCCATTAGCACTTCTTATAATGTGAAATTGTTATGAGGTATAGTGAAAGTGGTTTCTATGCCTCATTGGTTGTAGATATGAGGTTTCCCAGCTCTGTGAATGGCCCAGGACTGGCCTAGGCCAATCAGTATATTCTTTGTCCCTTTACCTCAATTCAGGGGCTGGTCTTAATTTAGGTCTAAGGCAATCAGCAGACAGTCTTTGCCGTACCATGGTCATTGGTGAGATTTGTCAGAAGACTGTTCTGGAGAGTACAGTATGCAGGTGTGAGGCATGAAATGGAGAGAGCCACTTAACAATTATGAAGGAAATACATACACAGAAAAGAGAATAACTGAAAAGAGCAAAAAATGGAGCCAGACCCCTGATCATACTGTATCTGATGACCACCTTATTATGGGCTTTTAAAATCACAATAACCAGTAAATTCCCTTTATTGCTTAAACCAAGTTGAGTTGTATTTTTCTATTACTTGCAACTGAAAACATCCTGACAAATGTGGTAACCACCCTATTAACAAATGCACACACATATCAAACATTCATTCACTTAAAGTGCTCTTCGAATCTCCCATCAAGAAGTCTATTCTGGGAGTGGGCTGGCTGGTTCAGTTGGAAAAGCATCTGACTCTTGATCTTGGGATTGTGAGTTCAAGCCCCATGTTGAGTATAGAGGTTACTTAAATAAATAAAAAACTTAAAAAAAAAGTTTCCAACTTTATTATTTTCTGCCGGTGTAGTCTGTGAATTACTAATTCAGGAATATCTTTTTAAGATAGCATAAGTATAATCAACAGTCTGAAACTTGTGCAAACACACACAACCCACATGTAATTGCAAAATACCTTGTTGCTTTCAGCACCACTGAAGGAAGTGACATGTCTAATGCTCTCTTAGCTTCTTCCAAGGTCATTCCTTGTGTGCTGACTCCATTCACATAGTGGATGATGTCTAATAGCTGGAGATTACCCTCAAGGGCTGCAACTGACCTTGGATTGATATCACTAATATATACCACTTGATGAAGGCTGTCATGACCTCCAGATAAGGAAAAACCTTTGGGAACAGAAAATGTTGGTTTCCTTAGTCTTAAGAGTACTTTCTTTAATCTAGCCAAGAAAGTCACACTGCACAAAGTTTGAATGTGCATTACCCAACTCCTCCTTGTTGCATGTTAATATAATGTCAGGTAGCAAATGAGGCAGCACTGGCATCCTGGGTAATTCTAGAACTCGTCCTAGAAGTAATCTGACTGTTTTGGGTGCAGCTCGGAGCAGATTCACTGCATCTGTGTGAGTCATGTTTGTAACATCTGTATCATTAACCTACAAAAACGAGAAAGAGGCAAAACAGGATTAGAAGTTGCCATGAAAATACAGCAACTCCCTAGTTGTATATTAGCCAGTAAGAGAGTGGTCTCTAATTTATTGTTAATTCCCTTTACTGTGGAAATCGTAAGTATAATGATCAAGTAATTACATGCAAAGTAATAATGTGTAATACAAATGCCTCGTTATTTTGCTAATACAGGAAATTTATCCTCAGAGTAATTTAAGAAACTTTTTGTCCCTGATAACCAAGATGACTTATTTAATACTTTAACTGAGATTAGAGGGACTTTCTAATTAGAAAGGGAACTAAAAATTTATAAAGGCCTTTATCTTTAAAGAGATGGAGATGGAAAATATAAACCAAACAAACAAATGGAGTGTTAATTAACTCAGCCTTCTTGGTCTTCCTTCTCCAGCCCTGGCTCAGTCTTGGCCTACATTTGCACAAAACCATTCTGGTAAAGTCTCACCTTTATGAGCCGGTCCCCAGGTCTTAGCCTTCCATCACTTTTGGCTGGATCCTGAATGACATCATGAACATAACAACCAATGCTCTGATTGCCTTTGGTTACTGTAAAACCCAGGCTTCCTTTTTCTGATTTAATTAGGGTAATGAGAAGTTCTACTTCCTAAGGGAAGAAAACAGTGACTCTTCAGGTTGTCTATCTTTGTCCATCAATGAACACAAAGGACTATTATTTCTATTGAATAATAGAGGAGGGATCCGAATTTTAAAAGGTTACTGATCTTAACCAAGTGAAGAAGTTAGGTCTATCTAATTCTAAATAGAATGTACCTCCATGTAAAGTTGGGTTTATTTTATGTTTTTAAAAGATTTTATTTATTTATTCATGAGAGACACACAGAGAGAGAGGCAGAGACACAGAGGGAGAAGTAGGCTCTCTGCAAGGAGCCCAATGTGGGATTCGATACCAGATTCTGGAATCATGCCCTGAGCCACAGGCAGATGCCCAAGCACTGACCCACCCAGGTGTCCCATAAAGTTGGCTTTTGATACAACACTATGTGCTTGTTTAAAAACAGCTGAGACAAAATTTACTCATGCTTCACTTTCTGTATTTTCAGAATAAACAAGGACACCTTAGTGGTTATACTCTGATGATCAAAGAATACATTTTGAGCAAAAGGTTCAGAAAAAATCTTCATATATTTCTAAACAGCCTAGACAGATGCCAAGAGCCATTAAAGAAAAGGTTTTCTGGTAAAAACACAAAATCTTTTGACGACTAAATATTACAACTTCATTTACTTGCATAAAAAATTTTTTTTGGAAGATTTTTGAATGAGATGAAGGTTGCTGACAGCTTATGGGGTGATGACACACTTCTAAAGGAAATCATTCTGGGCAGCCCGGGTGGCTCAGCAGTTTAGCGCCACCTTTGGCGCAGGGCGTGATCCTAGAGACCCGGGATGGAGTCCTGCGTCGGGCTCCCAGCATGGAGCCTGCTTCTCCCTCTGCCTATGTCTCTGCCTCTCTCTCTGTGTGTCTCTATGAATAAATAAATAAAATTAAAAAGAAAAAACCAAACTTGATTAAAAATTAAGTAGATAACTCATCAGAATTTGGGAAATAGTAGATATTGTCTTACATGCTCTACACATATTTCCACAGTCCTTATTACAATCCTATGAGGTTACTTATAGCCAGAACTACTAAGGCTCAGAAGAATTAAGTAATTCTATAGGCAACTGCCCAATTACAGCAAGTTAGTGGTAGGGTAAGGATATATACCCAGGTCTTTTTGCCTTTCCCCTCTGATTCACAGCAGAGAAATACACCAGGTATGTTATCTACTTATTGGACATGGATATGAAGTTACTCTAAAGGGAAATTGTGTATGACTACACCTTACTTGAGGAAATATGGAATTTTCTTTACAGAGGAAATGACTCACCAGCTCAAAGTCTTCAAGGTGGTTTTCCAAGTCATTTTTCAAAGATGTCAAGCTTTCTTGTCTAGTTGGTTCAAAAATGTGACGTATATGATATCTATCCATTGAATTAGTGGAAACAGATTCTGACTGGGGTTGATAGCTCTGCCCAAGAGTCGTGTTTGGTGGTAGAGGGGAAGGGGGATTACTACAAAGACAGAGAAGCAAGATTATTTTCAAATATATTTTAATCCAATATAGTAAGTTTGTGCCATAAAAAGAAAATGCTTATCAAATATTCACATCTGCTTTTGATTGTAATCCTAGTTAATTTTTTCCTGACTCTGGACCATGAATTTATTTCATACCTGTTATAAGCTAACATAACAAATTTTTATTCTCTGTCCAGGTTTTATTTTGAAGCTCTTTAAGCTGCATAAATAAGACAAATTAAATAAACATACTTTTGATTCCTAGTTTTTAACTCAAGGCCAAAGCTGATTTTATCAGAAGCTTAACGTGTGTTCCAACATAAAAAGAAAAAGAAGAAATAAGAATACAAGTCTTATTTCTGTGGTTATTTTGGATGATACAATGGCGGAAAAAAAAAAACCCAAAACACTGAAGAAACTTGAACAAACCTGGTTGCACCTGCATATACACAAAGATATAAGCAAACAATAAAATGTATGAATAACTATTAGAAATATAAATGTAGTCTTTCTTTTTTTTTTTTTGCCTTTATATTTTCAATCATCTTTCTTTGTCTTCTGCAGTTCCATTATCTTACCTGTGTCTCCTTCCTTCCAACCACTTCCCTTTATCTTTGTACTCCCTACTCTCCTGCCCCATCACTATCTATATAGGTCCCTTCTCTTTCTTTTAAGTAATATGAATGATGGTGAAATGTAAACAACTTTCCCAACTGCAACTAAATATGTTCAAGAGAGCAGCAAGTCTCAGGTCGAATGGTTAGACAGCTTAGAGAGGTTAGTCACAATAACTAGATATCTAATACAGTCATCATCTGTCTGATTACTGTGAAGTTTGTTCACACATAGACATATTTCATTCTTAGAGAAATGTAGGTTGCTGCTCCCATTGCTAATAATAACCAGATGCTTTGAGTGCTACACATACTATTGACAATACCTGTCCTCAAGTTCTGGTTTACTGGGTATTTCCTGAGGATAGTAAAACATGGTACAAATGGTATCTTCTTGACTCTTAGGTGCTTCATGTTGACTTTGTGCCTGTGATACCACGTTGCTTAGAGTCTGATGCAAAGATGAACTCCAGCTCATATTTGGTATCTTTGTTAGAGCTTTCACTAAGTCTTCTTCTCCACTCCCACTACTGTCACTATAACTGTTTCTCCTGGATGGGGATGTGCATTGTTTCTTGCTTTTGTCATACATTTCATTTTCATCTGAGCTGGTGCCTTGCTCCACACATGTTGGTTGAGAAGAGTCTTTACTGTTGTTTGGAATTACTTGTGCTGGAGAGTGCAATGGGGTCTGTAATGGACATATTTAAAGAAATCGGAGTGTGACAATTTATTTTAACTTTAGAATATTTAATTGAAAAGCAACATGTTGAACAACAGCACTTTCTTTTTTCTTTTTTTTTAAGATTTTATTTATTTCTTTGAGAGAGAGAGAGAGATAGCAAGAGAACATGAGTAGGGGCGGGGGAGAGGGAGAAACAGATTCTCCATTGAGCAGGGAGCCCATGTGGGGCTTGATCCCAGGATCCTCAGATGCTTAACTGACTGAGCCATGCAGGTGCACCTTCTATTAAAATATTCAGTTAGGGCAGCCCCAGTGGCCCGGCCATTTAACGCCACCTTCAGCCCGGGGTATGATCCTGGAGACCTGGGACTGAGTCCCACGTCAGGCTCCCTGCATGGAGCCTGCTTCTCCCTCTGCCTGTGTCTCTGCCTCTCTCTCTCTCTCTGTCTGTCATGAATAAATAAATACAATATTTTAAAAACATTCAATTATTTTTTAATAAAGGTAATTTATGCTCATTAGAAAAACCATATGTAAATATCATATATAAAAATAACTGTTAATATTGTATAACATACTTTATTTTTTTGTAGAACATACTTTAAAGCAGAATTACAGTATATATTGTACTTTGTATCCTACTTTTTTTTTTGAAGATTTTATTTTGAAGTAATCTCTATACCAAATGAGGGGTCAAACTCACAACTCTTTTTTTTTTTTTTTTTCCTTTTTTTTTTAATTTTTATTTATTTGTGATAGTCACAGAGAGAGAGAGAGAATGAGGCAGAGACACAGGCAGAGGGAGAAGCAGGCTCCATGCACCGGGAGCCCGACGTGGGATTCGATCCCGGGTCTCCAGGATCGCGCCCTGGGCCAAAGGCAGGCGCCAAACTGCTGCGCCACCCAGGGATCCCACAAACTCACAACTCTTGAGATCAAGAGTTGCATGCTCCACTGGCTGAGCCAGCCAGGTTTCTGTCATGAGTATTTTCTGAAGTCCTTAAATACGCTTTGAAAAAAATTTGCATAGAACTGTATAAGGATCCCACAGATGGCCCTACCTTTCCAGAAAGAAGCTTCACCTCAGTTTCTCATTACTTCCTTGTAATTTTCTGTTTAGTAATCAGCATGCAGGATGTTTTAAAAAGCCTTGTTAAATATTTCCAGATTGCTTTCTGGAAAGATTGTATCAATTTACATACTCATTAAGAGAGTTCCACTCAATTCTTCCTATCCAGTGCCCAAAATCAATGCAGTCTCATAAAATGCTGTTTACAATACACCTTCAGAAATGATATTTTCCTATTAATCCTAACACTACCCACCGCATCACTGTGATATAAAGGCCAAAGTTTCTGGGGCTAGATACTCTTGCCTTTCACATCCTGGGGGTCATGTTTATTGTTAATGGAATGCTCTTTTAGGTAGACAGGACAAAAGCTGTCTTTCTTCAATAATAATATTATTATTCATCTATGTATGGATTCCTACCTATTAGTTTGTAATTTGTAAATAACCATCACAATAGACTTTGGAACCTTTAGCTATTCCTTGACATAAGAAAGGGAAATGGACAAATATATTACATACTCTGTGATTTCCATTATTAAAAATAAAGGAAAAAAAATCTTAAGTAATTTTCATTTTTATCTAAACTAGCTCACAGTGAGAATTATGCTTCCCAGTCTGGTTCGATGAAGAAACGGACTAAAGTGACCATTATTTTGTATCTTTTCCTATTTATGCTTAGAAAACAAACTCCTAAAATTCTAGAATTCTAGAATTGGAAAGAAGAGAAAGTGAATCAAATTACTCTATATTACAAATGTAGAATGCACTCAGAGGCTAAGGGGCACACACAAGATACTCCTAGCTAAAGAATAAAGTAGGATAAAACCCAGGAGATCAATCAATGATGAAATCAATATAGCTGAATTAATCACTCAATTGCTATTCCATAAAAATATGAATTACTTTTCATAGATCTCACCAAAAGAGCAGGGTCAATTTCTGGTAGCACACCAGGTGAAGGTCTACAGAGAAGCAAGGATACTTCTGGAGATGTTCCCCTGAGAGCAGATATGACTTCCTAGGAGTACCATGAATGACAAATGAAGATACTGTTAAGCCAGCATTATGAAATCATTATGAAAGGCCAACCCATCTCATTATTAAAAGTGTTGCATTCAACACCTAGGGGGGCTCACCTGTTGAGATAGTCCTTTCAAAGAGGCTCCATTCACTTTTAAGATAACATCTCCCACATCAATTTTTCCACTTTCTGCTGCTGGCTGTCCAGGAAAGAGTTTCTTAACCCTTACTATGCTGGCATTCATTTGTTCAGGAATAAGACTATCTTCTCGAGAAAAACTGAATCCTAGGCCTGAGCTATTTTTAAACAATTTTACCTCAAATGTATTCTCTGGAGAAAGAAAAGATATAAAAAATTTAAATATTCTTAGCATGCTATGTACACATATCAACATACAAACACATATACTTTAAGACACATCTTAAAAAAGCCCATTTTCTCAGAATATTTACAGTTTTAGAAGCTCTTATTGTACTTTTATTCTGTATTCAAGGGGTTCTACTTCATACTCTCTGTCATTAAGAAAACTTAATAAACTCAGCTATATGAACTAAGCTACTTGAACAGAGGAGAGGATTTTAGTATCAGGGTTCTGAAAATAAAATTATGCTTTAATCTCACGTGTTTTAAAAGACTGTGGAGTAACATAAAAAAAGAGAGAAAAATCCCAGGAAGGAGAAGAATGAGGGAAATTCAGGTAAACAATGGGGGAAAGATGGGAAGAAGAGCACAACAAATGCTAGAGGAAGTAGGGAAAAGTAAGTTGACATTCTAATGTTTTAGTGAGGTATAATTTACTCCAGCAAATTGCAATGGCATTATTAAAAAATTCTCATCAACAAAAGAAACTGAAAGAATAATAATAATAAAAGAATGAAAAAACACATTTAAAAAAGGAGTGATGGAAAAAATATAAAGGATACCAGCCAGTGAGATAAAGTGGGTATGCTAATTTATTTTCATAATCAGATAAAATAATACAGGCTGGGCTATTTCTTCTGCTTATTTTTGTGACTAATTCAGAAGTACTAACATTAGGTAACTAACATTTGGTAATCAAATAAGGATTTAAAATAAAAGACAAAACAATTGACTATATACCACCACCATCACTTATAAAGGACACTTATGCCCCTTAAAGTGAGATATATGGAATTTCAGAATAAAGGGTACTTTTCTGTATTATGAAAGCTTTTAGCCTTATGAAAAACTTAGCACTACATCATTCTTAATTCTCTTTTTTTACTACCACCATGACAGTGGCATGTTCAAGGGTCTGCAAAGTTTTTAAGAAAGACTACTATTTGGGAACTCTAAGGTGAACTTCTGCCAAGGGTTAGCTTGACAAGTCCATAAAATTAAACAAAAATATAGAAAATATAGAAAATGTTAAGAGTCAAGGTTTCATAGGGGTTTGAAGTCATTCTCAGCAATTATTTATATTTATTTTTTTCCCTGGAAAATTTCATTTGAATTTTATAACTATTTAATGCATTATTATGTGACTATAATTTGTTTTATAAATGACTTCATTATTCAAGGTCTTCCAGCCTCTAAGAGGTACAATTATGTGTCTTTTAAAAAAACTGGTATAGTGCTCCATCAGATTATTATTTTAAAAAATATTTTATTTATTTATTTATTCATGAGAGACACAGAGAGAGGCAGAGACATAGGCAGAATAGCTATGTCCCTTCTTTCGCAGGGAGCCCAATGTGGGACTCAATCTCTGGACCGGATCACGCCCTGAACCAAAGGCAGATGCTCAACCAATGAGCCACTTAGGTGTCCCACTCGATCAGATCATTTATAGCCGACAAGAGTAATTAGAGAGACACAGGCATGAATTATATAAAAATTAAATTTTGACTAAGTCACAAAGAAGTTAAAGGTGAGATGACAGTTGCTCAAGGCCTGACCTTCAGTGACAAAGCTGTAGTCTTTGACATGAATCATTTTCTTCATTTTGTCTGGGTCTTGACCTTGGGAATCTGGATCTGGAAGCGTGCACTGTGAGGTCATGGGAACATGTTCTTTGGATGTTCCTGGAGACTGCCCCTTTTCTAATAACAGATGAACCACCTGGACAAATGGAATAGCATTTCATTAAGAAGAATTATAATAAAACAGATAAATTATTTTAGGACTTTGTATAGTTGACAGTATAAAATCATTATAGTAACTACCTGGTCCACCAAAATTTAGAGGAAGAAAAAAATAAAAAAACAAAGGATTGAAAATTTCAAAATCAAGGTTTTCTTATTTTTCTGTATAAAAAAATAAATAATTCAAAAGAAAACCATATGAGACTCTTAATCATAGGAAACAAACTGAGGATTGCTGGAGAGGAATGGGGTGGGGTGATGGGGTAACTGGGTAATGGACATTAAGGAGGGCATGTGATGTAATGAGCATTGGGTATTATATTAAGACTGATGAATCACTGACCTCTACCTAACATACCCTAACATACGTTATATGTTAATTACCCCTAACATACATTATATGTTAATTAATTTAATTTAAATAAAAAAAATTTCTTGGCATGCCTGTGTGGCTCAATCAGTTAAGAGTCTGACTCTTTCTTTCTCTCTCTGTGACTATCATAAATAAATTAAAAAAAATTAAAAAAAAAAAAAAAAAAAGGGATCCCTGGGTGGCGCAGCGGTTTGGCGCCTGCCTTTGGCCCAGGGCGCGATCCTGGAGACCCGGGATCGAGTCCCACATCAGGCTCCCGGTGCATGGAGCCTGCTTCTCCCTCTGCCTGTGTCTCTGCCTCTCTCTCTCTCTCTGTGACTATCATAAATAAATAAAAAAAAAATTAAAAAAAAAAAAAAAGTCTGACTCTTGATTTCAGCTCAGGTCATGATCTCAGGGTTGTGAGACTGAGTCCCACATTGGGCTTCATGCTGGGTGTGGAGCCTGCTTAAGATTCTCTCTATCCCTCCCCCTACCCCTAAAAAAATTCTCTTCTAGAAATAACATAAACTCGTTATAAGAGATTTGGACACTAGAATAGAATCACCACTATACTACATATACAGACCATTACAAATAATTTGGTAAACTTCAGAAAATAATTTAATTTTCTGAATTAATTAATAAATTAAATTAATAAACTTAATAATTTAGCCTTTGGGCTGAAAAATGACTAGAAGTGAAAATCACTAGATATTTGTAGATGTTTACAAAAAATTAAAAAGAAATGCAACCTCCACCTTTCCTCCTGTCAGATTTGGTAATATTTGAGCTAAATGTGATATAGAAAGACAAGTTTCCTCAGTGAAAATCCTCTGTCATATTTGCTTCCCAATTTGAAGGAAAAGAAAATACCAGAACATTTATGTGAATCAGGCTTGGTTTCTTGACTAGCAAATCTGGAGACCTCAGTGAGATATTATTCACACATTATTATGTTCTTCCAACATATCTTAAAAGCTTGGTATGATGAGCTATTATTACCTGTCCTGTATTTCTCAGTGTTTCCACAGCTTGCTTATGGGTAGCTCCTTCTAGACTAACTCCATTGACGGCAAGAACACGATCACCTATAAATTAGGCAGTAATTTTGAAAAAAGCAAATGATAAGATAAAGATTCTATATGTTTTTAAATATCTTGTGGCATTGTTTTATATTAATTTATTTGAAGAGAGACTCAGACAAATTCTGGAAAAAATCATGTCACAGAGTTTCATTAATATGTATCTACTTTCTTTCCAAATTTTGTGATTAATCTTAAATACAATTTTGAACAAGATAGTCTATGTATTATAAAATCAACTTAAATCATGGGGAAAAAAGATAAACTGACTGCAAATGTAGAAAGACTGGAGGAAACTAATCTAGTTAGTTTTTATTAAAAATGTAGAACTCAGTGTTTTTATAAGGGCACTATTCCTTTCCTATTTTCTGGCAATTTGCTTCCTAGAAAGTACAAAACACAAACTAAAACACTGTAAAGATATTTTCTGATACTAGAGAATAGGCTGGAAAGAAGATTTTTGGGAATGATATCAAGGAGTTTTTCATGCTTTGGTCTTAAAATAATTGCATGTATTCTTATTCTGTATTATGAATATTTTAAGGTCTCTATCAACTTTCCAATTTCTTGTTTATTTGTTGAAGTAATAATCTCATGTATAATTTCTGTAAACACACAAATACTCTACCTTTGTGAATTCTACCATCAGACTCGGCTGCTCCCTTGGGAATAACAGCTTTCACATAAATGCCACCGTGTCTTACACTGGTATTCACACCTCCCTAAGTGGAAAATGACAAATAAAATAACATTTTGTCATATGAAAAATTTCACACCCCATCTTTCAAATCTGAGACCTAGAAAGCATTCATCAGCCAAAGCAGCAGTACCACACTAGCACATGCAATTAATTCAAAACCCAAGAATATCTCTAGCCAACTTTTCCAGATGTAAAGTAGTTACTTTTTACTAAGAAAACAACATGCCATATGTTGAGTATATGAATTGCTCTCCCTTTGTGAGTCTACATCATGCATTATGAAGAAGCAGAAAGCAAAATTAGTATGAGAGCATGACTGTCAGAAAAAACAGCATATGGAAAAATTTACTTCAATCATATTTGCTAAACTGCAACTTGCAAATCTATGAGTCAAGGAACAGATTTTTCTTTTTCATTTTAAAAGGCTTTGGTACATAAGTTTTGTTATACTGTAAATGAGATCTGAGTAGATTCTCCATCTCTTGCGGATATACAGCTTTTATTTCCCTTCCCAACAGGAAGATAATAAAATTCTAAAGAAGTTAAGGGCAAGAGGTAAAGAGATACTATATTTTTAAAAGTGCTCGAAAATCAGATTTTGTTTTTGACCTCTATATATTCATAGTGCTATTTTTACCATGTTTTGAAATGGCTTTTCCTAACTAACAATATCCTTCAAATGTTACAAATGTTATAGTTTAGAATTAATAAAAATCTAAAAATTTTCATCAAATAGCCTATACTCATATTTAACCATCTCAAAAGTACAAATGTTCCTTGGGAACCTCTAATTTTAATATACTAATCATGTTTACAATTAAGATATATTATGGTGGGATGCCTGGGTGGCTGGGCGGTTTAGCGCCTGCCTTTTTGGCCCAGGGCATGACCCTGGAGTCCCGGGATTGAGTCTGCGCTGGGCTCCTCGCATGGAGCCTGCTTCTCCCTCTGCCTGTGTCTCTGCCTTTCTTTCTGTGTCTCTTATGAATAAATAAATAAAATCTTAAAAAAAGATATATTATGGAGAGAATGGACATATAAATACACATTAGAATTTATTTATGATGTAGGTTAAAGTGTATTATTCCATGCTCATGTAGAATTGTCAAATGCATACTTATTAATTTTATATTTTCTAAGTCTTGTATTCAGATTAAGCATTATGAAATCTATGGGGTTTAACTAAGTAGCATTTGTCTAATTTCTTTTAAACCACAGGAAAAAGTCACTAGCCCACAAGTTTTTTAAAAAAAGTTTTAAGATATAATTCAATTTTTAATTTGGCAAATATTTGACAGGTTTCCCTTTTGAAGTAAAATAATTACACTAATAAATATGCATACAATAGGCTGCTGGAAATAGAGAAGAGAAAATATTTGAAAACCTTGTCAAACAGTACCGTGACACTTATCCCCAAGCTGTTATCATTTTTAGCCAGTTCAACCTCAAAGATATCTCCAGGTTTAGGAGGTGATGAAGGAAAAGTTTTAAAATTCATTTTGTTGGATGTATTCACTGAGGAGGAAGATTCCTTAACAAAGAAAAACAAACAAAAGGGTTTTTTGTTAGAGTCAAAATGAATTACTACTGGAAGATGAATGTTTTTTTAAGAAAAATTAAGGAAAAGCAAGATATTAAGGGATAGAGTAAATTCAGAGATCATGAGGGCTGGAAGCCATCTCAGAGATCATCTAATCCAATATCTTTATATTTTATGGTTGAGGAAATTGAGGTCTAGAGATTACAGTGCTTGCTTCAGGTCAAACAGCAAGATAAGGCAGAGGGAAGCCCAGAACCCAGTTCAAACCTGGCTTTTACATAATCTTTGTCCGATGCTTTTTATGTTCCCACATTTACAAAGTATTTCTATTTCCTTTTAAAATCAATATATATCAAGCAGCAGCTTTCAACTGGACCTCTAAGATGAGTAGGCCTCATGTTTACTTTGCTTATATTTACAAATCTAATATAAACATTGGCACAACAGCTAAAGCCCCATTTATAAGGGCATAACCCTCTTATGAGGAATGTTGGTTCCTCGGTGAACAAAGGGCTTAAGATTCTTTTCTGAATCTGCTTGTGAATGTGAGTTTACATTTATATCATTTCTAGGAAATGAGCAATTTTATATGTTGTTGTTCTTATTACTTTCATATGTTCAGAACTTCAGAAGAATTTAGGCTATTGACAGTAAAGTCAACTTCCCATTATACAAACTATGTAGGAACAACTTTTTCAGATCTTAAATTCTCTTATTAGTATAAACATTAAGTATGCAAAAGACAACTTATAGATAACTTCATTCCTTTCTGTTATAAGGTTGCAAGTTCCCAGAATAATGGCCATTTTAGAGTTAGTATTCAAAGCTGCTAATTTCTCTGAAAGTTAGCATCAAATGCAGTAGCAGTTAGTAACATAATATATAAACTAAACTATTCCTCCTTTCCAGAATAACATAAGCAGTTTATAGATTATTCAGCTCTGTAATATATTTGTTGTTGTTTGCTTTAGAAAATGAAAAAAACCCCAAAAAGACAAAAACAAAACCACAACCCAGAGATTCAAATTAAACTATGCCTTTTTTGATGTTTGATGATCCTGACTGCTGGAATAAGTAGCTTCATCCATGTCTGAATCTCCACGGTCAGAGTAATCTGTTGCATCAGAAATGCCTGTTTTTTTAGTTTTGCTTCGATTACTGTCAGTAGAATTCCTCTTTTTCTCAATGGTTTTGGATATCACAGAAGGGGAAGGGCTGCCATGCTGTGATTCCTGCCAGGTTCGGTCACCAACAGGGCTGGCAAAGAAACCATTGACCTGGCTCTGCGACAAGCTGGCACTTTCAGTCCTAGAATCCTGAGAACTCAAGCTTCCTTCCTGCAGGCCCCCAGACAGCCCAAAAGAGCTCTCTGAGATGTGTCTTGGGATACCATGTGGCCAGCGGTGATCCTCAGAAGAAGAATCTATAGCATTGCCTTGCATGTAGGAAGGTTTCTTCATGTAGTTTTTCATGCCACTGGCAACGTGCACAGGAGTAGAAGGCACTAGAAGTCAAAATCCATCAAGGAGAATAACAAGTTAGTGACACACATGCCTGTGCTTCCATCCTTACACAGTGTTTCTTAATGATTGTGGGAGGATTTTACACAGGGTAGCATATTTACAACACCCAATCCAGGTCCTGGAGCCAAAATAAGGATCCGACAAATGTAAAAGGTGTGTTCTGCTTCCTTTGCCCCCTCTTTTGGCTATTCCTGTTGCATTTTCTATAAAAATACATACCCCTCCTTGCCTGAACTCCCCATCTCCATTCTCCAATACCTACATCAAGTTGAATCTCCTCTGTGAGGATTTTCTTGATTCCCTAACTAGAAATAATTTGAGTTGCCAAAACTCCTTGATCCTTATTAATGGTTATTTATTTACTTGTTTTTAAATTGTATTTCTAGATTGCATTTTTTGGACTCCAAATAGTTATCAAAGCAACTCCAAATTCCTTATATATATATGGTTCTTACCAAAAGCCACTTAAAGCTTTCCTAAGCAAGACGCAAATCATAGATTTGAATTAAAAAATTACAGGTGTAAATTCATAAGAAATGAAAAGTTTTATGTTAGCAAGTGAAGCCAAGGAAAATTTAAAAGAGGAATGAGCAACTGGAGAGAAAATATTTGCAGAAATAACAAAAAATAATCAAAGAGTTAATATCCCTAATTATGCAAAGAGTTTCTAGAAGTAAGAAAGATTTAAAACTCCTATGCAACAATGGTATAATATGTAGACTGGAAATTCAGAGTAAAGTACAAATAATTAACATGTGAAAAGACATTCTCACTGTTGCTCAGGGGTATGCAGTTTAAAAAATTTTCTACTTATGTGGCTGACAAAAATGAGAATGACTGATAATTTCTCCCACCACTGCTCGTGTGAGAAGAGCCCTGTCACATCTACACGGCTGACTAAACATTAATAAAACTTGGGCAAACAGATAGCATTTGTCGAAAATTTAAATGTGCATACTCAATCTACTTCTAGGTATCTAATCTCTAGAAATATGTACATTTCCCAATGGTGTATATACAAGTGTATTTGTTGGAGTAACATTTGTAAAAGAATTATAGCTAACTTGAATATACAACAAAAACATTAAATTTTGATACACCCATGACATGATATATACTGTCATGTGAAAAAGGTGTATATTCATGGATGTTCAGAACATAGAGTGTGCAACTTGCAAACGGATGTTTAAATTATAGACAATCATTATACTTTTAGTTAAAAAATTGTATGTATACAGGAAGTATTTTTTTTCAAAAATTTATAATATATAGATAATGACATAGACACCAAAGACTTTCCCTAGAAAATAGGGTAAGGGGACTTTTATATTTTACTTCATTGATTTTTAGATAAATTGGATTTATTTTAATAAACTAGTATGTATTCTATAACTTTAAAAACATTCAGAAAAATAAAAACCTTCCTCTTTGATGGTTGATTCTTGAGAGGAATAGCCCAATGTACATACTGGTAATGTTCTAGGTTCTTTGAGTTTTACTTCCAAGTTACACTATAGTATATATAGCTACACATATGGTAAGATTAATCTAGCTGAACAGAACTATACTTTAACATCATGCCTTTAACTTTTATTGAGAGTAAATAGTAAAAAATAAAATAACCACATGAAAGTCTGCTGAAAAGAAAAGTTTATTGATCCCTCCACTGGGTAAAAATTTTCTGCTGAATGGTCTCAGTACTTGGACTTTTTCCTAATATTTATCATAGTTACAATGAAACATTTGTTTAGTTGTTCAGTATATGTTCCCTGAGAAAGTATAAGTCCCATGAGGGCAGAGTTTCTGTGTCTTGCACATCACAGGCATTCAGTAAATATTTGTTCAACAAATGAATGAATTTTCTATAAATATCTATTGAAAAGAATATCAGGATGGGAGTCCCTTAGAGTTTTATTTAGGGGGAAAATTAATTTCTCCTGAATTCACATGCTTCCTTTGCTAAAAAATAGTGAGTAAAAGACCCCCCCATCCCCCACTTTTTTGTCTTGGCTGCTTGAAACTCAGAAGTATGCTACATTTTCATGCAATCCTCTTCCTTTGCCTAAGATGACTAGACTACAATTAGATTATAAGGTTCTTTTGGGCAGTGATGGTGTTTTCTGTTTGTTGTGTTTGTTCAAGTAACAATTACTGAAAAATACTATTTATATATGTACATATTTTGTAAATACTTACACTCTATATAAATATAAAAATATTTAGTGAATAAAAGAAACCACAGTCAAAAACTTATCTGTATAAAATGTAAGAAATTTATGTCACAACATACTGTATGAAATGTTTGTTGTTTCTATTTTATCATAATTGTCTGAAATTATGCCTAAAATTCACTATCTAAACTTGTTTTTCGCTAATATTTATTCTTTTATTTATTCTTTTATAGGTTTTTCAGGATCTATGGGATGAAGGTAACTTGCATATAATTAGCACTCTAATGTTTTTGAAAAATCTTGTTAATAATGACAGCTAAAACTCACATTTGAAGTGCTTAATGGGTACTAGGCAATGTGCTAATTCTTTACATATATTAATTCATTTAATTTTCAAAACCTATAAGATAAGCACTTCTATATTCACCATTTGACACATGAGTATAGTGAAGCTTAGCAAGTTCAAGTGATTTATTCAGGGTATACAGTGTTAAGCAGTGGAGAACAGAATCTGACCATAGACTTTGGAGCCCTTCTCACCACCCAGTGCATTTCAGTGCATGTGCCACATGGGCTTCTTTTGCAAACACTGCCTTACCACTTGAGCCTCAGAACAACAACTCTGCACGCTAGACAAGGCAAAGTCAAGATCACTGTCTCCTCTTTAAAGAAAAACAACTACGGCCCAAACTCAAGTCACCTATTCTTTGTCAAGTGCCTTTTCTCCCACAGTACGCTAATGGCAGGAATTATAAGACAAAATGATATGGTCTTTTAAAATTTCTGTTTTTATCCTTTTACTTTTTATAATCTTGTTCAAGATAGGACTTTATAGATAACTATTACATAATTCTATTAATCAGACAAGGGTAAATAATTTAATTTCTGATTTGCCCTAAGAAGTGATGGAATGCATCAAGTACTCAAAATTCACTTAAGTGACATAAATTTTGCACAACAAATCCATTTTTACTCATATAGTACTAAAAATGAATGAGATAGAAAATCTTGAAAGTGATGAATGAAAAGTTACACTAATCCATAATATTAAAACAAACAGAGATACATTATTAAATTTTGAGAAAGGAAATAAGGAGCTTTAATCCAATTGGAGTTTTTATCCAATCCATGATATTGAAGTTCTTTTGAAAAGTGAAACAGAATACAGAGCTAAGAAACATCCACAACATTGCTTAAATCCAATTTAAGCTTTAATTCAATCCACAATACTGAGGTTCTTGTGAAAGTGAAACAGAACACACAGCTAACAAACATCCACAACATTACCTTTGGGTATCTTCTCTTTTGGCTGAGAGATAACAAGTGTCACATCTTCAGGTGCATTTTGCAAAATTTCAATTGCAGCATGGTGGCTGACCCCTTCTAGACTCACACTATTCACGGATATTAAACGGTCTCCTGTAAAAATAGATAATCCAGTTATTTTCAAAAACACAGAGAACTTCATGCTGTGTTAGAAATGTCACTGCCCAATATTATTTTTCATTATTTTTATTTTGCCCAATTTTGCTTTTGCTATGTGTGCAAATTCACACTTGTCAGTTTAAGTACTTAGGAAAGTACCTAAATGTAAATAATGTACCTGGCTTTAAGCATCCATCCAAGTCAGCTGGTCCTCCAGGGGTAATTGAACTAATAAATACACCTAGATCCAGTCTTCCCATCTTCTCCCCACCAATAATTTGAAATCCTGTGAAACAACACATTTAAAAAACAACTCCATGATACTGGTGCTTTCAATGACTAATGATCAGTTTGTCCGATATACAGAAGTGTAGAGATTCTCATATCGGATATGATAAATAGGTAAAACATGTGCAATAGGACTGCTAAATTTGGAGGAAGTTTTGCTTGTAATCTTTCACATTTCCTGACTGGGTGGGTAACCAGTATCTTGATCAACAATGCCAATGTTATGTTATAGACTTTTTCTTTTTGAGTTCTTATATATCTTTAAGATCTCACAGTGACTTACCTAAACCATACTTGGCATCTTTTTTCAGGTTCACCAAGGTGATCTCCCTTTCTGGTGAAGATACTATGCTCCATCTTTTGTGTAGCACGTCTATTGGAAAAATAGAATATTAAGATAAATGCTTAGACATTGAGACTGCTTGTCCCAATTTAAATGTTAACAAAATTCATTAATAGGTTACTTGGTCACATATTATGCCACCATCTTATATTTTGAGATTTGTAGTTCACAAAAGTACTGATTATCATCACATGGTTCAATATATGATTTTCATGCCACTGATATTATCAAATTTTTTCCTCATAAATGATTCCCTGTGAAATAAGTATATGTCAGTTACAAATGAGTAAATAAATTTCAAGATTTTAAATGGTTTGAGGAGATTTATTCAGCAAGTATAGGCAAGAGCCAAACCTTAAACTTACATTTTCTGACACTGTTTTTCTGTTGCATCACAGCTGACTTCCTGAATTTGACTATGTTAAGAATTTTCCACTTAGAATATTTATGGTAAGTTGTATGGTAAGGCAGCAACAAGACAAAAATGGATTTACATTTTAAAATCCTGTAAGTAACGACTTGGCTAGCACATTTACATTCTCAAAGGACTTTCTTTTACTTCCTATTTGTGGAGCAATCTCATGAGTTAGGTAAAGCGATTTTAAATCAGTTTTGCAGATGAGGAATAATAGTTTATGACTTGTTCAACATTACAGCTAATATCACTCCCAGCAAAATGCCTTTAGTCAAGAGATTGGAATGTTAGCATCAAACTAGAATTTACTTTTCTTATTTCCACTGATGGCTTTTTTTTTTTAGTAGGTTTATCATTCACAAATATCTCCTAAATTAAACCAATAAATATGCCACTTAACTGTCATGTTAATAAAATTACTTCATTTACTTAGTAATCTGAGCATGTGAACACAGACACACACACACACTTTCTCTCATCTCTTCCTGTTTTGGGCTGGATTGTGTCCCTTTCTCTCTCCCCCCCCAAATTTATATATTGAACCTCTAACTCCCAGTACCTCAGAAATTAACTGTATTTGGAGACAGATTAAGAAATAATTAACATGAGGTCTTTAGGACAAGTCCTAATCCAGTAGGACTAGTGTCCTTATAAGAGGAAATTTGAATACAGACAGGTGCATGCATATGCGCACACCAGGGGAAGACCATGTGAAACAGAGGGAGAAGACTGCCACCTACACGGTAAGGAGAGAGGTCTCAGAAGAAATTAATGCTGCCAAAATATTGAACTCAGACTTCTAAATCTCAGACTTGATCTCCGAACTGTGAGAAAATAAATTTCTGTTGTTTAAGTCAGTCTATGGGATCTTGTTTTAGCAGCTCTAGCAGATTATTATACTTACTAATATCAATTATAATTTGATAGCTCAAACTAGTTTGTGTGTGATGGGTGGTAGATGAATGCAATACACTCAGAAAGATATTTTTTGTAAACTAAACTTTCAAATTAATCTCTACATAATTCTTAAGCATATTGAAGCTTTTTGAAAATTACAGATTTGCCAATATATGACTACCCATAGATTTAAAATTTAATGAATGTTATAAAATACGTAGTAATTTTGTTACATAACATGTATTAATGCTTAAATGATGCAAATGTGATACTTCATAATTTAGAAATTAACCACTTTAATATCAGAAAAAAATAACAGCAATCACTTGCTCTCTGGAGTAAACAAAACTTATCTCTTAAACACCAAGCACTAATGCAAGCTGGCTAGCTCTCTGTCCCTATTTCATTTTTTTTTTGACCAAAACTTAGTTATAAATTCAGTTATAATCAATAGGAGTAGTAGTAATTCAGTATTTTCAATTAATTTATAAGATTCCAAAAAGAAAAAATCATCGGATAACATAAGAACGTTATCCATAGAAGGTATATCCATATCCATATCATATGTATGTATACACATACATACACACACATATAAGCATAAAGTCCAAGAATTAGTTAATGCTTAGCTTAATATTATCATCTAAGTATCCAAAACACTTTTATCCTAAAATAGACAAGTATCTCTAACTTTCAGCTGAAGCCAACAAAATACAACAAGACAAACCCATAAATAAAATGAAATGAATAAGAGGGTATGGTTAGGTTAAATATTAAATGTAGACTTTTATTACCACCATGAAGACAAAGTTCATTTGCTTTGTGCAAAGTGTTTTTGCCCTCAATTATAAAACTGATCAATATTCTTAATGTGTCTAAGGAGTATATGTTAGAAGTCAAAGGTATTGATTCAAAGAATAAAAATGCCATTTTATTTTCCAACGTATGTACTAAGAAAATTGGTTATTTATATTACTTATTTGGCTAATAAGTGTGTGTATAAAAAGATATTTCCTATGTAAACATTATTAGAATATGTATATAAAACACACACACAAAATAAATGTGCAATATTTTTATGGATTTATTTATAGAAGCAACAGATTAAGCTCTCTATATTCAAGGATTCGCCAATAGGATTTGAGTAATCATTCATCCTTCAAATGTTGACTGAGCAACTTTTCTGTCTAAGTCCCTCTCTAGGCAATTTAGGAAAGCAAAATGAGATAATATATATAAAAGCTGCTGCATAGGAAATGTGAGCTGAATCAGATCAGGCTACAAGAGCAAAGTCCTAGCCTGGCCGATAAATAGAAATGTTAATACAGTCAATGAAATAGCTGCATTATGATGACATGAGTCAGGCCTGTAAGAGAGGCTTCTTCCTGCCACAAATAAAGACTTAAAGGAAAGAGGGTAGGATTTTAATAAGTAGATTATGAAGATGGTTATACAGTAATATAAGGCATTAGCAAAAGCTGGGATGGAAAGAAGGCAGAAAGGGTCCTGGAGAAATGTCACACATCAGTTTGGCTAGAGTACAAGATTTAAGTAGGATGGAGATAAATATTCCTTTGGAAAGAGAAGCCTTGCGAACCCATTGTTTTTTTAACAGGGATATCCTCCACCTCACCTCCCACTGATATACAGTAACTTACTATTACTAATATGAGCCCAGAAAGAAGGAAGGATGGCGTGCGGCTGCACGTTACTTGACAGTGCTGTGCCCAAGTCCAGTTTTTATTTGTATTCTATATGTATTCTATTCATGTACATGTTCAAAATACTTTTCCTTTGGTTAAAAAAAAAAAAGACAGAGGAGGAAGTATCTGAGTTATATAGTACATGACAACTCAAGTAAACTGGAAGGTATGAATAGCATTTATGAATCTGAAAGGCAGCTAAATATTTCAAGTACCAAGACATTTCTGAGCTATTTTTATTATTATAGAAAAACAAGCTTTAATATTGAAGGAATATGTTTCTAAATCCTTAAAAGAATCTCCCCCCCCATTAATATACTCTATGAACACAGCAAATTTTATCATTATCTTAAAGTGAAAACGAGCTTCAACTTGAAAGGTCCACTTCTTTAAGTAATACAGCTGGTGTCATCCCCATTAATGTTTACTTGAAATATATCTTTAGAATAGCCACTAAATGTAGAATTTAGAAAAACAATGTGTATGCTCTCTGTGTTAGACACATTTATTCCAATGTTGCCTTTCTCATCGACCTTAAGGTTCATGTGGATATATATAGTTCCCAACCAAAATATGCATACTAACGATAGATGTACCTACAATTAAACTTAATTTCCTAATAAGAGTGTATTTCTGATAAGGCCAAAGTCATGTCAACAATTTTTTTTTTGCAAGAAAAACTGATTTTTGTTGATTATAGATATAGACCCTTTCTGAATAGGCAGCTCCCTGCCACTGATTCTATGAGGAACTGAACTGCAGGTGGAGGAGACTCTGGACAAATCCATCACTCACTCTAGGGAAGAAGATCCATTTCAAATCCTGGAGATGATGGGTCAGCAGCACCATATTGGTATAAAAACAAAGATAGGTATTTTTTAATATTTATACTACCTACCCAATGGTAGGGTAAGGGGGATAATAATAAAATCTTCGGGGTTTTATTTCTGTGCCAGTACTAATTAGCTTGTAAAACTGGGGCCACATGACATCTCTGGAACTTATTTAACACATAATATAAAGGCTTGGTTTGAATATACTTTAAAGTTCCTTTCAGTCTCAATTTAGTTAACTCTATTTTTTGCTTCTGGTTAATTCCTGTATTTGTTGAATACAGGACTTCAATTTTTGGACTTCAATTTTTATTTAACTTTCAACTTTGTATGTATCCTACTTAAGACTCAAATGAAAAAAATCTAGTATTAACATTACATTTGTCCTTGACAAATAAAGTGTGTTTTAAAATCTTGTTTATGTAACAATTTATTACTTGTAATTGAGATTGTCTACAAGGACAATAATCAGTCTTAATACTGGGGGAAAAAAGCTTATTTCAGTGTCTGTACCAGGTTACTCTCTACTTAACTCACTTTACTGGAGATTTTTTGTATTTTGCATTTGTTTTTAAGAACCCAGTGTTTGACCCCATTTTTGTGGTGTAGATAGGAAGAAAGTTGACAAATTTAGCTAAGAGGTACTTTTCAATTATATAGTAATCCTGACTTGTGGCAAACTACTTTTTTTGCATAATTCTTGTATCAGTTCTATATTTTCAGTTTTGGTTTTTTACTCTCTTGTGAAGAAATATTATAAGCATGAATGTGGTTTTTTTTTAAAAAAAGAATATTAAGCATCTTTATTTTTTTTGAAATCACAATTAATCTGAGGTTTGTAATCCTTCTCATATCTCTGTTTCATTAGAAGGTTCATGCCTTTTATTTAATCTTTTTCAAGTTTCACATTCTTTAAGGGTCCCTGAGTGTCACAAAAGGTTAAGATTGAATTCTACTTGTTGGTTCTTTTATTAAATGATAAATAATTCAATATTAACTGATGCTAAATTCTGTCTTCTAATAATCCTTGCCAGCAAGAAAGAACACTGAAATTAGAATAAGAAGTCCTATATTTTATTCATGGTCAAGTAATTCTACTTTTGGATACTCAGTTACCTTATTTGGAAAAATGTGTTTGCCATGCTCTCTTGTATGAAAACTTGGTTCTCAACAGAACGGTAAACATGAGCAGATTCCATGAGAAATTTTGAAGAAAACTGAGTTGTCTGTAAGCCAAATGGGGGTACAGGAAGATGGGTTGGCCATCTTCCTCAGGGACCACACATTCCTCAGCAGGAGGCACTAACCTCAGAAGATGAGGTTTCTGAAGGTTTAAACAGAGCAACTACCCTGCACATGTCATTCATTGGGTGTCCACTGTAAATTCATACTCTTTTCCATCAAACCTAGGTTTAAACACATTTCAGGTTCTCATTTTTTAATAGATTATTATCAAGCTTCTCTCAAAAGTTTAGCTTGGAGAAATAATGCCTACAAATGATTGGGCATTATTATCTAGGACACAGTCTGAAGAGTAGATTAGAGTATGGGCTCTGGAAACAGATCACATGTGTTCATATCATGGCTCCAGCATGTGCCAGCTCCATGACGTTCTGGACAACTCAACTTCTCTGTTTTGGTTTCTCATTTTTGAAAAGGAAATAACACTAGCACCTTCCCCATAGGATTGTTATGGGGATTAAATGAGGGATTACACAAAGTGCTTAGAATAGTGTGTGGCACATATAAGCCACTCAATAACCATTAGTCAAAATTTTTACTATTATAGACATGTTAAATTGAGGCAAAGATTTTAGGCAAACAGGTAATCTAAACTCAGTCTATGTCAGGCATTTGATTATCATAAAGCTATATAACGTGGTCTTAGTAACTTAAGCTCAAGTTTAAGTTCACTAATTTTTTCTTTAATGATATGCCTTCAAATATTTTGAGGATACATTAAAAAAAAGAGATTAAAAAACCCTTCATTTGCTATGAGTATATAAGACACTGTGTGCATTTTAACTTTTTGACTTAATTTATTTATCTTCTATGTATTCATTTATTTTAAAGATTTATTTATTTATTCATGAGTGACATAGAAAGGAAGACCAAGACACAGGCAGAGGGAGAAGCAAGCTCCTCGCAAAGTCTGATGCGGGACTTGATTCCGGACCCAGGATCACGCCCTGAGCAAAAGGTAGACGCTCAACCACTGAGCCACCCAGGCGTCCCCTGATTAATTTTACTTCCAAGAAAAATTTTCCTCTCTTGAAGAATTGCTGTGGGTATTACTATTAGAAAATAATAATTACACAAAATAGCACTTGGTACCTGACAGTTTTAACAGTATTTCTATTAGAAAATAATAATTATACAAAATAGCACTTGGTATCTGACAGTTTTATCTGCAGTTAAAAATTGCAGTTTCATAGGGCTCAACCCACTCACATACCTTCATTTTTGCCTTGGCTCTCAGGAAAATTAGAACTAAACTTAAGGTAAGACTGAAACATTTTTGGAGGAAAGTTGTACATACACAGCAATTAAATGTTCTTTGTACCATGAAAGTTGTTAGAAAGATTAGATAACAAAAGGTAAAGGTATTTTATAATTTAAACTAAAAAATTTGAATACACTGACTCAAGTCACTACACAAAATTTCTTCCTTTACTTTACTTCTTAAGACTCCTTTTAAACTATAAATACTTAGGTTTTCAAATTCTTTTTTTTTAAAGATTTTACTTATTTGAGAGAAAGAGAGACAGAGATAGCACATGGGCAGGGGAAGGGGCAGAAGGGAGAAGCAGACTCCCCACTGAGCAGAGAACCTAACTTGGGCTCAATCCCAGGATCCTGGGATCATGACCTGAGCTGTAGGCAGACACTTAACTGAGTTACCCAGGCATTTTTTTTTTTTAAAGATTTGAGAGAGAGGGTGAGAGCACACGCACATGCACGAGTAGGAGGAGGAGCAAAGGGAGAAGAAGAAAATCTCAAGACTTCCTGCTGATTGTGGAGCCCTGTGTGGGCTTGATCCCAGGACTCATGAGATCATGACCTGAACTGAAACTGAGTTCGATGCTCCACTGACTGAGCCACCCAGGTGTCCCTTCAAATTCTTTGCATAACATTTAGGATAAGATTCAGAGATAGTCCTGTTTAGTTCTCAAGCATCTCTCTGGCCCCATGTGTCTCCATACTGAGACACTTGTTCCCTGAATCTGTTATCCTCTCACTTGTCTCTCTGTCTGATCACACTATGACCTTGGTCTGGAACGCTTATCCACAACATTCTGTCTGAATTTCCTCAAGATCCAGTTCAAGCATCTGCAGTTAAAATAACTGCCTCAGTTAAAACTGTTTAATCAAGATTATTTCCCACTTGAACTACTATCTTAGGTTTCTAGAGGTCCTTATTTATAATTCGTCATTTCTCTAGTATATCATCTAGTTTAAATCACGTGTCTCATCATATCACTATTGTGCTGAAAAAATACAACTCTCCTCTGATTCCAATGTAAGACCTAAAATCCTTAGTATTGAATTGAAGACTCTTTGGTATTATGTCCAAGACTATCTCATAAGGTACAAAAGAAAAGATACGATGGAAATGAGGGGAAAAACATTTTATAAACCTACCATTTTCTTTTAAGGGTACTTGGGATGAAGGATTTCCAGAACTATGCAAAGTCATTCCTGTGGTATAAATTAAATTATTAGACAGTTTATAAAATGGTCAGATATTCTAGTAGTAATTTCTGATAAATTCATAAGAATCAAAACATTAAGGCAGCAACTTTTTAAAAATTTACACTCAGAAAAATGTCTTCCCTCAATGGGCTTATTTACTGTTTTTAATGTCTAAATTAAGCATATCAGCTTGTTTTGCAGAATAAATTTAAACACAAATGTACTGTTTCTGGCAAATGACATCTTGATATGTCAAATATGAAATGATGAAATTGAAATGAATTTTAAAAGCATTTGTTCAAATGTTAAAATAAAATTTAACATCCAGTAAGAATGAATAATCTTAATCAAAAAGCAAATGCAGAAAATAAATGTTCTTTCATGAGTGGGTTTTATTCTATCTGTGGTTTTCAATGAAATATTTACTATTCTACATATGTGGATTTTTATGTAGATAAAAGTATTTCTAATGAAAATAGCTTAAAATCTATAAGAGGTGGGGCTTCCTTAGAAACCTATTTTCTAAAAAATTGAACTAGGCTATTTTTAACACACAGGGTGGTGACCTTTAGGGTGAAATCTTGCCTTTTATCTCCAATTTTTAATTTAATTTTCACCAATTAATTTAAATTGGTGCTAGTATCATCTCTGAAAGCTGTGGAAGCCTACATTAATAAAGTAATGTTACTTTCTATAAATATCAACTGTAGAGTTCTCTTTTGACTTCATTTATTCCACAGATCTTCAATCCAAGTACAGATTAAAAAGTGTTTTTTAACTTTGTGTAATTAGGGTTAAATGTTCAAACTTTGGTGTGAGAGTTAACTTGTATTCCTTGGTAAAACAGCAACAGAAGAGGGTGTCCTTCTTTCTCTTTTGTCTCCCTACGTGCTGACTATTCTGAGTAGTTGTTTACACCTCTGTGCTTAAATATCTACTCCTAGCAAAGATTCTAGTGCATTTCCTTTTTAAGACTCATAAAGAAACAGGAAGCCTGATCTATTTATCTTATAAGACAGTACGTGTTTATAAACTTCTATACCTAAATAATTAATATGCCCCAGCTAGCTGGGAGAATTGGAAGACTTATATCAACTGAGAATTTCCACCTACCAACCATAGCACATTTCATAAAATGATCTGGTTTGAGAGATAATTCTATTCATGCTAAGCTGAAAGTACCCTAAATAAACCTTTCTTTAAAAAAATACAGTATGAAGGGAGCCCAATCCCACAGGTTTGTACGGAAAATCCAAAGGAAGGCTGTCCAAAGCCATGGCACCAGAATGTCTGGGTTCTCTCAGTACGACTGCCATGGTTTTTAATTGTGACCGAGAGAAAGTGAAGTCTGTGCCATGAAATAATCACTTGTTAAATCAGTTTTTGATTTGATTTGGTGCATTTTAAGTAGCCTAAAATTTCGTATTCATAAGCAATTTTGGCAAATAGGACAAAGAAGCAAAAATAGTATCTCAGTAACTAACATTATTTCATTCATTTCACTATGAGCATGAGGTATGGGAGAAAGAAGGTAACCTTGTTTATGCTGACCTATAACATATGCTTGACCAGGGTCTTCAAAGGATGAGGAGTCTGATTCATGTTTCTTCCTTTCAGGACTTCTATTTAAACTTGCAACAGACTTTGAACTAAAGAGGGAAAAGGAAGGTAGGAGGGGGATGTATCAATGTAAAAAAATATGGCGAAAGTAATGAAACGTCAAAACAAAAACAAATGTATGAAATGTTGAATTTACAAATATGTAGTTGGGTAATTATGTTCTTACTTATTAAGTTTTGTGAATCCTGCCCAAGATTCTGTCTCAGATCTTGCCATCTGGTGTAATGGTTTTCCTACCAACTTCGCCATGGTTTGTGGTGGGGATTCCATGTTAACAATGGCATTTTTCCGATGAGGATAAAGAGAGGCCTGACTGAGATCGTGGTATGATTTACTCATCCCTCTAGGCTTTTCCTCCCAGGAAGTTTTGTCACTCTTCTCTTTTGCATTGTTTTGCAATGGCTGGTAAAGCGACAGCTCTGAGCAGGACAGCCTCTTCAGAATCTCAGCGTGAACTGACAGAGGTCGAACGGCAAGTTTGTTCAGGGTGCTGCTGGCCAGACTGCCAGTGCTGATTGCTCGTCCCATATTAAATCCTCTAACGGACTCTGCTTGCAGATTCAGGCTCCTAAACGAGGCTCTCTCTACAAGGAAACAGGATGGCTTTACACGATGGAAACACTGCAGTACCTTTATGAGAAGAGTTATTTCAATAAATAAAACACAGCATGCAGTTTTTAATTGTTTTAATTGCTACCGTAAGTAGTAGCTTTCCAAGTGTGGCAATCCAGGATTTGAAAAAGGAATTTAGAAGGTCCTGGTTTTCAAACCATCTCTCCATCCTTGTAGCTTTCTCACAGCCAGGGCCTGGTAAGCATTTCCTACTTCATCTAATGAACCTTGAGCATTTCATAATGTTTGGGCTTCAGGCTTGCTGACTCCAGATTCCCAATTATGGGATTCAGTTAAAAATGAAAACAACATTTGACATAGAAATTTCAACCCCAGTACTGTCTCTGCTCAAATACCTGCAAGCCAAGGATGAGGAGAGGGAACGATGGAGCCTGGACAGGCCAACATGAAAAAGAAGCTATGCAGAGGAGAGTTTTACCCAGAGATAAAGTTCTTGATCTTTATATTTTTTAAAACCCATGCCAGATTGTGATGGTTGTGCAACTCTGTGAATATACTAAAAAAAACACTGAATTGTATACTTTCAGTGGGTGAATTGTAGAGCATGGAAATTATGTCTCAATAAAACTATAACCAAAAAGAAAAAAAAAACTTTTACAGAGAATTATTATTTTTTTGTTATTTCGTAACTATGCCAATCTCACCTTCCCACTTGGTTGACTTTTCATGATTTAACTGAGGCACAGGGGCCATGGGAGAATCAAATATTACTTGTCTTCTTTCATTTTTTTGGTTTCTGTTAATAAACGTGATTAAGGAGCTGGAGTTCTCTTTATGCTTAAATTCCTTTCACTCTTAAATACACATCCAAAGTCTTTTAGAGGCTAAATTATAGATACTCTATGACAAGTGCTTGGTTATTCTATTTTGTGAGAGCCAATGTCATGTCAGTATTTGAGCATCTGAGGCTATTAACAAAAGCACTGTATCACAGAATTTTAGCATCAAAATCCTTTCCTGTAAATAAAGTGCCAAGAGCACAATTTCAAATGATTTAGTTCATGCATTAGTAATCCACATTACAAGGTACCCCCAGTTTGGTGCCTTCATGGAAAGTTGCATATTATAGGCAATACAGCTTGATCACTATGTAAAACAGCTCCAAAAACTTCCTTTTAAAAAGAAAATGTCAAATGTTGCTGACTTAGATTTTTATATCCTGCTTCATTTATCTCCTAATTCCTAGGAAGATTAATAATTAATATTTCATCTCAGGCATAAAGAGCTAGGAAAACACTGAAGATTTTTAATATGCATCAGAATGAAGTTTAAATAAACATGTTTCATTGCCAACAGGATAATTCAATGTTCTTTCCCTGAGGTAGAAGTGGACACCAAATTAAAACATGAGAATAAAAATAAGTTATTGGTTTAATCTTCAGCTTAAAATATAGTTTTACTGGTGTAGATAACGTGATTTCTATTTTTTTTGCTTTAAGAGTAGACTGTCATCAAAGATGCAAAACCGAGTCTTACACAGATTCAGCTACCAGGAAATGCCTTTACACCTAACAGCTTTTTCCACCCTTAAGGAAAATGTATATCAAACTTTGGTAGAAAAAGGAAGACTGCTTTGAAAACATATCAAACATTATGCTAGTCAAATCCATTCACAGCCTAGTCCTGCATATATTCATTAGATGGGAGCAAAAACCATCCATTTATCTGGTCTGTCCTTCATCCCTTTCACCTGGAAGGGACTCCAATATGGACTGCTACAATGGGAAAGGATATTAGAATGAGCCTACATCATAATACTAATGTTTCACATTTGAACTCAAAGTTCTACTAATTCCATATGGAGTCTGCAATCCACAATACTTAATCTCTGCTTGTTATCATTCAGTCCCTTGTACTATTTAGTATTTCCTTATATTATCAACTTAACTGTTACGCTCTTTTGAAGAGAGGGACTTCGTTTATTTACTGTTATTCTATAGCACCCAGAATCATATCTTACAGGTAGTAAGTGAGTAAGTGCTCAATAAATGATTATTAATCTTCATTTCATTCTATGCAAATTAGTTCTTTGAAAACTAATCAAATAGAAATGAAGACATCAGGGTTCCAGCCTCATTTGACCTCTATGAGGTTAGGGGAGTCACTATGCTCTGAACCTGTTTCCTCTCCAGTAAAATTTGAGATTTAAAGGACTCTAGGGTTCTAGCACCAACATTCTATGATGCTAAAGAAGCAATATACATTTGTTAGCCCATCAACCTCCTACAGATACCACCAGTTATTTTCACTTGTCTGGTACAGATAGTTAAGTAGGCAGGTAGTTACTTCTAAGCCATCTTAAACAAAAAATTCCTTTAAAGGCTTAACAGAATCTAGGAAAAGATGTAGATAATACTGTCTTAAAGTGCTTTCACATAGGAGTTCAAGGATACAGAGCTGTTGTGTTCCTTGGTGCAAACCTTGAGATACATAGGACATTCTGACTTCATGGATAAGGAAGATGGGACTCCCAAGAAATCAGTTATCTTCCTAATGGGTCACTATACTACTACTACTTCTATTAGTGGTAGTAGTGGTAAAACAATGATGATAATGATAACAATAAGGATTTTATTCAATATTTACTCTGTGCAAGGCACCCTTAAGGTGCTTACATGTATGAATTCATTTAATGTTTACAACCTCATGATGTAGGTATTATCATTAGGATAATCATTTTACAGATGGGGAATTAAGGAGAGAATTTAAGTGCCTGCCCAAAGTTTCAGGGCTTTTAAATAATAATAATAATAGTAATAGTAATAATAATAATAATAATAATAATAATAATAATAATAAAGCAAGGTTTGGACCCCGGCAGTCTGGTTCCATAGTTCATGCTCTTAACTATTAAACTATTTTGTTCTTCAGTATAAGAAATGTTGAGGATGAAAGGCTGGCTTCATAGTTTTGTCTTCTGATTTTTTTCATTATAGCACATTACACCACATCTGTAATGATGTAACCTTCAATTGTTCAATTTTGGTTTGTTATTGAACAGAGTATCAGTCCAAACAGGAATATTGATAGCTCTAATAAGTTTGATATCTCATTGCACTTTTAAAATATGTAAAAGCATATAGTTTTTTTAGCAGAGCAAAGTAGGGAAAGAAAAGGAATAATGAAATTACTTTGCAGCAGTAGTAACCATATTTTGGCATGCCTAAAAATCATTTCTGAAGAAAGACTGTTAAAATGCAGAACTCAAAGATGGTGATTCATCAAGTTTCAGGTAGGTTTCTGGAATCTTCATTTTTAGTAAGCATTACACCCCTACCATCTTGACTTTGAAAAGCTGAGAAACATCTACTCACAGGCTGCCATCACCTCAGTGTGATTCTATGGGGAATACATTTTTCGTAAGATTTCAGGATGTGAGAATGTTCAAATACAGAATTCATAGGACTCTGCTATACAAGGTCATCAGTGCTATTCCATTACATTTAAAAATCTAATTCTTCAGAGTATTTCACAGAAGTCTATAAGAATTTATTATGCAGAACCAGATATTGTATAACTTTAATCTCTACATGTGGTCTTATAGAGTAACCTTTAAATATTTCAGTTCTGATGGAGATATTTTGTTCAGAGCTGAATTAGTTTCTTCAGCTAGTTCCTTTTCAAAAGGAACTGAACCTCTCTCCTGACCATTTATAGTGAGTGTAGGGGTTATTCATCTTAGTCTCTGAAGAGAGACACACTTAAATAAAACTAACAGGTGGGAAATCTGCCACTCCCAAACTGTTACAGTATGTGACTTCATTGTCCTGGATGCATACTCCCTCTGCCACCTGCCTTGTGTCTCATGTTTTTTCCCTTACCTAGAAAGCCCTTCCATTTATCTTCAACCTACTTAGTTATTTTTGTCCTTCAAATTCCAGTTCAAGTGCCATCACTGGAGTATTCTAGTTTCTGATCTCCCTCTTTTCTTACGTGTAGATAGTGTAGTTTGTATGATATAATCTGTTACTAAAACCTTGGCCCTCTCATGTGTATTATTGTTTCCTATATGTTGGTCTTACCTCCCCAAATAGTATGTAACATTCTATGGGTAGAGACTATGACCCAAATATCATATTTACATCAGTGAACCTAATGGTTAGCACAAAATAGACCTTTCAACAGGTACTCCTTGACTGATGTGATGTTTTCAAAATGAACACAAAATTAAAATTAAAGTTTTGGTTTCATTTGTGGCACCTTTATAAAGTTGACTTAGTCATTTAACATCTATATCTTGTAACTTTCATCCTAAACATGGAAATTCTTTTAAGCTTTATGGCAAAAATGAAGCTCATACCCTGAACATCTGACACAATTTGTTTCTTCTTACCAATATCTTGGGCATCTTGGTTGCTCTGTCTTGCTCTCATCTGCAGCTGGAACTTATGCTGGGAAGAGCAGAGGTGTAGCAGGTACTGGCACACCTTACTGTTGTCTGTCTGGAAGGCATGTTTTATTCCATCTGATGTATTTTGCAATGTGATTTTCTTTTTCTAAAATATTAATCAGGGATGATAATAATTAGGATGTTTTCCTACCACTTTATTACAGGACTAAATTCTGCAAACAATAAATAATAAGTACAGATATTATTTTTATTTCACATTAGGCATGAGTATTCCTTGACCTGCACCTAAAGAATATATAAAAATAGAACCCTGTTATTATTACAGATTCTGCAAATAAATGAAATTAATATCATTTATCACTTTCAGAAATTGTAGCCTAAATCAGATAGTATATCTGTTATCAGCAAGGGAAAAATTTCTTTTAATGAGATTATTGATATCTTGAGTTTACTGCAATGTTTACAAACACCAAAACTGTTCGAAAAAGACATTACAAAAATATGTTCTTCATGGATGAGAAAATGAAATTCAACAAAAACTGATTTATTAATATATAAGAGCTGTGATTCTGCCAAGAAAAATCTTGCTGGCCTGAAGGCTGGGATGGAAATTGTGAAAAGTTCAAAGAACATGTGGGAATAGAGAGGCACCGGATAACATGGCTGCTGGGATGAGAGATAGAACAGTATTTAGAGAAAGAGTGTTTCTTGCATTTAAGTTCAGGGGAAACACCAATTAATATTATCTCTTGTACGTTTCTTGAAAAATAAACATCTCTTACATAAGAGATGGGGCTTGTAGATGATCTGTAAGTCTGAAAAGACTAGCATTCAGCATGCCAGGGATCTAATGTCTCTAGAGAATTGCTCAAGTCCAATTAGATTTTACTCTAGCTCTTGGCTGCTTCTACTGTGCAAATTATTCCCTGTACTCACAACACTTGTCTTCAAATGCAGAAATAGGCACAGAAAAGTGAAATTTGGTAATGCCCACAAATGACACAGTAACAGAATATTACTCAAACTTCAATCATGCAGCGCCTTCTTAATAACTTCTGGTCTTGTTTATTTATAAATTTTTAAACTGACTTTGCTTACTTATATAAGTTCACTTAAGCTTTGTATCACAACTATAAATAGAAAACAAGTAGCACTTGCCAAAAATAGAATTCAGCTATTAAAAATAGGTAATCAGGGGCACCTGGTTGGCTCAGTTAAGCATCTGCCTTCAGCTCAGGTCATGATCTCAGGACCCCGGGATCAAGTCTCACATTGGGCTCCTTGTTCAGCAGGGCATCTGCTTCTCTCTCTCTCTCTTTGCCCCTGCCCCAGCTGCCTGCTTGTGCTCTCTCTTTCTATCTCAAATAAATAAATAAAACCTTTGAAATATATATGTAATCAATTCAATAAAAACAAAATAAGAGTGGCACCTGGGTGGCTCAGTTAAGCATCTGCCTTCGACTCAGGTCATAATACCGGGGTCCTGGGATTGAGCCCTGCATTGGGCTCCCTACTCTAGGTAGAGCCTGCTTCTCTCTTGCCCTCTGCCTACCACTCCCCCTGCTTGTGCTCTCTCTCTCTCTCAAAAATAAAAATATTTTTTAAAAATGAAAAAAACAAAAACAAAATAAGGTTATTAAATTCTAGCTGGATGTGTTACCAGTGAAATCTCTGGGACCCTGTTCTCTCTTTGTCAATAAAAGGAAACCAGCAAGTATTTAAGAGGAGTTAAAGACTCAGTAGCACCAAACTAGGATCTTGATGATCAGTAGTATACATATTACTGATTCAAATAATTGGGGAATTTTTTTTCCTAACAAACATAACCACTGTCAAGTAATGCCCTACGGTACTGTTTTCCAAGTTGTAAAGCTGTACAGGTTTGAAACAAATTATAAGTATAATTGATTCTAAGTGTTTACTGACAGACTGGACAAGACATGTGCCCAAGGGAATTCAACTGTGAGGGATGAGAAAGGCGAAGGAGGGGGACTTTTTCCATTTCTCCAGAGGCTAGTGGGAAAAAAAAAGGGGGGGGTTAAAAAGAGCTCTGTGTAGAAGGAACATCAGGATAAACAAGTTCTGTCAAACACAGGAAGTCTGCGTGGGAATGTGGTCTATTCTTTATTACTGGAGATCTTTAAAACTGAGCTAGTCGCAGCCAGTTCTATATATATGGCAGGGCTGGTGTGATAGCTTGGCAAACAAAAGAGAGCTGAATGTTAGACAATTTATTTGATTTGTTGCCTTTTCTAAACTGGTCCAAATTAGATTTGTATTTAATTTATCTAAGGTTTCCTCCAGATACTTGCCCTGCCAGTATTTCCATTGGGGAAGGTAAATGATACCCAGGTAATTTCCTGGTCTTGACAGTCTTGGGAAGATGAGGCTGTCTGGGCTTTCCCAAGAGAACATGTTATCATCTGGTAATCTTAGTGGTACCTCTGGGTTTCACAGGAAACCAACTAACCATCAAATCTAGAACTGATTTCAAAGGTCTTAGGTTGAAAATTAACCAGAGTAAGTTGGGACCCTGACATTGGTATCCTTATAAACAATGTTTTAGTGAGACCATATTTCAACCCAAATATGAATTAGATATGACAGTAGTCCCTGAATACCATCAGGAAAACAAATAAATATCTTAACACATTTTTTTATTCACCTCTGGGGTTTCCCAATTGCATTTCAATGTTCAGACTACTTTCAAAATCAAAATATGCCTTTACAGCTCACCATCTTTCATAAACATGATATTCTAAAACTTTCTCTCTATATGGGGTACACACTAAAACTTAAAACTGCAGAAAGTTCTGGGACATTAAAAATTTTTTATTTTATAAAACCCAATAAATCTCTGGACTGCTAAAATTCAAATACAGTTGCTGTGAGGGGCCCATTATTGAGCTAGACAAAATTTACTAGGGTTAAAATAATTATTTTAAAAAATATATTAGAGGCGTTTCTCCATGTGAGAAGTTAGTATCCTAGAATAAGTTCTGAATTAATAGAAAGTCAACTTGGTTGTAATTTAACTAAAGTTAATTGAGCATGTAACTGGCTAGGAATGTATACTATTCTTTTAAAAAAATCACTTCCTGAGAAAATTAAAACCAAATAAAAGTCTCAATGATACTTCCTACAACTAAGAAGAGTTAAGTAGTATTAAAATGTACCAGCCTTACTGAATAGAAAGATTTAAAGTTTACTTAAGGAAAATCGATTAATATATTATAATTGAAATTGACAACACATTTTAAAATATAATGAAAAGGGGTTTAAATGGACATACGGAAAAAGAAATCTTCTTGGTTTCCCTCCATGGAAAGCGAAGGACCAGTGTGCGAACTCCATTGTGAACCTCAAACACAAGGACACCTTTAGAATAGACTCCAAGCAATATACCAGTTTGAGACTTTTTCTCAGGGTGCACTCGATGAAAATGAACTCCATACTCCGTCAGTCTTTGGCAGACCTGTTGGAACAATATCACATCACAGCAATGCACCTTGATAAAAGGTAACATAAAGGTAGAGAAGTTGTACCACTGTAGTTTGATATGGAAAGGACAGTCTTTTCAACAAATGGTGCTGAAACAGATGGATATTCACAGGCAAGAAAATGAAATCTTGATCCTTACTTTCTTGTCCAAGTTCACGTAGTTGGTTGAAACAAGAATTCAAATCAAAACTGATTTGAATATATCAAACTATAAAATCCCAAGCAAATTCTTACCACTACATTAATCTGCTTTCTACCTTTATTAATAAAAATATAACTTAATATTTATGTCCTACAAGTATAAAAATGTAATTAAGGGAAAACACAATTACGTAATTGAACATCCTTAAACACTGACTCAACTTAAATAAAACAAACCAGTTTTTTTTTTTTTTCAGTTTGGTTTTCTTAGTAAAATCCTAGATTAAAGGTGATGTACGTCGGTGAGTGCAACCCCTTCATAGACACTTGTAGGGCTGAGAAACTTGGCTCCCTTCAATATGGAGCAGCAAATGGAAGGCATACTGTTACGTACTAGGTAGCTGAAGCAGGGGAATATTCTGAAAGTTTCTCTTCTCAACAGAATATACTTGCTATTCTTAATGGAAGTTAACACAATACTATCTTTCTTGCTCATAAATGCACCATTTATCTGAGGTCTCAAAGAAAGCTGGTGGCAGAACTGGAACCATAAAACCATTTTTTTCTGATCCCCTTCCATTATGTGAATTAGTCAGCACTGGTAAAACACCATTTTTAGAGGATGTAATTGAATTTTAAGCCTTAAAAAAAAAAAAACAAAGCAAAATAATTCTAGAATCCATATGAACTCCCCTCTTACAGCTAGTCAGTCAAAAAATTCAGTTGTTACTTCTTTACAATGGATCTTGATACATTTATAATGTATCTTGAGTATGGAACAGAATAAAGCAGAGAATCCATGGGCATACAGGTATGAGTTCAAATCAGTTTTGCCCCACACACCAGCCACTGATGTTGGGATTATTACATTTCCTCCTTGAGCTTCAGTCCTTTCCTTCACAAAATAATTAAAATACAATGGTTTTAGTCCGGTAATGCACTGTATCAATTATTGGCGCTTGAGCTTTTAGATACATATGTCCTCCAACATTTGTTGCTTACTTTGAAAAAGATACAAACTTTATCATTTGTAATCTTGCATGCTTACCTTTAAAAATTCTAACTCTGTCTCTTTTTCAGAAGCTCCCACATAGGTATTATGCAGTTTTGGTAACTCTTCTTTCACATAGGATAAATCAAGTTTCTCCATCACTCTGGGAGGCAAATAATGCTCCAGTCTAAAATAAGACACACCATGAACCTAGAAAACAGAATTTTTTTTTTAATTTTTATTTATTTATGATAATCACAGAGAGAGAGAGAGAGAGAGAGAGAGAGAGAGAGAGAGAGGGGCAGAGACATAGGCAGAGGGAGAAGCAGGCTCCATGCACCGAGAGCCCGATGTGGGATTCGATCCCGGGTCTCCAGGATCGCACCCTGGGCCAAAGGCAGGCGCTAAACCGCTGCACCACCCAGGGATCCCAAAACAGAATGTTTTTATAAGCAATACTGTTTGCCCTCTTCCTTCTATTTTAAAAATCCTGCCTCAACCAAGAGGTAGGTAAAACACTTCTATTTAGACCTCTCCCCAAGGAGTGAGTTTTAGAGGAAATGTATCAGTCTTTCTCTTTCATTCAATGAGGTAATGTGACTGAGCTGATTAGCAAGCTTAAAGAGACAGACAACGAGGGCCAAATGTCACTATGGTTAGAGTTAATGTTGTGAAGGTTGCTACTCCAGCGGCACTGACTCTTGCCCTTGCTTCCTCTTAGATTCACTTTTTCCAGGAAAACTGGCCTCAAACATCTGTTCACTGTACAGTGAGCTTTGCTAGGTTCTCAGCCCATCACTGCATGGATCCATGTGGAAGGCAGAAGACCCCTTTGATCCAGATTTGGCTGATAGCCCTTGGCCTAATATCTATTAATTAGGATTGGGAGAAAGAGGGGTAAATGCTAGATATTGTGTAACTATGAAACAGGAAATTTTACACAGAAAAAAAAGAAAAGAAAGCTATACTGTATGATTTTATATACCAATGTACGTGGGGAACCTGGTCACTTTGTGGTACCAAACTAGCCTCAAAAATCTCCAGATCTGGGGCGCCTGGGTCACACAGTTGGTTGAGCATCTGACTCTTTGTTTCACCTCAGGTCATGATGTCAGGGTTGTGGGACCAGAGCCCTGTGTCAGGCTCTGTGCTCAGCACAGAGTCTACTTAAGATTCTCTCTCCCTCCCCCTCTGTCCCTCCTGCTTTGCTCTCTAAAATAAACAAATAAATAAATCTTTAAAAACAACAACAATAACAACTCTAAATCTAAATAGCAAACACATCAACCAGGTTCAGTTTTCACTTATGCTAAGGATAAAAATATCAAGATAAAAGAGTTCCTGGAGAAAAAACTAAATCCTACCTCTGGTTGATAATCTCCATATTCAGCCTGGAGAGCCAAGGATGCCAGTAATAAAGAAGTCTCATCATCACAGTGCATCCTCTCCTCCAAGATATCCTTTCGCAGCTGAAGATAATACTGATGACAGGTCAGGGTATGTCTAGAAAAATAAATGCACATGCTAAACATCTAGGCTTTATCTTGAATCCAGGGTGAGTCTTATTATTGGCATATAAGCTGAGTTCCCAAGATGGTTTCTATTAAGCTTTTAAGGCACAAAAATTTAATAAGCTATGTTGAAAGAAATATTTCTTTTATGATAGAGATGACATTTTCATTGATCAGAATTAAATAATTCAGTACCAGTAAACTAAAGGGTCAAAAGACCAGAAGCCAAAAGAGAAAAATAGAAACTCTTTTGTACTCACTGTATTAGACTAACGTCATCCATGAAAAATTTAATTCGGAAAAACAAAGTAAAATTAATGGTGGCTTTGCTCTTTTTCTTTGGTTCTTCCTTCCATCCCTCTGGGGCCACTTTGGTTAATTTTAAATCAGGATCAACAAAGAAATATTCATTATCTAAAACAGAATGAGAAAACATCCAGATAAAATAAAAATACTTCAATGTTTTCTTCTGATTCCTTTTTTTTTTTTTTTTTTGTCAGACTTACACAAAATAGTCTCACACAAGAATAAAACAAGATTGTCAAAAAGTATGGAAAGGAACTCTAAGGCGACTGCAGACAGATGGGGGCAATATGATATGGTTGAGTCTTCTATAGGCTGAGGGCTCTAAGGCAGACAGAATTGGATTAACTCTACCACATTATTTACTATCAGTGACACTGAATAAATTCTTTAACTTTTCTAGACATCAATTTTCTTGTCTGTAAAATTAGGGTAGTACTAATTCCTGCCTTACTGTATTATTGTAGGGATCAAATGACCTAATGCATATAAAACATTTGGTAAAGCACATGGCATATGGTAAGCATTCAGTAAATATAGCTATTATTTATTATTATTGAGCTTCCAACTGAAAGCTAGGAGGAACAATACTCATTTTATTTTGTAATTCCATCTAATTATTATTGACTCTTTCCAAATAAAAGATTATTCAATAAAATCTAACTTATCCAGAATGTTCAAGAAATCAGATCTATTATAAATAGAAATTCTAATTATTCATGTGAATGGTACTACCTGATTAGTCTAAAATTTTAAATAGTAAAGTGACAGAACATTAGTAGGCACTAATTGAATGTTTATTGGATGACTTGACAAAGTGAATTATAGTTTTTAAGAAATAAGAATTCAATAAACTAAATTGAAGGAAACATTTCTTTTGTGACAAAGAAGACATTATCCTGATATCGTAGGGTTTCAGGATAATTTGATCCTCAGTTGCAATGTACGGTACTCTGTTGTCTAAAGCTAAGTTAAATTTTGAGGTAAACAGGAATTTGAAATATTGAAGAGTAATTTATAAGTATAATAATTTATTATAGTCCATCTCTAAAGCAATAAGAACCTTTGGAAATTCAAATTGTTAAATAGGAGTGATTTCTATAGAAGCTATGTTCTGAGACCACTGGGGATGTAACAAAGTTCATGTAAAGCTTAAAAAATACATAAAATGACTTTTTGAAGTCACAAAGTGAAAACATTTAAAAAAAGACTATGCTTTTAGGACAGTAGGCTAAAGAAGTTGATGTAGAGATTCAGAAATAGGATCCTGCTATATATTCAAATTCAGATTAGCGGGATACTATTTTCTAGAGTACATATGTAGGCAATTGATACACATAATGGTCCCCGAAATATAGTAACTAAAATCCACTTTAGTATAGTGACAGATAAAGAAAAATCTTCATAGTCAGGTATAGAAGATACTAAAAGACACAGCTATTAAAACAATGAACCTAATCAGGAGAAGGGGTTCCTAACTCCTACTTCTCAATGCTGACATGTTCATGGAGTTAACATTTCCCAAAACAAGTTGGGCAATAACAGGTATAGAAGTCAGCTTGTTGCCAAGTTTCCATATTGCACCCTGAGCTTAAAATATCTTGATACCTTTGAGGGTAGCTAAAGCAAACAAATGATGTTCCACTAAGCCAATGTGGGCCACAACCATATCAAACACATCTTTACAAATAGTTTTGGTATCACAAGTCAGTTCCAGTCTCTGCCCACTCAGAAGCATTATGTTTACTTTTCTTCGGTTATCTTCATTTTTCCCTTTCTTGGCCTACAATTGGAAAAAAAAAATGAATGACACTTATTAAAGTAAACATTATAAGAATTTTAACTGTTTTTTTTTTTTAAAAGTCATTACTGAAATTATTTTCTAAGAATGACACAAATTGGTTTTATTACTTACAAGGATAGACCGTGGCAAATCCAAAGATATAAATGGTTCAATTGTCATCTTCACAAACTCAGGGCCAAAGAAATTCTGCAAATCACAGAAGTAGAATCAATAGTTTTTACCCTTTAATCTAGGTCTTTCCATAAAAGGCAAATAATATAATAATAATAAATTACATGTAAAGCCACAATAGAACTAGGTGATCTGAAACAAATGTAGGAACTCTCAATAAAGAAGTATAGTAGATTTTACAAAGAACAGGAATGGGATATGCCTTGTGCCAAATGTGAACAAAAGTTCTTCCTCAGTTTCATGTTCCACCAGCGATGTCAAATGTAAAGCTTTGCTTCATACTATTTTACAAATTGAAGTAATACTGAGTTATGAAGCTCATACTAAGGATTTGGTTTAGTACTGCCAAGGCGTGAAGTGATTGAATACTTTGTTTTAGGGAGTGATATTTGTGTCCTAAAATAAATCATAGTCAAAGGACATCTACTTTGTAATTACAAAATATACATATCCATTCATAATCATGTTCTTGGAAACCTGTGACACTGTGTCTTTTTTTTTTTTTTTCTAAATAGTGGCAGCTAGGGATACTATAGATATTAGTCTTTGGTCCCCATTGCTGCCTCAGTGAGAAAATGTTATCTCAGCAGATGAGGGAGATCAGGTGCTGGGGAAAGTGTATCTATGGCTTCTTCTTCATCTTTTTTTTAAAATTAATTTATTTTTTCATGAGAGACAGAGAGAAAGGCAGAGACATAGGCAGAGGGAGAAGCAGGCTCCCTGCGGGGAGCCCGATGCGGAACTGATCCCAGGACCCTGGGATCATGACCTGAGCCAAAGGCAGATGCTCAACCACCGAGCCACCTGGGTGCACCAACAACTGTGGCTTCTTAATCTGCTCTTTCCCTGCACCTTTTGTATATCCAAAAGTTTCTGCCAAGAGTGGAGAACTGGATGAGGAAATAATTTAAAATAAGTTAGACTCCAGGTGGGAGCAGGATTCAGAATAGACTGAAAGATTATGTCCAAATGGGCAAAAAGTAAAATGAAAGGGCTAATCCTGGGACCAAATGCAGGTGGTGTGTATGTATGTGTGCTCAAGTGCACACGTGAGAGCATATGCACTAATGTGCATGCATGTGTTTGCACTCATGGAGGCTACTGGAGTCTTATTTTTGTTGATTTCTTCTTTGGTTGCTTGATGTGGGAATTCTATCCAATTAGCCAAGCATGGAACATGTTTGAGATACCATGTAAGTAAAACTTTAACATTTAGGGCTTGTTAATACTTAACAAACCAGTGGGACACATTTTAAATGAGAACAGAAAGCAGAAGAAATGGTCAGCCATGGGAAATATGGAATCTAATATAAATCAACTAAGGCAACAGTATAAACAAGTCAAAATATGTCCTCACAAAAGTAACATTAAAAAGTTAGACATTTATGTTTTAGCAAAGAACATTAATTAAATGGTATAATTGTTCCTTCAAATACTAGCACTGTTTTTTTTAGCACCAAAAACATACTTTTCCTGCTCTTTTCAGAAAAAACATGTGGTCCTTTAATGACCACTGGTTCACATTCTGTGGTCACTGATTAGTATGCCTTTGATAAAGAGATGTCTGTTTTTGAAATAGCCAGAACTGCTTAAAAGGGAACATAGGTTGTTAGTGAGACAGCACGTGAGAGTAGCGTACTGTAAAGGTACAGAATACCACTTAGGAATCTCTAATGAGCCACATTCTGCATTAGCGCTTTGAAATTATGATTCAGGAAAAAGGTATATGGATTGTGCTCTTTATGCTTTATGTGTCCCTTTAATTACTGGAAGCCCACACTATTTTGTGTGATATCCTGCCTTTACCTACTATTATATGACTTTACTTAAAGTCATTTAACAGCATTATTAACAATAGAAGTCAAGTCTTTGAATTTGAGGTTCAATGCAATTTTCACTACCCAATACTGTTTCTTCTTAGAAAACTATGAGAGAAATTTGAATTCTATCAAGTCTAGGGCATACAAATATGCTTTTAAGACAGTTCACTGAAACAAGCAACAAAAACCAAAACAGAATGGGGGTATTACACTCAGTGCAGAACTAAAAAGAAAAAAAAATTCATCCTAGATCTTATCACTTTTACTACCATTTATTTCATATTTGAAGAATCACTTGTTTTTTTTAAAAATATTTTTAATTTATTTATTCATGAGAAACACGGAGAGGCAGAGACAGAGAGAGAGAGTAAGAGACACAGGCAGAGGGAGAAGCAGGCTCCATGCAGGAAGCCTGATGTGGGACTTGATCCTGGGACTCCAGGATCAGGCCCTGGGCTGAAGGTGGTGCTAAACTGCTGAGCCACCTGGGCTGCCCTGACGAATCATTTGTAAAGGAACAATACAAACAAGATATTGATTGCCTCACCTATCAAATTGGTGATGATAAAAAAGAATGACAATATCCAGACTAGCTAAGAATATGGTGAAACAGGCATGACACAGGAAGCATAAATTCGCACAAATTTTTGGAAGGGTGGGACGCCTGGGTGGCTCAGCCGTTGAGTGTCTGCCTCTGGCTCAGGGCCTGATCCTGGGTCCTGGGATCGAGTCCCACATCGGGCTCTCCACAGGGAGCCTGCTTCTCCCTCTGCCTATGTCTCTGCCTCTCTCTCTGTGTCTCTCATGAATGAATAAATAAAATCTTTAAAAAAAAATTTTTTTTGGAAGGGCAATTCGACAATATGTATCAAATGTCTTTTTTTTTTTTTTTAAGATTTTATTTATTTATTCATGAGAGACACAGAGCAAGAGAGAGAGAGGCAGAGACACAGACAGAGGGAGAAGCAGGCTCCATGCAGGGAGCCTGACGCAGGACTCAATCCTGGCTCTCCAGGATCACAACCTCAGCTGAAGGTGGTGCTAAACCACTGAGCCACCCGGGCTGCCCAACAGGATCAAATGTTTTAAAAGGTGCTTGCCTTTGACTTGGCTATTCTACTTTTAGGAAGTTACTTACAAAGAGTTAGCTAAAGGAATGTTCATCAGAGCGTTGCTTGCAATAGCAACAACAACCAATTAGTTGGGGCACTTGGGATGTTATGCTGTATGTTGGCAAATTGAACTCCAATAAAAAAATAATAATAATGTAAAAAAAAAAGAAAGAAAAGCTAGATGAAAAGAATATAATAAAACTATGGAAAATCTTGAAGGGCACAAACACACAAAAAAGAAATATTTCCAATATCCAGGGGCACCTGGGTGGCTCAGTCGATTAACCATCTTCTGCCTTTGGCTCAGATCATGATCTTGGGGTCCTGGGATCGAGTCCCACATCAGGCTCCCTGCTCAATGGGGAGTCTGCTTCTCCCACTCCCTCTGTCCTTCCCACTTCCTGCTCATGCTCTTTCTCAAATAAATAAATAGAATCTTTAAAAGAAATAAGTGTTTTCAATGTTCAATAATTGGAAACTGATTGAAGAAATCATGGTACATGATAAATTCACATAATGGAGTACTTTATACAGCCCCTAACAATAATACTATAGAAGTTATAAAATATTCAACATATTTTACATGAGACGGCTGTTCATTTTGAGCTTATGTTTGTAAAAATATATAGGACATATGCTGAAAGAAAAATTAACTAAACACATTTTAAAAACATCTCTGATATAAGATGTAGATTTGTTCCCTTTTGTCTTTCAATATTATAATACAAAGATATGATGCTTGAAGCTCATGTGATCATCTTTTGATTACAAAGTAAATCACTATCAAAATTCTGAGAATGGCAGAGCAGAAAGTTGGAATGTATCTGATAACATTCTTGAGCTTCTGAACCAACCTTGAACTCTCTATTCTTGATCTTCTTGGTTTGTGGGATAATACATTTCTTAATATTAAGATAATCCCCTACAATACTGAATTAATCCAGTTGACTTTAAGGATCATGAATATACTTTTAAAATATATAGTTAAGATATTCTAAATCCATCTAATGTTATTTTAAAAATGAAATGATGAAACAACTAAATATTTATTTTAATATCAACCAACATGATATTTAACACCAAGGGAATTAATATGGGATTTTTATTTCATCTACAGGAAACTTTAGGACATCTATAGAATTTGAAAATGTTTTGCATAACATTTTCCTGTGAGTATGTTAACTAACTGGAATTTAAGTAAAAACTTAAAAAAAAAAAAAAAATTCCCTGTGAGGCCGAATTATAAATGCAGTAATCTAAGAACTGACTTACCCTCAGTTTTCTTTGGGTCATGGCTGTTTCAAGGGCCATTTCTCTTAAGGGATCCCTGCTGATGTCAAGCATAGAGGCTTTGATTGTGTCTCCTGGATACAGGCTCAGCCGAGACTGTCTAAGGGCCATTCTGGCTTGCAGCTGTATCATTTCTTCTTCTTGCCGTTTTAGCATAATCTCTTGATTAATTACATTGCCTTCCAGGGGTGTTTCATATTGTCTACTATATAGAAAAGAGAAGAAAATAATGATTTTAAGTCTAGTCAAGAAAGAAAAACAGGTTAAGTAAGGTATCCAGAATTTAAACAATTTTTATTTTGTCATCTGAGAAGAACCCTTGCAGTAACATTTCAATCCTACTTTTAATCAATCAATATAGCATGCCGTCCCATTTTCACTGAATAGATCTATATGCTCCTCCTCTTCTCTGAACATTTTAGCATCCTCTGAAAACTGCTTCCACTGCAGTTCTCTTCAGATGGGGCTGTTTATTCTTATAGTCCTATACCATTGGGCCAGGAGAGGAGATAGAGTTTCCCCTTAAATTTTTTTTTAAAGATTTATGTATTTATTTATTTGAGAGAGAGAGAGAGAGAAAGAGAGAGAGAGAGAGAGAGATGAAGAGCAAGCACAAGCAGGAGGGCAGAGGGAGACAGAGAAAGAATCTGAGGCAGACTCTATGTTGAGCATGGAGCCTGACACAGGGCTGGATCTCACAATCCCAAGACCGCAACCCTAGCTAAAACCAAGAGTCGGATGCTCAACTGACTGTGCAACCCAAATGCCCCTAGATTCCCTTTAATTCTTATTTCAGCTTCCAGAACATTGCTGACTGACAATAGCCTCCAGCTTCCCCTGAAGTACATGCTATGAAATTGCTTAATCCACTCCTCTGCTTTTGCTCTAGACATTTACCATCCTGTTGGTCAGGTCTCCTGTATTCATTAAAGATTTAAGTGCTTAACTCAGTCCTTTCTCCATTAGTACTCCATTAGTACTCCTGTCATCATTCAAGATGGTATTACACAGACGGTATTACATTACTCCTCCAGCACTCCACCTCAGCCGGCCAGCTATCTACTCCCATGGTTATACTGCCTATAAACAATAACAGCACTATCCCTAAAATGTCCTATTTCTATCCTCCAATAGCTTCTCCATATAATCTTATTTTTTGAGCTCACTACTTTTAATACCCTTCTTCAAATAATTCACTGACTCCACTGCTTTCTCTATTTCCCCTCTGTTGCCCTTACACTGCTTGAATTCGAAGGCCCATCATTAAAATTATTCCTTTGCAAATAATCTCAACTCTCACGCAACTGCGGAACTACGCTGACCAATCTCAATGGGCTCTCAGCACTGCCTGGCAACTCGTTTTCTTTGAGAACTATTTTATACCTTCTTCTCTTTCTTTTTCAAAGCTCAAATACTCTCCTCCTCTTCTGACAACCTTTCCTCAGTTTTCTTTGTGAACTAAGAAGCAATCAGGAAATAACTTCCTCATCCTTCTACGACCAAACTTTCCAGATCTACATCCATCTGCTTTGCCTTCTCTTCTGTAACAGTGATGGATCTTCTGCACACTTACTTACATAGGCCTGATATCTCTACTGGGCATGGAATTCCATCTCGTCTCCTACTCAGACTTTACTCCTGCAGTAATCCTCTTACATGCATCAATAATATTGTATACTATGTTATTCTCATTAATACCCACATCATGTACTATTTCCTACTCAGAACAACAACAAAAAAGGCCTCCTTTGGTTCTATATCCCCTTTTGGACTCTATCCCATGTTTTCCTGTCTTTTAGAGTAAATCTCTTCAAATTGTCATTTAAGCTTTATCTCCACTTCATCTCTCACTCTCATGGACTCAGACCAATAGTTTTAGTCCCCACTTCTCCATCAAAGCTGTTCACAAAAATGACTGACCTCTTTGTTGTCAGAGCCAAAGGATAATTCTTGATTTTCATTTTATTTGACCTCTAAGCACAAAAAGACATAATTGCTCAGTCTTTCCCATTTTGTTTTGTTTGAGAAAGGAGGAGGGGCAGAGAGAGAGAGGGAGAGAGAGAATCCTAAGCAGGCTGCACACAAGGCATAGCACCTGACATGGGGCTCCATCTCACGACCCTAGATCATGACCTGAGCCAAAATCAAGAGTCAGCTGCTTAAACAACTGAGCCACCCAGGTGCCCCGTCCTTTCTAATCTTAAAACATTTCCCATCTGGAAAGCCATGATCATTTTATTTTCCTTCTACTTTACTGGCTTTTCCTTCTTGGTCTCTTTTGTTGATGTGTCCTCCATTTCTAATATCCTAATGTTAGTCTAAAATAGTGCTCAGACCTCCAGATTCTCCTTGTCTACATATATATTCCACACCTACATGATCTTATTTGGTTGCATGGCAATTAATTGCCTTATATAGGCCTATACCTTAGTCTCCCCTCTCAATTCTATTTGCCTAGGTGAGTGTTCTTTTTTTTTTTTTTTTTTAAAGATTTTATTTATTTATTCATGATAGTCACAGAGAGAGAGAGAGAGAGAGAGGCAGAGACACAGGCAGAGGGAGAAGCAGGCTCCATGCACCGGGAGCCCGACGTGGGATTCGATCCCAGGTCTCCAGGATCACGCCCCGGGCCAAAGGCAGGCGCCAAACCGCTGCGCCACCCAGGGATCCCTAGGTGAGTGTTCTTGTTGGATGTTAATATGCATCTTTAGGCTAATATGTCTCAAATCAGATTCTTGATATTTTCCCCCTCGTCCAATGTTTTCTCAATCATTCACCAGTTGTTTACAACACAACTGGGAGTCATTCTTGATTCCTCTATCCTACACATCCCTTATCTAATTGAGCAACAAGTCCTGAAAGCACAACCTTGAAAATATCTATATCTGACTCTTCTTGATCACTAGCAATCTAATCTGTGCTATATCCATCCAAATGGAGTACCATCATTACTTCCTAACTGGGCTTTTACTTTTGTGATGTCTTCTTCAAAGAACAGAACAGAGTAATCCCATTAAATGCAAATTAGACATGTTTTCAAGCTACCCAATGGCTTTCCATCATACATCCAAAGTGTTCACTTAAACTTCTGAGGTATGACATAATATGGGTCCTATTTACTACCCACTCTGCTTTTCTCTCATCCTGCTGCACCCACACTGTCCTGCTGTATTCCTCTGACATGCAACACCTCTCCCATAATTCAAGGCCTCTGCTCTTGTCATTCTGTTTGTCTGGGAGGAACCCTCTGCACCTCCTGATATCTGCATAGTTCACTCTGCCACTTAAAATAGTTTTCTGTTCAAATGTAACCCTTGGGAAAGGCCTCCTCTAATCACCCTACTTGGGTAAAAGGAACTTGGACATCACAACTTTGCACTCTCTATCCCTTCAGTCTGCTTTTTAAAAAATGTCTTTTTTAATTAAAAATTTTTTTATTATTGAAGTATAGTTCATAACAATGGTATATTAGTTTCAGGTGAACCACATGGTGATATGATAATTCTATATTACTCAATGCTTACCATGTTAAGTGTAGTCACCCTACAATGGGCACTTGGGCTGCTTCTAGATCTTGATTACTGTAAATAGTGTTGTGGTAAACATAAAGGTGCATATGTTTTTAAATTGGTGTTTTCATTTCCTTTGGGTAAATATCCAGTAGTGGAATTATGGATCATATGGTATTTCTATTTTTAAATTTTTGAGGAAACTCCATACTGTTTTCCACAGTGGTTGTACCACTTTATGTTCTTACCACCTGAACATGAGGATTTCTTTTTCTCCACATCCTTGCCAACACTTGTTCTTGTCTTTTTTATTTTAGGCATTCTGGCAGGTTGTGAGGTGATATCACATTGTGATTTTGATTTGCATTTCTCTAATGATTAATAATGTTGAGCATCTTTTCTTGTGCCTACTGGCCATCTGTATGTGTTCATTGGAAAAAGGTCTATTCAGGTCCTCTGCCCATTTATAAATTGGATTATTTGGCTTTTTTTGGTGTTGGGTTGTATAATTTCTTTATATATTTTGGATATAATCCCTTATCAGAAATACCACTTACAAATATCTTCTCTCATTCAATAGAGAAATTCAAAATTTCATTTTGTTGATTGTTGTTTGCCTCTATGCGTACTCTCTATCCCCTTAGCCTGCTTTATTTTTCTTTAAAGTACCATTATTGTCTGATGGGCATTACTTACTTGTTTTTAATGGTTTATTGGCTACCTCTCAGCCCTAGAAATTCCCCCGAAGGACCCTTTTTTTTTTGGTCTTGTTCATGACTATCTCTAGTACCTAAAAGTTCCCAGTACATGGTAGGTGCACAGCAATCATTCCTTGAGCAAATGACAGGTTGTAATTTTATGGCTCTCTCAATGGGGGCCAAGGATAATAATAAGAATCTAAATCTATACATTTTAACTTGTACCTGTTATTTTCATCAAATATATTAGCGTTCTTGTTCAAATTTTTTCTACCAGAGTCACAAACAGGTACCAAAAATAACTATCATTTTATTTCTTCCAACACAATATCTGGTAGAGTTCCTATAAAAGCTAAAAAATTTGAGAGACAAAAAACCAAAATAAAACCTAAACAAAAACCAAGAAAATAAATGAACAAAAAAACCAAGAAAATCTGGATCATTTAGGAATGAATAAACAGGTTGTTTTAAGTTGGAAAAACAGGTTATCTCATCAAGTAGAGAGGCAAAGAAGCAGTGGGAACTGTACTATGTATAAATTGTACTTCAAAAGTTAACAGAAAAAACTTAGAGATGTTCTTTGGAAAACAGCTTTGAACATCCTTTTTGGTCACTGAAAGACACTTTTGATAACTCAGAATCAAAAAATTACTCACTCTGCTGTATCTGACTCATAATTTCCTGTTAATTTCCCCCCACCCCTATGATACAAATCAATTGTACTGCCTGGATCTGGTTTTCCATTTCATTCTAGCTAAAGGGAATGGAAATTTTTATAAAGAAGAATGTAACATGTCTAAATACAGCACTATTTATAGATCTCACAAATATATGACCTAAAGAACAAAACAGGACCTCTTAATTGTGTGCCAGCATGTTAAGGATGTTATCAGAAACCTTTGTTCGTTTGCATTCAGAAAACTGCATTTGAATAAGGAATTTAGAGTATTTTAGTTGATGTGTCTTTCTGTGGGTGGAAAAATGGGTGGGATTGTCTAAAAGAAGTAGAGTTTAGCATCTTACATTAAATATAACATATACACAGACTTATCAATCTACTTCTTGAAAAATTTTTTTAATGTAGGTCTATCTAATAGAGATGCTATGAATGCCACATTAAGTTTATTTTCTCTCAAAGTGTGAAATAAAAGATAGTTTATCATTAGAACATGATTTGATGAGCTAAAGTGGCTTTAATGTCTGACCTCCACCTCTGAAACTAGTAATACATTATATGTTAATTAATTGAATTTAAATAAAATTAAAAATCCCAACCATTGGAGTAAAAAAAAAAAAAAAAATTTAGTATCTCCTAAAAATAAAACCTAGAAACAGTTGAAACAAAGATTCTCTCATAATTTTTAAAGTAACTTACCAAGAAAATTGAAATAAGACTCACAAAATGATTTAATTTTATTTGAAGGAATGTTTTTAAATAACTAACAAATGAACCATAAAAATCAATTTTTAATACATAAGACCAATAATTCTTCAGTTGTTACTTTACTTATGCTGTTCATCAAGCAAAAGAGTATCATGCTATTTATATAAATTTTCTCTAAATTGAATTTATAAGAATACTTTCAGTTCACCACAGAGCTTAGTGCATTTCAGTATTTGCTTCTTATTGCTGTTAATCCCAAAATGCTTTTGTGTCTTTAAGAAAACTGTATAATATCAAATATAAACCTATCCTCATTCTTTCTTACCTCTTTGTTCAAAATTACCAAATCAGGGTTATCATCACAATGGGATCCTAGTTATACAAAATTCTATTATGTAAATATAATACTGTTTTAGATAAATGAATAGTAGAACTTTCCTCAAAGGAAAGTATCATGTACTATTTTAAAATGCATAAGGGAGAAAAGATAAAAATTTAATAAAAACTGCAATATTAAAAGGAATAACTTTAGTGTACTGTATTCAATTACTTGGGAGTCTAAACCCTAGATAAATTGTCTGTTTTAATTACATGCCTAGGGTTACCTGGTCTATTCATAGTTTACAGGTGTGAAACAGTGTCTGCCAGAATTAATTAGCTACGGGGCAAGTTTTTGTTAATCTCCAAATGATTCTTTTGTATATGGTGACACTTGAACTAAATGAACTACGGTATCAAATTAGAAAGATTTCCATAGTTTAGGAGTAAATTCTGAAGCAACCTCTTGTTCTAACAGCAATTACAAATTTCAAATTAATGTATAACATTAACAATATGCTTTAATTCATGTAAGGGACCTGTGCACACATGAAAAGCCTACACATGAAAATATTCTGTATTGATTTGACACATTTCAGTTTAAACAAAATACATCAAAATATAGCTATAATACCACCATCTTAAGCATAGCACAAGAATAATATCTAAGAGCTTATAAGAAAGCTGAGTATTTCAGTATGAAAATGAATTTGAAACAGTCCAAATAGGGCTTTAAAAAGATACAAGATAACTTCTTTTAGCTAGTAAATACGTAGCGAATAATTAACTTTTTACATAATAGGTTACTTAGTAGTAACCCACTCATTATCCATTCAACAAATAACACACCCTGAAAACCTGCTTGTTGAGCCTGTTCAACCTTCAAAAAAGAAAATATTCTTTTAGAAATCAAGGCTTACTATCTTTTCACATGCTTAATGCCATCCGTTTAGAACTTCCTGTTAATAAGTTATTTTATCTTCATATTGACAATTTTAATTTCAAGCACAAACTATAAATTATCAGAGCCAAATCTTTCTTTTTTAAAAGATTTTATTTATTTATTTGAGAGAAAGAGAGAGAACATGAGTAGGGGGGGAGGACACAGAGCAAGAGGGAGGAGCAAAGCCCAATGTAAGCCCCACATGGGATCATGGCCTGGAGTGAAGGCAGATGCTTAACTGACTAAGCCATCTAGGCAACCCTGGTGCCGATTCTAATTTTAAAAGATTCCAATAAGCTCAAACTCAAACTCAAACTCCTACATGTCTTTCACATAATTAAATGAATTCCGAATAATTTAAAGAGGGCAAAAGAAAGGAAAATTGAGAAAATAGAGAAAAGAGGATAATTCTCCTTGATTCTAATAATAAAAAAAAAAAAACCACCTGTTGCTGGAAATACATTATTACTATTTTTTTCATATCGCTTACCTTGGTCTCTGTGACTGGTCTTGACTTGTGCTTTCATCTACCCCTGGGAGACCACTGTTGGATTCAAACCTCTTGGAAGCTTCACTTTTTTGTACTAATTAAAGAATGAAAAAAGGAATGGAAAAATAAATAATGGCATAGGTGATAAAAATATGAAGTAACCTTACTTAAAACTCAAACATTTAGCAGATACATTAAGGAGAATTTTATAAATCATATTCATATCACTAAATTAATGACATATCATTAAACTCTTCACCAATAAGTCTGTTATTTTGAAAGATAATGAATTATTTCCTATTATGAAAATGACTACATTGCTGTTTAAGCTCCTATAATACTGTCAAAATGAGTAACCAGCAGCTTTTTATAATTTTCAAATTTTATACAGATTTATTCTTTTGATGCCTTATATCTCAACATTGCTGAAAAAGAACATTCATTGTTTCTTAAAAACAGTTTGGTTATTCAGATGCCTCTCACCTTGTCGGAAATCTGATTCAGAGGAAATAATAGATGGACTTTCACTGGAGGTACTAAAGATATCACTGTGGTAGGTTTTATATCTTCGAATTGGTTCTAAAAGGATTAAAACAAACACATTAGAAAACAAATCCCTTAATTGTTCCACATAAATAAAATAAAATGTTACATTTACTCTTATGAGATTAGAACATTTTATATATTGCTTTAAATTTAGCAATTGCTGGATGGTATTCAAATGATGTGACTCTAGTTTTGAGGCAGTTTGGCATACTGGTTAAGAACCTGGACTCTGACACCAGATTACCTGGGTTTGAATCTCAGCTCACTACTTGCCAGGTGTGTGACACTTTAGGAAGGTAACTGAACCTTCCCGTGACTCATCCTCTTCAGTTGGAAAGGGGGTATAATAATAGTGCACACCTGGTAGGTTTGCTGTGAACATTAGATGAGTTAATATATGAAAAGCTCTTAGAACAGAGCTATGTAAGTATCATTATTAAGCAGTTTTTGAATGCACTATGTAAAATTGTTTTACATGCTAAAAGGGATAGAAAATCCAAAGACATAGTACCAAGCTCAATAATTTAAAATGTATTAAGCACAAAATACTAAATTCAAGACAGTGTTTAGATCCACCAGAATGAGATGAATAAGCATTGGGAGTGGTGGTGGGGGCTGTGTGGGGTTCTGCAATGTGTGCTCTATATGAGGTAGGCAGGACAACATTAAGATAAAAATTCTAAATGTTCCTAATTCATCCTCTCTTCTTCATACTAATGAGCATAGATCACTATTCATCTCATGTCTGGATTATACCATGTGTCCTAGATTCCTCCTTCTGCAGTCTTGCTCATTTCGTATTATAATTCACATTACAGAGTGAACTTTTCAGAAATGAAAATCTGAGCATCTTACTATTATTTCTTAAAGTCTTCAAAATACAATTTAAAAACTTGTTAGCTTGGTATTCAAAGCCTTTAATAACCTGGTCTCTGACTACATTTATAACAGTGGCCCTTCGTATTGTGGAGTCACAGATTCATTTGTTAGAATTTGATGAAAACTACAGACCTCTCTCCATCCACTCCCCAAAACATACAAAAACACAAACATTTAAATAGAACTTTAAAAATTCAACATAAAAATATAGACGGAATGAGTTATCTGAATCTTTGTGGCAGAGTGGAATGTCTGGACATGATCTTTGTCAGTAGATAATAAGCCTACAGATTGAGAGAGACTGAAGTTGCAAATGATGGTGGGGACAATTGATGAAAAAATGTGAAGGAAATGGGATGAAAAAAATAACCCAAAACACATGAATGGGCATTTCAGCAAAGAGGAAGAACTTTTTCTTCTTAAGAGAAAGAAATGATGGACAAGGGAAAAAGTGAAAATACAGAAGGAATCCCAAGATACTCATATCAGAAGTTGTCTACTTCTGGTAAGAAAAAGTGTGTCACTTCCTGGGATCCAGTGGCCGGGAGCTTGAGAAGAGTAAGGAAATTCTGCTATGAACAATGTGATAAGATTCAGTAAAAACCACATGAAAGTTTTGAGAGTTTAGATTAGGCTAGAATGCATGAATTTCATTGGAACCAATCAGATTTTTTTTTGGCTTTTTCTTGGCACTAGAGAAAGAAAACCATGGGAAACACATAGAACTGAGTGGGGAGACCTGGGATGTACAATAACATACAATGGATATATGTGAGGGATTCTTTTTTACTAGTTTGCAAACTTGAGAACAGGAACATCACAAAATGAATAATTCCTTGCACTGCAGGGTGTTCAGTAGAGATTGTTAAAAGAAAAAGGGATGAATAAATGAATGAAATAGTCAAATGGCACCATAGGAACCAGGCTTGTAGAACCAGGATGGAAATGATGGCCTGGAAGAATTAGGAGGTCATGCTGAGACAAAGCTTTAAATAAAGAAAAGAGGAGTAAAAGGAAAAATGGCCATGGACTTGACGGAGAGGAAGTTGCCCATAGTTACCTGGAGAAGTAGGCATGATACCCCTACTTGGTTCAGTTTTGTACACACTGAACATGAGTGTGAAATAATGCCGTAATTAGTGGAGTTTTGGGATTGAGAGTCCAAATATTTACTAGTACTTTTTAAAAAACGATTCCATTCTACCACAAGGAAGTCTCATGGTAAATAAGATAATTTCTTAAAAATTCCTCTGGTTTAAGAGAAGTGTGATTTGGGAAGATTTTAGAAGACCTCAAAGAATGTTTTTTTCCTAATTGTATTTAAATTTAATGAACAGTTAAATGGTTACTTAAGACCAGCTGCTATTTTCCAGGAGGCACTGGAAAAGTTTTTTATGTTGTTATAGAACTGCCATATTAAATTTTTGAAGGATTTCCCTAAGGTAACTTGAACGAATTACACACCTGGCATCGAAAGGTATAGAAGAGTAAATAAAACCAACAAGGACTCAAATGTACAGAGGCAATATGGTTTTTACCCTACAAAGAAAAGTACGAAGTTGCAATGATCCTTTTTGGTAGACAGAGAACTTCAGTTACTTGGATGTTAAGCCATGCAATGACAACTTTACACCCCACACTGAATGAATTTACTGTTTCATAACTATTTCTGCCAAGTGGCTGTAAGGCAGTAAATACATTTTAAGTTGAATTTCCATTCTTCGGTGGCGCTTCATAATTGTTCTTATATTATTTCATGTGTCCATGTTCCCTTTCCTTTTTTCTAATTCTTGGGTCCCTTCTGTCAGACAAATTAATGTAATATTGATTATCCCCTCTTAAAAGCAAAATAAATCATTTTCCCTTGATGAACTGTTGGTCTATAAATGTTCTCAGGACCACACCTGGGGGGAGGAAGGGCACTGACTTATGATGCTTTATTGCTTTATAGTAATGGGGCACTGGCACTCCAGAAATGTGGACGGGATGACTAGCTTTGCAGCACTACCAAGGAGAGGAGAAGATTTTGTTTTTTTCTTCAAACACTGTGGAGTCTATGTTAATTAAAGTGTAGGACTCTCTGTTGTAAGCTTCTTATTTTCTGGATTGTATCTTTTAAAATGATGTTAGCCATGTTCCTTTCATGCAATGGCATGGTCAGATTAAAGTTCCCAGGCAATATTTACTACTCAGTCATGTTTACAAAGGCTAGCCTTTTTAAGTATGGGCTTTCCACTTCTGAATAATAAATTTAACCATTTCACGAATTATTATGAAATTCACTACAAACATAAAATTATTACAAATGTGTCCTTTACCAAGAGTGTATCTCACATTGGTATATACGGAGAGCCATATTTTATGCTTATAGATCAAATGATCTGATAGGAACATTGCCTGGCTTTCTAAGATGACCTACTGAAAAGCATCCAGTAGACACTAACTAGTTGCAGAGCAGCTTTTATCCTCTGTTCTGGTATGCAGAAGAAGGGTAATCTCTAATTATTCATGAGGTGTCTTAACATTATTGACAACTTTTATTTTTGAAGGATCCAGGTACCACAGATGTGTTTTCTGTGCATAATATAAGCACTTTTGATTTGGTCCAGATCTCAGGAATGTGGTATTAACTAAGTGATTAAAAAAGAAAAATTATTATGAAGACTTCTACACAGACACAAAAACAGAGAGAACAATATCCATCTCACATATCCATCTCCTAAATCATTCAAACCTAGTGATTGTTATTTTAATTATAAAATGTCAGACTATTTTTTTAAATAATGAAATGCTCCCAAGTATTTATTGTATACTACAAAGTTTTATGAATGCTGCTGTTCGTGTGAGATATTTGTAGTTTTCTTTTCCCATAATATCTTTGTCTGGTTTTGACATATGGTAATGCTGGCATTGTACTTAACAGGAAGTGTTCCCTCTTTCTCTGTTTCTTTTTTAAAAGATTTATTTTTATTTTTTTTAAGATTGTATTTATTTGGGAAAGAGAGAGAGAGAATATGAGTAGGGGGAGGAGCAAAGGGAAAGGGAGAAGCAGACTCCCTGCTGGGCAGAGAGCCTGATGTGGAGCTTGATTCCAGGACCCTGAGATCATGACCTGAGCTGAAGGCAGACGCTTAACCAATTGAGCTACCCAGGCACCCCCTCTCACACCACTTTAAACATATAAAGTTATAGTATGCGATCATGAACACTATACTTTTAATATTCAGGATATTGTGAAGATTTACACGATATTCTGAGCTTACATAAAGCTATTTCAGAGGAAACGTTCAAATCTACAATCTTCACATTAAAATGAATTTAAGCTAGCACAAACTATAATCTAAAAACATCATTTACAAGTGACCCATATTCAAGCTCAGACAAGTGACATGCAGAAAGTAAGACTCAGACAACTACAACATCAGGAACTAAATAACCATAAAAAGTTTTTAAACTTTGCATTTTTAAGGTTATGGCCCTAATGAAATATTTCAATTTTCAAATAAACCAGAGAAACAAAAATAATATTATGTTTTCATGTATTAAGTATTTTTCTCTGTGCTTTCTTTTGAGGGGATTACTTTTTAGAGATTAAAGATTATACCTTTTATACGTTCAACAGAGTCCACTATATTCTATGTTATACCATGCTACATGATCCATAAATAGAACATATTCTAAAATCCCTTGAGATCGATAAAATTTTTAATCAGGAGGAACAGAACTTGTTCAAGTATAAATACATGTAATTGAGGAAAGATATGTGCAGAAATGCTCTGTGAACTGTAAATTACTTTACAGACATAAAATTTGTGCAGAGTAGGAATAGCAAAAAAAAAAAAAAAATGAAGTCTCCAGTTCTCTTGATCTACAACAGTTTTGTGTAATGTAGCAGCCACCAATCTAGGCTGTGTCTTGCATCTGGGCTGGCTATGCAACTCTAGAATCCTCCAGGATCCTGCATTATTATGACTTCATTACCCCTTCTAAAGCATTCAAACAGTACAGATCTCTAAAGGAAATTGACCGCATTTGCTGTTGGTTGGTTAGGTTATGACTTCTCTTAGAGTTGGAAAAGGAGGTGGGATTTCTCCTCACTGCACAGAATTCATTAGAAAATATTGTTGAATCACATATCTGAAATAGCACTTACCAAATACTGAATATTAATAGCTACATTGCAATACTCAGTTTAGATTAATACTTATTGAGTATCATGTAGGGTATAGTGGTAGATACTAAGGAAACAGCTATGAATGAGACCATGCCAAATTTCTGATGTTTATAGGAGGAGAAACAAGCTACTTAAAACAAATAATTTCAATGAAAAATGGGCCATCACCCTAAACTGGAAGGTGAGACAAAGCTTCCTGAACATGGCTATGTCTGAAAGCTTTTTTTTTTTTTTTTTTTTTTAAAGATTTATTTATTTATTTTAGAGAGAGGGAGAGTGCACTCGAATGAGGTGGGGGGCAGAGGGAGAGGGAGAGAAAGAAAAGCAGGCTCCACGTCCACACAGAGCCAACAAGGGGCTCGATCTTAGGATACTGAGATCATGACCTGAACCGAATCAAGAATTGGAGGCTTACCTGACTGAGCCACCCAGGCACCCCAGTTTTGGATTTTAAGAGAGAGATAAGTTTTGAAGAAAAATTTCTCTCTCTATATCATCACTAGAAGTATCCTACATGGTGAACTGTAGTATTTATAAACCCATCCCCTTGTTTTTCTGAAATGCAACTCTAAAAATGTAAGAAATCCAACCTTCTCATGAAAATGGAAACATTAAGATGCCTCAATAATAAAAGCAGGCTCACATACTTTAGTGTTTACATATTCTAGTTGCACAACACAAAGTTTAACCTGTATTCTCAAGACAGTCACAGAACAGCAAAACTAGGCTAGACCAGAGGTCACAATATTGTTTTCTTTAAACAATACTTAAGATTGAAGTAGATTGATTTATAATTTCAATATTTAACTGTAGTCACTTTTGAACAATTTAATTATATCTGCTTTTCATATTCCCTTCTTTTTTTTAAAGATTTTATTTATTTATTCATGAAAGACAAAGAGAGAGAGAAAGGCAGAGACACACACAAACACAGAGAGAGGCAGAGACACAGGCAGAGGGAGAAGCAGGCTCCATGCAGGGAGCCCGACGTGGGACTCGATCCCGGGTCTCCAGGATCAGGCCCTGAGCCGAAGGTGGCGCTAAACTGCTGAGCCACCCGGGCTGCCCTTCATATTCTCTTCTAGTATTTATACAGAATGCAGAGGAGTTTTGACTATTGGAAGCAAACTGCTATCCCCACCCAGGGTGTGGAGTACTGTTCAGACTATATTCACAGTACTGGTTCCAAGTCAATCTCTCATAATCAGGAACGTGCTGTCAATCCACATGGCAATGTTAGATAGGGAGTATGTGGTAATTACATACAAGAGAAATGGTGACAGAAACTTCTGTTAGAAAACAGACAATTTGTCAGATTTTGAGATGGGAGTACAGAGTGGAAAAAAGATACTAGGAACAAAGAAGAAAGAGGAAGAGTAGACTAAGACAGTCCTATACGAAGGTGAAAAACGTAAAATGAAAAGAATAAAGCCAAGAAAGAGAGTCCCATCAAAGTTTAAAACTAGTTTTCATGGATAAACCTGTTACTGTTTCTGTCTGCCCCTTCCTTACTGCTTTTTGTATGTAGGGAACTTTCTGAAAGATTAAATATTAATTCAATAATTATATAAATGATCTTATATTGTAAGTTTTAAACTTCAACTTTCTCAGGGTCTTTTCTGTTCCTTTTCTGTTCCTTTTGTTCTCAAGGAAATAGGAGCACTCAAAGGCAACCATTCATTGCTTTTTGATAATTTATGATCTTATTTCATTGGCTACTGGATCATTGCCTTACAAAATCCTAGTATAGGAAAGCCCATTAAAATACTATCTACCACAATAGAGCATGTGACACCACAGAGCTCCATCTTAATCCCTATCCAGTGTGGTTTGCTGCAGAAAGAACCAAAAGTGCCTCATTCAGCCTTTTTTTTTTTTTTTTTAAAGATTTTATTAATTCATGAGAGACAAAAAGAGAGGGGCAGAGACACAGGCAGAGAGAGAAGCAGGCTCCACGCAGGGAGCCTGATGTCCGACTCGATCCCGGGACTCCAGGACCATGCCCTGGACTGGAGGCAGGCACTAAACGCTGAGCCATCCAGGGATCCCCTCATTTAGCCTTTTTAAAAAAATTATGCTATCTCATTTTACTGTATTAAAAATTATATAATTTTATTAGGAAGAGACTTAAGGGGTTTATTAGGTGGTTAGTTGAATAGCCAACCTTTCAGCCAGTAAAAAAATTTCCAAACAATGTATCTGACATGTATCTGGTTTCTGCTTGAAATCAGAATGGCAGAGTGGAAAAAACCTTACTCTGAATTTCAAGAGATCTGGATTCTAAATACAACTGTTCTGAATTATGAATTATGTATCTCCTTTGGCAAACTAGTCTACTCTTGGCTTTTGAAAACGAAAACTTTGGTTTTAGTATCCAGATTCCTTCCAGTACCAACTCTGGTCTCCCCTCTGCTAGTTGGCTGGTTGATGTTGTTAGCTAAGGAGATGCTATAGAAATGATTTAGGTAAAGGCTCCTTTCAAGAGGATGGATTAAGGAAAGGGTTATACATCTAGTTGAAGAAAACTGTATTTCCTATTAGTTCAATGAGCCTCCTTGCATGCTTAAAAGGACAGACCAAAATTGGAGTTACTTTTCTTCCAATTGCTGTATTAATCCAATGAACAGGAACATACCGTTTTTAAAAATTCGGAAGTTACACACAGTTGGAAATTCTTAAACTGGAGCTCTGAAATCTAGATGGAAGTCCACAGTCTCCCATAATGATGGAAACTCTATCATTAACTAGTTATGCAATCTTGGATAAGTTATTAACTTCACTAACTCAGGGGTATGTACTATAAGACATCTTCTAATTATGTAATTACTGATAGCCAGTAGCAACTACCAGACTTAAAGATCACAAAAATTGTACAGAGAACTATTAATATTTTTAAATGGCTTAAAACAAGAATATTTAAAAAGAAATGTGTACATTAGCAACAGCCGCTGTTCTGCTTGATTTCTCACATATAAAAAGCATCTGTGGAGCCTACTTTTCATGAGAATTAAATGAAATAAATGGGATTTGTATTGTTTTCTATTCTTTTTTCTTCTTTGTATATTAGCTAAAATCTTAATATTAGTAATCTGCAGTTATGTTTGAACAGCTAACAGAAATTATCTCACTTTTAGAAAATGCACAGGATAAAACCAACCAATTACTCAACTAAATAACTAAGAATTATCACTTCTGAATTCCAAACATCAAACATTCTTTTTGAAGAATACTTTTAGTCTAAAGCAAATATAATTTATTACTACTTACGAGTTACTATATAATAATGGAGTTTATTTAAGATGGTGTAAGCATTTCCATAATATACCAACATTTTCAAGGTATCTCTTTAAATTGGTTATAAAATACATTCTGGGAGAAAATGGGTAGGTTCTTTGTGAGAACAAATGCTTTTCAAAATTGTTCAATAGCAAAGAAAGATTTCAGGATAAAAATGGTCCTGTATCAAACAATTCAAAGCGTATTTTATTTTTAAAAAGAAATCTTTTCCCTTTCTTCTTTTCTTGTATCTCTTGTAATGAATATAAAATTTCTAAATTTGGAAGTTAGGTTTTGTAGCAAGTTACTCTTGTTAATAAATAAGGGTCAATAACATTATACATCATCTTTGTAGATATATATGCATATTTGGGAACAAGTTGTAAACAAGTTGGTCTATTTGAGTTTCTTTAATACATGTGCCTGCACACATTCCCTGACAAGATAACTGGCTCATATGTAAACTAGGACATAATTTGGCTTAATACTCATTTTATAGGTAGTCAAAAATCACCTATTTAAACAAAATATGTCAGATTATTGTAGTATAATTTAACACATTAAATATACTTCCATTAGTGTTTGGTTTCTCTACTGTTTAACTCTGAAACCAAGGTTCAAGTGTAAGAAAAACACTTTTCTCAGACTTCACTAATCCAGATTACAATTAATTTACCAGATACTAAGTAAATAATCTTTTAAAACACAAAAGAACATTAGACATTATGATTTAATTTTTAATATTCATTTGTTAAGAAAATATTCAATTTCTTAAATTTAGAAATAGTCATCTACATCAGTATAAAGCTTCACTATTTATACTCTGAGACTATCATGGTTTTATCTATTTGAATAATTAAGGGTTTATTTGTTTTGCACAATGGGGAAGAATTCTTCACATAAACATCTCTATGAGGGTATGTCATAAGATGATTAGGCTAAGTTATTATTCATATGTTAGCTGTTGTGCAATATTAGATAATCATGAAGTACAATTTCTGAAAGAGAAGACTAAGCTACAGAAAATATCTTTTCTGCTACAACTCTAAAAGCTTACTGGTCAGAGTTAAACAGTAAAACTATGCATAAAACAATTTTCTAAGTTATTTTCTGCCCTTGAAAGTTTATAATCAAGATTATAAACAATTGTCTAATGTTTTCTTTAAATGCACATATATATGCCTGTATAATCAGTTAAGAGTTTGATAATTTCCTTTATAATTTCAAATTCATCACTAATTTGCAATTGGAAAAAAAAGAAGGAAAGCTTCTTTTACTAGAAGTAAAGCACGATGTGTAGAGTATGTTGAATATGTTTAGTCCAGAGCTATGCTTAAGTAACAGAACAAACCTCCAGCAGAACACTTTAAAGGTAATCTTATATAATCAAAAATACTTCACTGGAACAATGAATGGCCTTAAAGATGAATTGATTATCCCTTGATTATGCCACTATACTTTTTGAACTAGAAACACCTTAAAGTTTCCTTTCAGCTATGTCCCAAAGTTTGTCTATGAGGCAAAGGGAGATAACAAAACTTTAAACTTCAAAAATGTAGAGGATTAGGTTGATAACTCTAATTTTGTTATCTTTTCCATTTATTTATGTTAAAAAATAGCCTCTGTCCATATCTAACACATTTTACTCTACTCAATATATTGAAGTTTGTGTGTCAATCAGGAATTTTGAACCAGAGCTCTGCCCTGCAAATAAGAATTTATCATTGATAAAGTTGTTTATCAGTGCACCTCATACTAATATTATAATAATTTGATTGGCCAATCACTTTACATTATTTAACCTATTTTTGTCAAGCATATTTTACAGATGTGATAAATTGCACTTGGAGGGATTAAGCCCAGTTGCTGAACTAAGGATTACTTACTATTGATGCAGTAAATAATTCAAACCTAGGCTGACTATAAATCTATAAATCTAAATACCATAACTTTTAAAATATAGATTTAAACTTCATTCCAGATGAAACAATTTATGGTCACCAAGAGTTGTGTCCCTAAGTTTGTTTTTTGAAGTTGGTGGTTTGGGAACCAATGCATTATCACCAGGCTACTCTGCCTCCCTAGAATTGCTGATTTTGAATAACTGCCTCTTATTTCCAGTCCTTTAGGGAAGCCTCTTACGAGTGTGCAAGATAGACGGTACTGTGGAGAAGTAGAAAACATGGCTCCTGCCCTGAGAAGCTTACAATCTAAGAATATGCAAAATATTGAAGGGTTATAGAAGTGCCTGGACTGGGAGACTTACTAAAGATGACTTTGTGGGAGCATTGGAGTTTGATTAGGGTTTTGGTGGAAAGGAGGACAGAAACTGACAGAGAAGAGACTAACCTGGGTATAAAGGTTTGGCAGTGGAAATAAGACTTGTGGAATGGTTTAATAACCCTTCTTTATTTCAAATCACAATTTCAAATATTTCAATTAAATTCTCTCTCAAACACATACAAAATTACTAACCTTCTACATTCATGGCTTCTCTCAGAACCTGAAGTTTCTTTTGTCTCTCTCGAATTCGGTCCAAAGCACTTGATATTGCTGAGGAAGTTGGCAATTCTCGGGCATGAAACATTGGATCTACTTTCTGAGGGCCAAAGATATCCAAGGCTATGCTTCCATCTGAGTATCTTGCTTCCTTTTTCCTAGGGGTAGTTGAAGTCCGTACTGTTACTGTCTCAGGAAGATACTGTCGGAATCCACCAGTTTCCCCAGAAAAGTCTCTGTCAGCTGTGCAAAGCAAATCCATGGATGAAGCCCAAATCTTCTTCTTAGGAAGCACATCAATGCCAGGGATAGTTCTTTTTTCTGGGCCACTAGTTTTGAACTGGTAAGGGGAAGAGGCATTTTCAGAATCTTCATGTCCAGAATTATTATCTGATGAAATGTCCTTGAAATAATCTTCCTCATCTTGTGTATCTCTGATGGACAGAAATCCCATTGATTTACTAAGCCCTTTGTTAAGAAAGGTCTGATGAGAGAATGGAGACTTGTGTATGTCTAGTACATCAGAAGTAGCGCTTCTTCCTGGAATGATAAGAATCTATCATGTATGCATAGAATTTTTAGAAAATAATTGGAATGTAACCTTACTATTGACAGTGGAAGTGCTGGTAATCTCCTAAATTTTCCTAATGAAGGATCAGAGATGAAAGGGAATGGTAGTGATAGTGAAAGTGAAAAGAAATGCTGTGTTGGTATTTTCTAGTCATTTAAATATTTTTAAAGAAGAAAAAAGAATTCTTGCTATATTACAGATGAAAAAGGATTATAGCATTTGGAATTCATAAGTATCAAACTTTTATTATGATTAGAAACGATTTCAGAAAATTTAATTGTTTGAAATACAGATAATTTGATTGTTTAAATTATGTAAGAAACTTAATTTTTCCATGGCAGACCATCATGTCCTAAAATAGTTTTTTCTCTTGAACATAAAGCATCAATATTTGTCAATTGGAATAAAGTACCAATTATTTTATTCTTTAGTCTTTGATGTTGATACAGTAAAAACAGTAAGTCATTCTAATTTTTTTATGGCACCAGTCTGTAAATGCATCGAGACACAGCAAAAATATCCAACCAGTAATTCATTTTTGGAATCCTAGCATCAGTAACACAAAAAATCATATATCTCCCCTATAAAAAAAGAAATGTAGAAAAATACCTTCGAGTTACTAATGCAAAAGCCCATAAACATTGAAGATTTCCTGTGTGACCTTCTGTGATCCCTCTTTGATAGCTTATTTGCTATGTATACAGTATAAAATAATGACTAAAACTTTCATAGGAATAATAAATTGCTTAGCAATTCATCTGAATAAGTCAATTTCCTCTTCAGGGTGACAGCTATAGGCTTTAATTCTGTGACTCCACATTTCACCTTAATAATCTTAGAAAAGTGAATTCATTTCAGAGTGGTCAACAAATAACTGCTCACCGGAGAATTGGATTCAAACATTTTGCTTTTTTTGCAACTCATCTTTCCCTGAACACGGATCCACTTAAGTGCAAATACGGATAACACCAATATTTGGGGGCATGTCATATAAAGAAGACTGAGAATATATCACACCACATCTAAATATAGATTGTCATAGACTTTAGCCTCTAATGTAAGATAATTTAAAACTGATAAACACATCTATGTTATAGTATTTTAGGAGTAAATTACATTCTTAAACCACATATTGAAACTCATTAATTTAAAATTTTATTTAAAAATAGAGAACAGAGAATACATTAGGTGAAAGATAAGAGCTGAAAGGACCTAAGGATCATACAATCATAGATGAACTCAATCTGCCTTCTTTTACTGCTTGACTACCAACAAGTAGCCAAAACTTAGAGAAAAATTTAAAAACTGAGAATTTTGGCAACATCATAAATTCATAATCAAACACCTTGGACACTCAATGTCAATGTGTTAATAGTAATTTCATTCACTCTGCACAAGGCTTCACTTTTCCTCATTCTTCAAATTTCCCACATTAATTCCCTCTTCTCTTTTCTGATGATCTTGCTTCATATTCCATCAAGAAAACAGAATGTCAGAAGAGTGCTTTTTCATTTTCCCATGGCTAATTCTATACATCTACCTGTGTCTGCCAATCTTTTCCCTTGCTTCAAAAGATGACATTTTCTACCAGTTGAAGGCTGATTCCCAATATATGTTCAATCCCCTTCTTCTTCTAGGTTATCAGAGATTTTACTTTGGTTAACTTCTGCCGTCTATCTTAATTAATCCCCTTTTCTATTGAGTCATTCCCATTAGTATACAAACATGCTTTAATATCTCTTTAATAAAAAGCAAATTAAACAAAACCTCTCCCCTGTTACCACAAATCTCTGTGCTCCTGCTGTCTCCAATTTCTTATTTCCCATTCAGATTCTACTCACATTAGTAAACTTCCAACTCCTCCATACTTTGGCAACTATTATTATGTAAAACTAATGACCTCCATATTGCCAAATCCAATAGATGTTTTACATTCACAACTTACCTCTCAGCAACAACTGATGGTGATGACACTTACTTAATGAAGCACTTTCCTCTCTTTACAAGACTGGTTTTCTCCTACATCTTAGACTGCTCATTCTGAGTCATTGCTTTTTCCTCCTCTATTAGATATCCAAATGTTCGATTTCCTCAGGTATCAGTTTTAGAACCTTTTCACTCTTTTCTTATATAATTTCATCTACTAACAAGGCTTTAAATAATTATCTACATACTCTTAACTCCCAAATTTATATTCTTGGTACCAATGTCTTCTGGGAGCTCCAATCTTCTATGATTGAGACTTTTTTTTAATAAAGATTTTATTTATTTATCCATGAGAGACACACAGAGAGAGAGAGGGAGAGGCAGAGACACAGGCAGAGGGAAAAACAGGCTCCATGCAGGGAGCCTGACATGGGACTCGATCCTGGGTCTCCAGGATCACGCCCTGGGCTGAAGGCGGTGCTAAACCATTGAGCCACCCGGGCTCCCCAATGATCGAGACTTCTATTAGTATATCTTAGAAGCACCTCAAACTTAACATGCTTAATACTATTTTTTGTTTCCCATATTTAGAGATGTCCATTCAACCCCAATCTTTCTAATTTCAATACATGGCATCACTATCCAAATGATTGCTCAAAACAAATATGGGCACCATCCTGAAATCCTTCATCATCCTTACTGCCAGTATCAAATTCATCAGAAGTGTTGGCTATTTAACTTCTCAAATATATTTTATTCCATGTGATTATTTCTGTTTTCACCGGCATCATCCTATTTCCAGTTAACATTATCAATTGACTAGAAAACTGCAACAGCTTCTGGATAGGCCTCCCTACTTATTTCTTCATCCAACCACTCTCTATAGTCAGCAGCCAGAGTTATCTTCTCAAAAAATAAATTCCATGATGCCACCACCCTTTTCAAAAAGTCTCAAAAGCATACTATTACGCTCAAAATAAAATCAAGACTCCTTTTAGATCTGTCATTTAAATTTTTTAAAGTCTCATCTCCAATTCTTTTATTCTTTTCAGGCCACAGGTTTTCCTGTAAAGCTCTTATATGTGAGGATCTCTGTACATACTGTCTTCTAAGCTTTGAATGGTCTAGACCTTTCTCATGGTTAGTTGTTTCTTATTCTACACTTTTATCTTAAATAGGACTTCTTCTACCCTGACCACTATTGAAGTAATCACTTTCCAAGTGTATGATGAGTCTATCCCATTTCTAACAGATTTATCATTTTCTTGCAGGTCATTAGTATTTACTAACAATGTATTGGTGGGCTATGGCATCCTAAAAGAGCCATATGAATCTTAAAACTTCTTAGCAGCCATGTGAGTTTTAAAACTTCTCACCAGCCATATGAGTCTTAAAACTAATTGCTAATAAGGTGCCTCTTGGATAACTAAATGCTAGGTTTCTGTCTGTATGCAAACGAGTAGATATAAAAATATTTCAGTTTCTAAGTACTAAAAGTCCAGAAAGTTAAAAAAAAAAAAAAGTACAGAACGTTAACATTTTAAAATTCTGTAAGGTAGTACAAAATTATAATGAAAATAATTCATTTAAAAGTTTGCATTCCCTTTATACTCTGCTTCTACAAAATATGCCAAATTTAACTATGGCTCAATATGCTCTACATGCCTGAAAATCACATTATGATAGCCAACTTAAAGTCTCATGAACATTATTTGTAAAAGATGATTTTGACCATAATAAGGTCTCTTCTGGTAGCCAATAAAACAAAGGAATGGGAAAGTAGGAAGAGGAGTGAAAAAGAAAGACGGGGTGGGGGACGGATTAATACTCCTGAGGAAAATGGGCAACAAATTATGGAGGTGTGAAACAGGTTCAAAGTAATTTGTATATACCTGTTAGAGATGGTCTAAAGTAAAATTGTAAGAGCTATAAGCCACAAAAGTATTAAAAGGAGAAACTGAGTGTGGATCACCTCTTGAAAGAAGAAAAAGGAAGTGACAGGAAAGATATATTTGGAGCTAAGTGGTTTCTCCAGTGGGTCTCAGAGGCTAGGACTGCTTTTGTTTGCTTTTTGGGTGAAAAAGGAGACATACCTTTATCTAGGTAAAAAAAAGAGATGGATTTGGGCTGGTACAAACACACCATTTTCAAATCACATATTCCTAACTGGCAGGAATCTCAATGCATTTTGTCAGGTCAATGATACTCACTTATCTTCAACTATACAACTAGATATGTAATTGCATGATGAATACTTCACAAGTGGATAGAATATATATATAGCATCACATATCATATTATGGTTGCCTAATATTGCTAAAGCACTAGGGGAAAAATTTCACTAATCTGGGACCTAAAAATGAGAGTTCAAATATAGAATCTGGCCCTTTAAATGAGGAAAGACCTGGAATTTTAGGCTCATGAGGTGCACAGTCCGCTAGACCAGTAAAAACCATGTACATTGTTAACAACAGTGCTACTTACTTACTAACTTTGAGACTAGGTAAAATGCAATTTCTTCAACTGCTCTCCAAATCTTTCTAAACATGTGCTTGACTATTATAACGATTTTATTTAACAGGCAATAAACAGAACTGCAATCATAAGTACATTTAATAGGTGTGTTCACTACCCAGTTTGATCATAGGAAGTTAATGTTATTTCTGAAGGCAATGCCATTGGAGCTACTCTTAAAAGATTTCAGGTGGAAACTTCTTTAATATTTCCCTATCCTGGGAGAGTTACTAGCTCTTTCCACTATACTCCTAGAGCACACTGGCCCTCTCTTAGGACATTCTTTCACTATATTAAAATTATCCATTATAGTAGATATCTCTCATCACTCCCACTCATTTCCTCACTCCACCTCCAACTGGAACAATAACACAAGAAACCATGTCTTACCTGTTTTTGTATTTCTATTTCCTGATTAAAGACATTCCAAAACAATGTGTGTAGAATAGATTGATTGCATAACTTTTTGAAACCTTTTTAAAGTCAATGTAGGTAGTTAATCTATCAGAAAGATTACTATCAAAACACACCTGGGTTTTAATTCTAGCTTTATCAAATTCAAACCAAGAGCTTGGGCAAGCCACTTAATTTCCATGTTTCTTATTTCCTTCATCTACAAAACTGGATATAACTTGTTATATGTTCTTCTTAAAGATGGCAAGAGAAATGAACATCCAATGAACTATCATGAGTTCTTCTGAACAAGGGCAACATAAAATTCTAAATTCCGCTCTTCTTTGTTTCTGCTTTATTTCCCTCAGCTTTTAATTATCTAGCAAGGGGGAATTCAAAAGTTCTTTTGAGAGGAAATCATGAAACCAGAAATCAAAAGAGTTACAAAATTCTAAGTTATACAGTTATAAAAGTTCTAGTTTTATAATTTAAAAAATCAAATTATCCAAAACAGGATAAAGGGTAACTATAGGTGGATTTTCCATCTCTTGAAAAGGCTCAGAGTTCAGAGAGAACTTACAAACAGCATTAGATTTTATACAATTATGAGCATTCAAATATAAAATGAAACCATAAACATATTCCTTTTGGAGAATACATAGCTTACAGGCAAAACAAAACAAAACAAACTAAAAGGGAGAAAAAGAAATAAAAGATTTTATCCATTTTATTCAGGGGAGAGAGAGAGAGAACGAGGCAGAGACACAGGCAGAGGGAGAAGCAGGCTCCAGCAGGGAGCTGGACGTGGGACTCGATCCCAGGTCTCCAGGATCATGCCCTGGGCTGCAGGCGGCGCTAAACCTCTGAGCCACTCAGGGATCCCCAAAATAAAAGATTTTAAGAACATAAAAAGTCTTTAAAATAGAAAATATTCCATTTATTTAAGTTGAATAAAAAATCTCCCTCCTAAAGTACACTGTTTTAACTATACTTGTTCTATATGATTAACATCATCCTTAGATATCATCATTCACCTTTCCCCCACACAAGACTCAAGAAATTTAAGCATATCTTAGAAGCTAACTTCAAAATGACATTTCAGTATTTAAAAAGGCTCCCTGATTCCCATCCGTCCTCACAAGTGTGTTCAAGTACATAAAAAAGAAATGTGATATTGTCAATATGCCCAAGTTCTAAAGCACTATCATGCTGATCTGATCATGGTGTAGGTTTCCACCTTAAGCTTGGCAGGAAATGTTTGATTTATACACTGGCAGTATAAAATAACAAAATGGGGGCTGACAGCCCACTAGTTTAGGCCTTAGCTTTTGTAACAGATCTGAAAGGTAAGATATGAGGAGAGACTTTTATTTTTTGAGGAGAGACATTTTAATGTAATTTACTCATAGATAAAAAAATGTTATTGTTAAGTTTCAGTTGAACAATCAAATCACTTACAAGGCATTATCCCTAAAATTGCTTACTTCTTTTAAACTAATTCTGTATCTCACTGCCCATTTAGACGTTTTCTTTATTGAAAACTACAGCCAGGAGCCTAATAAACTAAAACTATCACTACAGAAAGGTTTCACAGGTTGGTCTGCATCAAATAGAATACTTTAGTCCTGATGCAGTAAATCAAGGCTCTTTGTTGCAAGTGACTACTGACAGTTAAGAACTGGAGATGCTCAAAAGTAACACTGGTGTCCTAGAAGAATGTTTTTTCTGCACAAGGTAATTTTTTTAATCTTAAGGTTTTACATTATATTAGTATATGCCATTGACTATTTGCTGCTAATTGCTTGTCTGATGATGGCTATAATCATTACGTTACATTGATTCTGTCTTTGAGATGTGGTTTTACATATTTGTCAAAGGTAAATTAAGACAGTCCTTGAGCAGTACTACCATGGAAAGTAATGGCTAAGAACTGAAGAACCCTCTTATATTACATTTAATCTCAAAAAGGCTATTGTTTCATTAAGTATAAGGACCTCTAATCCTACTCAAAATGTAAACATAAACAAAATTTGGTTTATCTTGATTACAGATTATAATTTCTTACAAATTCTCTTGAGTTTAGATATCAAGGAGACTTAATTCTCCAATAAATGGATATGACTATACAATCATAAAATCAATGGACAGTCCATTTAAAGATTTCTGTTAAATTTTTGAAGTCACTACAGTCAGCCCTAGATCATCTGCATTTGGGCAGTCTATTCATCATAAGAATTCTAAAGAGCTATTAAGACAATAGGATTAGATATTTCTTAATATTATAAAAACAAAATCACAAATGAAAAGCATTAATAATTTGGTCTAAAACTTGATATATTTGTTGTTAAAGTAATGAAATAGTCTAATAATATGAGCCAAGATGGTGAATTACAGTTTTTCTTTTTACTTTGCATACAACTTAATGTTTAAAATAGGTTATCTAAAAAAAATAAATCATAGAATCTCATATATTTCTTTATGGAACCATTAAAATTATATTATAAATGTATTATAATACATCCCTCTCCCTAGTATCGATGTCCAGGAAGCTTGACTTTGTATATACTTTTATTAAAAAATATATGTATATATGTAAATGACAAAATAACCTGCTATCTAAAGTACATTAAGGACTAGGTATTGATTCAGTTCAATCGCTAATTGCTACTACTAAAATAGTATGTATATGTAACAATAAGACTTTGAATGGTTGTAAGTAATATAATCTAAACTATGTTAACACTTGAATCTTTATAAAATTTGATAAACTAAATATGGCAGAGCAATCTTCTTTCTTTCTATAGCATTTATGATGAATAGGGATAAAATGGGAGTCTCATATATATAGGAACATTTATTATTTTTAGAAAAAAAAACAAACTACATTTAAAAATTAGTAATAGGGACGCCTGGGTGGCTCAGCAGTTGAGTGCCTGCCTTTGGCTCAGGGCATGATCCCAGAGTCCCAGGATTGAGTCCTGCACTGGGCTTCCTGAATGGAGCCTGCTTCTCCCTCTGCCTATGTCTCTGCCTCTCTCTCTCTCATTCTGGGCTTCTCATGAAAAAAATAATAAAATCTTAAAAAAATAAAAATTAATAATAATATACTATAGTTACTAACTCAATAAATAACAAATAAGCAAATCAACTTCAATTCCACAACATGGCCATTTAATAATAGTAGAAGGTGATAGAAGAGAATTCCAGAAAAAATTAAAGAACAGGAAAGAGATATAAAGAAGGGAGATAGGAATGGAGAAGGAAAGAGAGCAAGAGAAGGAGAGGGATTATGAACATAAACACTACTGGAAGGGAGGGAAAAGCTAGAAAAATGTAAAATAAGAGAAACAGAAATCATTAAAATCTAACATTCACTTATTAAAATGCTCATTATGTCTCCTTGAAAAAGACTCTCTTAGCTTGCTATTGACATTTAACTATAATTTTCTATTATTATTCAATTCTAAAAGAGGAGTCTGAAATTCTGAAGGATTAACAAAATGTTGCTTATCTTGGCACTAAGGTTCACACTATATCATACCTCAAATCCTGCAAGTTTTAAAATAAAGGGAAAGACTTTTACCTACAAGATGGTGTATTTATATATAAATATGGAAGCATAAATATAGTAAGAAATACAAGAAAGGGTTAAACATACTCTTCAAATTGCCATCAAAGCACTGAGAAAACTAAGTGAAAGTCTGTCTTTGGGTTTTTTTTGACCCATGCATAAATTAATAATACATATATTAGAAAAGGAACTTTATATAACCAGAAATAAATTAATTATATCGATGACAATGAAAGGTAAAGTACTTTTCCAGAAAAATAGTCCTAATTCACCATAAGTAAAATGGATGTTTCAAACAGACACTTAACTAAACCATTACAGAATCACTCCAACAGAAACAATTTTATTGCTTTTCTTTGACTTCTCAAGATAAGCAGTACACTTGCTTTGGGCACATTTTTCCTCCTCAATACAAGAATTCTGAATTCTGCAAAACATCTGGTCCAGATAATCAAATGTCTATTTACTTTCCACAATGAGAGTTTCTCATAGGCTTTAAATAAGGTAGCTGTGCCCTGATTGTCTGATTAAATTAAAAAGTTACGCATTTTAGCTTTTTAATCGGAGCATTTTCAGTTAAAACGTTTTATTAGAATATATTTATGCAATGTTTACATTTACTTTGCCCAGCCAAGATTTAAGACAATAAAATACTCACCTATAAAATATTTTTATTAATGTTTAGATTAACCTAATTATCAATATTGCTTGAGAAGTAAAGCGAACAAAGACAATTTTTAAAAAGTACATTTTATAAACAAGCCAAGCTTGAAATTTAACACTGAAAAATCAATTTTCATGTAAAATTTTATTTTTTCTGCTTTCATTTTACCTGTTTGGGATTTCTAATCATTTTCTAAAAAAATTAATTTTATAGGATCCATAATTATCTAATGCTATTAGCAAACAGTAAAACCACTCTTCATCAATTTCTATTGACTAAGTATCTTATAATCTAAGATAGTATTTGATAACTACAAGTCATAAAATCAGCTTAGGGGGTTGCGATTCCCATTTAAAAAATGAACTAGAAAAGAAAAAAGAATGCAGCAAAAATAGCGTTGCTTTCTGAAACTTTGCTTCAGTAGTGTTTATGTTCATAATTTAGGTTTGTTTCACCTTGCTTTAAAATGTATTTTTAATATAAAATTCCATGATAAAGATGATAAAGTAAAAAAATGATACTATTGCTATAATACCAATATTGGATAGGAAATGATTTACTGTGGGAGTTCTTAGTAATGTTTGTTGCATAATTTTAATGGATTTATATATTAATATAGTTAGTGTTCCTATCTGTTTCCTGTCTCCACTTTGCATACTTATGTCCTAATTATGGTCACAATTATCAGAATTCCAAGCCAGATAAAAACAATTTCATAAAAGAAACAATGCAATAAAGTTAGAGCTTAAAATTTTCCTATAAATATACTCTTACCTGTTGGTAATCCTTTTCCTCTTAATCGGTCTCGAATAGCTTGGCTTCGATCAGGCTTTTGTTCACTGTTATGGGAAAGTTGATCCGTCTGTACACATATAAACAAAATCAAGTTTAACAAAACAATCTCCCTTTCATTTTCATGGTAATTATCTACAGAACGACACTAGTCAGACAATTTTTGGAGACTATAGTATTAAGAAAAGACACTCCACATTTGCTATTATTAATTTGTATTCCTTCAACAGGATTTATGTAACTTAGTTCTGGCCAATTCATCTTCAGGAAATGTAAAGCAAGACTGAGTTATAGAAGAGTTATTTGCTAACTAGGGAACAAAGTTAGCCAAACTGAAGTAGTTAAAATGAGTTTCCTCTGAAAACAGCATACCTGAAGAGTTCTTTGTTTCCTGTAACTACGTTAATCTCTTAAGTTACATTATGGTTTTAAAAACACATTAATTCTGGGGTAATAAAGCTTTCTCCTGATTATAACTATGGATGGAAGGTATTGACTTAAAATTATTTTCAAAACTAATTTTCTAGATTTTTTTCTCCCAGAAATTACATTTGAGAAATGTTTTAAACTAAATGGACATATTGAGGAATGACAAATTTAAATAAAAAACAAGAGTCTTAAACTTTAAAAACTTTAACTGATGGTACTCATTTAAAATAAAGCGTATCATTTTTTCCTCCCTAGCTGCTTGAAACTTGGCTGCCATCATGAATGACACAGTAACTATCTGGACCAGGAAATTCATGACAAACCAACTACTTCAGCTGAAAAAATGATCCTTGATATTCTTCACCCTGGAAAGGCAACAGCACCTAAGGCAGAAATTTGCAAAAACTAGCCAAAGTATATAAAACCATTCCATATGTTATCTTTGTGTTTGGATTCCTACCCAATTTTGGTGGTGGCAAGACAACTGGCTTTGAGATGATTTATGATTCTGTGGATGACGCAAAGAAAAATGAACCCAAACACAAGACTTATAAGACATGGCCCATATGAGAAGAAAAAGATCTCAAGAAAATGGCCCAAAGAACACAAGAACAGAATGAAAAATGTCAGGGAGTCTGCAAAAGCCAATGTTGGTGCTGGCAAAAAGAAATTAAGTATCTAATGGTGAGCTGGAGATTGGACAACAGAAGGAATAAAGATTCTGCAGGGACTTTATCTGTGGTGATAGTGCAGATTTTTCATGAGAGGATAAATAACTTTTAAAAAATTAATAAAATAAAGGATATTAGAGGGGAGGCTAGTAGGGAGATGGTTGAAACCGGTGAAGGGGATTAAGAGTACATTTATCATGATGAGCACTTGAGCACTGAGTAATGATGTACAGAACTGCTGTATCACTATATTATACACCTGAAACTAATCTGACACTGTATGTTAACTATGCTGGAATTAAAGTAAAAAAATTAAAAATATATTAGCCAAAAAAGTATATTACCTTTAAAAAATAAATAAAAGTGTATCAAATTTGATCAAATTCCAAACTATAAGGGGTGAAAAATTAGAACACTGGGTTTATTTAAATGATTGAATAGAAGCTTCAAGAAATAAATGGAGAGATAATAATGAAGACAAATTATTTAAATCTGGCACCAAAAGCATGCATATATATTTGTTTACACACATACATACACACACATTTTAATATTCCTCTATTAGTGAAACTTGTTTGAGTATGGGTTAAAAATTCACTTAAGTTTAAGGTAGGGATGCCTTGGTGGCTCAGTAATTGAGCATCTGCCTCTGGCTTGGGGCATGATCCTGGGGTCCTGGGATTGAGTCCTGCATCAGGTTCCTTGCAGGGAGCCTGCCCCTCCCTTTGCCTATGTCTCTGCTTCTCTCTGTGTGTCTCTCATAAATCAATAAAAAATAAAGTCTTTAAAAAAAAAAGTTTAAGGTAGTATATTCAAGGTATTATTTTTCCTACTTATAAGACTTATAAGTCTTATAAGATGGAAGTATTTCTGAAATGATATTATCCTTTAAATTACATAAATGATCTAGGTAGTGTATTGCACTATATTGTCAGTTACTAAAAAGATAAAGAACATCCTGCATCTTTGGGAATCTGTATCAACACTACTATTAATAATAGCGGCCATTTATTGAGCAATTACTAGAAAGCAGGGACTACTTTAGGTTCTTTACATACTTTACGTTATTTAATACTCAAAACTGCTATGTGGTAGGGTTATTATCCTTGCGTTGCAGATGAAGAGAGAAATAGCGAGGAAACTTCAAAGAACCTTGAAGCAGCTCATCGACATTGAAATAATTATCTGTAAACTGTTCAGTAATATGAGTAGATGATATGTGTTACTACTCCTATTTTACAGATAAGTAAAATTGAGGTCAAAGATGCTTTAACATTAAATCAGTAGAAGAACCAAGATAAGTAAACTGGCCTGTTGACTTTTACTCTATGTTAATTAAGTAGATAAGAATTATGGTTACTTGAAATGAATTTCACACTTAGGACCAAATCATTCTATCAGCTCCTGGAGGCAACAACAGCTTTGAGGAGCAAAATGGCTAACAGCGTGGGCTCTGGAACCTGAGAGATCCACGTTCCAATTGTGTCTGTCATTTACAAAGTGCATGGTCATGGGCAGGTTATTTCATCTTTCAAAGCTTTGGTACCATTATCTCTAAAATGGGCGTGAAATTATCTTCTGTAACCTGAGATTGTTAAAATGAACAAATGTGGAAAAGCACATAAGCCATTTAGCACAGTGCCTGGCACAAAACACTGAAAAAAAAAAAACCATAGCCGTTGGAATTCCTTCTGTTGGGTGACATCCAGGAGACTAGCAAGAGCAATAGAAAGATGAGGGGAACATTGTTATTTCTTAGTAGAAATTTGCCTCTGGAAAGGCACACTATCTATGTACTAACTCTGATTGACCCCTCTTTTTTTTTTTTTTTTGATTGACCCTTCTATTCTCTCCTACTAAACATTCCCATAACATATCCCATATCAGACTTACTACTATTCCTCAAACATACCCTGCTCTTTCCTATTTTTTGGCATTTATCCAGACTTACTTTCCTCTGCCTAGATTACTTCCTATCAGACTATTGGATCTAGTTCAAAGTGCTATTTTTCAATGCAGTTATACTTTATATCCTTCCCCTCAAACCTTCATAGCTTTTAAATTTCTTCCTGTGGTTTTCATACCTTCTTCCGCATTTTATATATAATTAATTGTAGAACTTTATGGTTGTAGAACTTTACATAAGAGCTCATAGAAGGTAGCAAATATTTTATTCAAATTTTTATCTTCAAAAAAAAAAATTTTTATCTTCTGTAGTATGTAGACAGGATTCATATGTAGTTGAGCAATATAGTTACTGTCATAAACTGCCTTAGGTACTAATTGTAAAGAGATGGAGATCTTTTATCTAATATGGGCAACTATTAGAAGGATATTAGAATTCCATGGAGGAATATTTCTTCACAGAAAGAAGGAAGAAAAAAATAATTCCAGGATTCTTAGTATAGGAATAAAATCAGCAAGACAAAAGTTTTAGAGGAAATGTGGTATAATAGAAAGATCCCTGGACTAATAGGAAACATATGTCCCACAAGCTGTGTGAGTCTCAATTTCCTTATTTATAAGCTGAAGGAGTTAATTACAGATTAATGTTTCCCAAAGGTTAGTGTCATGAGACAATAAAAAAAAAAAAAAAGACCTAAATAAGTTAGGAAATGTTTTACCTACATGCATATGACATGTAATATAGTCTAGTGTATTAAAGGCTCCGAGAAGTTCTGTAGTGAAAATATACTTTAATTTCTCTTAAACAGGTTTTCCTCAAACATATTTAATCACAAAGGAATTTTAAAAAACAAAACTATATTTGATACTATGTAGGAACTTTGGTCTGGATAGAAGGCTTTCATAGATTTTTAGTAGCTTTACCTTTGTTCAAAAAAAAAAATCACATGCAGGAATATAAACAAAAAAATAAATTAAAATGGAGCAGCTCTAGTTAAGGAGGGTATAAAATAACCAGCCGAGAACCCTATACACTCAGCCTCTATTACCTTTATTCCTTTCACTGTATAAATACAAAGGCTGCATAGGGTACAGTTTATAAACCATTTGCCTGGAAGAATCTATGAGCCTGTTTCTTGTCAACTAGCAAGCCGTATGGCGTTTGGATATACCCCAGCCAGCCATACAACATCTTGGTTAAGATGGCAGAACTAAACCCCTAGGGAAGAAGAAGTAAGAAGCCATCAATAACATTGTGTGACAGTGGCACATCTGTAGTCCACACAGAAGAGTAGAACCTCACTCAGGTACCATAACTCTAAGGGTAAGAACAGATAAAGTTTGGATCTAGATCAGATATCAAAAACCAAGGAGTATCCAAGTACTATATATTCATGTCTTTTGGTCCCAGATAAAGTATAACACATAGAGGTGAGACTATAGGTACAGGGTTTGCTATTCTTGGGGTTCTTCACATCTATGACATCTATAACGAGAGAGAGAGAGAGAGAGAGAGTCCAGGTCTTGGGGTACTTTAGTAGAGATACAAGCATGTATCACCCCTACACACCAGGTGACAGTATCCACAGAAGGTGGGGAGGATTTCAAGACTACCCAAGGGGTCCAGATAAGTAAGTGGCCAAGAAAGATTTAAGCAACAGAAAGTGCATTTTTTTAAGAAAGTGCATTATTAATGCTAAAATCCATTTTGAATGTCAATGTGTTTTTTTTTTTTTAAAGGTTTTATTTATTTATTCATAGAGATGCAGAGAGAGAGAGAGAGGCAGAGACACAGGTAGAGGGAGAAACAGGCTCCATGCAGAGAGCCCGAAGTGGGACTCGATCCCGGTTCTCCAGGATCACACCCCGGGCTGCAGGCGGCGCTAAACCGCTGCGCCACTGGGGCTGCCCAATGTGTTTTTTATAATAGACAGAACCACTAGCTGGAAGCTCCTTACGAAGTAACAAAGGAGGCAAGAGCAGACATTTTCAACTCTAACATGTTCTAAAAAAAAGAGAGATTCTCTTAAATACTAGGACACTAAAGTTATTGCACTGGGCTTCTAAATTTTAAGTACTGTTTTTTAATTTTTTTTTTTAAGATTTTATTTATTTATTCATGAGAGACACATAGGCAGAGGGAGAAGCAGGCTCCACGCAGGAGCCAGACGTGGGACTCAATCCCGGGTCTCCAGGATCACGCCCTGGGCCGAAAGCAGTGCTAAACCACTGAGCCACCCAGGCTGCCCTTAAGTACTGTTTCAATTAAACAATTAACATTAGCACAAGAAATTTAATGTTCTTAGTCTTCATTGAGAAAAATGCTACCTACCTATAGTATCTTTAAATAAAATTTTGCAATATTCTGCTAAATTTTAAAATATGACTACATGTACCAGTTGGAACTATAGCTTACCCCAGAAAGATTTCCCAGAACCAGTTTTACCAACTGCTTCACATAGGAAAATGAAGGTGCACAATTGCTATTCCTAATGTGGGCACTGCAAGCATCCAGGACGGTCCGAACAGAAACTCGAGCATAAATAACATCTTCACACATTCCAAGCAGTATGCTGTTGAGATGATCTCCAAGCTTGATAGGCTGAATATAAAGAAGGGAAAAGCCACTTTGATAAGTGTGGGTAAATCTTATCCAACATGAGACAAGCTATCACAGGAGTCACAGGAACCACCCCAAACACCTTCAAATACTTGGAGGAAAGGAATTCCTTATCATGTACACACACACACACACACATATTTTAAAGATTTTATTTATTTATTCATGAGACACAGAGAGAGAGAGAGAGGCAGAGACACAGGCAGAGGGAGAAGCAGGCTCCATGCAGGGAGCCCAACGTGGGACTGCATCCTGGGACCCAAGAATCACGCCCTGGGGCCGAAGGCAGGTGCTAAACCGCTGAGCCACGCAGGGATCCCTCCTTATCATATATACTTTATATATATTTATATTTTTTATATTTATATATTTTTTACTACATATATAAAAAATATATGCATATATATTTTACTACATTTTACCTTTTCATAACCCCCCAAATTAGCAAAAGATGGTTAATATACCTTTCCCCAAATAGGAAGTATTACAGAAAAACTCAGGTTTTTTTATATGATAAAGAAATGAAATTCCTGAGTTATTCAAATATTTTGGTAAGCAGTTACATGTGTGTGTGTGTGCGTGCATATGTGTGTGTACATATTCTGAGTGAATAAATGATTTCCTAACAATCAAAATATGTAATATAGTCAATATATATTAAATATAATTTGACTCTGATGATAACTTAGATTTCAAATACTGCAATGACTTAAGATCATCTAAATATTAGTTCTCATTATGCTGGTGACACAGAGGACCTGGAATGTAAGATTTTTTAATTAGTTGACATGATTTGTAGAATATTCTATCCAAATGTCCAATAAGCATACTAAGAAATACAAATTAAAATCACAAAAAGAAGCCAGTACAACTCAACAGAATGGCTAAAAAGAAAAAGACTGATAATTTGACGTACTGATAAGGAGAAAAGCATTGTTGGTAGGAGTTTAAACCAGTACATCTACTTAGGTTAAAGCATGCTTTTTCTATGACCCTTCCTTTCCACTTCTCATCCGTTTGGGTATTATGTCACCCTTTAGATCTCAGATTAGATGCAATGCCCTTTAATAAACTCATCCTAACCCTCTAGGTCTAGTAAGAGGTTCCAACTCTGGTTTTCCATAACACCCTCCATTTCCCTACCACAGCATTCACACATTGTTATAATTGGTTATTTAATTGCTTGTACCTATGGATGTACTCTACAGGCATGGGCCATTATATTTCTGTATATGTCTACTACAGTGTCTGACACAAGATAGGGGCTTTTGAAATGGCATTAAGTATTTGCATACTGATAGCAAAATACAAATGAAAGTTTCTACTTCTTCAATTTATACATTAGATATTGACTTAATTTTCAGTTATCTGAAGAGTATAAAGTGTGAATCATAGGCTGTGATCACATTTTACACGTAAATTAGGTTGTACAATATATGACACCAATATTTCTGGTAATAATTTAACCTTTTCACTTGAATTTATAAAATTGAGGTTGAGAAGAGAGAGTACATACACAGTATTTTTCATGATACAAAATGAGACCAAGTTGAAGATTCTAAGAATTTTAGAATAAAAGCCTAAATCATTTACTTCTTAATTTGATAACAACACTGATACTAGTTATTTTTTGTTTTTGATTTCTAAATGCCTAAAATAAAACCTAATTCTGTATACTATATCTTTGTGTTGATGAAATACAGTTAGTTTTAAAATTTCCATTACAATTAATTATTTTTATATTAGGTCTTCAGGAATCAGTTATTTTAGAAAATAAGGACTAGAAACAGCCCAACATTCATCAGAGCCCAAAATTTTAGGAAGTGTTGCTTTAATGTTGGTGTCCGCTGCCATAGGCTTAGTGAAGCATGATTTTGAAGCCTTAAGAAAAAAAGTAATGAAGTATGAAGTATCCATTGAGACATAATGAAAGCAACTATTCCTACATGTCTGCATCAAAAAAGGTTATCACTTTAGTTCAAGAATGAATCATCAAGGGGCAGCCCCAGTGGCTCAGTGGTTTAGCGCCACCTTCCGCCCAGGGCATAATCCTGGAGACCTGGGATCTAGACCCACGTCGGTTCCTTGCATTGGAGCCTGCTTCTCCCTCTGCCTGTGTCTCTGCCTCTCTCTCTCTCTCTCTCTAATAAAAATAAAATAAAATAAAATAAAATAAAATAAAATAAAATAAAATAAAATAAAATAAAATAAAATAAAATAAAAAAAAGAATGAATCATCAACATTTACAATCCCTCTTACCAAACATTACATTAGAAGAAATATAGTAAACTCCCATTTTTCTTGCTATAATTTTTGAAGAAGTCACTACATCCCGGACTAAATGTTGAAATGTAGGTAGTAACTGCTATATTTCTATAAACATTCTGAGAACCATAATGGCTTTAGTATTGCATTATACCATTCTGAGACTATGACAACAAACAGCATAGAAACACTGGTATGCCTAATAACATGGTGTAGAACTTAAATAATATAAGCAAGAACTTTTTAAAAAAGAGTAAAGCTGTACAGATGTGCAGATTAGACTTACTTGGCTCTGAGGCACTTCATGGTCAGCCCCCCAATACAATGTCATTCCAAGAGAATAAATATGGATCTAGGGATAGAATTAAAAAAATCATTTTATGGTGTAAAAAAAAAAAAAAAAACAACCTTAAAACTTTAGCAAGTACTAAAAAAAAGAAAAATTTAGTGAGTACTATATATTCACGACTTTTTGTCCCAGATAAAGTATAACATATGATTTGAGAAAAATCATCATTTCATATCTTACATAAATGTTAAGAGCTTAAAATAGAAAAAACTGGAAATTATCAGAATAGACTTTTCCCCTTAACTCCCCAGCCTAACATCTATGAATAATTTTTTTACTTCTTAAAGTTTCTTTATGCAAACATATTCTTTCTTCTTTTTAAAATGAAGTAATCTCTATGCCCAATGTGGGGCTCCAACTCATGACCTCAAGATCAAGAGCTGCATGCTCTATTGACTGAGCCAGCCAGGTGCCCCACAAATAAATTTTTTTCATAATGCCAGAAACTTTAAAAATTACTCTGCACTTACATTTTTAATTTAGCAAGAGATATATGTGACGTCATTTTGTACATGTAGATATTTCTCTTGAATTGATGCTCTGAGATTATGGATTGAAGGGTAACTCATCTACAGTTTTGATACACATTGTTAGATTCCCTTTCACAGAAGTTGTATCATTTTGCATTTCTACTAGCAACATATAAGAGATTTTTTTCCACAAGCTTTGTCTATAGAATGTGCTACAAAGATCTAGATTTTTGCTACTGTGAAAAAAAAAATCTTATGGAAATTTTTTTTTCTACACTGAAGTTTTGATTAGCATTTTTCTCACTAAGAATGGATGGGGTAGTGGATGGAGAAAGAAGCTGGTGAAAAGAGTTTTTGCATTGTTTGTATGCTTCTTAAAGATTACAAAAATAACTACACATTTCTATGCTGATAGGAGTGATCCAATAGGGAAAACTGGAACTGTAGGAGACAGCAGAGGTTGTTGGGAGTGCATTGCTGAATAAGGAGGTGGAAGTTAAAGGGTAAGTAAAGGAGGTGGCTTTACAGAGGCACTCGGACAAGTCATCTGTCGTAAGGAGACCAAGAATGTGGGAATTTATGTGTAATCTGGTAGTGGGATCCTTCTACTTCTTTCCTGTGAAACAGGAAGTGAGATGAAAGTGATGACAGTTAATATTATAAGTAATCATTTCCCATTTTTCCACCTGTTGAGAAACCCAAGAGTTAAACTTCTAGCCCATCTCAATTGATACTGCATAATCCTACTCCAGTGCCATCTTATTTTCTCATCTTACTTTCACTTTGCACTTATTTTCTCACCTTTTTTTTTTTTTTTTAAGTTCTCTAAATGGTCTCAAATTCTCTTTCGAAACAGGTGAGGTGTACACAAATAAAACTGAATATCCTTCTTACACTTTCACAACACTTTAACCTACTCCAACTTTGTCTCTTAAATCATTCCAGATTCCAGACTGGAAAAGTTGTTCCTCTTTTTCAAATATTTTCAGATCCCAATTTTAAAGAAATCTCAATTTTTCATAATGACAAACAAGGTTCATTGTGACTTGCCTCTACCTCCTTTTCCTAGCCAGATTTATTAAGTTTCCCTATTATTACTCCTTTGCCTATCATAACCTAAATACTTCAGCACTACTAAATAATTCTATTGCCAAAATAAATTCTTCTGTTTAATTTTTCTTAAGTACTTCTTTCTACCAAGAATTCCTTTCTTCATCTGTCAATAAAATTCTTACACATTATTGATGGTCTAGAGATGTATGCAATACATATTATCGCAAACAGGAAAAAGCATTTTCTCTTTCATGTATAGTTATATTTCATTTGCATCTCTAATGAAACAGTCAATTAATATTGCCTATAATATAATTAAGATGGGTCCATGTTTGTATTCCTTAAGGAAGTCTTTTTATACATCTTACTATACCTCTTAGCAGCTAACTCAGAACTTGTACATAGTATATATGCAATATATGCCTGCTGAACTTAATTAAACGTACATTAAGTTCAAGAGAGCATAATCCAGGCTATTTGTATATTTCTTTTTAGGTTTCTTTTCAAAGAACACCTTTTTCAAGAGCCTCATATATGAAACACATTTCTCATGGCTTTAGCATAAAGAACTAATTACATACTCAAATTTATTTCTCTTAACACACTAATATTGATTTGTGATTCTGAGTGCTTTAAGATTCTTTATTTTATTTACTTCTCAATATGCTAAATGAATTACTATATATTAATAATTTTTATGCATGACTATATAAATCAGCATAATTCTTAAAATTAGGTTATAAAATCTTATATTTGTTTATCATCTATGTATACAGTGTAATGATTAATTCTGTGTCAACTTGACTGGACCAAGGATGCCTAGATAGTTGGTCAAACATTACTCTGGAATTTTTGTGAGAGTTTTTTGAATGAAATTAACATTTAATTCAGTGGACTGAGTAAAGCAGATTGCTCTCTCTAATGTGGGTGGGTCTTATTCAATCATTTGAAGGCCTGAATAGAACAAAATGGTTTATCCATTCCTGAAGAACAGAAAATATCTTTCTGTGTGACTGCCTCTGAACTAAGACATTAGTTTTCTTGATTTTGGACTTGAACTGAAACATCAGCTCTTCCTGGGTCTCAGGCCTGCTGGCTTTCAGACTGAATCACATCATCTGTTCTCCTGGTTCTCAGGCCTTTGGAATTAGAAATGACAAGTATAACTAAACTTGGGAAGTAGACTTAAGAAATTCAGACAATTAAGTGAATATGTGAAAAGGGAGGAGTCAGAGATAAAGATACAACAAAAATGTGACATGGATAGAAGGGCACTTAAGTGAGCAAGGTAATATAACTCACAGGGAACAGAAATATATATTTTTTTCTTTATAGTTAAAATGGGCTGGAATGTAAACTCCATAAGTGGGAGGACTTTGTCCCATTTACCACTCTATACCAGGACAGCACTTAACATATAATAGAAATATTTAGTGGGTGTTTACACTGTGCTGGGTACTGTTCTAAGTATTTTATAGGTATTATTTAATTTTCTAATAACCTTATGAGGCAAATACTATCATTATCCCTTTATATATAAGTTACCTGAGGCATAGAAAGGTAGGCAAGTTGTATGGGGTCACATATCTTTCAAGTGACAAAGCCAGAAATTTTACTCAGAACCCACACTTGATAAATATTTGTTGAAAAATAAAATGGGATACTAATGAAACAGTCATCACCCAGAAGGCTCATAGAACACCTTCTACTTCTACAGGCATCCTCTAAAGAGGAGACGTTAAGTCTTTGAAGATTTGCTTACTAATCATGAGACACTGGGTAAAGTACTGCAGTCTGATATGCAGATAGCTTTCACTCAGTGATCTCTGTGAAGAAATAAGAGCTGCTTTATGTGTGCTACATAGCTCCTTTTAGCAAAACCCCTTGAGATTGTGTGGCTCTGCATTTAATAGCAACAAAGCATAAATATCTTTGGGTGAAAAAATTCTGAATTGTTTCTACTCACTCAACAAATTTGAGAGACTGTAAGTGGCAGATATGGCATAGAGCAATGTTTCTTTAACTTCACTGCAGATCAGAATCATCTGGTAAAATACAGACAGTGGGTCCTATCTCTAGGGTTTCTGATTTAGTAGATCTGGTGTAGGATCTGAGAACTTGCTTTTCTAACAAGTTCCCATATAATTCTGATGTTGTTGGCTGGAGGACAACACTTTGAGAACCATCAGTACAGAGCAGAGGGGATAATATAACAATGAGTAGGACAGGCAGGGTCCTTTCTATCTCAAATCTTCTGCTATAGTAAACAAGACAAGATAACATCATGTACAAGAGAGTATATGGAAAGTACAAATAGGGAAAAGAAGGCAATGAGGGCATGAGACAAGAGTCAGATGGCACGAAAGAGTACTTGAGGCTGAAGGAAAGGAATGTGCAAGGGTTAAGAAGAAAAAAGCACTCAGTGCATCTAAGACATTACAATAAGTCCAGAATGGCAGAAACATAGAGTTTGAGGAAAGGCTGGTGCAGTACACCCTCAGAGGCCATGGTAAGGAGTCTAGAGCTTCTTCAAGTCCAGAAATGGCAGAAACATAGAGCTCAGAGGAAAGGCTGGTGCAGTACACCCTCAGAGGCCATGGTAAGGAGTCTAGAGCTTCTTCAAGAGAAATGGAGAGTCTGAATAATTTTAAGCAGCAAAAGGACAAGTTCGGATATGGGTTTTCAAAAATGCACTGACCATAATTAAAGAACAGACTGGACAAGGTCAAGACTGAAGGCAGGGAGATGATTAGAAAGTGTTTGTGGCACTGGTCATTCATGATGGACTGGACAAGGTATATTCACATTGTTGTATACCAGATCTCTAGAACTTCTTCATCTTGCAAAACTGAAACTATACCCACTAAGGACAAATTCCTCCTTCCCCCTCTCATCAGCCCTAGGTAATCACATTTTTACTTTCTGTTTCTATGATCTGACTACTGTAGATATGTCACAGGAGTATAACCATACAGTATTTGTCTTTGTATGATTGGTTTTTTTGCTTAGCATAATGTCCAAAGGGTCACCCATGTTGTAGGATGTGACAGGATTTCCTTTTTAAAGCTGCATAATATTCCCCTGGGTGTGTATGGCACATTCTCTTTATCCATTCATCCATCACTGGACATTTGAATTGCTTCCTCAGGGGTATTAAGAATAATGTCACCATGAATATGGGTATAAAAATATCTCTTCAAGATCTCACTTTGGATTCTTTTGGAAATATACCCAGAAGTGAGATTGTTAGATCACACTGTAGTCACACAGGAATGTCCATACTGTTTTCCATAATAGTCACATCATTTTACATTCTTAAAAACGGTACATAAAAGTTCCATTTTCTCTGCATCCTTGATAATACTTGCTATTTTCTATTCTTTTATGATAGCCATCCTAGTGAGTGTGACATAGATATCTCCACAACTCCAGCATTTAAAATGTTCAATTTAACTATGTTACCACCTATTGGACTCTGGCACTAGACAATCTTGGAGTTTCTTTAGTGATTTGCATAGTGCCTATCATATAACAAATATCCTTGTCAAATTTATGGATGAATAAAGAAATGGGAAGGAGGGGAGAAAGGATGCATTAATAAGATTTAATATAGAGTAAGTATAGAATAATGTGGTAAGGGAATTTGGTCTTTTATTTTTAAGTAATCTCTGTACCGAATGTGTGGCTTGAACTTATATCGCTGTGAGATCAAGAGTCACATGCTCCACTGACTGAGCCAGCTAGGTACCCCTGATCTTTTCTTGACAAGTTCAGTTGAGGCTTCTGCTAAGGTTGGAGAAGTGAGTTTCCAGTATTACTGTTATAAAGATGACCCGTGATATTCAAGAAGAACAGAGGTAATAGGAGCCATATTCCTGACATTTAGACTACAAATTAGTGGCAATAAACACTTAAAGTAAGATTTCTTTAGTTTACCAGGGATATAGTAAAAATCCCTGAGCATATCAATATTCTTGAAGACAAATCACAATAAGAATTTGATTCAGGTTCCAATTCCAGCAAACTGGTTTCAAAAGAATTGCCAAATTAAGCACAGCATGTGCTATGCAAGCAGGAAGTGAACAATTATCAAGTAAAACAGAAAAGCCAGAGGATCAAAAAGCTTAGTGTGACCTGTATAAACCTGTGTAGTTTTATAGAGGCATGTTATCTTGAAAAGTAAAATTTTAAGGCAAATAAATGAAAGTGCCTGTTTATAGAGCTGGTAGTGAGGTAAATTTTTTCATACAACTGTATATATACAGTTTACAAAACAAGTTCCGTTGAATAAAGAGAACATTTTTATGCATCAAGATCTTACTAAATACTCATTATTATTCACGATATTGTGCTAGGCATTGAAATTATTTTTAGAAGTTTTATATGCCATCAATGGTAAGCATGTATTGAATACTAGTTAATGACATATCCTTAACTCAGAAGTAATGACATGCAGTTACCATCCTTCTATAGTACACCTCTGTCCCATTAAAATCAGAATACTAGAATAACAAATTTTTAAAAAGATTTTATTTATTTATTTGACAGAGAGAGAGCACAAGTAGAGCAGCAGGCAGAGCAGCAGGTAGAGGGAGAGGGAGAAGCAGGCTCCTCCCTGAGCAGGGAGCCCGATGTGAGACTCAATCCCAGGACCTTGGGATCATGACCTGAGCCAAAGGCAGATACTTAACCGACTAAGCCATCCAGAGGCCCCTAGAATAATGATTTTTAATTTTTAACTTCCATACTAACAATATTAAGTCAATCTGTTTCCATAAATTTATTGGCCATTAGTCATCAAATAAATGTATGTTCTTTTGCCCCCCTCCAAAAGAATACTAGAATATATGACTATTCCTCTGACCTTTTCTTTATATTTACATTACAAACAGGAATGGGATTAAAAAACTTGACTTTAATTTTCTTTATATTTAGAATTGCACTGGAGCTTTTGAGGCATGAGGTAAACCAGAAGTTCGAATTAGATTCACTAAGAAATCAGCTTTAACACATTAATGGTAACAACGCCACACACATCCTATCCCAGCACTGGCTCCTAAACACTCAGCCTAGTAATAGGGAGGCATCAAATCATTTTCCCAACCATGTGCTCTAACAGTTATACCTAAACACAGGGCAGTTTACTTGTTTGGGTATCTTGCATCACAGGGCAAAATGGGAAAGCCTTTAGCAAATTAGAAAAGCACTTGTGCACCTGAAATTTCTACTAAGCACTTTTCTCTTTTATTGTGGATTTTAAATGCTTTCAAGAATTCATAAACACCTGTTCAAAACTTTTTATAATTAGAAGAAAACCTACTAAAAATCAGTAGAAGTTCTTAAACTAAGTCTTTCCTGACTTTATTGCAGTGTTTCTTAGTTTTTCTGAGGTCACCAGATCTGCTTGAGAGACTGATAAAGTTATAGGCATTGTTCCTCAAAAGTGCTCAGACATGCAAAACTTAGTTTGCTATTTCATTGGTTTGTAGATATCCTTAAGTTCAATTAAGATCTAGAGATCTCAAGGGTTAAATAATTTGCACAAACACCATATCTATTTCCTATATTCCAATTACCCTCTATCTTTTAAAAGTTTATTATTAGGTGTACCTGCATGGCTCCATTGGTTGTGTCCCACTCTTGATTTTGGCTGGGTCATGATCTCAGGGTCAGGAGGTGGAGCCATGTGTCAGGCTCCATGCTCATCAGGGAGTCTGTTTGAGATTTCTCTCCCTCTCCCACTACCCCCTCCCCTGCTTGTGTGCTTTCTCTCTCAAATGAATAAGTAAATCTTTCTTAAAAAAATTATTAAGTGAACCACAGAGAGTGTACAGAATGAATACATGCTATTTAAATAGTAACAATACATAAATATATATATATGCTATCCAGCTTAATTAGACACCATCAATACATTTGATTACCTTCATGATATATATAACTGACCAACACTGTATACATTCTATAACATATAAAGTCCCTTTCAAATACCTTGTTTGATGTAATAAAAATTTGTTTTGGCTAATGCCTTAATTATTACCTCTATCTCATAGTTATTGTCTCTGTTCACTTGTTCCTTTGCTTGTACCGCCCAAAATCCTTAAGGAGTTCATGGAATATACAAGATAGATAAACCTGGATTCTCTATCAGTGCTAGTCAGTCTTTTTTCAGAAACACAATGGCTCAAATCAAGATGCCCTCTATTAGCTTAACCAACAGACACACGTGCACGCACACACACATACATACATACACACACTTTCTTTCTTACCTTCTCAATCCCTCATCCTATCTGAAAAGAGAAACATTCATTGTCAGTGATAGAAGGATAAATTAGTGCAATTCCTTCACATGGCAATTGGGCAATGTATATCAAAATTTAAAATGCACACATGGGGCACCTGTGTGGGCTCAATTTGTTAAGCTCCCGACTCTTGGCTTCAGCTCAGGTCATGATTAGGGTCCTGAAATTAAGCCCTGTGATGGGGCAAGGAGTCTATTTGAAGATTCCCTTTCTGTGCCCTTCCCCCAGCTCCTACTTTCTCTAGCTCTCACTCCTTCCCTCAAATAAATAAATCTTTAAAATAAAATGCACATACTTTTTCATTTAATAATTTTACTATTAGGAAATTATTAGATTAATCTTTACACTTACATGGAATAATGTATGGGAAATGATTCATACCCAATTCTGAATTCTTCAAAGTTCCATACTTAAATTATCACAGCTGGATACACTATTCATACATACATATAAATTTTTTAATAGCCTTGACAATGAAATTAGATCTGATGTCAATAATATTGCCATCCTCATACTGGATATTCCCATCATAAACTTTTCCTTCTTAATTGTTCCATCAAATGAATTGTCAAACTTTGTCAGCTTCCCTTCCATTGTATCCCCTTCATCCATGCCTTTATATTCTCAAGACATTACATGATTTTCAGTTCTTTCCCCTAGATTATTAAAACTCCTCAGTTAGATTTCTATACAATTCCTATACATTCTGTTATGTGTGTGTGCAGTTTAGATTCTGTATACTGCATAGATTCCTATATAATACAATTCCTATACAATCTTTCATCTTACCTACTTATCCACTTTTGTCAAACCCTCTAAAAAATCACGAATCATATCACATCACTCTTGTAAAAATATGTCTCAGAAGAAAGTCTCAAGGTCTGGTGTTCAAAGTCTTCTTTATTCTGATTAAATAGCCTTCTTCTCTTTATCCACAGCCTTGCAAATAGCTAATGCTCTAGTCTAGCTGGTCTAACCAAACATTCCCCTATCACAAAGGATAATTTCTTACCTCTTATCATTACATATACTAATAACCTTGAGTGGAAAGCTCATTTCTACTTATTTTTACTTTTTAAAATTCTATTCATTCTTCATAGCCTAATACAAATGCTATCTTTTCTGTAATTATTATTCTATGCTAAAAATTAATTGCTCCTCTTCCAGCTTCCTAATATACTCTATCCTTGTATATAGCATTTATTTCAATCCATATATTATGATTGTTCTAACATGTTGATCAGGATCTATTTTTTTTTTTAAATAGGCTTCACACTCAGTGCAGAGCCCAGTGTGGGGCCTGAACTCACAACCTAGACGATCGAGACCTGAGCTGAGATCAAGAGTTGGATGCTTAACTGACTAAGCCACCAGGTGCTCCGATCAGGATCAATTTTTCTAGTTATTTTTGCATCTTCCTCACAAGCACAGTGCTTTACGCACAGCAGGCATTTAATACAGATTTTAAAACATGAATTAATAATGGTTCACATTTAAAAAGTATTTTTTCTTAGATCCATAAATTTTTATAAAACCATTCTGGATTCTTAAAATAAATATGAACTTCTTGAATATATGATCATTTAAAATTCAATGGCTTTTTTTCAGAGGGTTGAGGCAGGGTAGCCCAGCATCTTTTACTTTCCCTACCCCTACTAAAATAAAAAACAAAATCAAGCAAAAAACACTTAAGAGTTACCTTTTCAACATCTGAGAGAGAAGTTAGTGACTGATTTTGAAGAACCTCTGGTGCTGTGAATGCACGAAGATCCTGATTGGAAATATTTTCATCTGTAAATGACACACTACCAGATGGCAGCAACAGCAGAGACCATGGAGAAATGATGAAACCAAGGGCAGCAGGATCAGCTATGCTTACTGGTTTATAACCACACAGAAAAAAGAAAGGGAAAAAGAAAAAGAAACTGCTTACCATTATAAGTATAGATCATTTAAATGACTATCCCAACCTATTCATACATATGTTAACATGTAGTTACATACACCAAATTAACATGTTACAAAGAGAATGGGTTTCATATATCTACTACTGCTAGCATTATTAACAACATCACCTTGATTTGTCTTAACTTTTTAAAGTTTAGTTGGTAAACTTTGGAGAGCAGAAATAGAGAACTTTCATTGTCAGTCATAAAAATTAAATTCGGTTCAAAACCTTTACCACAGTGATATAGATGTGCATAAAGATCAAGTAGTTCTTACACTTTGGGAAGATCGTGGGTTCTTATGTGGATTTGGTGAAAAGTATGGTCTCTTTTTTGAGGAAATAGATAATAAATATAAAGTTTTGTACAAAGAGAATCATGGATCTCCTTATAGCCCATTTATGGGTCTAAGCTCTCCTAATTTAGACTATAATGTTCTGAAACATAGAAAATAATTCCTTTGATAATTCATCAGATTTGGAATTAGTAAAGCTTTCAACTATTAAAAAGTCTCTTGCATCAAAATATATATTTGTCTGAATTCAGATTTTTTGTCTTGTGTACATTTGTTATTTCACTAGAATTTTAGACAGCTTTTGTACTACCAAATGTGATCACAGGGGTCCCTAACATTTTATTTATTTGTTTGTTTATTTATTTATTTAATTTTAATTAATTTTTTTTCTAAGATTTTATTTGCTTGAGAGAGAGAGAGAGAGAGAGAGAGAAAGCACAAGCAGGGGGAGCTTCAGGCAGAGGGAGAGGGAGAAATAGGTTCCCCACTGAGCAGGGAGCCTGAAGCAGGCCTCTATCCTAGGACCCTGGGATTATAACCTGAGCTGAAGGTAGATGTTTAACTGACTGAGCAACCAGGTGCCTCTAATTTTTATTTTATTAAAAAAAATTTTTGTTTGTTTGTTTTAATGTTTGCCTGTATGGGTACTTAACAGCACATGTTTATGAGTATTTTTTTTTAATTTCCTTGGATTTTAGCAGGCCTACTCCCAAAAGTAAAGGTATACATTAAACTCAACAAAATAGACTTAATAGAGGGAATATTATTTTGTCCTCCCATTTCAAAAGGAAGTTAATACACATTTTAAAGTAACTGCTACATGAACTAGATTACAGACTCAAGAAACTGTTATAGGAAAGTAACAAAAGGCCTGGGTCTGCCAATGCCACTATTATTCATTCTGAATAGGTTGTACTAATATCTTTCTAAGTCAAATCATAAGGGCAGCCCAGGTGGCTCAGCGGTTTAGCGCCGCCTTCAGTCTGGGCTGTGATCCTGGAGACCCGGGATTGAGTCCCATGTTGGGCTCCCTGCATGGAGCCTGCTTCTTCCTCTGTCTGTGCCTCTGCCTCTCTTTCTCTAGAATAAATAAATAAAATCTTTAAAAAAAAATCATAAGAAACTGACAAAAGTCTATGGTACAATTTGTTAAACATACTATGGTTATCTATACTTTTCTGAAAATAACTTTTATTAGAACGAATCATCCATCCTTTCTGACTTTTTAACCTCTACTTGTGATCAAGAGTCTGATCATCAGAATTTGACTTATGTTAATAAAAAGTAAACAATTAAAATTCATTGCTTTTCTGAAGATTAAAAAGACAATTCTATGTTCTCCTGCATTTTTTATGAACCTGAAACTTGTCTTTAGTTACTGTGTCAAGGAAGAAAAAACATGTTTGAATGTATCCTTTCATCAGTTAGCATATTTTAGGTGGCCCTGAAACTGAGTTACCCACCAGTGGTCCTTATAATCCCACCCAATCCACATCAGGCAATGAAAAATATATCTCATAATTCTTATGGTAAATATGTTTTAATGAATAATCACAGTTCGTAAGCCTAGGGATATTATCTTTCACAAACACTTTACACATTTTCTGTTAAAAGTGCCTTCTTGGGTATTTCATGCACAAATATTATACAATCCAGCTAACAAGAGCTCAAATAGGGCAGTGCAATATTTTCTTTGCCAAAGGAGGTTATCCACATACTGATTTTTCCCATGTCATAGGTATTACAAAACAGTCTACAAGCAATTCACTTCAAATTAGCAATAAAAGGGAACAAACTAGGAGACCAAAAAGAAAGGCAATCCATTAATATCTGGTATGAGATGATGATGGCCTGGAAGCACATAGTAGTAGTAGGGGTGGTGAGTTCCTATTGGAACCCAAATGTATTTCACAGGTAGTGACAACAAAATTTCCTGACAAACTGGATGTGAAGCAAGGGAAAAAATAATCAGGATGACTCCAAGATTTTGGTCTCAGTAATGCAAAGGATGGAGTGTCATCAATGAGGCAGACCATAGGTTGCTGAGGTAGGGGTTGGGAGATGGTGGTAGGAATCAGAACTTTACTTTGGGACCTACTATGTTTAAGATATCTTAGATATTCAAAGGGGGGTATCAAGTAGGCAGCTGGATCTGGTATTTGGGAGAAAGGTTTGAACTGGAGATACATTTTAGGGGGCACTGGCATTATGGACAGTATTTAAAGTCTTCTAATTAGATGAGCTCACCGAAACATGAGTTGATAGAAAAGAAATCAAGGGCAAGGACCATACCCTAGGGTACTCCAACATTAAGGCTGGCTGCTACTTGTTTTTTTTTTTTTTTTCCCTAAAGATTTCATTTATTTATTTATTCATGAGAGACAGAGACAGAGACAGAGAGAGAGAGAGAAAGACACAGGCAGAGTGAGAAGCAGGCTCCACACAGGGAGCCTGATGTGGGACTCGATCCCAGGACTCCCAGATCACGTCCGAGGCCGAAGGCAGGCACTTAACGGCTGAGCCACCCAGGGATCCCTTGTTGGTCTTTTTTTCCAGGTGGTTCTTGGGCATCTGTGCAAGCATGGTGCTGTAATCTCCCTCTCACACTTATTGCACTCATCACTGCCAGTCTCTACCCCACTATTTTAAATAATTGTCTTTATTAGCTTTCCTATGCAGTTTCCCAGTATCTAATCCTAAATCTAAGAGGAGGCTGGGATTCTAACTATCATATCTAATTCTTGTTAGTCTTATTGATGATAGGATTATGATATTTAGTGTAGCTGTTACCTCTTGAATTTATAAATAATTGGAAATCATAGCTAACTCAAGAGGCATAAATACCAATCAGAAATCTAAAGGCTATGTCCTTGCCATATTGGATGCTAGTGTCCACTGAGACCAGAAAAGAGCCAGCTACACTCCTCTTCCTCAATAGAGGCCACAGACTAACTCTACCCCATCCCTGACAGGGTAGCACAGAACAAAAACTGCTGAAGGTGAAAGTAATCTATAATTGCTTAGCACTACAAAATTAAGAGATTTATTTAGCAGCACAACTTAGGTCAGCAAAACTACTGTTACTCTGGCAAGAACTTTATCTTTCAGGGGCACCTGGGTGGCTCAGTGGTTGAGTGTCTGCTTTCTGCTCCGGTCATGATCCCAGCTCCTGGGATCAAGTCCCGCGTCGGGCTCCCTGCATGGAGCCTGCTTCTCCCTCTGCCTGTGTCTCTGCCTCTCTCTGTGTATCTCATGAATAAATAAATAAAACCTTTTTTTTTTTAAAGAACTTTATCTTTCAAATTGTGCTTTATACAAGAGGATTGTTTGTTTTTACTGAATATCTAAAGCATGCCATTATTATAAACACCATTCATATTTAAACATAACCTTCCCAACATGACAAGTCATTTGCTTAGACAACCTACAGTACTACTGGGGAGATAAAATATATTTATAAATAAACACAAGAGAGAAAGCATAAAGTATCTAAGAAAGAAAAAAAGAATACCAAAGGGAGTTCAGAGGATAGCATAATTACTTCAACTACAGTGAAGAGAAAATTAATTTTTTTTTATATGTGGCCCTTTAATATGAGTAAGATTTGACCATGGTTAAGAGGGAGATTCCAAAGAAAAGAAACAGCCAAAGCAAAGACATGTGGTCAGGAAATTATTAAGTTTGTACAAGGAACAGCAAGAACTTTGGGCAGAGAAATGGTAGAGAACAGTAAGAAACAGAATTACCAAGGTGGGTCATATTTTTGCTTGTTAGAAAACACACAAAGAAATGACAGATATTTTCATTGTTTCAAATGTGATTTTTAAATGTTTTGTAATAAAGCTAAAGCAGCTGCAACAACAAACTACATTGCTGTCAAATACCCAAAACACACACATATGACATTTAAGTATTAGATTCTTTTGACAACAGTCAAACCACAAAATATATTTTTCAATAATTGTAAAGGGTTATGCAAACCTCCAAGTGAGGAAATTTAGAGTAGTGGTTCAAATCAGTGTAATTTTCACTGTCCTTGTCTAACCACAAGGAAAGAATTTAAAGCAAATGCATTCAAAATCCTTCACAGAATGCTAACAAAAGAATATTTAAAAATGGAATTCCAGAAGCTTGTAATTTGATGTCCTATAATGTTTTACTTGTGTGATGATTATCCTCAAGAATGCTATTATTATGAAACAGTAAATCAGATATGAACTTATTCCAGTAGGCAAATGATTCTATTTATAGACTTTTACCAACATTCCACAGAAAAGGGGGCTTAAACAGAATTTCAAGTGGTTAGAGGCAAAGTTAGAAATAAGCAAAAATCTGATATGCAAAGAAACATCTTACTCAGAGCTTCTTTCTGATGTTCCCTTAAATTTAGTCCCATGTTCATGCTTTTTAAAAAGATTTATTTAAAAAAATATTTATTTGAGTGAGCAAGCTAGTACCTATGCAAGTGAGTGTGTGTGAGGGAAGGGGCAGACAGGGAAGAAGAGGAAGAGACTCTCAAGCAGACTCCAAGCTGAGCATGGAACTTGATGTGGGGCTCAATCTCATGACTTTGAGATCATGACCTAGCTAAAACCAAGAGTTGGATGCTTAGCTGACTGAGCCACCCAGGCACCCTACCACAACTTTTTTATTTTTTTCCTGAGGGAGCTTACTTTCTATTGTTCATTTTACTTTTTGGCCTTCCAATTATGATATAAAAATTAGGGAAGTGATCACAACCGGTAACAAACATGACAAGAAAGCTAAACAAAAGTGTCAGATAATCCTCTAAAGACTTAGAACAACAACATCATTTGACCTGAAAAATCTCTGCCTATTTAGGTACATATACAGAAATTGTAGTCCTCCTATTCCATATGTTCTATTAGAGGGCTTATCAAAAATCTATGCAGAGGCCACTGTTCCAAACTCCAAAGAATTTGATGAAGTCAATCTATAATACACAATTCTCCAAAAAATTCAGCTCCTTTGTGCATACAAATATATACAGCACTAAATAAATCATCTGGTATAACAATGCACAAACAGAAAAAAATAACTGGTTCAGATTGTTTGAACATTTTCCTGATTAGTAAAACTTTGTGATAAATTAAGATTCACTGGAAATTACAGTCTATGCTACAGATCAATTCCCAATTAAAAATTTGTTGATTCCTCATAAATTGTTACTACTTATTTATTTTTTAAAAGATTTTATTTATTTATTAATGAGAAACGGGGTGTGGGGGGGAGACAGAGACACAGGCAGAGGGAGAAGCAGGCTCCATGCAGGGAGGCCAATGTGGGACTCGATCCTGGGACTCCAGGATCACACCCTGGGCCGAAGGCAGGTGCTATACTGCTGAACCACCCAGGGATCCCCTGTTACTACTTTTTCAAAACTTCAGTTTCTCCAATATGAATCAGCATAGAATAACAATCCCATTTTGAAAAAAAAAAAATGTTCAAATAATTGGAATTGGAATTAAGACATCTATATAATGTACATTGACAATGTTTACATCATGTATATTTTCTTGACATAGTCAATTGTTCAACAGTAGTTAATAGACTCCTACAAGGCTTTGGTCCTCAAGAAATTATATTCTGGTGTAGTAGTCCCAAACTTTGCTAATAATCCAAATCTCTAAACTCAACTAGATTTGGAAAGATATCAGGCACTGTCAGCTTCATTTCATTCCTTTTAATATCTGACTTCATTAATTTAGTATGTAGTCTCATTTAACTAAGAGAGGAAGTATCGGGGGTTCCTGGGTAGCTCATTTGGGTAAGTGTTCAACTCGTGATTTTGACTCAGATCACGATCTCAGTGTTAAGGGATCGGGCCCCATGTCAGCCTCCATTCTCTGCTGAGAGTCTGCTTGAGATTCTCTCTCTCCCTGTGCCCCTCCTCCTGCTCATTCTCTCTCTTTCTCAAATAAAAAAATCTTTAAAAATTGAAGAGAGAGAGAAAGAGAGAGAGGAAGTATAGTATAATGGTTAGGAGTTCAGACTAAAGCCAGAATCCCTGGGTTAATATCCTAGGTTTGATATATATAGCCTACACTATGATCTTAAATAAGTTACCTAGCCTCTCTTTGCCTCAACTTCCTCATCTGAGTAGGTAAGGTTGTTACGAAGATTCATAAAAAAAAAAAAAAAAAAAAAAAAAAAGCCCTTGAAACTGTTCCTGGCACAAAGTAAATATAATACAAAAGCAGTAGCTATTATGCTCACTTTGGCAGTGCATGTACAAAAGTGGTAGCTATTATTATTTAATAAGCCTTTTCTCTGAAGATAACATATACAGACAGTATATCTAAGAAAAGTCACTTTTAAGTTCATCCTCAATCATCTACTTAGCTTTTCTCTCCCCAGTGGAAGATAAGGAGCCTATCATATATAACAAGTACCATAAATTTCAGGAGAATAGATCAAATTAGATTTTTAGGAATTTTTTGGCATCTCTTACCTAGAAGCCAATAGAAATATAAATGATTTAAGATACAAACTACTCTAAAATATTATTTTTTTTCTTCAATTCCTTGGGGGAATGTACATTCTATAAGTGTTCTATTTATTATATGGTTTCCTAGTTACCACAGATATCAAATTTTAAGAAACTAGTTAAAATTTTACAATCAATCCAGTTTGTACTTACTCAGTACCTACTCATGTGAAATTGATGTTTTACTGTACCTAGTGATTATCTTTAGGTATGACATGAATTATTAGATGTTTATTTGAATGTATACATATCAACATACAGTTTAAAAATTTTTATTTTTAATAGAAGTTATAGCATGCTGATAAAATGAAATTAGGCTGACATGCCCTCCAAATTGATGTATTTTATGAGCTTTTCTTCATGATAGTAGGAGAAAAAAGGCATTTTTAGTTCTTCATGATGACATTTACTCACACAAGTATACACATTTTTTTTTCCTTTTTGCTTTTAAACACTAAACACATGCAAGCCAACTATCCAAACCATAACCACTGGAATCTTGGTATGGCATCTGATCAATAGGCTTCCAGTAGTTCTGTTTTGTTATGTACTTACAAGATTCTTGAGGTAATTCCAAACCACGACTCTTGTTAACAAAACACCAATGAGATCTGAGTTTAACAAAAGTAGTATATAGGGAATTTACATAAGTAAAATTAAATTGGGGTTATGATTATTAAAAGCAGCAGGGCTTATATGGCTAGATAATACAGAGAGAAGGAAGCAGGTCTCTAAGAATTTGCTCTCCACTTCAGCAAACTTTTCTGGCCACCTGATCCAAACAGCATGGAAGAAACTGTAGCAGTTCCTTTCCTGTCTTCTTCCATTCTTATATTCTGAGGAAGCTGCCTATTTTATTCTTTTCATATATTAAGTTCCTCCTCTTTCATCTTCCTTTGGTGTTCACTTTTTTCACCAACCTTTTTTACATTTATTAATAAAAACTGTGCACCCCAAAATTATACCAAAATACTGAATAAATGCTTTTTAACTATGTTTTTACACACACGTTTCTTCTTGAATGTAAGTGTTTTAATGATATTAACTATGTATGAATGTCTTAAAGTTCAGGGATAATGAATGCCATTACAATAACATAATTACAATATTTAAAAAAAAAATGAACGTGTAGGCAGCCTGGGTGGCTCAGTGGTTTAGCACCGCCTTCAGCCCAGGGCGTGATCCTGGAGACTTGGGATCGAGTGCCACATCGGGCTCCCTGCATGGAGCCTGCTTCTCCCTCTGCCTGTCTCTGTCTCTCTGTCTCTCATGAATAAATAAATAAAATCTTAAAAAAAAATGAACATGTTTACAATTCCAACTCTATACCACAACTTCACAATCTTTTAAAGGTGTCCTTTGCCCTGCTCTGCTAGGACATAATTTATCAATTTACTTTTTGCTGGTCACAACAAAAGGTTATTTTGTTGCTTCATTATGAAGAAAAATAAAGTTTTCTTTCAACCTTCGACACCAGAAAATTTAAATTATTCACTGAGAGATGAATGTTTATTTTATTCTACAATCATTATTACTTTCAGTTATTTTTTCCAACTAGGATTCAAAGGAAGTGTCAGCTTTGTTAATTAGAATATTGAAACAAACTTAGAAGTTACAAAGTATCTGCCTCAGGAAGGGTTGGGGTAATTAAGAAAGTACATAAACCTCCTGTCTCCTAAATCAGGATTTTGGTGTGAATTCTGGAGACAGGGAATAGGATTCTACATAGTATTTTCTAAAAATTTCCTGGGTATTCAGATACCCATATCAGTTGAACTGATACACATATAAGAACTACTGCCCTTAACAGGGTCGATACAATGGTACTGTAGCTCAGTTGTTTCTTGACCTTGTACTTGCTCCATTTCTAAGTCAATTAACTGATAGTAAGAACATCATGAGATGTAGAGTATGTTTGACTTTATATTCTCCTGTAACACTTAAAACTTTTTTTTTCAGTTTATAAAGCCACAAATAGAGGCTTTTTTTTTTTTTTTTTTTTTTTTAATGATAGTCACAGAGAGAGAGAGAGAGGCAGAGACATAGGCAGAGGGAGAAGCAGGCTCCATGCACCGGGAGCCTGATGTGGGATTCAATTCTGGGTCTCCAGGATCGCGCCCTGGGCCAAAGGCAGGTGCTAAACCACTGCGCCACCCAGGGATCCCCTAGAGGCTTTTTTTTTTTAGAGATATGGCAAACCAGAAAGTGTTACAAGTAACTCTTTTATCCAAATTATAATAAAGTCATTTTGTATTAGAAAGGCAGAATGACTGTAAGAAATAACTTTAGACTAGAAGTGAGACCTAAGTGGTTCTCTATTTATAAGGAAAAAGCTGAATAATTGGAATCAAACTGAAGATCCCACTGCCTGCATTTAGAAATAAATTGCCTTACTCACCTAATAACATTATCTTCATTTGGTTTTTCTTTCTTGTTCCCAAAGTAAAGCAAACTACAAATGAACTTCCTATGCATTTTGTTTCTTCTTTGACTTTTTCTATAAATACAGTGAATATCTATGTTTTATCTCCTCAAGCTTTGCAGTGAGCACCTCTGATCTTCTATCCTGTCTGAAATATGCATGTGTCATTAAGCCTACAACTTGTACTTAGAAAAGATACTGAGACTAACACCAATTTTTATTTCCCGAAGGAGGGTCGAAACTTCAGAGCAAAACTATTTCCTATATATGTACTCTTTTAAGTTGCAGACTTCTAAAAGACAAATTGGCTTGAAAGTGGTTTCTTTCTTAAAATACACCAATCGTATTTTATTTAACCACCCATTCAAGTAGTTGTAAAAATGTTCATCTTGAATGGTTAAGTCTATTTCAAAACTTGATTATATACCTAGCTTAATAATTTTGGAGCCAAGTGCCAAGCTTCTTAAAGCACTGGCACTTCTACTGCCACCCAGCAACTTCCTGACAGCCTCTGTAGATCAGAGTGGCTGCATTATATTTTGCCAGACAAATTAAACTGTAACTAAGATAATTAACAAAAATAAATTTTATATTAAAAGCCATTTATAAAAGAGCAGGTTTTATTTTTTTCTCCCTCCAACACAAAGTTTCTAAAAAACATCTTCTTCCATTCTTGCTATCTGAATAAAACCTGGGGGGGGGGGTGGAAAGATTACAAATTTTCAAGAATGCACTTAGCAACTTCTCTTTACTTTTGACGACCTGGAATTTACACTATGACTGAAAAACCAAAAATATTAAGGGTGACTGTCATTTATTTCATTTTTCAAGAATTGAATGAAAAGGTCAATAAAGATGAGTTTATATTTTCAGTTTCTAGAAAAAGGAAATACACAGTTTACCAGAGAGAAACTGACTTTAATTATGATGACATGATTCCACATAATCATGATCTGAAGCTATTTTTGAAAAATATTTTTGTGACGACTAATGCCATTCTCTGCTGCTCTTCAGATATCACCTCCATATTTACATTTTCAAGAACTTTTCCTTCTCAGAGAAAGGGGAGAAGGAGCCTTGTTTGAATGGTAAACAATTCCACTGTCCAAAAAGAAATATTAGGATATATTTTGTGTAAAAATGTTAAACATGACTAATACACATCACCAAAGAAGGTAAGAATAGTAACCTGTTGCTAAATGATACTAGGCATAGAGCCCCCTTTTAATTTTTATATTTGATAAAAGAAATAGAGAAGTAATCATAAAATGCTTTCTTTCAAAAGCTTAGTTACATACATAATGTAACTAATATAATGTTACATAATGTAATAATGTACATAATGTAATACATACAGTTACATAATGTAATAATCTCAGAATGTTGAGTAGAAGTCAGATACACAAGAGTTTACATTGCATGATTCTATTTATATGATGTTTAAAATCATATAAATTTATCTATGTAACAGGTTGTAATAATGATTTCTCTTGGTAGTCAAGAATTAACCAGGAAAATAAACTCACATATATATGTATACAACATGGAGGCAAGAATATAACAATGAGGGAAAGATGGTCTCTTCTTTCCCAATGTTGCTGGGAAAACTGGACAGCTACAGGCAAAAGAATGAAAGTGGACTACTTTCTCACACCATACACAAAAAAAAAAACCTCAAAATGGATCAAAGACCTAAGTGTGAGACCTGAAACCATAAAAAATCCTACAAGAGAGTGCAGGGAATAATTTCTTTGACATAAAACATAGGGAATAATTTCCCTGACATAAGCTGTAGCAATGTTTTTCTAGGTATGTCTCCTCAGGTATAGGGAATAAAAGCAAAAATAAACTACTGGGACTACATCAAAGTAAAAAGCTTTTGCACAGTGAAGGAAACCATCAACAAATAAAAAGGGAATTTTCTGACTAGGAGAAGATATTTGCAAATGATATAACCAATAACAGGTTAATATCCAAAATATAAAAAGAAGTTATACATCTCAACACCAAAAAAACAATGTGATTTAAAAATGGATAGAGGGCCCAATTTTTTTTTTTTTTTTTTTTTACTAAAGACATCCAAATGGCCAATAGACACATGAAAAGATGTTCAACATCACTAATTATCAGGGAAATGCAAATCAAGGCTTAATGGTATGTCACGTCATCTTACACCCATCAGAATGGCTAAAATAAAAGACAAGACATAATAAGTGTTGGTGAGGATGTAGAGAAAAGACAAAACTGTGCATTATCAGTAGGAATATAAATTGGTGCAGCCACTGTGAAAAACAGTATGGAGGTTCCTCAAGAAATTAAAAATAGAGGTACTATGTGATCCAGTAATTCTACTACTGGGTATTTACACACACACACACACACACACACACACACACACACACACACAAAAACGAAAACATTAATTCGAAAAGGATATATGCAGCCCTATGTTTATTGCAGCATTATTTACAATAATCAAGGTATGGAAGTCACCTAAGTATCCACTGGATATTTATCCAAATTGATAAGGAAGATGTGGTGCGTGCATACACACACACACACACACACACACACATTACAGAGCCACAACAAAGGATGAGATCTTCCATTTGTGATGACATGAATGAACCTAGAGGGTAATATGCTATGTCAAGGCAGAAAGACAGATACCTTATGATTTTACTCATATGCGGAATCTGAAAAACAATCAAAATCAAAATCAGATCTATAAATATAGAGAACCAATGGCTGCCAGAGGGGAGGGAAGTAGAGGGTAGGCAAAGCGAGTGACGTGGGAGGTACAGGCTTCCATGAATAAATCATGAGAATAAAAGGTATAGTATAGGTAATATAGTTAAGATTTTAGGGGCTCCTGGATGGCTCAATTAGTTCAACATGGAACTCTTGGTTTCAGTTCAGGTTATGATCTTAGGGTTGTGAAATCAAGCCCTATGTTGAGGTCTATGCTAGGCATGGAGCCTGCTTGAAATTCTCTCTCTCCTTCTCCCTCTGCACCCCGCCTCAACTACTCTTGCTCTCTCTCTCTAAAAAAAAAAAATAATAATATTATAATAATATTATAAGAGCGTTGTATGGCAACAGATGGTAGCTATACTTGTGGTGAGCATAGCATAACATACAGAAGTTGAATCATTATGTCGTATACCTGAAACTATACAACACTGTGTGTCAACTATAACAAAGAAGAAGAGGAGGAGAGGAAGAAGAATTCCTATTCAATTATTATTGAATAGGAAGCAGCAGGAGGGAGACTTCAAGTGTTGGAAAAGCTCTATATCTTGATCTGGGTGATGGTTTATATGGGTATGTACTTTCATAAAATTCATCAGGCTGTACACTTAATAATAATGCTCTTTATTAAGTAGATGAAAGGGATTAAGGGGTACAAACTTCCAGTTATTAAAAAAATAACACTCTTTATATACATTATATCTCAACATTTTAAAAAATCTTTAACTATGAAATTAAAACAATATATATTGTGAGTAAAATTATTTTTATCAGCCTAGGAGGATGTTAGAAAACACAACCTGTAGCAACTTTTTTAAATGTAACACTTTAAATTATAAAGTGGCTTGTCACATGTGGAGCCAAAAAAATTTCAAATTGAAACAGTGTTTTGACTGTGTATTTATAGGGGATGCAAGGTTTGCTACAAGTGCTTCATACACTTGTTAAGCAACTGACATTATTCATTTTAAGAATGCTAAATATTAATTTCATGTTTTATAGTTTGTTTCCAGGGAGAAACGTGGGGTAATGGTGTCTGGTTCAAATACATTTAACTTGAAGGACCTGTTCACTGTGGCTTTATAAAGGCAGGGCAAGATGTAGCTTGCCAGAGACAACTGATACACCCTGTTAATCAAGAAAATTATGACTGTAGATAATTAGGAATGTAATATAAAGAGACTAGTTAGTCTTTGGTCTTTAAAAAGCTGTGGAGACTACTCAAAAGCTTTTAATCCATAAAAACTTTCTATATTTCCTATAAAGGCTTATCAAGCAAACAAGGAAACCAGTTTGAAGTTCAGTGCTTTGTCTCCCTTCTCAAATATGAATTCATTTATTTATTCTCCTTTGGTTCTACCAGAATGGAAGTTTTATGTTTCTTTTTGTTTTCCATTTATTCTTGCAAATTTTAAGGATATTTGACTATGCAAGCTCTGAAGTTGATAAACGTACCATTCCCATAAGTCAAACCCTCAAACTATTTTAACTCCTAATCATCTACCTTAGTCTAAATGTTATTTATAATTTTAAGTTGTGCATCATTATTATTGATGTTTTATTTATTTTTTTTTTTTAAAGATTTTGTTTATTTATTTACTCATGAGAGACACAGAGAGGGAGAGACATAGGCAGAGGGAGAAGTAGGCTCCTTGCGGGGAGCCTGATGCAGGACTCCATCCCTGGACCAGGATCACACTCTGAGCCAAAGGCAGACGCTCAACCGCTAAGCCACCCAGGAGTTCCTATTATTGATGTTTTTATTTATTTATTTATTTATTTATCTATTTATCTATTTATTTTTTTATTTTTTATTTTTTAATTTATTCATTCATTCATTCATTCATTCATGAGAGAGAGGAGAGAGAGAGAGAGAGAGAGAGAGAGGCAGAGACACAGGCAGAGGGAGAAGCAGGCTCCACGCAGGGAGCCCGATGTAGGACTCGATCCCAGGACTCCAGGATCATGTCTTGGGCTAAAGGCAGACGCTCAACCGCTGAGCCACCCAGGGATCCCCAATATTGATGTTTTAATACAGCCATTGCTTTTTTAGATTTATCATCAAGTTTAGTAATTATTCTGCTCATCATTCCTTTTTTTTAAAGGATTCATTTATTTCTTTGAGAGAAAGAGCCAGTGAGAGAGAGGGAGAGAGCGCAGGAGTGTGCGCCTGAGCAGGGGGAGGGGAGGGGCAGGAGGAGAAGCAGACGACGGACACCACCACCACCACCCCCCCACCCCCCCACCCCCCCACCACCCCCCACCCCCTCCCCACCCCCCGCCGCTGAGCAGAGAGCTAGATACCAGGCTGGATCCCAGACCTAGGGATCCTAACCTGAGCGGAAGTCGCTTAACTGACTGAGCCATCCAGGCTCCCCTCATTCCTTTTTGAAGAGTTCCTTCTTCTGGGTTAAAGTTCTTTCTTCCTGAAATACATCTTTTAGTATTTTCCTTAATGTTTTATTGACGGTAAATATTCACTTTTTACATGAAAATGCTTTCGTTTTGACCCTTTTTCTTAACCACAGTTTAAGAGGACATTAAATTCTATTTGCACATTCTAATACAATATGGCTTTTAAGAACTGGAAATGATTAACTCCTCAGATCTCCTGCACAGTTTACTAATTTTCTCCTTTAAAAGAAAAGAGGATCTGTGTAAACTGCTATTAAAGATCTCCTATGAGGTTATAAGCCTAGAATCTATATATTTAATTTCTAGATGTTTTAATGTTTTTTTCATCCTGCCTGTGTTACTTTGCTAAGGTTACCACTACAAATATCAGAGCCAGAGTAACTTCAACAGAATTTTCACACAATTCTGGATTGTAGAAATCTAAGAGCTTGGTGCCAGTAGGACTGGTTTCTGTTAAGGCCTTTCTTCTTGCTGTCAGTGACCATCTTCTTGTGTCCTCACATAGTCTTTGCTCTGTGTGTGTTTTCTTATTAAAACATCAGTCATAGTGGATTAGAGCCCACTCAACCTCACTGTAACTTATTTAACTCTTTAAAAACCCTACCTCCAAATACAGTCATATCATAAATTATCAGGAGTTAGGATTTAATATATGACTCTTGAGAGAACAAAATACAGCCCAAAACACTGCTTGTTTTAAAAATGTTCAGTGTCTTGAATCCCCCCTTTTTTCAAATCACTTAGTATATTAAACTTTATATACTAATTTATACATACTTATTAGATGAATCTGTTATAAGAATTAGATGATATTAATTTTTAAAGGTGGGGGATCTATTGCTCTTTGATCAATAGGGAGAAAAATGAATCAAGACAGTCAAGGTCTTCAGGAAATTTGGGGGAAGCTGGATGGCTTAGTCAGTTGAGCATCTGCCTTAGGCTTGAGTCATGATCTCAGGGTCCTGGGATCTGGCCCTGTGTCAGGCTCCCAGCTCAGGGGGGAGTCTGCTTCTCCCTCTCCTTCTTCTGCCCCTCTTTCGACTTGTGCTCTCTTGCTCTCTCTCTTTCTCTCAAAAAAATAAAATCTTTAAAAACAGACCCACAGTTTCAAATTAATAAGAAAAAAGGCTAAGTTCTAAATTTAAGAGTAAGTTTTAGGAAATATTTGATATACTTTTAAAGCCACTTTATTAAAGCATGATACGACATATAATAACTGCATATACTGAAAGAGTACAATTTGATTTTCTGACCTATGAATACACTTGTGAAACTATTATCATAATCAAGATAATCAAGATAATAAACATGTCCATCACCCCCAAAACGTTTTCTCATATACTTTGTAACCCCTGTATTCTATCCCTTCTTGAACCTCTCATCTCTAAGCAACCACTGATGTGCTTTATCACTATAGTTTAGTTTTAGTTTGCATATTTTAGTTTTAGATCAGAATCATACAGTATTTTTTTCTGTCCAACTTCCTTCACTCAGCATAATTATTTTGAAATTAATCCACAAAAAAAATTAATCCATATTGCTGTATGTATCGATAGTTTGATCCTTTTTATTGCTGTGTATTGTTTCATTATATGGACATAAAATTTGCTTATCCATTCACCTGTTGATGGACATTTAGTTTGTTTCCAAGTCTTGCCTACTGCAAATAAAGCTTAGACAAGTATCCACATACAAGACTTTCTATGGACATTGGTTTTAATTTCTTTTAAGTATGTAGGAGTGTGTATGATAAGCGTATATTTAACTTTTTAACTTTTAACTGTTAAAAACAGTTTCAAAATGTGAAACTGGATTACTTTACATTCCCACTAGCAGTATATGAAAGTTCCAGTTCCCTGAAGTTCTTGCTAATTCCTGGAATGGTCAGCCTCTTTAATTTTAAGCACTCTAATAGATGTGTAGTAATATCTCATTGTGGCTTTAATCTTACATCTTTCTGATGACTAATGATATTGAGATTTTTGTAGTTCTCCGAAGTCTAATTATTTCATTATTTGAAACTGGAAATCTGTTTATCTTCTTCGGAAAATTAGCTATTCAATTTTTTTGCCCATTTTTGGGGGTTGTTTGCTCCTTACTATTAAGTTTTGAGAATTCTTTATATATTGTGGATAGAAACCTTTTATCAGTTACATCATTTAAAATATTTTCTCCCAGACTGTGACTTCTCCTGTCATTTTCATAATAGGTTAAGAAGGGGGACACTGAGGTGGCTCAGTTGATTAAGTAGTCAACTCTTGGTTTCGACTCAAGGCATGATCCCATATCCTAAGACTGAACTCCAGTTTGGGCTGCGCTGAGTGTGGAGCCTGCTTAAGATTCTCTCTCTCCCTCTCCTATTGTCCCCCACCCCCACCCCAACCCCAACCTCCGCGGCCTTGTGCACTCTCTCTCAAAAAAATTTCTTTTGGCCTCCATGTTCATAAATTATATTGGTCTATGGTTTTATTTTTCTCTAATGTCTTTGATTTTTAAAAATTTTTTTTACTCATGAGAGACACAGAGAGGCAGAGACATAGGCAGAGGAAGAAGCAGGCTCCCTGTAGGGAGCCTGATGCAGGACTTGATCCCAGGACCCTGGGATCACAATCTGAGCCAAAGGCAGATGCTCAATCACTGAGCCACCTAGGCATCCCCCTTTGTCTGATTTTGATATTAATGTTGACTTCATAGAATTAGTTGAGAAGTATTTGCTTTTCAGTTTTTTTCAAGTGTTTGCTATAGAATTGCTATTATTTCTCCCATACAATTTTAGAATTCTCTAGTGAAGCAATGTGGGCTTAGGGTTTTCTTTATAGAACATTTAAAAATATACATTAATTCACCTTCATAAATATAGGACAATTCAGGTTGCCTACTTGTTCTTATGTGAACTTTGGTAGCTTTTGTCTTTTTAGGTGTTCATTTCAATTTCAACATTGAATTTCAATTTCCATTTCAATTTTTTCAACTTCTTTGGTCCTAAGTTTCCCTTATTATTCTTTTAGTATCTGTAGAATCTGAAGTGATGTCTCTTTTGTTGCCTGATACTGTTTCTCTAAACATTCTGTTGCTATGGTCATAGAAGAGCTATCAATTTTAAAACTTTATTGTCATGTATACATGGAAGTAATTTTATGGCTCTAAATAGGCTCATAATGACTTATTTCAAAATAGTTATACTATTTCTGCCGATATTAATTTTTATAAGCCATTTGAACTAGGCCTTGTTTCCTTATCTCTAAAAATGATTAGGTGAAATGCATGAAGATCTTCCCAGATCAAAGAGTTTGATTCCATAAATAAAAATATATATGTATGTGTGGTTCTGAGTTTGTATATTTCCTCTATGTTATTTTTCCCTTTCAGTAGCCAGAAAACTTCCCTGAAAGTACTTATTAATGAAAGTGATTGCACAAAATAAAAAAATGAACTTATTATTTCACTTAATTTTAATAATTAAATAATAGACAATTCTTTAGTAAGACATTTTTACAAGGTGTCCACAAATTCTGCTTTCTTCAAGAACTGAGGGAGAGAGAAGTTCATTTGATATTTGTCTCAGATATGTGCAGTAATTTGTTTTCACTTACACATATAATAAGTGTTTACAATGAAATACAGCCAAAGGAGTCTATACACCCTGCTCTCTGCAACCTTATTCAATATGTTTTCCCCAAAGAATAAGAAATATAACATCTTCTTAATTTTCCAAAGATACTTGCTGTTAACTCTTTTTTTTTTGTATGCTGTTAACTCTTTGAATGTTTTATTTTGACAGTGAAGTTTGCTTGTTTTTTAGCACTTGATCAAGATGCTTTATTCTATTTTTAACTTATTCAATTTACTAATTTCATTATTATCTTATTTAATAAACAGGGAGCCAAAAATGACTACATATGAAGGGCTTTATATCCTTGCCTTAGTAAGGAAGATTATCTCTTTACCTCTGATTAGTCATGAAGAAGCAACTTTACCAACAACTAATCATCCACCCTAATATCTTAAAAATCCCTTAGACTCAAAACATCTGTTTTCTGCAAAGAGCAACAGTTCCATAACAAAAAAACAAAACAAACAAAAAAAAAAATCGCTGTTTTGGGGAACTAATATAATTGTAAACTGAATTTTCCAAGGCAGCAATAATTTCAGTTCTAAAGATGATCTAGAGAATGGCATTGTTTTCTTATTATATAGGACCACTCAGTCCTTGCATGAGTTCATCCAGGATTTAAAAGCTAAAATCTTAAATGAATATATTTTCTAACATTGACTATGCCTCCCAATCAATTAATAAAGTGGATTGAGAAGCATACAGTTAGAAAGTTATAATATACAAGGATCCTTAATGAAATTCTTCCAAAACTTTTATTTCATTGCCACATTTAATCTCCTAATTAAAAAAAATAGGCTAAAAAGTAAAATCAGTTGTCTACTGTTTACACGTGATCCCTAAATTACAATACAGATGATTTGAAAATAAAGAAGAAGAAAAGATATACTAGGTAAATTGCAAGAAAAGGAAGCAGAGGTGGTAATATTAAGAAAAGACTGGAAAGAATGTAAGCCAATTTATATTGATAAAATATCCAGTCCATTTAAATTAGTCATTAGCCATTATATGTATTATACAAAATAGCATGAAAACACATGTTGGCAGTATTAAGAAGATAGGCAAAGACATCGTAATAATGGAAGATTTTAACTATCTCTATGAATTTGACAAATTATGTATATAAACTAATGTTACAGAAAAATTTTATTTATTTTATTCATGAGAGACATACAGAGAGAGACAGAGACATAGGAAGAGGGAGAAGCAGGCTTCATGCACGAAGCCCAATGTGGGACTCCATCCCAGGGCCTCCGGGATCACGCCTTGAGCCGAAGGTAGATGCTCAACCACTGAGCCACCCAGGCATCCCACAGAAAAATTTTAAAAGCACTAGCATTAACATGCCTAATTTGTATCGCAGAAATAGAAAATACACATTCAAATTCCTACGCTATGGAATATTTTACAGAATAGATCATATGCAAGTCCGCAACAAAATCTTTAAAAATTCTAAAAAGTAGTCACATAGATTGCACAACACAATAAAACAAAAAAAAACCTGAAATAAAAGGAGAACCAATGATCAGGATCACCATTCTTTAAATGTGTGGAATTATAGTTTTTAAAAAGTTTTATATTATTACTCCTCTGAAAAGAAACTCATTTAAATATGGTGTCTTTCAATAAGGTCATCCTTAGATATCATTATTCTATGAATAATAACCACAATAATTTATTTTTATTTTTTTTAATATTTTGTTTTTAAAAAGGCTAAGAGCCTTAAGTTGCTGGGAGGCTCAAAAAGAGGAAGAAACAACATTTTCTTGATTTGTGTTCAATAATCCCCTAGCGGAAATGCTTATTTCCAGGTCTGCATTCATAGGAATGCATACTGGCACTCATATACTGAAGAGGACACAGGAGCAACGTACAAGTTCAAGAAGATGGGAAAATTGCCATCCATACGAAATGAAACTAAGGTTTATATGATAGATGCAAAAAGATAAAACCAAGAGAAGAAAATGCATTTTAGAAAAACTTTGGGACTCTTAGGTGGCTCAGGGGTTGAGTGTCTGTTTTGGCTCAGGGTGTGAACTCGGAGTCTCGGGATCGAGTCCCACATGGGGCTCCCTGCATGGAGCATGGTTCTCCCTCTGCCTGTGTCTCTGCCTCTCTCTCTTGGTTTCTCATGAATAAAGAAAATCTTAAAAAAAAAAAAAAAACTTCTTAGAGACCATTGTATTTTACTTGCTTTCCCCTTCCTAACATCCTTACTGTTATTGATAAGGATGTCTACTAGAAAACCAAGACCAACACCATTCATTCACAAACTAAGCAAACTAATAATTGTTTTATTTCAATTTGTTATAATAGTCAGAAGAACTTGTGCCCATAAGACATCAAACCAAGGAATGAAAAATTAGAGATTTCAGATAAAATACATCAAATAAGCATAAATTTCTTCTAAATAAATACAAATTTCCAATCAGCAATTATAATAGTTGGTAATTTCTAGACTGCTAAAGAAGCCAAATTCAATTTCTCTATATTACTGATGTTACCCTGTGAATTGGATTGAAGGTGTTATGGTAACTGCTCCCATTGGATAGTGTTTATTTATTTATTTTTTTTGGATAGTGTTTAAAATCTAAATGCCTCACACTTCATTTTATAACATATCAAGTAAGTCTCTTCATTGTAATGTGTCAATATGCTATGTAGTAATTGTATCTTAATGACAGGTACTTTACATTAAGACATTCAATCTCTATTAACATTATAAAATTTGAAAGAACAAAAAACCCTAGGTATTTGCAGTATGCAAGATGCTTTGTATTGCACGAGTCATGGCTAGGGTAGTGATCCAAATAAAAAGAGGTATTATCCCTCCTTTGAACATCTGTAGTACTTACTGCCCCCATCACTCATTTGGCACAGTTTTGAAGTAGTAAACTCTTGACATGCATCTTGTCTGATGTGAGTGAATTCTTAAGGGCAACAGTGTAATCCTGTACTTATTGGGATCTTCCACACAAAATCTCACAGGCAACAGTTGTTTCTTAAATATTGAACTATTGTTAATTAACTAAAGAATGCCACCAACATATCCTTCCTTCAACAACATCTTTGGAGCATAGTTACTGTTCTATACTCTGGAGTACCCATACTTCCAAATTTTCTGAAAAATTAATATGAAGCAAGCAAAGTACTTAAAATTGCTACATTTTAGGTAAATGGCATTAGATAAAATGAATACATTTTCTTTAGAGTAATCCTAACTCTAATCAAAGATCTTCAAACACCTAGTTTATAGCAGAATTTGGAGAGCGCTTACACTGTTTCAAATTCCTGTTCCTGGATTAGAAAATAATAGGAACAACAAGAAAGTTTATTACTATCTGTCTCCAAACATTCTTCCTCTCTGTTCTAGACCTTCCTCTACTAAATGAGTGGTCACCCTATCACCTTCCAAAAGGTTCCCATGGCTCATGGTCTTCAGTGTTTCCATTGTATAGTGATTCTCTAACCTGTATCAGAGTATCCTTAAGGACTTTTTAAAGACAAATTGCTGGGCTCTACCCCTACAGTATCAGTAGGGTAGCTCATAGATAGCTTCATCAAGGAACCTTCCTTTTCTTCCTCATGACCAGGTCAAATTCTATTAGGGCTTTTCATAGTCACGGAATTCCTTCCTTTTTAGAACTTGTCGTGGTTGCATTTTTTTCATTTGCTTATATAAGTATTGTGGCTAATAGCAATTTTCTACATCGGATTTCAAGCTCCAGACAGGCAACGTTTTTGGTTTTGATCACCATTATATTTTCAGCACTTACCACAATATTAGGGACAAAGAAGATGTTCAAATGAAGAAGATCTGAGCTTTTTAGCCCAAAGAAAGATAAGAAAAAGTATTCTTTCTATACATTGCCCCCTTATGTTTTTCAGCTACCTGATACTCAAAAAAAAAAAAAAAAGAAAAAAAGAAAAAAGGCAGTAAAGAAAAAAAACAAAACAAAACAAAACAAAAACACTTACCTTTTCTGAATAATTCTTGGAGACTTTCAGCACTTTGATTTAATACAGCCCATATTTCTTCTTCCTGCAGGGGTCCGCCCCGAACCTCCAGGGCCTCAGCTAGTGACACATGCATATTACCTGAGAAACAAAAAGTAACAGATGGGATACACATCAGCAACTTGTACTGTACTTGTAGTAGTAGAAGTTCTACATCAGTGATAAGAGACTGAGGTTCCTGTCTACCTAATTTCTCAATATGGGCTTCAATCTAGATATAATCCTACAGCTTAAATTCACAGAGAATAAAGGAATTGGGGGGGGGGGAAGCCTTCAAAACAGTTACTTGCCCTAACCCCATAGAATCAGCTTCAGAGACTGAATTGGAAAATAGGTGGTGACTACTTCATGGGAGGAGACAGAAACTTCAAGGTACCAGAAGGCAGCAAAGTGCAGATGATTAAATCAAAACAGCCAGAATGAACAGAAGGCCTTCCTAGATTATAACTCTAGGCTTGGAGTTCCTCCAGCCATGGTGCATGAAGCTGAAGTAAGATAGAACACATTTCTTCCATTCACTAATTGATTCCTATATCTTCAATATATATAGTAAAACTATAAATTTTATACTGAATGGATTTAACTATGTCTAGACAGCTTTGTTGCCAACTCACCATTTGCCCTTGGGAAAGTCATTTCACCTCTAAACCTCAGTTTTCCATCTGTGACATAGGAATAATAATAATAATAATAATAATAATAATAATAATAATGCCATTTTGTGGTATCTATAAAGGGCTAAAAGGTTATTCCTATACACATGCTTTGTAATTAACTCTATAGAAGTTGAATTAATAAAAAATGAGAAGGGTGCCTTTGTGGTGACATTTTTACAGGGTCAATTTTTCCAATAGCATTCAATTAAGTCGGTGATATAATGATACATTTTAAGGTTTTCTATGGGGTACAATAATCTGATTTTCATTGTAAAAGAGGGAAATGAAGCTACTCAATATTATCATAAATAAAGTTTCCTACACTGGCATTCCATGAAAAGAAATTGGTAGGCAGAAGCAGATGGTTTGGAAAAGAAACTAGAGGGAGTAGAAAATGCTAAATCCTTGTTTTCTATAATTATATCCTTCATTAAATTTTAAAATTAACCTATTTTAAAAAAAGCTGTTTTAGACAAAACAGCTTTGTTCACTCAACTAACAGGAGAACTAATATATTTTTTAAATTTACATTTATGGTACTTTAACCCAGACTGAAAAAAAGCAACTCCAGCTACAAATGAGGACAGCCTTGTCCTATTTACTTTCCTTTTCAAATGTTTACTAATAATAAAAACAAACAAGTAAACAAACCCACAAATGTTTACTAATAGCATTTTATGCTTAGAATCTACCTTGAGGGGTGTGCACTTAAATGCACAACGTGGTAGTTAAAAGGGAAGATATAAGATATTGCTTAGAAAAAGCCAAAGGCATTTTACTTAGCTTGTACAGAAGTGATTATTTATTTCAGACGCTCTCCCGGCCCAAAAAAAAAACTGTGTCTTATGCACTTTTAAATGATAGTACATTTAAAAAAAAAAATGATTAGCTTTCTTCATTGCTAAAGACATCTGAGTTAATATCTTCTACATAAAACACTGTCTGAAATTGGAAGTTTCAACAGACGTGTCAAGATACCATTAGCAATCAAATGCCAACAGGATTTGTTTTTGGTTTTTTTTGCTTGTGATTATACCTCATGTATTGTAAAGAAAATGATCTGTATTACACAACGTTTTAAATCTTAAAATACAGGTTTTTACTTATTTTTAAAGAAATAGGTTTTTGGGGATCCCTGGGTGGCTCAGCAGTTTTAGTGCCTGCCTTCGGCCCAGGGCATGATCCTGGAGTCTTGGGATGGAGTCCCACATGGGGCTCCCTGCATGGAGCCTGCTTCTCCCTCTGCCTGTGTCTCTGTCTCTCTCTCTGTGTCTCTCATGAATAAGTAAAATCTTAAAAAAAAAAAATAGGTTTTTATAATTATTTCCTATAAGAAAATGAAAAAGTAAAAGTAACTTCTAGACATAGAATTTTTTCAGTAGTTTGACTTTTCTATCTATAAAGATTACAAATTATACTTCTGTTGCTTAATTCAATCAGGCTTAAGTATATTTTATTAATTCTCTGTTAATTTTTATTAAAAATTTTTTTCTATTCAGTGTAGTAAGATCTCTCTATGCATCTCTGGTTGGAACTTGTTAGAACTCCAAAGCATAGAGGGAACATTGTTGTTTCAAGCAATATTATCTAGCTAACAGAACATGATATTTATAATTTTGTTTGTGAGAAAAGAGGCTTAAGATTTTAAAAAACTGTCTTACCCCTCTCATCACTCAATCTCAAAACTTAATGTAATGTTAAAGCAGCTTTCTAAAAATCAAACAATGATGCCATGCCTTGTATTGTCTACTATGACCATGTTTGGCAACTGCTTACCATCATCATGCTTCTTTTCTATTACTTTTATTCATCTTTACTATAGCTTTCCAGATCATTAGTTCTGAAAGGAAAGAGAAGACAAGGGAATGAAAGAAACAGAAGTAGAAGGATGAAAAAAAAGTGGAGAAAAAAAAAAGCCTGAAGTTAACCAATAGATGAGGGAAACAGTTTGTCACAAAAATTCTTTTTTTAAAAAAAGCTATCTATCTGACAGGGAGAGAGAGAGCACAAGCAAGGGGAGTGGCGGGCAGACAGTGAAGGAGAATATATGGGGCTCAATCCCAGGACCCTGGGCTACCTAAAGCAAATGCTCAACTGACTGAGCCACTCAGGTGACCCGGTCATGAAAATTCTTAAAAGTGTATTACTTCAGTTACGCACAGTTATAGATAACCTGGTGTACAGATGTATGACTGGGAATTATTTTACTATCAAAGAGATTCTGCTTTATAATAAACATAATTGTATTCTTCACTTTTGTTTCCTTCAATGTGGTTGGCTACATAAATAAGTTTAAGGGAAGACTTTCAAACAAGAAAAATTAATTACATTACATAACCAGAATCATTATTGTGTTTTTAGTGAACACAAGAATTAACTGTCATGACCTTAAAACTATGCCCAGTCAAAGCCACAAAAGCATTCTAACAGATGTCATTTTAATCCGGAGGGATTTGTGGCACTCACAAATAGGAAGCATAGAAAAGTGATTCCAAAAAGATTGAAATAGTAAACAGATTAACTGAATCCCATCAAGTCATGTAACAACCTGCCTGGGGGGCAGACTAATGAATTAAGTATGTTTAAGTTGATTCTAAGGAATAGGGCTCCAAGATCATCCTATTTTAAGAACAAAACAACTATAGAATAGAGTTCTGTGTGTGCCATTAGTTTGGGGCAAAGATCCACTCATGACCCTGGCTAAGGACTTCTTTGGTCATTAAGAAACTCTAAGTTGAAAAAAAATAAAAAATAAAAATAAAAAAAAGAAACTCTAAGTTGAGAAAACAACATCCAAAATTATACATACCTTTTAACCTAAAAGGATTCACAATGAAGTTTATAAAGAGAAGCCAACTCATATATTAGTATTTTAAATTTAAAGAATTTGTGGGGTGTCTGGGTGGCTCAGTTGGTTAAGCATCCTGAATCTTGCTTTTGCCTAGGTCATGATCTCAGGGTCATGGGATTGAGCTTTGTGTCAGGCATCCTATGGGGGGGGGGGGGTCTGCTGCTTGAGATTCTGTCTCTGCCCCTCCCTCTGCTCATATACACTCTCTTTAAAATAAATAAATAAATCTTTAAAAAGTAAAAAATAAAATGAACGAATTTGTATGTATTTGGTATGTTGTTTCTAATGTTTAAGAGAAATAGGTAGAGTGCCAGATACGCTTTGTGATGCCAATTTAAAAAAATGTAATTAAGAAAATGAGTTCAGACTTGTATTTTAGGAACTCCTGGGTGGCTTCACATCAGATCATGACTCAGGTCATGATCTCAGGGTCCTGGGACTGAGCCCCTGCTCAGTAGGAAGTCTGCTTCTCCCTCTGCCCCTCCACCTGCAAGTTTTCTCTCTCTCTTTCTCATATAAATACATAAAATAAAAAGACTTGTATTTTAAACTAAAAATGCCACTGGAACATCTCAGAGAAATTAAATCTTAACATACTTTTAAGTTTTCATTCATTGGATTTTTTTTTTAAGATTGTATTTATTTATTCATGACAGACATAGAGAGAGAGAGAGAGGCAGAGACACAGGCAGAGGGAGAAGCAGGCTCCATGCAGGGAGCCTGATGTGGGACTCGATCCCAGGTCTCCAGGATCACACCCCGGGCTCGATCCCAGGTCTCAAGGATCACACCCTGGGCTGAAGGCGGCGCTAAACCACTGGGCCGGCGGGGCTGCCCCAGATTTATTTAAGTACTCAGGAAGGTTTTTTGCTCAGATAACTGAAATACTTTTTTCTAAAGATTTATTTATTTATCTTAAAGAGAGAGAAAGAGAAAGCACAAGTGGGAGGGGCGAAGAGAGAGGAGAGAGAGAATCTCAAGCCAACTCCACAATGATGTGGGGCTTGATCCTACAATCCCAAGATAACCACCTGAGCCAAATGTTTAACTGACTGTTTATTTCAGGCACCCCTGAAACACTTCTAAAACCTGACTTTTAATTGTATGAGTGCGGTTTAAAACATTTAAGAAAATTTAACTAATAAAGTTTGAAAATGTGCTTATATACCCCAAGAACTCCTTAAAAGTAACTACTAAAATCTTCTGCAAGTATAATAAAATAATTAAATTGACCTTAGACGTTTAAGAACTAGGACTTTGAATTTTTAATTTAATAAAAAATTTAAAATAATATTCAATAAGCTTTTCTTCATACAGTAATACTTCAAAGGCCATTTTTTTAAAAGATTTATTTATTTATTTTAGAAGAGAGAGAGTGTGTGCACACATGAGTGGGAGAGGTGGAGGGAGAAGGAAGGAGAATCTCAAGCAGACTCTGCACTGAGCATGGATCTGATGCATGGCCACTTGGGGCTTGATCTCATGACTCTGATCTCACTACCCTGAGATCATGACCTGAGCCAAAATCAAGAGTCAGATGCTCAATGGACTATACCACACAGGTGCCCCCAGAAACTTTTTTTAAAGTTAGAAAATCAGTTAACCCAGAAAATCACTCTGGGTTATACAAAGCTTTCTTAGATACAATATCATACGGAAAAGGGAACCTTCTTACATGGTTGATGGGAACAAACTCCACAGCCACTCTGGAAAGCCACTCTGGAAAACATACCTCTGGTATGGAGATGTCTCAAAAAGTTAAAAACACAGCTGCTCTACAATCCAGCAATTATACTACTAGGTATTTATCCAAAGAATACAAACATAGTGATTTGAAGGGGCACATGCACCCTTGTGTTTATAGCAGCAATGTCCACAACAGCCAAAATACTGAAAGAGCCCAGATGTCTATCGACAGATGAATGAATAAAGATGTGGCATATATACATGCAACGGAATATTACTCAGCCATCAAAAAGAATGAAATTTTGCCATTTGCAACAACGTAGATAGAATTAGAGGGTATTATGCTAATCAAAATAAGTCAGTCAGAGTAAGACAAATACATATGATTTCACTCATATGTGGAATTTAAGAAATCAAACACATGAACATATGGGAAGGGAAGGAAAAATAAAATAAGATGAAAACAGAGAGGGAGGCAAATCATAAGAGAGTCTTAATTCTAGGAAACAAACTGACAGTTGCTGGAGGGGAGGTGGGTGGGGAGATGGGGTAATTGGGGGGCATTAAGGAGGGCACTTGATGGGATGAGCACTGGGTGCTATGTGCAACTGATGAATCACTAAATTCTATCCCTGAAACTAAAAAAAAAAAAAAAAAAAAAAAAAAAAAAAAAAAAAAAAAAAAAAAAAGATACAATATTCAAATGTGTGATTCGTAAAAGAAAAAATGATAAATTGAAATTAACAAAATCAAAACCTCTGCCCTTTGAAAAGAACTTTTAAAAGAATTCTTAAAAGCCACAACTTAAAGGAAAGTATTTGCAGATCACATAACTGATAAAAAATTTACATCCAGGATATATATAAAGAATTATCAAAAGTCAAAAATGGGAAAATAATCCATTTTTTTTAAATGGGCAGGAGATTTGAATAGACACTCAGCAAAGAAAGTATATGATGGCAAATAAACATGAAAAGATGCTCAGCATCATTAATCGTTAGGAAAATGAAAAATAAAACAACAATACAGGGCAGCCCGGGTGGCTTAGAGGTTTAGCGCCACCTTCAGCCCAGGGTGTGATCCTGGAGACCCGGGATCGAGTCCCATGTTGGGCTCCCTGCATGGAGCCTGCTTCTCCTTCTGCCTGTATCTCTGCCTGCCTCTCTCTCTCTCTCTCCCTCTCTCTCTCTCTCTCATGAATAAATAAAAATCTTAAAAATAAATAAATAAATAAATAAATAAATAAATAAATAAATAAATAAATAAAACAAGACACTGTTGCATAGCTATCAGGATGGCTAAAATGAAAAAGACTGTACAAACTGAATATTAACAAGGATGTAGAGAAACTGGAACATTTATATGTTGCTAGTGGGAATGTAAAATGGTTCCCTTTGGAAAAAAAAATTTTTTTAATTTTTATTTATTTATGATAGTCACACAGAGACAAAGAGACAGAGAGAGAGAGAGAGAGGCAGAGACACAGGCAGAGGGAGAAGCAGGCTCCATGCACCGGGAGCCGGACGTGGGATTCGATCCCGGGTCTCCAGGATCGCGCCCTGGGCCAAAGGCAGGCGCCAAACTGCTGCGCCACCCAGGGATCCCGAAAAATTTTCATTAAAAGTTTTTTTTTTTAATTAAGTATAAGCCTACTACATGGTCTAGTCATTCCACTCCAAGGTATTTACTCAACAGAAATTGAATCACACAGCTATAAGAAGACTTACATGCAATGTTCATTGCAGCTTTGTTTGCAACAGCCAAAAACTGGAAACAAGCAAACGTCTACCAACAGGTGAATGGATAAACAGATTTTAGCATATTTCCACAATGGATTATTAATCAGCAATAAAAATGAATGAACCTTTATTGAAACATGCAACATCATGAATCTCAAAATAATGTGCTGAGTAAAGGAAACTAGACAAAAATGTACATGATTTATGATTACATATGTAAAAAATTATAGAAAATGTAAGCTTATTTATAGTTAGAGAAAGCAATTCAGTTGTGGGAGGATGGCTTGCCCTGTGGAGAAGTATGTGGGAGTGATTATAAAGGGACATGAGAAAATGTTTGGGGATGATGGATCTGTTCATTAACTTGTGATTATGGTTTCATAGATGCATACATATTTCATAGTTTATCAAATTGTATAAATATGTATCATTTATTACATATATGTCAATTAAGTCTCAATAACATTGTTTAAAAGAGAAAAAACTAACTAAACCTGACAAAAGTGAGAGAGCATTGCTTATATTTGTCCCATGAAGCTGTCTGAATAATTTTTACTTTCAGAAGAAACTAAGCCCCAACTTCAGGTAACACAGATTAAAAAAAAAAAAAAAAAGACTTGGTTTCTACATGTTAACTTCTCCCATTAAAAAAAAGTCTATAAGACTACAAAAAACAAAATCTATGAAGAAAGTCTAAGATCTTCCCTCTTCAAACAGCCAAAGCATATCTAAAATGCCATGTAATTTAGATGTTAGTAAAATTAGAATTTATACATTGATAACACTATCTTTTTAAAAACCCATTATTCAAGATAACCATCCTTTGTTTTCTCTCAACTTCTAATTTTGTAAGCAGTTAAACCCAAAATAATCACAATAATCAGAAGACCTGTTAAGTAATGTGAATTATTCTACCTTTTAACTATTGATCCAAAATGGTCAACACCAAGACAGATATATTCAAAGTAGAAACAATAAAAGCACTTTGAGTCTAGAGGACTCAAAGCTAATCTCTCTAAATAAATAAATACATTACAATTTCTTTCTATTAGGGTGTTGGTACAGATAGATCAGATAGTGGGGAAAAAGCATTATTATCTGATATAGTTAGGAAAGATTAAGAAGAATTGGGATTTTTAAGAGAAAAAGATAAAATTCAGTGAAGTTTGAACTTCATGTTGCCTTAAGATAGAAAACAGCATGTGCTAAACATTTTTATTGAAGTTGGAGCAATGCTTAATATTTGTCAACTTTTCCATTATACTTTTCCAGTGAGAAAAGAGAAACTAAAACACAAGTCTAAATTGCATTTTTGGGCCTCTGGCTCATGTCAACCACTTATCTAAATAGAAATCATATATGCCTGTTCCCTGTTTTCAAAGACAGCTTCAAAAAACAAAAGAAAAATACTGAAATTCTTAACTCTCTCTGTATCATTTAAACTTTGGAGAAAAGTAAAACGGAAGGGAAAATCCCTAATTTCACATGTTACATTTCTTCTCACCAACTGGGAAGTACCAACAGAAAGTAATGTAATGGTAGAATTTCAGTTTTGAGTATTGTCTTTCTACCCCTCCTACCCACCAACTGACTTTTGCTAAGATCCTTGCCTTAGAGTACTTACTGTTCTTCCTCAAGAAATGTAGACTTAAAGTGTATCGGAGTGAACAGCCACTAAAGGAAACAAATATGCATAAAGCATAAAAGACTAAGAAAAAAATATTTGTCCATTATACCATAATAAACAAATTAGTGTGGTAGGCACAACTTTAAAATTGCCCTCAACATTCCTTTCATGTTGTATACTGCCTATGTTGGGGCACACACCAAAGACCAAGGGGTGGCCTCTAGGAGTGGACAGTGTACTCCAGCCAACAACCAGCAATAAAATGGTCCTGCAATCACTAGAAATTGGAATTTTAACAACCAGGGAGCTTGGCATAGGATTCTGAGCCTCAAATGATACTGCAGTTCCAAAATAACAACTTGATTTCAGTCTGCTTAGATCCTGAAAAGGGGAACCAGCTACTCCATACCCAGACTCTGACCAACAAGAAATGAAAAATCATAAATTTGTGTTGCTTTGAGATGCTAAATTTTAGGCTGATAATTTGTTACATAGCAACAGAAAAGTAATATGGACCTGGGTACCTGAACATGGGATGCTGCATTAGCAATAAAAATGTGAAAGTGGCTTTGGAATTGGATATTGAGTAGAAGATATAAGAATTTTGAGAAGCATGATAGAGAAAGTCTAACTTGCCTAGAATAGATTTTTAATAGACATGTGGATCTTAATCTGGATGCTGCTGGTAAGGACTCAGAAGGAAATGGGGAACAATTTGCAGGCAGACCTTGGAGATATTGTAGGTACAGTTTCAGACCACCACAATAAAATGAGTATTGCAATAAAGCAAGTCAGATGAAATTTTTGGTTTTCCAGGGCAGATAAGTTATGTTTATATTAAATCTATTAAAAGTGTAATAGCATTATGTCTAAAACAATGTATACACCTTAACTTAAAAACTTTATTGCTAAAAAATGCTAACTGGTATCTGAGCTTTCAGTGAGCTGTCATCATTTTGCTAGTGGAAGGTCTTGCCTTGATGTTGATGGCTGCTGACTGATCAAGGTAGTGGTTACTAAAGGCTGGGTGGCTGTGGCAATTTCTTAAGATAACAGTAAAAATACCACATTGATGGACTTTCATAAATGATTCCTTTGTACATGCAATAATAGCATTGCACCCATAGCAGAACTTCTTTAAAAACTGGAGTCGGGATGCCAGGGTGGCTCAGCAGTTGAGTGTCTGCCTTCAGCTCAGGGTGTGATCCTTAGAGTCCTGGGATCAAGTCCCACATCAGGCTCCCTGCATGGAGCTTGCTTCTCTCTCTGCCTGGGTCTCTCCCTCTCTCTCTCTCTCTCTCTCATATGAATGAATGAATAATGAATAAAATCTTTAAAAATAAAAAATAAATAAAAAATAAAAACTGAAGTCAAGGGATGCCTGGGTGGCTCAGTCAGTTGAGTGTCTGCCTTCTGCTCAGGTCATGGTCCCAGGGTCCTGGGATCAGGTGAAGTCGGGCTCCCTGCTTAGTGAGGAGTCTGCTTCTTCCTCTGCCTCTCCCCCACACCCTAGCTTGTACTCTCTCTCGTTCACTCTCTCTCTCAAATAAATAAATAAAATCTTAAAACACACACACACACAAAAACAAAAAAAACAGAGTCAAGCTGGGGCACCTGGGTAGCTTAGTTGGTTAGACATCCGAATCTTGATTTCTGCTCGGTCATGTGTGGGATGGAGCCCTGTGTTGGGCTATGAGTTTAGCAGGGAGTCTGCCTGAAATTCTTTCTCTCCTCACTCTGCCCATCCCCCTCTCATGCGACCACACTCTCTTTTTCTCAAATAAATAAATAAATCTTTAAAAATAAATAAAATACTGAGGTCAATTCTCTCAAACCTTGCTCTATCAACTAAATTGATGTAATATTCTAAATCCTTTACTGTCATTTTGACAACCTTCACAGCATCTTCACAAGGAGATTTCATCTCAAGAAATCACTATCTTTGCTCATCCATAACAAGCAATTCCTCATCTGTTAAAGTTTTATCATGAGATTGTAGCAATTCAGTCACATCTTTAAGCACCACTTCTGATTCTAGTTCTCCTGCTATTTGCACCACATCTGCAATTACTTCACCACTTGCACTCCTCAAAGTCATCCGTTAGGTTGGAATCAACTTCTTCCAAAAGTCCTATTAACGTTGATATAGTTCCCTCTTCCTCATGAATCACGTTTTTAATGATATCTAGAAAGGTGAATACTTTCCAGAAGGCTTTCAATATATTTTTCAGAGATCCATCAGAGGAATCAGTATCTATGGCAGCTATAATAAGCCTGACAAAATTATTTCTTAAATAATAAGACTTAAAAGTCAAAATACTCCTTGATTTATGGGCTGCAGAATGGATGTTGTGTCAGCAGGCATGAAAACAACATTCATCTTGTACATCTCCGTCAGAGCTTTTGGGTGACCAGGTGCATTGAAAATGAGCAGTAATGTTTTGAAAGGTATCTTCTTTTTCTGAGCATGTAGGTCTCAACAGTGGGCTTAAATATCCAGTAAACCATATTATACACAGATTTGTTGTCATCTAGATTTTGTTGTTCCATTGAAAATATAGGCAGGTTAGATTTCACATCATTTTTAAGGACCCTATGATTTTCCAAATGGTCAATGAGCATTGGTTTCAACTTAAAGTCACCAGCTGCATTATCCCTAACAAGAGAGTCAGCCTATTCTTTGAAGCCAGGCATTAACTTTTCCTCTCTAGCTACCATTTCATCTACATTGAAAATCTGTTTCCCAATGCCTTCATTAACCATCTTAGTTAGTTAGATATTCTGGATAACTTGCTGCAGCTTCTACATCAGCACATGCTGCTTCACTTTTACTTTTATGTTATAGAGATGGCTTCTTTCCTTAAATCTCATGAAATAACTTCTGCTAGCTTCCAACTTTTCTTCTGCAGGCTCATCACTCTCAGCCTTCAGAGAACTGAGGAGAATTGGAGCCATGCTCTGGGTTAGGCTTTGGCTTAAGGGAATGTGGTGTGGCTGGTTTGATCTTTTATCCAGGCCACTAAAACTTTCTCTGTAAGAGCAATAAGGCTGTTTCACTTTCTTATCATTCCTGTGTTCATTAGAGTAGCATTTTTAATTTCCTTTAAGAACTTTTCCTTTGCATTTACAACTCGGTGACTGGCACAAGAGACCTAGCTTTTGGCCTATCTTGGCTTTTTCCTTACTAAGCTCAATCATTTCTAGCTTTTGATTTAATGTGAGAGACATAGGACTCTTCCTTTCACTTAAACACTCAAAGATCATTGTAGGGTTATTATTTAGCCTAACTTTAGTATTTTGTGTCTCAGAGAATAGGTAAGTCTGAGGAAAGAGGGAGAGAGATGGGGGAACAGTCAGTTAGTGGAATAGTCAGAGTACAAGCAACGTTTATCGATTATATTCACCATCTTATATTGGCACAATTTGTGACATCCCCAAACAACTACAACAGTAACATCAAAGATTACTGATCACAGAGCACTATAACAAAATAATTTAAAAATTTGAGGGATCCCTGGGTGGCGCAGCGGTTTGGCGCCTGCCTTTGGCCCAGGGCGCGATCCTGGAGACCCAGGATCGAATCCCACGTCGGGCTCCCTGTGCATGGAGCCTGCTTCTCCCTCTGCCTATGTCTCTGCCTCTCTCTCTCTCTCTCTGTGTGACTATCATAAAAAAAAAAAAAAAAAATTTGAAATCTACAAGAGCAAATGCTGTTGGAAAAATGGCACTGACAGACCGGCTCAAGGCAGGGTTGCCACAAACCTTTAATCTGTAAAAAAAAAAAAAAAAAAAAAATACAATATCTAAAGACTGCAATAAAATGGGGGTATGCCTGTATTGGAAATTGGAATAAGAGGGATCCTTGTTATGTAGTAGCAGAAAGCTTGGCAACACTGTGTCATGCAGTAACATGGAAAACAGAATTTATCAGTGATATAACTGGATATATAGCTAAGGACATTTCCAAGTGATGTGTTGAAAGTGCTGTCTGGTTCAACTTGTTCTTTATAGTAGAATCCAAGGAGGGAGAAATAAATTGAGGAAATAGCTATTAAAGAGAAAGGAACCAGGCCTAGATGATTCCTAAAATGCCCAGCCTCTCCAGGCATCAAAAGAATGCTAAAAATAAAAAAAAAAATCACTGACAAAAACACAATACAGAAAAAAGATGACCTTTAAAAAAAAAAAAAGATTTTATTTATTTGAGAGAGAGAAAGAGAACGAGTGTGAGGAGGAAGTGGGGGGAGGAGAGGGATAAGCTGACTCCACACTGAGAATGAAGCCCCATGCAGGGGCTCTATCTTACAACTCTGAGATCATGACCTGAGCCAAAATCAAGAGTTGGAGGTTTAACTGACTGAGCCACCCAGGCACCCCAAAAGAGGACCTTCTCATAAAATTTCAGAAAGGTCAAAGGCTAAGGATTTAGTCACACATAAGACCCTTTCAATATTTTAAGGGCCTCCAGTAAACTTTAGAGTTGTACCTTAGTCATCTCAGCAGGAGGAAAAAACAGAAAAAGGATGATTTCATTTCTTGAAAAACCTGCCAGTGTAGCTTTTGTCTAATGTAGTGAATTCCTCTGAAATCCACTCCAAGCCCAGAGTTTGAGAAAATTGTTTCAGCATAAACACTATTAGTTTGAACAACAATAACAAAAAAAAAAAAGAAAAAAAAAAAAAAACCCAGAAGGAATATAAAATGGAAAGAGGCTGTTAGACTCCTCCCAAATGCCACTGGCAGAAAGAAGTCTGATAAAACTAACTGCAAACATATGCTTCCTTCCTAGAAAAGGAAGAATGTTTCAGAAGGTGGAACCAAGGCTAGAGGGTAGAATTGAGAGCCATGAAGTTCTGTTCCTAGGCTTTGAAGCCTAACCAAAACCCAGCTGGAGTCTGTCAACATGGATTTCAGAACTGTTATGGCCCAGTGACTCCTTTTTTAACTTTCCATTCTGTCCTTGCCTGTTTTGAACCATAATCTCTACAATATTATCCCACACCTGGACCACCATTTTATGTTGGGACACTCTTTAATTTGACAGGTTCACAGATGACACACAAGAGCCTCACTTACATCTAATTTAGATGATTTAAATAAGATTTTGGACTTTGAGCTGATGCTTTAATAGGAAAAGAACCCTGGGAACCATGGGAACAGGTGGATTTTGCTTCTGTGTATGTAAGGGGTGGGGTGGCATGAATACTTCGGGCCCAGAAGGTAGACTGTGGTAGGCAGAATTCTGAGGTGGCACCCAGGATTCTTGCCCCTCTGGTATACCAGAACTGTATAATCCCCTCTCCTTGAGTGTGGGCCAGACCTATCAGTATCAAAGGATAACCAGTTGATTAGGTTATGCTGAAGAAGACTCTATTGGAGTAGATTTCAAAGGGATTCAAAGACAGGGAGATTTCTCCTGCTGGCTCTGATGAAGCAAACAACCAAGTTCTGAACTGCCTGTGGAGGGGACCGAGTGTCAAGGACCTGAGAGTAATAAGACATGTAAGAAGATACGAACTTTAGACTATAGCTATAAAGGAACTGAATCCTGCCAACCACCAGTGACCTTGGAAGAAGACCCCAAGCCTCAGATAAGGCTAGCCCTGGCAAACACCTTGATTTCAGTCTGATGTGATCCTGAGCAAAGGACCCAGTTAACTTGTACCTGGACTCCTGACCCACAGGAACTGTAGAATTATAAATTATGCTGTCTGAAGCTACTAATCTTGTGGTAATTTGTTATACAGCAATAGAAAACTAATACTTCCACATATAGATTTTGAAAAAAATTTAACACAGTAAGCTCTCTTCCTACACTTCTAAGGTTCTCTGGTTAATATTTTCGGGCCATTAAAAAGGATCTATAAAAAAGGAAATATTCTGAATAAATTCATCACTGTCTTTTTCAAACTTGAAGACCTCAAGCTTCTTACAAACCCATCACTTCATGTTTTAATTGACAAAGCAATTTGCACTGAGGTGCCTTTTATAATATTGTTTGGGATGTAATGTTAGATGGTCCAGAAAGGTTGACCAAAGCTCATGCTACTCCAAAGTGAAGTACTAACAGAAGTAAGACAGTGACAGTCTATTAAAGAGATACCTGCTACTTTGCTGATTTTCCACCATTTAGCATTCTTATAATCAAGCAGTATATCCATTTATGATCTAACTGATAAAAAGCTGGCTATTAGAGATGTTAGAAGGCAGAAGGGAACAAAAGCTACCTATTCAGCAAATATTAGAATATTAAATGTGAAAGTGATGTCTAACTTTTCTTGTCCCTTCTTGGAAAAATACTAAATCTAAAAGGTTTGGGTAGGGCAGCCCAGGTGGCTCAGTGGTTTAGCACAGCCTTCAGCTTAGGGCCTGATCCTGGAGACCCAGGATTGAGTCCCACATTGGGCTCCCTGCATGGGGCCTGCTTCTCCCTCTGCTTGTGTCTCTGCGCCTCAATCTCTCTCTCTCTCTCTGAACTAATGAATTTAATTTCAAACCATGAGGTTTGGCTTCCTCTCTTATTCTTTGGCAATCCAACTAACTCTTTAAGAATGATTTTCTCAAGGTATAGTTTGTATATCTACTATTTTAATTAATTACATGGTTCTCTTGTAACTGTCATAAATAAGAATGACTAAATATGCAAAACAATGGAAACCTTTTTATATAAGAGAAAGGAATTCTGGCTTATAGACAAATGACAAAATCACTTTGGGTAAATTATTCAAATTTACTGTTAATATATTACAGATCAGAACTGGAATCATGTGCTCCACTACAATTCATTTGTCAAAAGTCTGACTTTAATTTCTGATTGCACCACATCATCTTTTCTAACTCTAATCAATGCTGCTCAGTGTGACATATAATCTCCATCCATTCTCATAAAGCTAGTGTTCTCTATATCCAGTTTTTATTGGAGAATGCACCTGCTACCAAGACTTCACCAATCGTATTAGGTCAGATTATTCCTAAATCTAGCTCCAGCCTTGAGATAGCCTTGTTCTAAATACTAGATTATCAATTTTAACTATGTGTTGCCCCATTTTTCCCCTGGATATACACTGTCCTCTGGCGTCAAATTCAATAAACCTAAAGCCTAAAACAATCTTTTTCTCCAAATTAGCCACTCTAACTATTCCAAACAGATTAATAGGATCACTTTTCCTCCAGCTGCCAGGTTTAATGTCCCACTTCTTTATCTTCATTTTTTCTCCCTTTCCCCTTCATCTTGTCACCAAAACTGTTGCTTATTCACTCTAAATTTGTCCCACATTAATTTTTCTTTCAAGTCTCATTTTTCCTACTATTCATTCTTTCCCCTTATTTTGTATGTATACATATGTTTGAATTTTTAAAAAAAATAGTGATTATTCTGTAAATATGCTTCTATGATTTGTTTCTTCACTCTAAAATATTTTGTGAGAGTCTTCCATGTTCATGTGTGTTACTTATTCACTTTTTACTACTGATTAGGATCCCATTGTTGGGATTTGGATCATTTCTAGTTTTTTGCTAACAAAAATAATGTTGCTATGAACATTTTGTATGCATAATAATTGAGTAGATTTTGGGTCATACAGTGTCATCTTTGACACTTTGATGAGCCAAGTTTCTTTTCAAAGTGATTTTACCACCTTATACTCTAACAAGTAGCATAAATGTCAGTACTAGGTATTGACAGGGTTTGTATCAAACTCACAGGTATGAAATAGTATCATGTTATAATTTTAATTTACATTTTTATAATTATTAATTGGGTTGAACATTAAGCTTCTACATTTAGTTACTACATAATTTGCTAGGGTAGCCATAACAATACCACCAACAGGGTATATCTTCAACACTAGAAACTTATTTTCTCACAGTTCTGGAGGTCAGAAGTCCAAAATCAAAGTGCTGGCAGAATTAGTTTCTTCTGAGGCCTCTCTCCTTGGCTTGTAGATGGGTGTCCGTCTTCTCCCTATGTTTTCAAATGATCTTTTGTCTGTCTCCTAATTGTCTCTTCTCATAAGGACACCAGTCACACTGATTGAAGGGCCACCTTGAACCCAGTTTTAACTGAATTACATTTTAAAGATCTTATCTCCAAAGCCAGTGACATCCTAAGGTACCACTAGCTCTGTAATTTTTGGCAAATTAGTATCTCTAGGTTCAGTTCTCTTCTCAAAACAAATTATTTACCGTTCCTATCTCATAGAAAGTTAGCAAAAATGAAATAAGATGCATATGGAGTTCTTGGTTCAGGGCCTGATATAGAATATCAAATCAATAATTGTTATTCATCATCATCGTTCTCAAGTAACATAGAGAAGTCATACAATATAAGAGCATGTGGATTTAGTTATCCGGATGTCATAGGTAACTTTATTAAAAGAAGTTTTAGCCATGTAGGAGAGAAGGCAAATTGATGTGGAGCAGAAAGGAAAAAGAATCTTAAGGGTTGACCTCTTTCTAGAAGTTTGGTTGGTAATCAAAGGAATAGAGTTAGGATGACAAATTTCAAAGTGAGGGTTGATCTTTTAATTTTAAATATTTAAGAGACTAAGCTTGGGTGGCTTAGTCAGTTAAGCCTCTACCTTTGGCTTATGTCATGATGCCAGGGTCCTGGGATCCAGCCCCTCACTGGGCTCCCTGCTCAGCAGGGAGTCCGCTTTTCCCTCATCCTCTGCCCCTCCCCCCCACTCACATGCTCATTCTTTCTCAAATAAAAAAATAAAATCTTAATAAACAAGTAAACATTTAAGGGACTTCATGTTTCTATGCTGAGGGAAAGAGCCAGTAAAGAGGTTGAAGGTACAGGAGGAGGTGGGCAACCAATAGGGAAGGTTATGAAGGTGGAGTGATTACCCTTCACATGCTTCATCAGGTCCACTAAAGTCAAGATACAGAAGCACATGTGCAGTTGGTAATAAGCTAGGTGGAGGACTCTTGCCTAAAAGTCTTATGAACTGAGTGAAGCAGTCCTTGTGATCTGTTTCAAAATACTTATTACATATGTCTATTTGCTTGCATACTGCAAAGACTGACTTTCTTTCAGTGTGTATTCGGGAATCTGCAGTTCTGCAGCTAATTCTCATACACAGTAATGTTAAAGAATCACTGCACTAATCAGGATAAAACCAGCACGCAATTCTAATAATGCCTATGATCATTTTGATATTAATTCTAAAAGGGGAGCAATGTCAGATGTTCTTTATTACTCAGAGATCAGCCTGTTGAGTACTTCCTTACCATGCTTATCCTTGATATCTAGCAACTGGAGGCTCTTGAACTAACTCATAAATAAAAGAGCTATTTTAAATGGTACTCTTTCAATGTAGAAAACTAGAAAACTAACCAAAGCACAGGGACTGCTGGAGTTGCAGTATATAGCTATAGAATCATATATCAACTTATAATGAGAATACTGGCCCTGGATATTCTCTTGCTTGGCTGCCCCCTAGAACCAGAGTCAGACCTTCAGCTTTTCCTGGGTGCACTTAGCAGCCAATGAATAAGAACAGAGAAGCCAAAAGTTTGCTTGGTGGATATGATAAAAGAACATGAGTTGAGACTTGTAAGGAGTTACTGAAGGGGTGGACCACGGAGTCTAGGCTAGATGAAAAAGATAATAAAGGTAGAAGAGAGTCAAATAGATTAGGAAAAAATGGAATGAGCTATCAACAAGATTATTTAACCATTCATTTATTTAAATATTTATTAAAACTTTATTGTGTGCTAGGCATTGGTAGGTGCTGTGTTTTTAGTCATTCAACCAACAAATATTTATTGAGTACTCACTATAAGCCAAATACTCTTTTAGACACTAAGGATACAATAGTGAGCAAACCAGACGAAAACATTGGGGTCCAAGGAGTTTACATTTATTACAAGAGAGAGATAATAAATAAGGAAATAAAAGATCATATGGTGATTAACGCTATAGAGGAAAATAACTCCAGAAGGAGGGCTAGTGAATAGCAGGGAGGTTAAAAAGTATACATTTAAAATAAAATATTCAAGGAAGTCCTTGCTGAATTTGTCACTTGAGCAAAGATCTGAAAGAGCTAAGAGATTAAGCCATGCAGGTATCTAGGAAAGAATATTCTAAGCAGAAAGTAAAAAAATCTTGAGGCAGAAGAATGTCCCAGGAATACCAAGGAGAAACAGTGAATAAAAGGAAGAAAAATATAAGATAAATTACATAGGGTCTTTCAGGTCAGTGAAAAACAATGCTGGCACACACACTGAAATGGAAACCTCACTGGAAGGTTTTGAGGAAAGACTGATCTGACCTATTTTAAAAGGATCACTCTGGCTGCTGTTCTGAGAATAGACTATAGAAGTGCAAGGGTAGAAACAATTAGGAGGCTGTAGCAATAATCCAGGCAAGAACTACTGGGCTTGGCCCAAATGGTAGCTATGGGACAGGTGAGAAGAAATCAGATTTTGGAACTATCCTGAAGGAAGGCCAAAATGATTTGCCGATATGGATGGCTCTTTGCCCCGAGACATTGGCAGGATGGAGTTAACATTAACTAAGATGGAAAAGACATGTGAGGAATTGATTTGAAGAAGTTTCAGAGTTCAATTCTGTACCTGTTAACTTTGTGATGTTGATTGGACATTCAGTGAAGATGTCAAGTAAACAGCTTGATATGAGTCTGAAGTTTATGGGAGAAGTCTGGGATAAAGTTATACATTTAGATATTTTCAGCAGATAGATGGCATTTCAAAGCGCTGAGATTCACGAGATCTCTAAGGCAGTACATTCAGATAGAGGAGATACCCAAGGACAGAAGAATGGTAGGAAAAAGCGACTGAGTACAAATGGTTTACCTGAAGCACACCTCTTCTAGAGATCCCCGGTTATCTCAGAATGGGTTTGGTTTTTCAAACTGTATTTGTTCAAATCAGGATCTAAAGAATCTATACATTGCATATCTCTTTTAATCTGAAATATTAATCCCTTAGTTATATTATGCTATTGATTTGTTGAACAAACTGATTATACTCTTAAAGTCCTCTTTTTTCACTCATTTTAAGCCCTAGACACCCATCATTAGAAACAGATGAATTACATTCACAGCAAATAGGTAAGGTTTTTCTAGCCTTCCTTTGCTTACTTTAAAAAGGATTTTATGTATTTAGTTATTACTCTAAGACTGTCTATAAGCCTGCATTCTGTATTTTTTTTTCAAAACCACAGTTTGTTTTTGAAGAGGTACTTTATTAGCATTAGAAAAAAAAACTAAGCTAAAATAAATGATAAAGAATACTTATAGTTTATGTTCAGACTGGTCTATAGGGTATTATGGAATAGGGCAACTGCCCTAGTTTTCACACTGTACCAGTCTAAAAATAAATTCAACAGGATTATACTATGTTGTATGGTAATTACCCAATGCGCAATCCAGAAGGAAGAAAAAATGACTAAATGACAGGTTTGCAATATTAACTCAACCTTTTGGAGACAAAGCAAAAATTTTAAGAAGGAATAGTGTTTCTTTACACTTCTGTCTGTTATGAATTCCACTGTAAATGATAAACTACAGAACTTATAAGGTCAATTAAAATGTATTGAGGAGGGTGCCAAGCTGGCTAGCGCATAAAGCATGTGACTCCATCTCCCAGTTAAGTTTGAGTCTCACATTGGGTATAGATTGCTTTAAAAAAAAAACATCTGAAAAAAATGTATTAAGGACAGAACTATGTCTAATATTGATAGTTGGATTATTAACGACGGACTGTTTATTAGAAAAAGGAGGAAGGAAAGAAGAGGGAGAGGGATGGGGGAGAAAAAGATAAGTGACCAAGGAACAGCATCAAAAGAATGAGAGAAAAAGAAGAAAAAAAAAAAAAAAACTCTAGTTTCACTTTAGTTCTTATGTTTATTTATGTGTATAGGTTCCCAACCATTTATATGAAACTCTGGACCAGCTATATTTTAATGAGAGTTTCTTTGATTTTAGAAAACTAATGACATTCTAATATTGTATGTTATGAAACATTTACAGCAAAGGTCTGGATTAGCATCCAGTAGCTAACATTACATTAATTACAGCTAACATTAATCCAGTAGCTAACATTAATTAATAACATTACATTAACATTAACATTTCTGTGGCAAACTGACAAATACTCGCACCAAGCAAGATAAATAAAAACTATAAATAGTTTCAAGTCAAGTCAGGTTTTGTCACCAAAAAAGCTCAGGTCAGTTTTACCTTCAAGTAAGTCACAAAAATGTTTTTGCTTTTTCTGGAACTGCAAAAAAGGGGTTGTGAACATAAATTTCATTAAAGAGGCTCACTAACTATAAGAATTTCTATTATCTTAGGGAACACTTTGGCATAATTCTAGGGACTGGAGAGTGGACTTGAACCCAATTAAAATTTACATGGTAAAGTCAAGATTATATTAAGGACTATTTATTTTTACAGGGGGCTTAAAATTTTTTAAAAATTAAATGTTCCATTGCCTATTATGAATGTAAGAGTTTCTGGTCCATTAATTGTTAAAATGATCATACCCCTAACAAAGGACTTTCTATTTACACTCATAGCTAGTAGTGTAAATGCCGCATGTATACCCCAGAGGCCAAGCTTTGTCTGCCTTTTGAATATAAAAAATTCAACAAGCCAGTGTGAGAAACTGGAAATACAAGATGCAGTCAGAGGTAGTGGGTAGGCTACATGAAAGAAGGTAACATTGTAAATCTGGGTTTCGCTGATAAATAGGAGAGGCTTCCAGAGACTATAAATATGTAAACAAAAGAGGGAAATCCTCAACAGTAATCAATTAGTTATAAACACTCAGGTAATTAGAGGGAAGAAGCGCTGGGGTTACAAAGTAGTAATAACTATTTGACAATTATTTCTAAACTCACTTCCAAAATAGTGACCTTTATCTGTTTGAGAAGATCTAAGGGTATCTGCAGATGGCTAGGTCTCCAGTAATCTGGGTTGCAGAAACAAGACTTAAACACAGGCATCTGATTAATGAGCATAGTGGTGAGTTAATTATGTTGTGTTTATTACTGAAGGAGAATGTGACTCAGTACATATGAACACTATAATTCAAAGAATGTGACGCTTAGTATTTTCTGAGTTTTGTTATTTAGATTATAGCACATGTAATACCATGACATCTTAGCCTAAATGGATGGAAACCCTCAAAATTATATGTTGTATTATATAAATAAAATATTCCATAAATCTAAATGGATGAGGTATTTGGGCATGTTCTCAACTTTTAGCTCTTCCTGGAACAGTTCCACTTTCAATTTTATAGGTATTAGGGCACTACACAAATACCACAAAAGATCATTCCAACACAGGGCTCAAGAGGTATAGTTTTCTTTTTAAAGTTCTTCATTTCCAAAGACCTATTTGAACCTGGACTTTGGTTAAAGAGACTTAATTTTGTGACATGTTCTATCTAGAACAAACTCTGTATTATTGACACTGTTTTAAAATGAAGTATGCTTATTCTCTTCAATCCTATTGTAAGAACTTCACAAGTTATAGAATCTATTTCTCTCCCTGAGGTCAAACTGCAAACAAACAAAACCAAACCAAACAAACAAAATGAGAAAGGTTTCACTTTTGAGTTGAGCTAATTGGCAGACTCAGTATATTATCAGGAGAGTAAGCTTTGTAACAGTTCTGTTCAGTAACACAGGAAAGTACTGTATTATCTCAACAATTCCATGAGGTAGGTACTACGATTATTTCATGTTACAAATGAGGAGCTGAGGCACAGAGATTAAATAATTGGCCCAGGATTATACAGCTAGTACACTGGGGAGCTGGGATACGAACTTAATTAAGCACTATGAGTATCTTCATCTCATAATGGGGATTGTTGAATTAGTACATGCAATAGTCTTTGAACATGTGCCTGGCACATAATAATTGCTTAATATATGTTAGCTATCATTATTAAAAATTAGATTACTGAGACTTCAGTCAAGAAATTAAAAAAACAAAAAAAAACCAAAAAAACCCTCCTGGATTTTTCAATCTTTCTGGTAGCTCACAGCTGGAAATTGGATAAAGAAAGGGGGAATTAGGTTGCAGTTTTACAAGGAAACTAGCCTGAGATACACTTAACTACAGATGAAGAAAGAAAATTCAGTCTTTGATCTTTTAAATATTTAATACAAGGGTAAATCTTAACATAAAGAAGAAAAAAGGCATTGCTGGCTGTTTTAGTAAGCAAACATGCTGAAACTCCATTAAAATACAGATACTGAAGAGACAATTCCGGAAGCCTTCCGTATCCTTGAGGCCCTTCTCTTCCTAGGAGTGGAAAGGGGACAGTGGAGAAGAGACCCAAATACAACTCCTATCACCATATTACATCTCCATATTTCTAAATGTCTTTTCTACATCTCTTGATTATTACATTTGGCTTACAGTGGGGCTTTTTTTTTTTTTTTTTTTTAAGATTTTACTTATTTGAGAGAGAGAGTGAATGAGAGACAGAGAGAGAGACCATGAGGAGGGGAATGGGCAGAGGGACAAGCAGACTTCCTGCTAATAAGCAGGGTGCTTGCCACTGGATCCCAGGGTGGCTAAATCCCAGAGCAGCTTGATCCCAGGATTTTAAATCCCAGGACTCTGGGATCATGACCTGAGCCAAGAGGCAGACGCTTAACCGACTGAGCCAGCCAGACACCCACCCCTATGGTGGGGCTTTTGTAAGAGTAATACTTATGAGAGAATTTCTGTAGCTAAATTTTAGAAAACTGAATTCCACAATAAGCAAGTTACTGTTTTTAATTATGCTTCAATACTTCTGATTAGGTCATGGAAAAAGTTCCAGTTTAGTGCTTGTTTTACTTGCTAATCTCCCTTTTAGCAAACAGAGACATGTCCTGAGCTTGAAACCTTGCTGCACAGGCAGGCCACCCTATCATAGCTGACATTTCATAACATAATTATGTTTCACATATCAAAATGGTATTGACTTTTGCACTTACCTTCCACTAATGGGGCATTTTACTGGTTTTCCGTGTAAGAAAATAATATTGATCTAAGATTTCCTTTTTAAACAAATTCAAGCAGGAAAATGAAATATTTTTTAAAATATTAAGTAAATGACATTAGGATGTAGCAAAGATTATAGTATGTGGTATATTATACTTCCCATCAAACAAATAAAGACTGGAAGTACAAGCTAATTCTACTCTTAAGAGAAAATGAAGATGATTCAGTAATGGGCTCATTAACATTTAATGGCTATTTGTCCAGGGAAATAGACCAAAAGCATTCTAGAACTTTTTTCTCCAAATTTCATGACCCATGACTGTACATCAGAATTTCATGTCTACATAGACAACATTGCTGATATAATGAAACATACACTATACCTCAATTAAATTTAATATTCCAATTAGAGGGACGCCTGGGTGGTTCAGTGGTTTAGCGCCTGCCTTCAGCCCAGGGTGTGACCCTGGAGACCTGGGATCGAGTCCCACATCGGGCTCCCTGCACGGAGCCTGCTTCTCTCTCTGCCGATGTCTCTGACTCTCTCTCTCTGTCTCTCATGAATAAATAAAATAAAATCGTAAAAAAAAAAAAAAAAAAAACATTCCAATTAGGTCACAAGATGTGTTTATATATTTTTTATATTTTCCAATTTAACAAAAGAAATAGTATTTTTTAATGCTTTTCCCTAAATCAATTCATAATTCACTCTCCTTTCAAGTGAGTCTAGTTTCAGGCTAGCCAATTTCAACATTACAGAGAGAACTGGGGGTAAGGGGGCACACAGAGTAAAGCAGATTTAATTATATTGATTTGCCCCATTGTGTAGCTAAAAGGTAATTCTTCCTAATTCCCTCTGTGAGGCAAAGGGTAAGAAATGGGAGAGGAAGAACTTGAAAAAAATTTCCTTCATATTTAGTATTCTAATTCCCCGTAGTCATTTTTTTTTCTTAAGATTTTATTTATTTATTCCTGAGACACACAGAAAGAGAGGCAGACTCAGAAAAGCAGGCTCCCTGCGGAAAGCCCAACGCGGGACTTGATCCCAGGACCCTGGGATCACACCCTGTGCCAAAGGCAGATGCTCAACCACCTAGCCACCCGGGTATTCCCTCCCTGTACTCTTTTCTAATTATGCCACATAAGATATATATCTGGATTTTCTTCCCCATAATTAAAAATATGGATTCATCAAACAATGAGTACATGATCAAGGCTTGGAGTATCTTGAATTATTTTAATGCTTTTCAAAATATAAACAAAAAAATTATATTCCGTATATAGTTTCAACTTTCATTGATTGATGTTAAATATTCCTTAAAATACTAACAATTTTTATTTATCTTTTTGAGATAGTGAGAGAGCAAGCATATGAGCTGGGGGAGGGGTAAAGGGAGAGGAAGAGAGAGAATCTTAAGCAGGCTCCAGCATGGACCCCAATGTGGGAGGGGCTCAATCTTAGCACCCTGAGAGATTATGACCTGAGTCCAAATCAAGAGTCAGACAGCTAACCTACTGGGCCACCCAGGCACCCCCAAATACTAATAATTCATTGGGATTTAAAAAATAAAAACTGAAGCACTAACCTTGATACATATTAAATCTTTCAATTCATATCCTTGTTTCCAGTGACACATCCCACTTATGGTCCCCTTCTAACCTACTGTTTCTGAATCCTAGGCGTCTCCAGGGTTCTGTGGGACAAAATGGGTCACTCTTTTCTATCCCATTCTGTATATTTTCTGCACTTGATTTCTTTTACTTTGATTCCTCAGGTACTTTTGTTCCTTACTATCATTTAAAAATTCTGAAACTGGGCAGCACGGTGGCTCAGCGGTTTAGCGCTGCCTTCAGCCCAGGGCCTGATCCTGGAGACCCGGGATCGAGCCCCTGCATGGTGCCTGCTTCTCCCTCTGCCTGTGTCTCTGCCTCTCTCTGTGTCTCTCATGAATAAATAAATAAAATCTTTTAAAAAAAATTCTGAAACTTCTACAAACAGGTGGTCCCTGTTGGTTCACTTTGTTTTTAAGAAACAATCTGAGCAATTTTATTTGTTAATTAAATGAAAATTTCTGTAGCTTTATTGATATATAACTTAATGTCTTCTTTATCCATTCTTTTTTATTCATTCATCAGTTGATAGACACATTGTTTCATTGTGTTGCTGTTATAGATAATGCTGAAATGAATATGGGAGTGCAGATATCTCAAGATTATGTTTTCACTTCCTTTAGATATGTAACTAGAAGTGGGATTGCTAAATAATATAACAGTTTTAACTTTTGGAGGAAATTCCACACTGTTTTCCTTAGTGACTGTACCAATTTACAGTCCCACCAACAGTGCACAAGGGTTCCCCTTTCAACACATCTTTGCCAGCCAAAACTTATTGTTTGTCTTTTTTGATGTTTTACTTTTTATTGTGAGTTTGTAGCATTTAAAAAGCAAAGACTTAGGAAATTAAGCTGATAAATGTGCTCAATCCACTTAAATTGGAAGTTTAAATACTTTTCTAATGTAATTTACACACTAAATAATTACATATCCTCATTTATAGGTAAAGTACATAGTATATAGACTTAATTATTGTAGGGTAACTTCTAAACAGAGAAATTGATCATTTGAACTTTTTTAAAAAAGATTTTATTTATTTGAGATAGAGAGAGGGAGTACATATGAGCAGGGGGAGGGGCAGAAGGAGAGGGAGAAGCAGGTCCCCCTGCTGAGCAAGGAGCCCCATGTGGGGCTTAATCTCAGGACCCTAGGATCCTGACCTGTGCAGAAGGCAGCTGCTTAACCGACTGAGCTACCCAGGCACCCCTGAAAATTTTTTTTTTAAATGAGGAAGCTCCATGTTGCCAATTTTTTTTAAAGATTTCATTTATATTCATGAGAGACACAGAGAGAGGCAGAGACATACGCAGAGGAAGAAGCAAGTTCCCTGTAGGGAGCCCAAAGCAGGACTTGATCCCCAGACCCAGAATCACGCCCTGAGCTAAAGGCAGACGCTCAACAGCTGAACCACCCAGATGTCCCCATGTTGCCAAATTTAATGATCTTCATCTTATAATCAATCTGCAACAGACATGTCATTTCTCACATTCAAAACTAAATTCTTGATTTCAACTACTAAACCTCTCCTCCAGTGTTTCTCATCTTGAAATGGAACTGAGCCACAATCTTTAGAATGACTTCTCTTTCCCTCATATCCCATATCTAATCTGTTAGAAAATACTATTGATAGCTCTAATTTTAAAATATGTCTTAAATCTATCTGACAAGTCTCATGACCTCTATTCCTATCCTACAATCTTGGCTACTATATATTGTCCAGAACAGTGCTGTCCAATCAAACTTTCTGTGATGATGGATATATCCTATATTTGTCCTGTTTAGTATGATGAAGTTAGTAGCCACATTTGGTTATGGAGCCCTTGAAATCTGGCTAGTACAAGAGAGGAACTGAATTTTTAATTTTTTAAACCTTTTTTATTTATTTATGAAAGACACAGAGAGAGAGGCAGAGACACAGGCAGAGGGAGAAGCAGGCTCCATGCAGGAAGCCCGATGTGGGACTCGATCTGGGACTCCAGGATCACGCCCTGGGCCAAAGGCAGATGCTCAACCATTGACCCACCCAGGCGTCCCTGAATTTTAAAATTTTACTATATTTTAGGGGTATCTAGGGTGGCTCAGTTGGTTAAGCATCTGATCTTGATTTCAGCTCAGGTCTTGATCTCAGGATCATGAGTTCCAGTCTCAATAAACAGTTATGGAATCACTGAATAAACTTAAATCTTTAAAAAAAAAAAAAACACTTACTTAATTTTAATTAATTTAAATGATCACATAGAACTTGTGGCACCTGCACTGAACACTAGAAGTCTAGAAGACTGTAACAGTATGGTTATAATGGGTCTCTTTGCTTCCTCCTTTACCCACTTTATTCCAATACAGTAGGTATAGCGATCCTCTTTAAACGTAGTTCTAATCATGTCATTCTTCTGCTTCATGGTTTCCCATCTCACTTAGAATGAAATCTCAGCTTCTACTTAGTTTTATAGCTCCCTACATAATTTTTCTTCAGGCTATGTCTCCACCTCAACTACTCTCTCACTTTCAGTCCTGACATACTCAATTCTAGCCACAGTGACTCAAGTCCTTGCATTTGTCTATAACACTCCTGTCTAATCTATCTACAAGGCTGAGCCTCCTCCCTTTATTCAGTCCTTGACCAATTACCTCACAGAAAGGTGTTCCTTGAGCATCCAATCTAAAATAACATTACCTCCTAACTCTCTTTCATGTCTTTATCCAATTATATAATACAACATTTATAATACCTAACAATCTATTATAGATTTAATCTTTACTGAATGTCTCTCACAGCAAAATGTAAAACTCATTAGGACAGATATTTTGTCTCTGTTGTTAACTGGTGTATCCCCACGTGCCCATGACAGTGTCTGACACACAGTGGATTCTCAATAAATATTTACGGAATGACTGAATAAACTTAAATCTCATTTACCCTCTCTTAGTCTCACATTTATATAACAAATGTTTGTTCAGTGCTCATTATTTATAAGGCACTGCATCAGACAATGTGGGGAATTTAAATTGATAGCAGCCCAGACCTTGTAAGTTGGATTACCACTGGAAAAATCTTAAAGTTCCTTAAATCCTAAAATGCTGATTCTATGACTTCAACTGGAATTAGTTGGGGCTGTTTCTCATGAGGATAATAATAGGAATATAGAGCATGTCTATCCTCTAATATTAAAACATTTGCCATCTGGAAGGAGTAATCTTTTTGCAGTATTCCTAACAGAATGCAGAAATGTGACTGAGTTAAAATTAGATAGTTTTCAGTTCAATACACAGACTTTCTAACAATACTGAAAAATTCTTGAGGTAGTATCCTGAAATGGTCAAGCAGAGGGAAATAGCCATATGTAGGGGACGACATATTTTCCTTTATTAGGAGAGTGGAGTGGCCTTCAGTGACTTCTAACATATTTTCCAAGTCCAACATTATATTGACTGTACAACGCTATAATGAATGCAATTAATATATCAGCCATTTACTGACATGTTGCTTCCTGTTTGTTCCAAGTAATAAGTCCCAAAGCTCACAGACAGCAAGGAATGAAAATGAGTCAGAGTTAACATACAAATATTCTGTTGAATAGTTAAAGAATACTTGTACCTGTATTTTAGAAATATATCCAACTAATAGGTTGAATCATATGAAATTGATCATAGTTGACCATTTTTATGGTTCAACTTAAAAACTTGCCAGATTTGGGCAGCCCAGGTGGCTCAGCAGTTTAGCACCACCTTCGCCCAGGGCATGATCCTGGAGACCCAGGATTAAATCCCATGTTGGGCTCCCTGCATGGAGCCTGCTTCTCCCTCTACCTGTGTCTCTGCCCCTCTCTCTCTCTCTCTCTCTCTCTCTCTCTCTGTGTGTGTCTGTCATGAATATATGAATAAAATCTTAAAAAAAAAAAAACTTGCCAGATTTGAGTACCACAGTTCCAATGTTATTTCTGCATCAGTGCTATTAGAGTCGGCCATAATTTAAAGATATTTGGTTAAGAAAAACAAAATAATTCGGTAACGTCTTCATCTAAAATTTCACTTAGACCAACAAAATAGAAGTCCTTAGTTCCAATCAGCAGACCATAAGAGAGTTGGTCTTAAAATCTACAACTAATAGGTCAATTAATTCTTAAGATCTTTTTTTTTTTAATTCTTAAGATCTTAAAAAAAAAAAAGCTGGGATCCCTGGGTGGCGCAGCGGTTTGGCGCCTGCCTTTGGCCCAGGGCGCGATCCTGGAGACCCGGGATCGAATCCCACATCGGGCCCCCGGTGCATGGAGCCTGCTTCTCCCTCTGCCTGTGTCTCTGCCTCTCTCTCTCTCTCTCTCTCTCTCTGTGACTATCATGAATAAATAAAAAAAAAAAAAAAAAAAGCTAAAACAAATTGTGTACTAAAATATGTGGTAGTACTAAACATGTAGCGCAGTAGCAGATTCAAACTTATTAGTGAATAATCAGAATCTGGATGACAATCTCTCACTTCCATTTGCAGTTACATTTTAGGCAATCAGTGCAATTATAGTCCTACCAGGTTTTTTCTTCATTCAAAAACCAAGCATAGTTTTTAAGCCTGCTCTTTTATGAAGGGCATTTCAATGTTCTTAAACCTAAATCTATACCTTAGCAGTCTAATGTTAGAGATATTTCCAAAATTAGTAATACTATAATTGGCACCATTCATTCAATACCAAGGTTTTTGGATAAGCAAGTTGTACATTCTCTATTATAAGACTATTTTGTTAAAAAAAAAAAAGACTATTTTAAATCCATAGCCAAAAAAATAAACAAACAAACAAATAAATAAATAAATCCATAGCCAACACAGAACAATTTTCATATCAGGAAATGAATTCTGATGGGGGTTTTTCATTGTTAAGGCCCAAAGTGATTAAATTTATCTGATAATTCGAACTAATTTTTTACTGGAATTGACTAATTGACCATGACAAAAGTATTCTGGCAAAGGCAAAGGGAATACTTAAAAGTCAAACTAAAAATGACTTCATTGAAAAATAATGAAAATTCTTATGATAAATAAGGTGGTTCTTTTTGAAGAACAGTGTCTCATCATTTTGGAAAAGTAATCACCAATAGTGTAGACAAAAACCCATATGAAAATAAAACTGCACTATAATACAGAAAATTTCATTTAAACTACTGAGTCAAACTAAAGAGCAATTTAGAGTGTGGTTACTTTGTTTTGTTTATAAATGAGAGTACTCTAGAATTGTTTTCCTGTTCAGCTTATTAATAAAGATTTCATCTTAAACAATGTTTACAAATCTGTCATATATTAGATTACAACAAAAACTACTCTGAATAGCTGAAAATTCGCTATGATCATTCATACTAAAAGTAAATGGTCTTGGTACTTAACTTTTCCTTGCCATGAATCTCTTAGTGTCTTAACCTTAAAAATAGTAGAATTGACAACTATGAATTTAAAAAATATTCAGCTTCCTAACACTCTCCCCCAACCACTCTTCTTCCTTGTTGGCAAAATCTGTCTTCCACTGCGGGGAATGGAAATACTAGATAGTTCTCAGCCTCCTGCAGTTAGGAAGGATATAGGCAGCAACCCAATCTAGCTAACTATACTGAAACACCATCTAGTGAAAGGGAAACCAGGAAAAACTTTCATCCCTAATAAAAAGATACATGAAAGAAATGGTCTTTATTCTTTGTCTAGCTATGCAGAAAAAGAGTTAACATAGCAGGCCTACTGGTGAAGTTGGCCTTTGGCTGGGGTCTGGGAACTTAGATGGTGAGAGGGTTCCCACCATTCCCACAACTTGGAAGAGTGCCTCATTGTGTCTTAACTGTCTGTGCAAACAATGTGGTTTACACTAAATGCGTGCTTTCCTTCTGGGAGTCTGGAATTTTGTACATGCTAGGCAGACAGTACCCACCTGACTAGCCCCCACTAAAAATTTGAGCACCATCTAATGATGGTGAGGGAATTAAGCACATCCTGTGCAACTCCACTGGGAGATGACTCTTCTAAGTATATTCCTGGTTTCCTCTGGCCTTCACCCATTGCCTTTTTCCCTTCGTTGATTTTGTTTAGTACCCTTTTGTTGTGACAAATTTTTTGTGCCGAATCCTGTAAGTTCTCCTAGCAGATCATGGAACTTGGCTTAGTCTTGGGGACCCCCAAAACACTAGCCAGTGGGGTGTCTAAAGGCAGTATCTGGAACTGTAGCAGCTAAATTTACAGCAACTATGAGAGGATTAGCCGTAAGAATTTGAGAGAATATTCGGAAGAAGAGTAGGGAGAAAAAAAAAGTGGGGAGAGGGGAAAGCAAGCAGGAGCAAGCTATGAACCTTATGAAATGAATGACTGAGTTGCTGAATACACCTTTGAAGTTCCTACCTGTAGACATTTATGTTTAACATTTCAAAATTAAGACCTTTTAGCATTTGCAATGGAAATAATCTTTGTAAGTAAATTCCCAAGCTTTCTAAAAAGTGATCATATAAAAGTAAAATAGGGTCATTTAAAAACATTACTCTTTGGATATTTTAAATATTAATTTCTCCAGAAAAGTAAGAAAATAAAAGAAATACAGTTGGAAAAGTTTTCATTTCATGATATCTCTTTAAATAGTAATATCTAAGTTTGGAGAATGACTATATTTCAGTATATTCAGAGCATTATCCATTTCATCTAAGTTATTGAATTAATGGTATAAAATCATTGATAATTTCCCTTTATGATTCTTTTAATAAATGTAGAAGTTGTCATGATGTCACCTCTGTCATTCTTGACACTGGTAATTAGAGTCTTTTCTTCTTCCTGTACAGTCTGGCTAGAAGTTTATACATTTAATAGCTCTTCTCAAACAAGTAATTTCATGTTTCATTAATCATTTTATTTTTTTTCTTGTTTTCTGTTTGTTATCTTCTCTGATCTTTATTCTTCCTTCTACTTACCACTTTGTTCCTTTTTCTAGGCGAAGGCTGGTTTGAGACTTTTTCTACCATTGGCATTTAGTGCTTTAAAATTTCCTCTAAGTCTTGCTTTAGGAGCTTACACCCCACACATTTTGACGTATGTTGATATTTGTATCCAGAACAAAATATTTTCTCATTTCCTCTTTGAGCCATGGGTTCTTTAGAAGTGTCATTTAGTTTTCAAGTAACTGAGGATTTTCCAGAGATGCTTTGTTTCAACCTGAATACATTTAAATGCATTAAAACTTTTTTTATGGGGGTGCCTGGGTGGCTCCGTAGGTTAAGCATCTGCCTTTAGCTTAGGTCATGATCCTAGAGTCCTGAGATCAAGCTTGTGTAGGGCCCCCTGCTCAGCAGGGAGTCTGCTTCTCCCTCTCCTTCTGCCTCTCCCCCCTTCTGCTCTCAAATAAATGAAATCTTAAAAAAACAAAAACAAAAGGATAAAACTTCTTTTATGGCCCAGGATATGAACTTGGTGAATATACTGTACGCACTGTAAGAGAATGTGTATTCTGCTGTTGTTGTGTGAAGTGTTGTATAAATGTTATAAATGTTGTATAAATGCCATCTTAGTTGATTGTGATATTAAAATATTATACCTTATTGACTTTCTACTTATTCTGTCATTTATTGAGAGAAACATATTGAAATCTCCAACTATGTGGATTTCTCAATTTCTCTCACAGTTCTCTTTCTGCTTTCTGTGTATTCTGAAGTTCTATTAGGTGCATAAATGTTTAGACTTGTTACATCTTCTTGATATATTAAACTCACTGCCATTATAAAACAGTATTTTTTCAACCTGGTAAAATTCTTTGTCCTCAGATCAACTTTGTCCGTTATTAATATAGCCAGTTTTCTTTCAATTAGTTTAGTGAACATGCTACATCTTTTCCTGCATATAGTTAGGCCTTAATTTTTTAATCCAATCTGACAAGTTCTGCTATTTAATTGGAGGTTTTAAATAATTTACATTAAATGTCATTATTGATATAATTGGATTTTATTGGGGTTTTTTTGCCTATCTACCCCTTTTTTTCTGTTTGGATTATTAATATTTTTATGATACCATTTTAAATCTTTTGTTGGCTTTTAGCTGTAATTCTTTGTTGTTATTTTATCATTGATAAAGGATTTGTATCGCACATCTTTAACTTATCCACAGTCTACGTCAAGTAATATATCAAAAATATAAGAATCTACATTTGTATATTTCCATTACTCTCCTCCCAATTTGTGATATTGCCATGCATTTCATTTTTACATATTATAACCCCCATACTACATTGTTATTTTTGTTTAAAGTCAATTATTTTTTTTAAAGTTTATTGCACATAAGAAAATATGAGTACCAAAAATAACAATCTTTACCTATAGGTATTTTTTAAAACCATTCCCATGTGATTTCAATATTGTTGTTATTAGCACAAGCCAGGGTACCCAAATTTAAACTTTTTCTACCATTTAGCTGATCTTGTAAGTAAAGTGATAAATATTATAACTGCTTTTTAAAAATGAAAGAGAAAAATTGTTAAATTATTTAGGTTTGTAGTCCAAATATTTAGTGAGAACTGGTTGAAGCAATTCAAGGGTTGGTTCCTGATGATAGAGGCTCATCACTTCCCTGGGATAGAAAAATATGTTTTTCCCCCTTCCATAACTCCAGAAAGCATATTCTGAACTATGTAAAGTTAGAAATAGAGACTTAGATTTCTTGGCTCTCACATCTGCATAAATTTTTTATCTAAAAACTATTAGTGTTAAAAGTGCCAACTTGGATGGCCTTGACCATTCAACTGGAAATAATCTGATACGTGTCAGGAATTAATGACATCTGCCAAGCTGTCTGCTAACTCCCCTTTATTCCTACCTCAACTCTTGATCTCTTTGCACTATATTCACCTGTTCTGTAATAGTTCCTCCTTGATAATTCTAATTATATATTATAATATATTATAAATATATAATATATTTCCTCCTTCCTTGGAAAGGCACTGCAGAAAAATCACAAAGTACCTAAGCTTTAGTTAAGAGTCTGGCAGAATGAATTTAAGTCTCAGCTCCTCCATTTACAGTTATGTAATCTTAAAAAGTTATTTCACCTTCCTAGAACTTACTTTCTTCATTTATAAAAGAAAAACAATAATGGTATTTAATTATAGGGTTGCTAGATAGATAAAATCAAATGTAATAGGTAAAACTCCTTGGTAAGTGGTCAAAATATCATCCATTATTTCATCATTGCATTTTGGGATTTTTTTTAAGTGGGCTTATTAATCTACTTGTGTCAGCCTTTCATCAATTACCTTTTAAAGACACTTAAATAGGGCAGCCCCGGTGGTGCAGCGGTTTAGCACCGCCTGCGGCCCAGGATGTGATCCTGGAGACCCAGGATTGAGTCCCACATCGGGCTCCCTACGTGGAGCCTGCTTCTCCCTCTGCCTGTGTCTCTGCATCTCTTTCTCTCTGTATCTCTCATGAATAAATAAAATCTTAAAAAAAAAAAATAATGAAGACACTTAAATAAGAAAAATAGGGTATATATCATGAATGTAGTTTGCACTTCCAGTGTTCTTCAGTTGACTGTGTAGATCCATTTGGTATCACTTCTCATTTGTCTAAAGGACTTCATTTCTTATAAAGCAGATCTGTGAGTGATGAATTCTTTCAGCTATTACATCTCTGAAAAAGTCTTTATTTCACCTCATTTTTGAAAGATTTTCATTGGGCAGAGATCCAGGTTGACAGTTTCCGTAAAGATGCTGATGTACTGTATTCTTGCTTGCATTATTTCTGACAAGAAATATACTCTCATCCTTATTTTTTCTTTGGCTAACTTTAAGATTTTCTCCTTACCACAGATTTTGAACAATTTGAATATGATGTGCCTTGGAAAATTTTCATGCTGGTGTTCGTTGAGATTCTGAATCTGTTTACAGCTTTCATAAAATCTAGAAAAGTTTCAGCCATTATTAATTAGATTTTTTTTTCATCAGGTCTTCTTTCTCTTCTCTTTTAGGGATCAAAATTTCATGTATAGTGGGTCACCTGAAGTTATCCCAAATCATAGATGTTCTGTTCATTTTAAAATTCTTTTCTTTATGTGTTTCATTTTGAATCATTTATACTGGTGTGTCTTCAAGTTCACTAATATTTCCTTTTACCAAGCTCAATCTGCCATTAATCCCATCCCCTCTATATTTTTCATCTCAGACATTATAGTCTTCATCTTTAGAAGTTCATCGTGTTCCTACTAAACTTTTGTACATATGGAACTATTACTAAAAAAAACTATTTTAATGCACTTATCTGCTGATTCTAACTTCTGTATCAGTTTAGAGTCAGTTTAAATGATTTATCTTCTCCTTATGGGTCTTATTTTCCTGCTTCTTTGCATGCCTGGAAATTCTTCATTGGATGCTGAATATGTTTATAAATATTCATGAGTTTGCTCAGGAATGAAGTTAAATTACTTGAAAACTTAGAAATTTGATCCTTTTGGGTATAGCTTTTAAGATTTGTTAGGCTGGTCCATAGTAACACTCAGTCTAGGTCTAATTATTCCTCACTACTGGAACATGATTATTTTGTGCACTCCGCCTAGTACCCCATGAATCTTGAGGTTTTCCAGTCTACTTTGTGGGAACAGGGAATATTCCTGACCCTACTGGAATACACAAGTACTCTTTCCTCTAATTATTTTGTGTAGTTCTTCTCCATGCAGGAAGTTTCCTCACATACCTTTCCTTTTAGGTACCCAGCTGAATACTTGAAGGAGACCCTCTGTTGGTCTTTGGGGTTCTCTCTCTGTGCTGCTCTTCCCCCTCCCTTGCTCTGTTAATTCTAGCTGCTCAGTTTTCCTAGTCTTTTCAGCAACAACTCCTGAATCCAAGGAGGTTACCATTCTCTACTGGCTTCCCATATCTTGTACCACAGCCCAGAAACTCTCTCAAGATAGTAAGCTGAGCAATAATAAGGCTCACCTTGTTTCCATCTTTCAGGAATATCACTATTTGATGCCCAACGTCTTAAAAATTGTTTCACAAATTTTGTGCATCTTTTTTTTTGTCGTCAGCAAGAGGGTAAGCCTCATCCATCCCTGTTATTCTTTCTTGGCTAGAAGTCTAAGTTTCACTAGCTTATTATGTTTATTTCTCTGTACTGAACCATTGTAAATGGCATCTCAGTTCAATCATCCCTGATGGATTGGGGTCAAATCTTACATGGTTATGAGGCTGACTCTTTAGATTGTTTCTGTGTGGGTCTTTTCACTAACTGCCTTAAAGGCAGTCATTCTTCTGTTTAAAAGCACATTTCAAAGAAATAGTACTAAGGCTAAGGAATTTTAATGGTATGGGGAAGAATGTCTAGAAGTTTGTGCAGCTAAGTAAGTCACAAAGTGATTTTCATTCTACAGAGTTTCTGTAAGAAGGATTTTTCTTCTTTTATAATGTTTGCAAATGAAAAGAACATTCATGGGAGGAGCAGGGAGATACTCAAAGTGGAGGCAGGAAAAAGGAAGAATTGCAGACCTTGAGAAGGGATTGAAAATAAAACTTTTCTAAGAAAAATCACAGAAACCAAAAATCTCTAATATGTTTGCACATCAGACTTTGTCTTCTATTTATTTTAGAAAATAGTCTTTTTCTTTTCTTTTCTTTCTTCCTACACAAAAATCCAATGTTTACCTAATATGCCAAGGTAAAATATTAATCAAAGCAGATAGTTGGAAGCATTATGATTATCCCTTAATAAATGTCAAAACCAAATACGGCAAGTTCATGCAAGTGTAAGGTAGTTAAGCTAATTCCTACAGGGAATTTACACCTGTGGCCTATGGGCTTTATTTGGCCTGCAGGCATGTTGTATACCACCGATGGAGTAATGGCTACACATATTCTACAAAAGTGTTATTTTGTGTTATTTGGTGGCCAATAATTATAAATTGGAAGATTCATGAATCAGAAACATTTCATATAAAAATCTTGGGGAAAAAGATGTGGTAGCACTCAAGATGGGTAGCAGATGTCTCCTTTAGCTAGATTCTGAGCCCTTTAGTTCACTACAGTGTCAGTTTCCATCACCACTGCTTTCCCCTCTCCCTAAACCACCCCTGGACTTTCTTGCCTTTTTAGGTATTTAGGTCATCTAATTGGAGGTATGTATAATAATGTCCAAAATTAACCCACTTTTTTTAACTTAGAAAACAAACATATAAAAGCATTACTATTTTTTTTTTAATTTTTATTTATTTATGATAGTCACAGAGAGAGAGAGAGAGGCAGAGACACAGGCAGAGGGAGAAGCAGGCTCCATGCACCGGGAGCCCGACGTGGGATTCGATCCCGGGTCTCCAGGATCGCGCCCTGGGCCAAAGGCAGGCGCCAAACCGCTGCGCCACCCAGGGATCCCTATTTTTTTTTTTTTTTGAAAGGGAGATAGGACTCCCAGAAAGATACATTGAAAAGAGTACTTATTTTCTTTTTTTTTTGAGTATTATTTTCTACCAATTGTAGGAAAGCTGCACCTGGGGCACACTTTTAAACCGTAGGTTCCTGGGGGTCTAGGAGGTTTCCCAAAAAGTTTATTTTTAACAAATTCATATTTTTAACAAATTCATTAATTCATATTTTCAACAAATTCATTTTAACAAATTCAGACATAGTTCACATTTGGAAACCACAATCCACCCTACCTTTAGCCTATGTTTCAAAAGGTACACATAAAAGGAAATAAATTAAAAAGAGCTAAAACAATGTTACTGAAAAATTATGCTCTGGTACAATTTCCTCCCAATACACTCTACTTAAGCAGGAAAAAAATGTGAACTTTAGGTACACAATAAAAGCAACTCTGTATTTAGTCTTCAGTATTCATGCCTCCACCAAGAAAACTAGATAAACAAGCATGTTTTTAAAAAAGTGCTATACCTCAAATTTCTATACTCCAAAAATGTCTATATATTGGGGTTTCCTTGTACCTCAGCACTTTTTAAGAGAACTGAAATAGGGGTCTAACTTCCACTTCCAACTGTAAAATGATCCTTCAGCTGTACCCAATATTTATCAACCTCAGTTAAAAGAAAATTTCCAACTTAAACAAAACAACATTACTAGTGATAAGACATTCAAGTTTGCTTTACTATAACAAATTTTTAACTACTAATAAAAAATGAGGATTAACAGGTCAAAAGTATGAGAAATGGTTGATGAAAAAAAAGAAAAGCAGAAAAATGGAGCATACTATTATATAAAAAAGGAAAACTTTATTTGTAAAAATTCTTTTCAAAATCAAATAGATTTTTAGCATATTAAAATGGTACATGTTTCACATTAAGAAAAACTAAAATATCAGTTTGGCACATCATTCATTAATGTTTCCTCCTGGCTTTGGAGGCATTACTGAAAATGAAGGGACAGGGAAGGGACCTGGAGATAGGAATAGAAAGATGACAATATGTATGTTTTAAAAGCAATCTTTACCTGCTATAATGAAATTCAAGTCTGTACAACTCATTTCCTTCACAGGGCAACAAAACTTTACTTAACAAAAGAACTACATGATCACTGAAATTATTTGCATGAGAACAGTATACAACTTTTAAGTGCAAAAAAAAAAATAGTAAAAAGAAAAATATATATGTGAAAGAAGTTATGGGAAATGGTTAATAAGTGATTTTAACTTTCTGTCTCAAAAGACTTCTGGATACAAACTCCACTTCTCTAAAAAAGAATGTGTCAGCCAATTATATTGTGAATGATTTAAAACCACATGATAAACTAAAGTTTAGAAACTTTTGGAGCTCTCCTATCAGATACTTTTTACACCACCACAAAGAAAGCATGTAGGCCTACTGAAAGAGCTGATTCAGAGGAGAAGAAAAGAAACTTTGTTAGCAGTCACCAACAGTTTGGGGCTCTGTAAATAACAGCTGTCAACTAAACCAAAAGACAATTTTTAAATGCACTAAGAATGGAATAGAGAGTTGGTCAAAGATTCTTAATCACCATACCTTAATAAGATCATTACTTCTAACCCTGAACTAAAGGTTATAAATAATTCTCACTATTAAAATGTAAACAGGCTTAAGGGACCAGACTGACAAGAGTCATAATGCTGCCTCTCCCATTTAACTGTCTATATTACTTTGGGCAAATCTCTATCTCAGTTTCCTTACTCGTAAAAATGAAGATAATAGTAGTATCTACCTTAAGGCTGCTTTGAGGAATTAAACTTTTACTACATGAAACAGTATACTTTATAAGTGTGTATGTTATTATTATTATCTAAACATCCTTGTAAATCAATAACCTAACCCTCAAGTACATCTTCTAATTGTCTAAAGCATTGGCTAAAAGAATATGATGCATTATAATAAGTAAGCCTTTTCAATATTAAAAAAAATTTCACGTAAAATATAATCTGTTTCTCAACAAAACAATTCTTTATGTCATAGCACTTCAAAATCTGACCTTTCAACTCTTAAAACAGGTTGGTTTTCCCTTACATATCACCATTTAGATATTTTTGGTTCTTTCTGGTCTTTTCTAAAATTAAAGCTTTCATATTTGTATTCTTTTTGTATTTACCCAAAGAATACAAAAACTACTAATTCAAAAGGATACATGTACTCTGATGTTTATAGCAGCATTATCTATAACAGCCTAATTATGGAAATAGCCCAAGTGTCCATCGACTGATGAACAGATAAACACACAAATACACACACACAGACACACACTGGAATATAAGCCATAAAAAAAATGAAATCTTGTCATTTGCAACATGGATGGAGCTAGAGTATAATGCTAAATGAGTGAGTCGGAGAAAGACAAAAACCATATGATTTTACTCTTGTGTGGAATTTGAGTAACAACAATAACAACAACAAAGACGAGTCTTCGGAGGGGGAGAAAAAGAGAGAGGCAAACCAAGAACCAGACTCTTAATTATAGAGAACAAACTCATGGTTACCAGAGTGGAAGGGGATGGGGGATGGGCTGAATGGGTGACTGGGATTAAGGAGTGCACTTGTGATGAGCACTCGGTATTGTCTGTGTTGACTCATATTGTACACCTGAAACTAATATAACACTATATATTAACCAACTGGAATTTAAATACTTTAAAACATATATGAAATTAAATAAAATTATATCTCAAAAAAGGTGTTTTATTTTAAATCAGACTATAATTAAAGATTTATGTTAATCAGACTATAATTAAAGATAATGTTAAATACATTTAAAAACAATTTCTACTAATTTTAAATACATAAGACTAGCTTCTCTATTTTCATTTAATGAGCAATGCACATTCTCTAAATTATGTAAGAAAAAAATGAAAGTTTTCATAAAAATAAAGCAAAATAAAAACTATGGTTTTAATCATGCTTTACTATGTTTTATCTTTTTTCTATTTAACATATTTCCATGACCTTTGTTTGTTTGACTGTTTTTTAAAGATTTTATTTATTTATTCATGAGAGACACAGAGAGAGAGGGAGAGAAATAGGCAGAGGGAGAAACCGGCTCCTCACAGGGAGCCCAATGTGTGATTTGATCCTTGGACCTGGGATCATGCCCTGAGCTGAAGGCAGACGCTCAACCACTGAGCTATCCTGGCATCCCAACATATTTCCATGTTATAAACAACCTCTTTTTTAACTGAATTTTTGATGATCACAAAATTCCATTGTAAGAATTCAGAATAATTCATTCCTCCTCTGTAAGCTACTTACGTTGTTTCCAATTTTATACTATAACAAAAATGCTGTGATGAGCATTTAAACATTTTTAAAAGATTTTCAAGGGGCAGCCCAAGTGGCTCAGCAAATTAGTGCCACCTTTGGCCCAGGGTGTGATCCGGGAGACCCAGGATCAAGTCCCACGTCAAGCTCCCTGCATGGAGCCTGCTTCTCCCTCTGCCTGTGTCTGTGTCTCTCTCTGTGTCCCTCATGAATAAATAAATAAAATCTTAAAAAAAAAAAAAAAAAGATTTTCAAAAGGACACTTTATTTTTTTTAAGATTTTATTTTTTTATTTGACAGAGAGAGAACAGCAGGAGGAGAGGCAGAGGGAGAAGCTTCCCAACTAGCAGGGAGCCGGATGCGGGGCTTCATCCCAAGACCCTGAGATTCTGACCTGAGCCACTCAGGTGCCCCAAAAAGACACTTCATTATTTTTACTTTACTCAACAGTTTATAGGAACTTGATTGCTACGAAGACCACAGGTTAGAAGGAGACCCCAGGGAAAGAAAGCTGAAAGGAAAATACACTACCATTCCAGGAATGACTGTTAAAAAGCTCATGAACAATTTCATAAATTTAAATTCCAAAATAGACAATGGAGTTCTCCTACACATTTTCTATGCAAACTGAGGTAATTTCTTGCCCTTCCTTGATATTGTTCATTTTAAAAGATACGACTCACATGAGAAGCTAGGTAAGATCATTAATTCGAGCCAAACAGATTCAAAATCCCCGTTCCACTACCAGCTAGCTAGCAGTGTGACCTAGGACAACTCATTAAGTCTCTCTAAGCCTTAATTTTCTCATCTATAACATAAGAATAATAGCATCCATCTCACAGGATTGTTATAAAAATAAATAATATTCTATGCATCTGATTCTTAAGATAGTTATGCCTAGCATGTAGTAAATACACAAACAGCATTATGTCATTTAAGTGTTTCCAGTTTTCTATGTTTTGGTGGTTTCAAAGACATCATATATATATATGATCTGTGTGTAAATTATTGGCTTAATCTACAGATTATGATGGCACAGATGCATATTTACAAATTGCTATATTATGCAGTTAAGTTTTAAAATACTGTTCAGTCTAAAAAGCTAATTGTCAAAATATAGAGATATGAAAATTTTTGTAAAGTCCCTCATTACGATAGTAAAAGAGGATTTAAATAATTTTTAAAGGTTAAATAATAGTTTTAATGGAATCATAAGAAATGAATTTCACTGTTTATACAACATACCATTAAAATATTTCTCCTTTTAAGGTGCCTAGGTGATTCAATCAGTTAAGCATCTGCTCAGGTCGTGATCTCAGGGTCCTGGCGTCCAGCACCGCATCAGGCTCCCTGCTCAGTGGAGAGTCTGCTTCTCCCTCTCCTTCCACTCATGCTCTCTCTCTCGCTCTCAAATAAATAAATATTTTTTTTAAAAACTTTTTCTTCAGACACAATAAATTCTTTTTCACATGATGAAAGGTCAAATATACTTAAAGGATGCTAAGTGAAGTGGGAGTAATTTATAAGCTAGAGTGACATTAATTTTCCTAGGTTTTTGTTTCCCTTATAGCTATTTGGTAATATAAAAAAGCAGTAGAAAAGGAAAGTGCACCAGCCACCACTATGCACACTTTATTAGTCAAGATAATGACAATCCGTTAGGCCACTTAGCCAGATAAGATACTATTTTTACAGGCCTACATTGACTTTTGTTATTACTTAACAATCAACTAAGTGACTTTAGGCAATCCACCAACTATTTGTAAATAGCCAAGAGATTTAGTATTATGTTTTTCAGAAATTAAAGAATGAAGCCAGTCCTGAGTTGGTAAAATACAAAATATATTTTTAAATTATACTTCTATATCACATTTGATATAGTAGATAAAACATTTATCTGAATTAAAAATGGAAAGAAGGGTTTATTTCAAAACGTTTTAGGAGTTGCTATCTGCCAAGTATAATGCTAACTTCTAAGAAGAGGATTAAAAAATCTTTTGTGGCAAAGGCAATTTGCAGACAACATTCCCAATTAATTTTAAGTTTTGAATCCTACTGATAACTATAATCATAATAATTAAGTATAAAAGCTGACAGGAGGGGATCCCTAAGTGGCTCAGCAGTTTAGCGCCTGCCTTCAGCCCAGGATGTGATCCTGGAGTCACAGGATCGAGTCCCACATCAGATTCCCTGCATGGAGCCTGCTTCTCCCTCTGCCTCTCTCTCTCTCTCTCATGAATAAATAAATAAAATCTTAAAAAAAAAAAAAAAAAAAAAAAAGACAGGAAAGTCACACTAGTGGCAAATAACCCAACTACTATAGCAGAACACTAAACAGGATGAGATCTTATTTATTTTTATTTATTTTTTTAAGATTTTATTTATTTATTTGAGAGAGAGAAAGAGAACACGAGGCAAGGGGAAGGGGTAGAGGGAGAAAAAGACTTTCTCACCAAGCAGGGAACCCAATGCGGGACTCAGTCCCAGGACCCCAGGATCATGACCTGAGCCAAAGGCAGGCGCTTAAACAACTGAGCTACTCAGGTGCATGAGACTTTTATTTTAAACACTTTTTCTGAATTTATAGTTTAGATAGCTAATTTTAAACATAATTCCCAGGCAGCCCAGGTGGCTCAGCGGTTTAGCGCCTTTGGCCCGGGGCGTGATCCTAGAGACCTGGGATCGAGTCCCAGGTCGGGTTCCCTGCATGGAACCAGCTTCTCCCTCTGCCTGTGTCTCTCATGAATAAATAAATAAAATCTTAAAAAAAAAATGTTATAAATATAATTCCCAATCCCAGATTAAATGAACCAAGCACTAACTAAACTACAAAGCATTTTCAATTGAACATCAAACATACTTTAAAGTCAAGATCTTTTGTCAGCTTGTCTTGTTAAAGTGGTAGATAGCAACAAATGATAAATATATTTCCATCCATAGTTGACTTAGCTCAGTAAGAAATAAGAAAAATTACTTCCCATTTGACACAATCCTCCTCCTAGCTTCAGTGAAGTTTCCTCATTATTCTAGGCTTCATATTCTATTTGACCATGCAATAATCCTTATACTTACTTTCCATTTTCTGTCAATGTGGATTTAGGCAATCACTGTTCAAATTATTCAACTTTAAAAAGACAGGGCCTATAAATCCTTTTTTTTTTAATTTTTTATTTATTTATGATAGTCAGAGAGAGAGAGAGAGAGAGAGAGAGAGGCAGAGACATAGGCAGAGGGAGAAGCAGGCTCCATGCACTGGGAGCCTGATGTGGGATTCGATCCCGGGTCTCCAGGATCGCACCCTGGGCCAAAGGCAGGCACCAAACCGCTGCGCCACCCAGGGATCCCTAAATCCTTTTTTTAAAAAGATTTTATTTATTTATCCATGAGAGACATAGAGAGAGAGGCAGAGACACAGGCAGGGGGAAAAGCAGGCTCCCTGTGGGGAGCCTGATGCTGGATTCAATCCCAGGACCCCAGGATCATGCCCTGAGCTGAAGGCAGACGTTCAACCACTGAAACACCCAGGTGCCCTGGCCTATAAATATTTTATCAATATCCCATTACTTTCCCAGCAATGATGATTTCTATCTGAACTTTGCCTCTCTCCTCAAACTTCATATTCTTCACCACTACCCAAAAATCATACTTAAAAGCAGGTAATCTTGCCCCTTCTGACAGCACTTTCTTAAGATAATAGCATTAAGTGTGAATTCTCCTACACCACCTTATTTTCGTGTCTATGCATCAACAGGCCTACATCTGTCTTCATAGCTTTGCCTTCAACCTTACAGAAAAGTTGCTCTCCTGTGACTAATGCTAACAATTCTACCTAGGGCTCATTCCTTCCCATCCAGAGCCTCACAAAAGGAAATTACTGTTTCACTTTTTCTGGTATCACTTCCTTTAGAATCTGTCATTTTACCATCATGTCTTAAAAATATTTTTTTTCTGACCTATGAAATCTTCTAGATCATCCAAATATCACCTGTTTTGCCACCAAATGCTATCCTCCATTTCAATTTCCTTCCTATTCCCCTCCTTATCAGTAAAGTGCTGCTTTTGAAGGTAATAACATTCTATTGATCATACCATTCTTTTTCTTCTACTTTTCTTCAGTCATCTTTCTTTGGCTCCCTGTGGCATCTGGCACCTTGGCACCAAAAGGTCGTATATTCCCTGACAGACCTTCCTAAATGCACTTCTTTAGCATTGCACTTCCCCAGCTCTTTTACTCTTTAGATACTTCCTTCCCTGTCCCAATACTTCCCTCACTTTCACAGGCCATCTTCAGTGCTTCTTAAAAAACCTCCTCTTCTGAATCTACTCACTCAAATCTTTTATTCTGTTGATAACACCATGCTCAGTCCCAGACATCTAAGAAGATCTTCAAAATAGTGTCAGGCTCTAGCCCCTATATGAATTCTGATAGAATCAAGCCACACTTTCTTCCTTAACAGTTTTCTTGTACTTATTCACTGTTTTCTAATATATTTAAGGGTTTCCTGTCTGCATTTTAAGCCTAGATTTTAAGTTTTTTTTTTTTTAAGATTTTATTTATTCATGAGAAACACAGAGAGAGAGAGAGAGAGAGAGGCAGAGACACAGGCAGAGGGAAAAGCAGGCTCCATGCAGGGAGCCCGATGTGGGACTCGATCCCGGGTCTCCAGGACTACACCCTGGGCTGAAGGCAGGAGCTAAACCGCTGAGCCACCCAGGGATCCCCTATTTTAAGGTTTTTGATAGGAACTATTTTCCTTTTATTTTTCAATATTTCTCAAAATACAGAAAAAAATTCTGAACACAGAATAGTCAAATACTTTACAGCTGTATAACTTTTTTTTTTTTTTGTAAGATTTTATTTATTTACTTGAGAGAGGGAATGAGCAAGAGAGAAAAAGAGAGAGCACAAGCAGCAGGGGAAGAGCAGAAGGAGAAGCAGACTTCGGCTGAGCAGAAGCCCTATGTGGGTCGGGGATTATACCTGAGCCAAAGGCATTCAACTGACTGAGCTACCCAGTGCCCCTGGGTAGCTGGGTAAATTTACTTATTTAGACAAAAACCAAGACATTCAAAACAAAATAAATTTATATTACTTATAAAACATTTTTAATTGTGGTTATTTTAACTATACTCAATCCTGTAGGTATTTTTTTCTACCAATTTCCATATTTTCCACATATTCAAAGGGATATGGCAGGTTTGCTCACTTTATTTCCTTTAAAATGTCAATCAATTTAGCCTTAACACCACCTATATGTAGCTACTATGTCTATAAAGATCTTACATAGAGGCACCTGGGTGGGGCAATCAGGCACCCAACCCTTGGTTTTGGCTCAGGTCATGTTGGGTTGTGAGATCAAGCTCTGCAACAGGCTCCTCACTTAGCATGGAATCTGCTTGAGATTCTATCTCCCTCACCCTTTCTCTCTCTCTAAAATAAATAAATAAATCTTTAAGAAAAAAACAACAATAAGTAATATAATAAATATCATAAATTTAATAATAAATAATAAAATAAAAACATCTTACATTAAAAAAAAAACAATCTGATAACCAAGGCATAGTCAATAACCTAATCAAGACAATATATACTAGAGAGGCTAAAATTTAGATGATAAATGCTTTGTCTCATACTTTTGTCTCATGATTATTAGTCATATTTCTGGCTGGTATTTCCCCAATACATATACAGCTGAAGCGGGAAGTGAAAAGGTAAAGAATTCTTGTAAGCTGATTCACTGGACACAATCATTTTGTACGTGTAATAACTCAGGAATAAAATTCACAAAACCTTATGAGGTAGGTATTACTATATCCATTTTACAGATCAGACCCAAGATTAAATTTATTTTTTTTCCCCAAGATTAAATTTCTTATCCCAGGGACACCTGGGTGGCTCAGTGGTTGGGTGCCTGCCTTCAGCTCAGGTTGTGATCCTGGGATCTGGGATGGAGTCCCACATCCGGCTTCCTGTGAGGAGCCTGCTTCTCCCTCTGCCTATGTCTCTGCCTCTCTCTCAGCCTGCATCTCTCATGAATAAATAAATAAATAAATCTCTCATGAATAAATAAATAAATCTTAAAAAAAAAAGTCTTATCCCAAATGCCTCTAATTACTAAGAGCTAAATGCAAATCAAAGATTACCTAGATTTAAACTGTGTTCTTTCTACTACACTGCTTCCTAATGTATGTCTGAATGTGAATAAATCATAACACAACCTATAGTTTCCACAAAAGCTAAAAACTTATAAAAAATGAATACATTAACTCTGTTTTGCTAAAGGTCAACCATAACTCAATTTAAAATGTCAATGATAAGTCAAATACTAATTTTTAAAAAAATTGTGTGAAGACATATTATTACAAGAAATTAAGTATCAAACAATACAAACTATAAAAGTACCAAATAATTTTAATGGCCATGATCCAGCCTGCACAGAGAATAAATCCCGTTTCTTAAATATCTTCCAGGTCAAGACACTTTCATTAACATTATTTATGGTTAAATATCAATTGGCAAGTCAATAAAACCAAGCTCCCTCCCATCCCCCAAAAAACCTAGCATATGATCTATAATTTATCTTTGCATACTACAACGAAATTCCACTAAACTGGAAACAAATGGAGATCAGCTGTTAAGAACTCTGGCAACAATAATTGAATCCTCAATATTTATTCTACTTAATTAGTTTTGGGATAGCCAAGTTATCCAGCAAAAGACTAGAACTCCCTGCTTCCCTTGCAAGTAGGGGTGGCCAGTATAAATAGAAGTCACTAGGTAGGACTTTCAAAAAAAACTTTTTGAAAGTATCTGACTTATCTGAAAGGCACACCTTTTTTTGCCATTTTCCCCATTTCTTCCATATTCTGCCTGCCTGGAAAGACAATACATTTTGAATAGAATGCTGGTAGTCATTTTGTGACCACAGACCATCTTGAGGATGAAGGCCATGCACTAGGATGTGGAGAAGAAAAAAAGATATCTGAGTTCACTGCCATGTCCTGAAACTCCCATACTTGCTCTGGAATATTATGTCAGAGAAAAATAAATCCCTATCTTCTTTAGGCCACTGTACCTTGTACACAGTATTTAGGTCTCTTGTACTAGCAATCCAATGCAATTTCTAATTGTAAAAAGCAGAACAAATAATTCATTGCAGTGGTCTTGGATGGAGCAAACACAAAGAATATCTCAGGCAGCATTTCCCATATCAGCGCTCCTTTTTTTTTTTCTTCAAAGATTTTATTTATTTATTCATGAGAGACACAGAGAGAGGGGCAGAGACATAGGCAGAGGGAGAAGCAGGCTCCCCACAGGGAGCCTGATGCGGGACTCAATCCCTGGATCCCGGGATCATGACCTGAGCCGAAGTCAGACACTCAACCACTGAGCCACCCAGGTGTCCTTCAAATCAGCACTCCTATTATGAGAGATGCCAAGACATCTGTACTTGCTGACAAATAAATGAAATTTAGTTAATTAATAAGGGAGATTAATAAGGCATACTAGCATATTAAAGGTTCTAAAAGTGTTCATAGTATTAGTTGGGAAGTATGCCCATAAATACATTCTAAGCGATTTTAGTCTATGCCCTACAACACTCTCAGGAGCACAGCAACAATTTCTAAAAAATTTACAGTATTAGCTAATAACTGTGTGAGACTGTGAACATGTACATTTAAATATACTAGAATTTATTTTTTAATGTACTAGAATTTATATATCTAAGAGGATTATCTTCAAAATAGATACTTTAGAAAAATACATACCCTTGTCCTCAAATATAATATCAGAAACATTTCCAGGACTCTCTTTTCTAATTACATTTAGAGCCATATTTTAAAAATCACTTCTTTTACTTTATAAGCACTTTTCATTTTAATTCAAATTATATTCCTTAAACATTCCCCTTTCTAAAACAAGAATAAATCTATTATTTAAAGGAATCAAATCTATTCTCAAAGAGGTGTGCCACTAAAATGGAGATTCAAAAAAGCATGCTACGTTAACTCCAAAACAGGAGATGTTCTAAAAATGGGTAGTTTGAAGAGAATGACATTTATTTTTATAAGTTCCACAAAGTGGCCAAAAATCAGGCACACATCACCTACACCAAGAAGCGCAAGTAATGAGTGAAAGAAATATGTAACTCAAGGAAAAAAGTAGTGCTACAAGCTCAGACAAAAAAGCACATTTAAGTTCACATATTACTTTTACCCAGTGTTAAAAAAAACCAATCTGTTAAAAACCACAGTATACCAAAAATAATAACAGCTAATATTTATAAAATACATACTTTGCATTAGGTACTGCTCTAAGTGTTTACATGTATTAACTCATTTTGTCCTTAAAATAATCCCATAAAAGAGTCCTGATTAGGGATCCCTGGGTGGCGCAGCGGTTTAGCGCCTGTCTTTGGCCCAGGGCGCGATTCTGGAGACCCGGGATCGAATCCCACGTCGGGCTCCCAGTGCATGGAGCCTGCTTCTCCCTCTGCCTGTGTCTCTGCCTCTCTCTCTCTCTGGGACTATCATAAAAAAAAAAAAAAAAAAAAAGAGTCCTGATTATTATCCTCATTTTGCAGATGAGGAAATTAAAGTACAATGAGGTTAAGAAACTTGGACAAATTTGGGACACCAACAGTGGTTTTTTTTTTTATCCATTTAGTTGGAAGAACAGTATTACTCATTTTTCATTTAAACCGTGGTATCTCAATACAATCTTAAAATTCCTTTGAAGTTAGAAGTCTTGATGTATTAACATAAACACTGAGAAAGAGTCAGTTGTAATCTTACTTAAAAACATAACTCAGTATGGTGTTCATCAGTTACACCATGAGAATGATATATTATGTGGCCACACTAAGATGCTTCCTTTTATTTAAGGATTAAAGGAAATTCCTATTAAATTTTAATAATGGAGAATACAGTCTAGATTTTTCATTCTAAGAATTGTATCATATGAGTTGTGGAGGGTATGTTGACTTGAATTATAACTGAAGTAATAGTATTCCTGCTACTGTGTAATAGCACATTTCCTTTTTGCTAGTAATTTGTATACATCTCAAAGCAGTGTCAGAATTTCAAAGTTCTGATTGAACTGAGCTGAATGATAAATATCGGCAATACAGTTATATCTATCAGACTTGATAATTGATCATTCCTGAATTAAAGTTTCTATTATATTTATATACTTTTTTTTTTTAAGATTTTATTTATTCATGAGAAACACAGAATAAGAGCAGAGACATAGGCAGAGGGAGGAGAAGCAGGTTCCATGCAAGGAACCCGATATGGGACTCGATCCCGGGGAATCCAGGATCAGGCCCTGAGCCAAAGGCAGACTTTCAACCGCTGAGCCACCCAGGTGTCCCTATATTTATATACTTTAATTATCAGGGTTTTGTTTTGTTTTTTGTTTGAACAAAACACCTATTCTAGCTTTCATGAAGTACAGCTATAAGGATCTATTTTAGCTTTGGTAGATTTTCACACAATACTTAGAAAACTGCAATACATTACATTTGAAACACTGTCTGACACTCATACCTTTAAGTATAGATACTAGCATCAGAATAAAATTAAAACAGACTGGGTGAAGAGTGAATTAATACTATGTTCAAATAATTTCATAAAATTACATCTCAGGACAGGTCAAGAATATGAAAGACACTGAGGCGGGAATAAATCAGAACCTTACAATAAGGGAAATTCTTGTACCAAAATACTGATTATTTTTTACTTCAAAACTGAATTACATTATTTTCTCCAGAAGAGATATCTGACCACACTAAGACCTAATGTAATCAATCATTTCTTAATAGTTTAAATGTTTATTTTAAAAATTACACTTTTCTAGAAAAAAACGTGTAATACTTAGCAGTGCTGAGAGAAACTAAATTTCTTAAGAGTTCCCTTATTTTTAAAAAATGCCTAGGCTCTACTTTCTTCCAAAAAAATCCAAAACAAACAAACAAAAACACCAACTTTGAATATTTCTACCACATTCCCAAGTTATATAAATTCTAACTTTAAGTTATTCAACACGTAAGTTTCATTTTTGTTCCACAGGCTACATTAGATCTAAGTGGGAAAGCATCAAAACATGAAAATGATAATGTACACAAAACATTCCATCAGGCATCCTTTCAACAAAATAACTCATTATTCTGGATGCAACTTGTCTGATCTGAGTAGGTAAAAAAAGAAAAGCATGTGTTTATGTTTAAAAAAAAAAAGTACCATCTACCAATAGAAAAAAAATACTTTTAATTTAAAATAATGTGTTTCCGTGTCTACTCAGAACACCCTAAACCAATAAAGAAAACTGGTATTTTAGATGTTAGGGGAGAGGGTATACAAGTCAGAGGGACTATACATATGGTACAGTTTATTCTAAGCTGTGCTACAGTAGTTAACAAATGGTAAACACCAATAAAATTCATGACATCTATTAGCTTCCAACCACCTCAAATTGTTTAGGAACCTCATTTTGTGTTGAAGGGGATGCTTTCCCTAGTGGGAAAAAATAAAGTCTCTCATGTTATGTTTATGTTAGAACTAATATGATCATTTTCTAATGGAAAATTCAATCATATGACAACTAAGAGTCTTCATAATTAAAAGAAAAAAAAACCCCAAAACACCTTCACCAGATAGAAAAACCTTGAAGCGAATTCCAACACTTGCAAGGAAATGATGACTTTCTCTATTTCCTGACTTGAAACTGTTGTAGTACACGAGAAATTAAGCCATTGGTTAGATTCAGGGCATACAGATACAAATAATACACACAAGTACATTGAAGTTCCACGTCTCAGTTAATTTTGAAAAGGAAAAACTTATAACTAGGTATAGCAGATTGGGAAAAGATGTAATATAAGCATCAAATATATGGTATTTCTCTGCATTAGAAAAAACTATCAAAAAGTATATATTTTAAAGTATAAATCTGAAGAAAATGAATATACACACCCATTTCAGATGTTGAGAAAATGGAATATAAATTTCAAAACCTCTAGGTAGTATATCAAGTATACTATAATAAAAAGGTAAAAATTTTTAAAAACTCTTCAGGTAATAACAGAATTTTGTGATTACAGAAATGTTCCATATCTGAGCTGCCCAATATAGCAGCTACTAGCCACAAGTGGCTACTGAGCACTTCAAATATGATTAGTGGGAATGAGAAATTGAATCTTAAATTGCATCTAATGAAATTAACGTAAATTTAGCTACATGTGTCTGGGACTACAGCATTGGACAGTGCAGCACTAAGGAAGTAGAGGGTAAATTTGTACCCTAAATTCTGATTCAAATAGTAAAAGTCTTGTAGATGAGCAGATACATAGATGCTTCTAAGACATAGTGTTTTTTTTTTTTAATTTTTGTGATTTATGAAGAGGAAAGAACTATGACATAACATGAAAACGTTGCTGCATTTATGGGGACAAATTTTCTATACTCATCTTCTAGAGAGGACTAGAATATTGGTTCACAAGTTTGCTCCAAGTTGTAATTTCTGAGGGAGCTCCAAAAATATGGATGCCTGGGTCTCTTCCCCCACCACGCTTCTGGCTTTATTGGTTTGGGTTGAGTCCTGGGCATAAAAACTTTTTAAAGCTACCCTGGTGATTCTAACATGCAGCCAGAGTTCATTATTACTAAACTTGAAAGAAAATGAAAAACTCTTTATTAAGCATAGACACAGTGTGCAACTAAAGACATTTCTTTGCTGGTAAGCAAAGAGGGCCTTGGACCACCCAAATTCAAATCAAAACACCTGAGGGCTATATATGAGCTACACATTCTAAACACTCAGAAATACAATCATAAATTTTTGTTTTCACTGTATGTTATTCAATTATGTAAAAGAGATTAGAAAGGAACGAAATGAACTATTGAGTGTCAACTTGCCTTTGCCAATTTTGTGTATATCATTTAATTTCATCCTCAACATACCTTGGGAGGTAGTTATGATTAATTTATTTACAGATTGAGGAAAGTAAATTTAAAGATATTCTCTAGAATTGGACACCTGCTTATCAGACATCCAGTCCATACTCTACAGCAAAAAGATTCTCTCTAGGGAAATTTGTTACAGCCAATTTTCACACTGGAATCAAACAAAAAAAAAAAAAAAAAGGAAAAGAAAGAACAGGATTCAGTGGTGGAGCACAGGACAAGGCAAACACACTAAAATAGGTGCTTAACCAGCCCTGTTGCCGTATTATCCAGGTAGCTGATAGCAAACCCTGGGAAAAACAGGTTTGTCTAAGGTTCAAATCTATACCAGCCTCTAGACTAGACCATTTAGAAGTATCTGCCTTTTATACTAAGAACTTAAACAATTGGTCTCCTACTGCCTCATAAGCTATTAGATATAGTCACACATTCTTCGGACAGGATAGAACAAGATGCTTCTTCACAGCTGCCTAACACTAAACAGGAATAAGACAGGGGGTTTAAGGATTTTTTTCATTTAACCCCCTTTATTATTGGAATAATAATAATAATATTATTAAACTGCTCCTCACAGAGCAGTTTACAGACCACAGTTTTGATATGACATATTTATACTTAGTGTGGAACTTTTATTTTAACCTAGGTCACTGAAAGTCTTACATTAATTTACCTATTAAAAGCAATCTTTTAAAAACTCAGTTCCTGAGTTGTTCAATCCATCTTAATTTTCAAATTAAAGACGAAAGTTTCTCAGACAGGGAAAAAAAAGGATAAATCCAGAACAACAGACCCCTACACCCTACCTATCTATCAGCGCTAATCCTTCTGAGACTCAGTATCTTTTCTCCTTTACAAGGCCCCTACCAAGTAAAGTGACATTAACACGAGTCACATTTACTTCCATCAGAGGCTAGAAAGGAGAATACCTTCAACTCACTGTTCTAATTAATGGCACAGACTTCTTCCCAGAGCATATTCCAAAATAAGAATATATTGACAAGATTAACTCCTAAATGCACTGGCTTGGTGTATGGTAGTGTTTCTTTTCAATTTCAAATGCTATTAATTACTATTTAATTATACCACAAAAAATTTCTTAATTTCTTTAAAAATCATAAATACTTATTTAAAAAGAGGAAGCAGTAGCAGTAGCTCATCCCCAGTAGTCCTTTCCTTCAGTATGTGTGGAGCTGGGCAATTGGATGAGCTTGGAAAAAATATGTTCAATTGCTATAAGTGAAGCTACAATGCACCCCCATCCAATCCTTGGCCTATTAAAAGTGGAATAAGGTAAGAACTTGGCATGCTTTTTCTTAATAATAAAGAATACATAAGCTCCATTCATTAAAGAATGATACCTATGATCTACCCAGAAACAACTGATTAGCCAATTCCCACATTCCCTTCCTTCACTGGGGGGAGGCCTCCAGAAAATTATAATGTTAAGTTCTACAACTTCTGATCCCTATTACAGTGCCAAAATTCATCCCTTAAATTGGCATTGGTTTTTAATAATACGTGTTACTCGTGACATGAAAAGTTATTTATGAATATTTTTGGAAGCTAGTAATCACCCTCCGAAAACTAAGTAGGCCTTACATCCAAGTAAACATTTTGGCGGGGCAAATGTAAATTCAAAAGACAAACCTAAGTAATGGTAAAAGTCTAGTGCAACTTTACAACTCCCTAATTGTAAAGTCAAAGTCACTACAAATTAATCTTTTCTTAATAACTAACCAGAGATATTTTTCCTAGCTTCAATTCCAGCTTCCATCCTACCTTCTCCCCCACACAAACTCCCACAGAGCCTCTAGAACATCAAAGTTAGAACACAATGTGATTCTGCAAAGGTATAATAAATTTAGGATTGGTCGATAGAGCAGTTAGTTCGCCTCTGAGTTTACTTGAATCAATACAAGCATAAGCTTAACAAAAAATGCTGATGATATTAAAAGGAGAAGCAAGGCTTATCAAAGCACGACCACAAGCAGCCAGTGAGCGTGATGCAAGTTTTTTCACTTTGATCCTGCTAACCCAAGTCACCACGAATTCGAGAAAATACCAACACTTGTTTCATATTAGAGCGGCTTTTCTTTATTTCCCCATCCTCTGGTTAAGTCTATAGATGTAAACGTTTAAGTCTTGCTAACTAGTTACGAGGGCCCTTCAGACCGCAGATCAGGTGTCCTACATTTTGTTCAGGTCCCCGCCTTGAAAACAAACCCGATTGCCCCATTTTCTGAGAGGTAAACTCAGCTCCAGGCAGCTCCCTATGAAGTCACCGCGTTTGTTGTTTCAAAGATGCAATTAAACGACCAGGACACAAGGCTGTGGAAGAGATTAGCTGCAAGTTGCGTGGAGGTGTCAATCATACGGGCAAGGCCAATGAACACCGCATTGCTCCAAATCTAGTTTAGTGGCAATATTTCTCCCCATTCCCTCTTCTCCAGTATATTCGCAACACGGGGCAATTAAACTTTGTAAGAACTTACTCGACCTTAGCAAGCTTTAGCTTTCCGTACTAAGAATCCTGCAAAGAGCAAAGGCGGGGTGGGAGGGGGGTGGCGAGATTTAACAGAGGCAAGGAGAAGAGAAGCAATAAAAGAGCTTGCATCAGGCAGCGTCTCTCCCTCGGCCCGTCTTCCTCCTTTCCCGCCCCCTCCGCTCTGAGCCCTTACACACACACATTCTTCTGGGCGGCCTCTGACCACAGCATGTCCACAGCCATTTACAGAAATTAGAAACAGACTCCGGGATCCCCTCCCGTGGCCCGCACGGCGCAGAGCCGGAGCAGCACGACGGGGCGAGGTCACCCCCTGCTACCTCCCAATCTCTGGCTCCCCCAGGAATCCGGCCTTCCTCCGCGGAGAAGGCGGATCCACCTAATGCACAATGGAGGTTCATCCCATCCTCCCCCATCCTCCCCCATCCCGGCCACCCCACCACGGAAAGCAAAGCGAAGTTCGTTCTCCCGCAGGGCCACAGAGGAGCCGGCTCGGGGGCCCAGGGCAGAAGCTGAGCGAGCAGGGGGGGGGGGGGGCGGGGAGAAGGCGCAGAGGGAGCGCGGTGCACTTTGCTTTGCGCCTCTGCAGATGCACGCCAGAGCCCCGGGCCGCTCCCGTCCTTACCCCGTCTCCCGGAGACCCGGTCCTGCTACTGCGGCGCGAAGCAAGGGCCGAGGGGACGCGGCGTCGGGGCGGGCCGCCGGCTGCAGCCTCGGGCGCCGAGGGCCACCGCCGCTTCGCGGAGCTGCTGCGGGCGTGCGCCGGGGGAGCCGAAGAAGGAGCCTGGGGACGGGGGGAAGGGGAGCCGCATCTCCTTCTCCTCCTCGCCTCGGAAACGCCCCTCCGCGGCGGCCCCCGCCGACCGCCGGACCCCGGAGCGCCGAGCACCCTCTCCGCCCTCCCGCGCTCGGCGCGCCTCCCAGAGCCTCTGCAGCCACAGCCTCCGGCGCGGGACGGCGCGGGCCGGCTCAGCTCCTGCAGCGGGCTCCGAGCGCTGCCGACCGGGCCGAGGCGGAGCGGGGGGCGAGCGAGCGCAGCGCGCCAGCGAGACGGGCGCCGGGGGCCGCGAGCATGGCGTGGGACCCTCGCCGCACCACGGCCGCCGCAGCTACTAGCACAGCCCCCGCGGCGCCGCAGGCAGCCGCGCGGCCCCGCCCCCCGCAGCCCCGGCCCCGCCCCGCGCAGCCCCGGCCCCGCCCCCCGCAGCCCCGGCCCCGCCCCCCGCAGCCCCGGCCCCGCCCCCCGCAGCCCCGGCCCCGCCCCCGCTGCCGTCACTCAAGCCCGCCCCCTCCCGGCGCTCCCCTCCGCCCATTGGCCCTCCCGGCCTCCGGCTCCGCCCCCTCCCGGGGGACGAGGTCGCCGCGGAGACCGGCGCCCCGGTTCCCATGACAACCGGTGCCCGGGGCCTCGCTTTTCGGGTTGTGGCCGAGCAGACGCTCTGGCAGATCGCGGGGCTGCAAAGTACCTGTCCCCTGCAGTGCGGACTCCTAATTTCAGGCCAAGTTGAAAACGCAGCCGGTCGCCCACACGCCCCCACGTTCCAACTTCAGAAGCGGGACTTTGGGGCCCTAGGGAGTGTGAGGAAGAGGGGAAAGTGTCTAACTGCTTGCTCTTCCCCTGTGAATCTAGATAGCCCCGCCCCGCTCGCCCTCCCTTGCCTCCAGCCTTGTTTCCATATTCTCCCCGGGCGGACTGGGGCTTTGCAGGGGCGAGGAGAAGAGGGAAGGGAGGGCAGCGCTGCGCCCGGTCGGTGCAGCAGTGCAGCAGCGTGCAAACGGCGGGGGGCAGCGCAAGCAGGCTCTGGGCGCATCCGCAGAGCTGTGCGGGCAGCGCTCGTCAGCCCCATATGCCCTCGGGGAAACCCAAATCCTCCTATTTTTTGTGGGGGGGAAGTATGTAAATTCTTAGGTTAAAAGTCCTCTGAAACTAAGATCATCCTCAAGTTAAAAAAAATTAAGTGAAAGGTTCGACGTAATCGAATAAAATAAAGAATATCCATTTTTCTATAGTATAGGACTACACATTGCCACTTGGCAAAGTTATGTCCTGGTAGCTATTCCCCCCTCCTGCAGACAGAAGGATTTGCGTTTCAACAATGAGCAGGGGAGTCTTCCTGAATTCAGGAGCAAACACTATCTTGTCATCTGAGTCTCAAAAGTTTGGGTTTATTCTCAGAGGTCTAAGGGAACCTGGTCCACTCTGGATAGGGTGGGTACCTGGGGGTACATGGGGTCCTGGGCTGATAGTGTTGTGCCCCAGGTGAATCTAAACCTCATGGCTGCCTCCAAAATGGTGAGATCTGAGGCGAAATTAAAACTGCGATCCTGGGTTCCCTAGCCCCCTGAGGCTGCTGTACATGTATGATGAATGAGGGAATTAATAGTAATGATTTACCTTTGGCGAGCACTTGACTTTTCATTATCTCATTTACTAAATGAATAACTGTGATGGATGTGTTCAGTCAAATATGCCTTGCAAGTATGCACCGAATGTAATTACTCACAGCGCTAAATACAATGGAAAATGCACAGCAAAATTTTAAGATAAGGTCCTTGCCCTCAGGGAGCTAACCACAGAGAGCCTAAGAAAGAAAAGTAGCATTCTTGAAACAATTTGAGATTATGGCTAGAATGTGCAGCCAAAATGTAGCAGGCGAGAGAAAGGCTGTGCTGGGTTGAATGGGCTGGATTAGTAAGATTAAGGAGCCAGAGGAATTTAAAATGGCCTTTTAAAGGGTAGGTAGTGGGATGAATGACATGTAAAAAGACAATTGAAGGAAACAACATTAACCAAAGTGCAACAACACAAATAGAGTGGTGAAAGTAAATAACAGTGAGAAGGCCAGCCCAGTTGAACTGGAGACAGAAGTGAGGGATGGGAACCCTTTCCCCAGTCCTTCCCTTATTTTCTGAAATAGGAGTTTTTAAGTGTTCTGATTCGTGTATGACAAGGGTTAAGGTTGAACATCTGCCTCGGCTTGCCACTGAAAGAAAGTTCATGTATTTATTAGAAAGAAAAGCAAATCCATAATACTTGGAATAGCTTGCAAGTTCAAGTGGGAAAGAAAATATAAAAAGTATAGTGTTGGAAATTTTCTCAAAAGTAGACAAACCAGTGTTGTGAGCATTGTTTTTTTTGTTGTTGTTGTTAAGTCCATTTCAGGCGGTTGCCCTCAAGGCTTTTTCACTAGTAATCCTTCTGTATGAGGTAAAAGGCTGGTTACACAAAAGAGAAATCTACAAGTTAATCTCCTTTTGGATATAATGTAAAATTAAAATACATAAAATACAAGTAGAGCCCAGAACTATGTTACAAATGCTATGGCAAAATTTAGAGGAATTATGGCATATAGGAATGATTCAATAATAGATTCAATAGTATATGTATATAAGAATGATTCAATAATAATACATTTGGTTGAGAATATATTAATAAGTCAAGGAAGAAAAAAAATCTGTATGAGTGTTTCAGGTGATAATGAAATGAATTTTGTAAAATCCAGCCATCATTCCTTAAAAACTTTAAAAGAATTTAGAATAATTTAACAATATATATTTTATACCCAATCCAGAAACTTGTTTTATAATGAAACACAATTATTCGCATTGAAGTCAGAAACATGGCAAGGGGGCTCATTATCATACCATGAAAGGATATGATAGATATATGGAATAGAAATCCAGTGACATATGGAATAGAAATACAAAATTAAATACTGAACATAAGTTAGGATTGTCATTTGTTTGCTAATTATATGAAAACTCCAAAGATCAATTGAAAAACTCTTAAAAGGTAAAGTGAACACCAATAAAAAATAAATTTATTATAAATAAATAAATAAATGAAAAACTCTTAAAAGCAATAAAAGATGAAGTAAAGTAACCAGTTTTAAAAATTAACATCAAGAGGGCAGCCCAGGTGGCTCAGAGGTTTAGCACCCGCTTTCAGCCTAGGGCCTGATCCTGGAGACCTCGGATTGAATCCCATGTCAGGCTCCCAGCATGGAGCCTGCTTCTCCCTCTGCCTGTGTCTCTGCCTCTCTCTCTCTCTGTCTGTCTCTCATGAATAAATAAATAAAATCTTTAAAAAAAAAATTCAAAATCAAGGGATCCCTGGGTGGCTCAGTGGTTCAGCGCCTGCCTTCGGCCCAGGTCGTGACCCTGGGGTCCCTGGACGGAGTCCCGCATTGGATTCCCTGCATAGAGCCCGCTTCTCCCTCTTTCTTGTATCTCTGCCTTTCTCTGTGTCTCTCATGAATGAATAAATAAAATCTTTTAAAAAAAATTAACATCAAAATGGAGAATTTTCCCATGTACAAACCATAATCAGAACATACAATATAAAAGGAATCCTATTTATAATAACCACAATTAAATAGCTAGAAGTGAATAGTAAAAGAAATTAATAACTTACTTTAAAGATTTATTTATTTATTTATTCATGAGAGACACAGAGAGAGAGAGAGGCAGAGACACAGGCAGAGGGAGAAGCAGGCTCCATGCAGGGAGCCCGACATGGGATTCAATCCGGGGTCTCCAGGATCACGCCCTGGGCTGAAGGCGGTGCTAAACCACTGAGCCACCGGGCTGCCTTAAAACTTACTTTAAATGTGAATTTATTGGACAAAAATATTTGAATAAAGAAGAGATAGGGCGCCTGGGTGGCTCAGTTGGTTGAGCATCTAATTCTGAGCTTAGCTCGGGTCATGATTCAAATCCTGCTTTGGGCTCCAATCTGGAGGAAAAAATTTCCTTTTTTAAGGAAAAAAAAAAAGAAAAAAATCATAAAAAATAAGAGATATACTTCCTCTCAGGGGTGTAGGTGGTACAGTTGGTTAGGCAACTGACTTTGGTTTGGGCCCCAGTATGTTCCCAGGTTCTTCACTTCAGGATCATGATCTAAGGGGCGTGAGATTGAGCCCCAAGTTGGGCTCTGTGCTGGGTGTGGAGTCTGCTTGAGATTCTCCCTCTCCCTCTGTCCTTCCTGCTTGTGCTCTCTCTCTAAAATAAACAAATAAATCTTTAAATAAATATCAACACTCAAACATCATATAATATCTTTTAAAAGTAATCTATATATCCAGTACAATTTTAATCAAATGTCTAACAATACTTTTGGGAATTCGAGAACATAGTTTAAAAATTCATTTGGAATATTAACCTTTTAAAAATAACCAAGAAGATCTTAAAAAAAAATAAATGAGGAGGAAGTACATTAAAAGCTATTAAATTATAAATCACAATGGTTAACAGCAGGCTTGACACCAGATTGCGCACAATATAAGATAAAATGGTTGACTACAGTATATACTAAAGGAGGAACATGCATCATTAAATAAACAGTGTTGAGAAATTTATTTCTTGTTTATCTTTTCAGACCCACACATACACATATTCTTTTTTAAAGTAATGTTAGCTCAAATCCTTATCTAACACATTTTTAAAAATTTTGTAATATCCTTTGATTTCTATTATCAGATCCTCTAGATATGCCTAGCTCTTTTTTTTTTTTTTTTTTTTATTTATGATAGTCACAGAGAGAGAGAGGCAGAGACACAGGCAGAGGGAGAAACAGGCTCCATGCACCGGGAGCCCGACGTGGGATTCGATCCCGGGTCTCCAGGATCGCGCCCTGGGCCAAAGGCAGGCGCTAAACCGCTGTGCCACCCAGGGATCCCTGCCTAGCTCTTTTGAATGGTTGTATAGTATTCTGTTGCTTGCATGTGGCATAGTTGACTTAACTTCTCCCTTTTTAATGAACACATAGGTCATTTCCAAACTTTTGCTATTCCTTTCAATTTGAAATACATTTATTTGTACCTGGTCTTGTCTTATATGTAAAGCAGAACTGGAGGCTTAGCTTCTAGAAGTGTAATTGCTGTATTAAAGAGTAGGCACATTTTACATTTTGATAGGCAAAATCAAGTTGCCCTCGGGACACCTGGGTGGCTCAGCAGTTGAGCGCCTGCCTTCAGCTCAGGGCATGATCCTGGAGTCCCGGGATCCAGTCCCACATCAGGCTCCCCGCAAGGAACCTGCTTCTCCCTCTGCCTGTGTCTCTACCTCTCTCTCTCTCTCTCTCTGTCCTTCGTGAATAAATAAATAAAATCTTTAAAACAATTAAAAAAAAGTTGCCTTCTATAAAAGTGGTACAAACTAGTTACAGTCATCCTAATACAGATGGAAAGTTTGCTGGCACACTTTGTTTCCTCACACCCTCACCACCACAGCATTACCAAACCTTTTTGATCTTTGCTAATCTAATAGGTACAAAATGCTGTCACATTGCAGGCATAGTTTTCTTTCGCTTATTAGTAGTTTTTGTATGCTTACAAGTCATTTTACTTTCTGTTACTGAAAATATTGTTCCGTTTTTTCTTCTAGGTTCTCATGGCTTTGTTTTTCACATTTTATTCTTTGCATAAATAAGGAATTTATTTTAGTGATAGCAGCAGATACCCACTTGTCCCCCAAATCTTGAAAGAATTTATTTTGCTACATAAAATACAAAGCTTCTATATAGCAATAAAAAATGAATATTAAATTTACAAAAGAAATTCAGAAAAGCAATGAATATTTGAAAATAAAGGGGCACTTGGATGCCTCAGTTGGTTAAGTGTTTGCCTTTAGCTCAGGACACAATCTCGAAGTCCTGGGATGAAGCCCGCATCCAGCTCCTTGCTCAGTGGGGCAGCTGTTTCTCCCTCTCTCCCTGCCCCACCCCATCCGCCTCACTTCTCCCCGCTGATCCTGCATCCAAGTGAGCTCTCTATCTTAGATAATAAAATATTTTTAAAAAAGAAAGTAAAACAACTGTATAAAGAAAACATTAAAAATGAGGTGTCTGTAACTATCAAATGGGAAAACATTTATATATATATAATATACATAAATATATAATATATAAATATATTAAGATTTATTTATTCACTTGAAAAAGAGAGAGAAAAGGCACATGCAAGAGCAGGGAAGGTGGTAGTCGGGGATCAGGACAGAGGAGAGAGAGTCTTAAGCAAACTCTGCTGAGCTTGGAGCCTGACACAGGACTTGATCTAAGGACCCGGAGATCATGACCTGAGCTAAAACCAGGAGTCCACCAGGTAACCAACTGTGCTACCCAAGTGCCCTATTTTAAAAAATCTTTAAAGACTTATAATCTTCGGTACTGGTGAAAACATGTGGAACAGGTACCATCTCATGATTCTTGGTAGAATTATTGTATTTGGGACTGCAACTGCAATGTCTTTCATAATATATAATGTTTATATCTCTTAGCTTATTCCACTTAGGAAATTTATCATATTGAAATATTTACATATATGACCAGAGATGTGATCAAGAATATTTATTGCAGTATTGTTGGTAGTCATGATTAAAAACAAAATGTCCTTAATAGTAGAATGATTAAATAAACTATGATTGTCCATATGTATTATCCAGTGACAAAATCAAATTGCCATACAAAATAATATGATTTCTGTTCAAAAATACATATATCTAGGGGAGCCTGGGTTGCTCAGTTGGTTAAGTGTCTGACTCTTGATTTCGGTTCAGGTTGTGATCTCAGGGTCCTAGGATCCAACCCCAAATGGGGCACTGCACTTGGCACAAAGTCTACTTGCCCCTCTCCCTCTGCTCCTCCTCCTGCTCTCTCTCTCAAATAAATAAATAAAATCTTTAAAAAAATACATATATCTATTTATATGGCAATATTTATAACAACAATGGTTCATCTGAGGATTAGAATTACAGTAAACATTGCATTTCTGAAATGTTTTTACTTAAAATCTTTATAGCATGTGTGTGCTACTTTTGTTACAAAAGGTCTAGGATATTAAGAAGACAAACTGCCAGCTGTAAAATAAATAAGTCCTGGGGAGGTAAACTACAGCATTGGGACTATAGTTAATAATACTGTATTATATATTTGAGAATTACTGAGAGTAGATCTTAAAAGTTTTAATCACAAGAAAAAAAACTTTTTTGTAAATTAATTAAATAAAAAATTCAGTTGCTCAGTCCCACCAGCAAGTGGCTAGTGGCTCCTGAATGGAATAGATACAGAACATTTCCATCATCACTAGAAGTCCTTTTGGACAATGCTACTTTAGCGTCTAGCATAGCTGATTTCTCTCTTAAAGACTAAATAAAAATTATTTCTCTTTTGCCAGCTTCTGTAAACAAACAAACAAAAAGGTCAACAGATGATCACTATTAACATAAATTAAATAGCTGGCCTTAACACATTTTTCATTGGGGTCCTGGACCTCAGAATATTCATCACTTATAGACTAACCTGTGTCACACTCTAAATCAGGAATATTTTATGTGGGACCCATGGACCACCCCTTAATGGACTCCTTAAGATTATATTTCAATTACGTGTATTTGTGCATTTTTCTAGGGAAAATATCCATACATTTCAACAAATTCAGAAAAGGGTTTATAGCTTTCCAAAATGTTAGGATTGTGTGCTTTAAATGCCAATGATTTAAAAATACCACCTTTACCTCAAAGGTTGAAAAGAATTCTAGGCTAATCTAAATCTGTAAATAGCAATGTTTTCCCAGCTGGCTTCTTGTGTTCATCTCAATATGAAATATTTGTATTCTGGCTTGTACCAACTGTGTTAGTGTTTTTCCTCCTTTAAGCCCAGAAACATAATTATCCTTTTTTGCTTACAGAGTAAGGACTGTGATGGGAACTTTGCCCAGAGGAGAAGCAGAAGCAAGATAAGTAATCTACCAAAACATGAGCAGGTAATTGGAGCACAAAGTCTGACAGTGCTTAAGGAAGACTTTGTGAGACAGTAGTGACACTTCCAAGTGAACCAAGAATTAGCTAGGGAAAAATGCATCAATGGAAACCAGATAGGACTACAATTACCCTCAGGTCCACTGAATAAACAGGTTATTTTCTTTTGGTGGTAGCTGAAGTCTCTTTAGAATGTGAGAATTCCCCTAGGATGTAGAGTTACATGACAGCAATGGCACAGATAACTCTAAACATCGGGAGGTAGCCAGGTAGCTGAGTACAATGAAAGAACACAGCATTTGCACTCAAAAGACCTAAGTACAAATCTTGACACGTCACCTCACTTCTTTGAGTGTCATTTTCCTCATTTATAAAGTGAAGGAAATAAAAATAGCTGATATGTCCCACACATAATAGCCTGTAATGTTCTTTCAGAATTCAATAGGATTGAATGAAATATGTGTATGAAAACTGTAAAGTGCTATTACAGAAAATCAAACAACGATAAAAGCAAAAGGTATGCAGATTTTTGAATTAGTGTTCTAGACTTATTGATTTTTTTTTTAAATAGTCTCAGTCATTCTGAAGAGAAACTTTAAAAAATATTTATCAGGTAGTAGGGCTAGCTAGTCCTGTGAAAGGTTAAATTTGAAAAATTTGTTGTGCTCCTGTAACTTCCACTTTTCTTTACCAACAAGATTCTTAGCTCTTTTCCAATTTCCCCCTGCTGGCCCCACATTGACCAGGCCTTGTTAGTTCTCTGATAGGGCTGGTAATGTGTTAGGCTAAAAACATTCACCTACTCCTGCATTTTCCTGTTGCTTAATGGCTCCCCCGGAGCCACAATAGTTCCTGAATGCCTCAGCTAGAAATTCTCATTTTTAGTTGCTAAAGAGTTAAACTGCAGAAGTGCCAACTTTAGAATGTAGAAGTTAAAATTCACCATACCTTCCAGCTTTCTCTCTCAGCACATTGGTATAATCTGATTTATCAGATTAGGTAGTTGTCACATTAAACCCTGAGGGTGAGAGATACTAGAGAGGTAAATTTTAATTAACAAAGGGAAAGAAGGAACAAGGGAAGCCAGTTTCGGTATGAGTGAAAGAGAAAGAGACAGGGAGAGAAGAATTTGGTGGGGGAGAGGTGTGTGCTGTGATGATGAGCTGCTGGGCTGATGATACCAAGGGAGGGGATCACGGAAGTATGTGTAGTACTAAAGGGGTGTGGCACTGAAGTCAAACTGCCTAATTCACTGTTTTTACTAGGGCTGGTCCCGTCTCTGACTCATTTCTACTACTTGCCCTGGCAAGTTATGTAACTGCCTATTCAGTTTGGTGGGAGGGAATAAGGCAAAGAAGCATAACCCTTCTATTTTTTGAAACTAAGCCATGTGCAAACATACACAAAGTAATTTAATGTGAACATGCTGTCATCTAAATCTGACCTATAGGGACTTGCCTTAGGATTCATGACTGCTAATCTTAATTTTCTTAAGTGTTCCCAGAAATGGAGACCAAATCAGAAATTAAGCTTTCTAGTTTAAGCTCCATTTTAAAGAGGGTGATTTCACATTGTCTGATGGTAGTGAGCTGCAATGCAAGAAAGTTGATCATTAAAGGCTTTGTTAGGTGGAGTCAGAGTGTTTAATAAAAAACAAAGTATCACTTCACAAAAAATTTCTTTTTTTTCTTTAAAGATTTTATTTATCCATTTGAGAGAGAGAGAGAGAGTGTGAGAGAGAGAGAGAGCATGAGCAGGGAGGCGGGAAGGGGGAGAAACAGTTGCCCTGCTGAGCAGGGGACTCCATCCGAAAGACCCAAGCCAAAGGCAGATGCTCACCCGACTGAGCCACCCAGGTGCCCCTGTAAAACATTTCTTAAAAGTTGATTTTTACATTTTATCCTATAATGTCTAATAGAAAACATAGGAGGAAAAGTAGTCTTATCTGCAGGCACTGATTATCAATTTAGGGCCAAATTCTGACCTAGCATATTCCTATAAATGAGAGAAATGCTGGATCTGCCACATTTTACAATCACATGAGGAGAGGAAATTTCTTAGAGAGTTGAAGTCTTAGGATGAGTAGTCTTCAGTTCACCTTCAACTTAGAGAACTATTAAAAATTATACATACATATGCAAATTAAGTATTTTATTTTTACCAAACCCCTATCATTATACATTCATTAGTCAACCTTTTGATGTTGAGCCAAGGCTGTTCTGACCATAAATCCGCTGTTGAGAGTTGAAGATTGTCTTTTTGACATTAACCTTGCCTAAATGCAAAATCTACAATTTTCTCATTTGGTTTCTGTTAAAGGAAATGTAGAAGTTGAGGACACTTGTGTAATACAGTCCAGTTTTCTTGCCTCTGGTAATTCATGACAGTAATTTGTCTTTCTACAGCATTCAACTTCATTTTTAAAAAATAGTGGTAAAATATACATAACCTAAAATTCATTACCTTAAGTGTTTTTAAATTTCAACTTTACTCTCATTTTATTTTCATTTTGCACTTGACACTTAATAAAGTATACAAAATTAAATTACCTCATTACATTAGCAAGAATAACTCACATTAATAATTTGGGAAACTGGGCGGCCCAGGTGGCTCAGCGGTTTAGCGCCGCCTTCCGCCTGGGGTGTGATCCTGAAGATTCGGGATTGAGTCCCATGTCAGGCTCCCTGCACGGAGCCTGCTTCTCCCTCTGTCTGTGTCTCTGCCTCTCTCTCTCTCTCTCTCTGTGTGTGTGTGTGTGTGTCTCTCATGAATAAATAAATAAAATCTTACAAAAAAAGAATTTGGGAAACTAAAACAACTGATTTTTTAAAAGATTTATTTATTTTAGAGAGGGAGAGAGTGTGCACTCATGGGAGCAGTGTTGTGGGGGTGGTGGAGGGGCAGAGGGGGAGAGAGAGAAAGAATCGTCAAGCATATTCCCCCCCTTGATGCTGAGACAATGTAGGGCTTGATCCCAGGACCCTGAGATCATGACCTGAGCCAAAATCAAGATTGGCTGCTTAACTGACAGCCAGTGGAGCCATCCAGGTGCCCCTAAAAAATTGATTTTTATGTAAGTTTCATAAGGTCAAGATTTTAGTCTGTTTTATTTACTGTTTTGTCCCTAACTCCTAGAATACAGCCTGTCACATAGTGACACTCAGATACTATTATACTGGTAGTTATAACTCAGCTGGAGGATGCATAAATGTGCAGGTATGCTCTGATACAGCTTGTTAGTAAACATTCAGCAGCCATGGACATCAGTCTCTGTGTTAATCTTATGGTTTGAATAAATGAGGGTCATTTAATAGAGCTATTTTATTTTGAAAAATCCCTATACAGTGCTTAACACAATACCTTGTATGCAATACATGTTGAGAAAATATTAATCTTTGTTGATTGTTGGTTGATCTTTTTATTCTTGTTACTCTACTGAGGGAAGGAGAAAGAGAAAGGGGTGAGGACAAATAGAACAAATATTAATATTGAGAATATATACATATATATATACTCTCAGAGTGTGTGGGGGGGGGGACTTTTCTACTCTCTCAAGACAGTTCTGGAACTTTGCCATTAATATGAACTCAAAGAATAATGAACTTTCTTCCCTTTGATCAGAGAATATACTCCAATTACTCAGCTTTCAGTAAGCATTCCCTTGACTCATTGTAGTTTGAGTGATCCTCCATTCTCTTGTCCAGTTCTCTTAATGGGAAAGTCTTTTCAATACCATCAATGGCAACTTGAATTAGATGAAGAGTTAAAGCATCTATCAGCCAAAAACCTTTTAGCCAAAAATCACTGTCTTTAAAACTCTCACCAGCCTGAGCTATAGACCGGATGGATTCCAATTATACTATTAACTCAAATTGAGGCCCATCTTCTTCCATATGTAGGACTCCAGACTCCTGAAAATGTGTCATCTACCTCCCATACTTCCAGAATTTTCCAAGTGAAGGTTTACATGTATTCTGTAATGTTTGACTTTGTGCTTGTACTCAAACCTCTTCCTGAAAGTCTAATGCCTGAACATCACTTGCAGTAGGGTGTTTGCCATTTCCACTGCTGCTTGTGCCCTCCATGGGATAATCAGTATTGGTGTTAAGGAGATCATCACTCAGTGCTCCCAAAGCTGTCAACAATGAGCCAGAGCAGAGCTGGGCTCAACTGCAGAAGTAAGGCCATCATTGTGTCATACTTAGTCATGTGATTCCTGAAGCAGCACTGCTTATGTTCATTATATCACAATGTCTCTGATGAAATTAGCTAATTTAAGTAGATAGAGGTGAAGGGACGGAGTCATCATGCCAAGCCTTTCCCTTTGCTGTCATCACCTTACACACATTCACTATTCACACATATACTCTTACCCTGTTCTTCAGCCAAACATAGAAAGTATTTCTGTGCGTGAATTTTCTCAAATAGATGCTCTGAATAGTCCTCGTGTTCAGTTAATAGTCAGACTCTGATAATCAGAATATTGAAGGAGGATGTGGTAGGGAATCAGTACCATTCTTTTTTAGTTAGGAGAGATAGCCTCTGGTTAAAGCATAATCTTTTACTTTGGGCATCTGACCATGTTTTTATCAGTAGAATATAGACTCTTTGAGGACAATGCGTCAGAAAGGCTATTAGCTGTGTAAGTAGTGACTTAAGCAGAAAGGATTCTTTTTCTCATAAGAATCCAGGTTGTAGGAAACTGCTCCTGATGTCCAAGCCTGAGTCATTGCAGTTCAGTTCTTCTTTGCCTTCCTCTTCAATCATAAGACTGTTGAAACTCTATAGATATTCAATCCTCTTTCAAGACCAGAAGAAGGATGGAAACATATGAGGTCAACCTTGGTTATCTATCTATCTATAGAGAGAGATCTATATATAGAGAAATATTATTTATATATAGACATTAAAAAGAAATATAATTATCTATAATTATATATATTTATATTATGTATTATAATTATTACAAAATTGTATTATTATAATTTTAAATTTTTAAATAAAATTATAATTATATTTATACTTATATATAAATTGGCCAAAATTGTATTCTGCTAACTACAAGGAAGCAAAGAAGCAAGTATTTAGCTTTTCTAGCTTCTAGCAAAGGCAGGCATGGGAAACAAGGTTTGAAAAAAAAAAAAAAAAGGAAATGGATATTGGATTATTGAAGCAATCATCAGTATCTGCTACTTTAGTATCCCCAGCATGGGTAAACTCCAGACAGAGTTTGGTTCAGTGAGTAGTGAGAATAGGGTGAATAGGTTATATGGATGTAATAACAATAAGTTTTTCCATGAATCTTTAAGTAAACAAGCAAGAACTTTATGAGCTATTTCAATGTAAAACAAATTTTAAATGAATTTTTAAAAATAATATTTTCATAAAATAATGTATTAAGTTTCTTTATATCACTTCAGCAATTGTATTAATAACATATTCAACTATAACCACAGTAGTAAAATCAAAATATAAATGTAGTTACCAACTAAAATGCAGAGGTCTTACAAAAGAGATTGTATTTTATGTGAAGTATCATTTGTTTCTCAGTTATTATAGAAAGTTTTCTATCAAATTACTAGGCTTTCAAGATCCATTGGTTTAGTTTCCAACTTCTGTTTGGTGGTCATCAGTGTCAGGCCACTGCTTCTTTCTTCCCCCACGGTGTCATGTAAGGATGTTTTCTTTAGATGACACAGATGATTATTTCAGTTTTGCTCTAGTTATAGATTAAGCCAAGTAAAATGTAACAGCTCTAAGGCACAAGAGGCCTGTAATGGAAGAGAAAACAAAAAGCCAAAGTAGTTAATTTAATATAATCACGAATGAACTTAAAGTTTACATAGTTTTGGTAAAACTAGGGTCCTAGGGGATCCCTGGGTGGCGCAGCGGTTTAGCGCCTGCCTTTGGCCCAGGGCGCGATCCTGGAGACCCGGGATCGAATCCCACATCAGGCTCCCGGTGCATGGAGCCTGCTTCTCCCTCTGCCTGTGTCTCTGCCTCTCTCTCTCTCTGTGTGACTATCATAAATAAATAAAAATTTAAAAAAAAACAAAAACAAAACTAGGGTCCTAAGTTAATATTTGTATGATAAGTACAAAAACTCTTGTTTCATTTGTTCTGTTTTATCCTTCTATTGTAATCATTCTCTAAAAAGTATATATTTATATTAGTGATATGGCATTTTTCCCTTGAAAATAATATAATTGTATACTGTACTTCTAACAATGTAAAGAAAAATGTATTCATTATTTTGCCTTGGACTGTTAAATTTCTTTTTCCCAACATGGACTGCTTTTGACTTGGAAAGAACTATAGATTCCTTTTGGCTTATTTTTTCTATTCTTTCATAAATGAATTTCATATTTGTTGTTACTTTCACTTTTATATGTGGTAAGTATTGCTTGTACACTTGAAGACAAAGAAAAAAGCTTATAGATTCATTGTAAGATTCTGAGAATAAAGGCACTTGATTAATAATATTTTAGCAGACAATAAATTCTTATTTAGGCACCTGCAAATCACTTAATTCACTTGTCACCATAGTGTTTGAAGATAGGTATGAATGACTTACCGTGTTTTTATGATTTCTAGAAACTCCTCAATGCCAACTAATAATACCCAGTAACATACAGTTCAACTGTTATATCATGCTTTTATTCCTTTAATATTTTGTGCTCTCTTCACAGCACAGATATTCCTACTAATATTTTTAAAAATTAATAGTATATGCAATGATGCATGGATATAGATTGTACAAAGAATTTCAAGTTCTTACATCTCATTTTCACCAAAAAGCACACATATACAATGACACACAACTCAAAGAAAGATAACTTTGTCATGCAAAACTGAACAAGAGTGAACAGATAAATTTGTTCAGACAGAACATCTGCCAAGGGATCCCTGGTGGCTCAGTGGTTCAGCATCTGCCTTTGGCCCAGGTGGTGATCCTGGGATCCCAGGATCGAGTTCTGAGTCGGACTCCCTACGGGGAAACTGCTTCTCCCTCTGCCTGTGTCTTTGCCTCTCTCTCTCTGTGTCTCTCATGAATAAATGAATAAAATCTTAGAAGAAGAAGAAAAAAAAAGAATATCTGCCAAGAGGATTTGATGTGATTGAAATATCATTGGTGAAGTTTTGATAAGGTACTAATCATTTTTCTTTGCTTTTATTTTCCTGACTGTGAATATATATAATTTTCATGGAAGAATCTTTTTCTTTTTTTCCTAAATATATTTTTAATTTATTCATGAGAGACACAGAGGAGGCAGAGACACAGGCAGAGGGAGAAGTAGGCTCCACACAGGAAGCCCAACGCAGGACTTGATCTTGGATCCCAGGATCACGCCCAACTGCTGAGTCTCCCGGGCTGCCCCTTCATGGAAGAATCTTGACTTAATTTTCCTTTTTTTCTTTTTTAAAGATTGATTGATTGATGATAGACATAGAGAGACAGAGACATAGGACAGAGGAGGCAGAGACATAGGCAGAGGGAGAAGCAGGCTCCATGCACCGGGATCCTGACGTGGGATTCGATCCCGGGTCTCCAGGATCGCGCCCTGGGCCAAAGGCAGGCGCTAAACCGCTGCGCCACCCAGGGCTCCCTAAGAATTTTTAAATAACATTTGTTATATTAAAGTCTAGCCACCTTAGACTCACCATTTAACAAATTAGAAAATTTAAGTCCAGAGAGATGACATCTATATTAAAGATACTGACTACTATAACAATTATATAACAATGATTAAAGTATTTAATTATGAAATAATTATTTAACAATTTTTAAAGTTTTTTAGTTTCAAGGCACTAAAAAAATTGTTTTAAGCAGGTGTATAATATCTATGGTTTTAGGATGTTTATAAAAATTACTTGTTAAGCTAACTTCAAGAAAACTTGTACTGTACTTTAACAACTACTTAAGTTTGGAAACAAATTCATAATGAGACCTAACAATATCCCTTGTATAAAAATAAATCAAGGGTGCCTGGGTGGCTCAGTCAGTTAGGCATCCAACTCCTGGTTTCGGCTCAGGTCATAATCTCAGGTGGTGAGACTGAGACCCGGGTTGGGCTCTGTGCTTAACGGGGAGTCTGCTTGAGATTCTCTCTCGCCCTCTCCCTCTACTTCACCTCCTCCCTCACTCTCATGCTCCCTCTCTCTCTCCCTTCTCTCTCTCAAATAAATAAATAAAATTAGTGGTTGTAATTTGGCTAAATTTCATATCATTTTCTGTACTGTTAAATAGTAATTACTTAAAATTTAAATAACACTACTGTATCAAAGATTTTAATTTCTCATTTTTACAGAAAATATCATTCTTGGTATAGTCAAAGATCATAAAACAAATGCTGAAAGTCTAATTAAGTGGGGAAATCAAATTTTTTTCAACAAGATTTTAATGAGAAGCTATGGGACTTGGAACTGGATAAATAATTAAACCCTTGCATCTTTCTTTCTATCATTTATTTTCCATCCCCCAACCCCATGCAACCTGGGCAGATCAGTTAGAAACATATTTCATAGCATGGAACTCAGGATGGGGACTTGGTAGAGTATAAAAACGAAAAAATGCTGCACATAATGACCCACCAAGTTAACCTAGGAATACTCCTCTTCACAGGGCTTCACAGTATGGTGGATTTGGCTTGAAACTGTGAATTCAAAGGAGAGTTTGTTTTTCTCTGGCCCTTCCATGATTCTTCCCAGGAGCAAAAACTATTATATATTCATGGGAAAATCACTATTATAGAATGTCAATGGTGTTCGAATGAATGGCCTTCTATTCCAATTCAAATAAATATTATCTTTGGTTATATATTAAATTTATAGGCCTTCTTTTATTTCAAGTGGGAAAAGAAATTACTTTAAACATAGGAAGAAACCTAGGAGACAATCAGAAGTCACTGCATCATGTCTATTTGAATTTCTTTAAGCATGTGAACATACTCTTCTCAAATAAAAGACTATGGGAAGAAATGGAAAAATCAGCTGCATGCCTCAAAACAAGGAGAGAAAATATTTCAAGAAATAGAAAATAGGGGATCCCTGAGTGGCTCAGCGTTTAGCGCCTGCCTTTGGCCCAGGGCTGATCCTGGAGTCCCAGGATCGAGTTCCGCGTCAGGCTTCCTGCATGGAGCCTGCTTCTCCTTGTGCCTATGTATCTGCCTCTCTCTCTGTGTGTGTCTCATGAATAAATAAATAAAATATTTTAAAAGAAAGAAATATAAATAATGAGAAAAAATTAACTATCTATTAAATAACTGCCATAACAAAGAAGGTATATGCCCCTTCCAACTTTTTTTTTTTTAATTTTATTTATTAATTCGTGAGAGACACAGAGAGAGAGGCAGAGACACAGGCAGAGGGAGAAGCAGGCTCTGTGCAGGGAGCCTAAGGCGGGACTCCATCGGGGGACTCCAGGATCACACCCCGGGCCAAAGGCAGGGGCTCAACCGCTGGGCCACCCACGCGTCCCAACCCTTCCAACTTTCTAGAGGTTAAAAAATAATGATGTGCTATTAAAAATATGATAAAAACTGTCATAGATTATATTAGCTCTCTAATTAGGAAAATTAAATCATGGGGATCCCTGGGTGGCTCAGCGGTTTAGCGCCTGCCTTTGGCCCAGGGCGCAATCCTGGAGTCCCGGGATCGAGTCCTGCGTTGGGCTCCCTGCATGGAGCCTGCTTCTCCCTCCTCCTGTGTCTCTGCCTCTCTCTCTCTCTCTGTGTGACTATCATAAATAAATGAAAAAAAAATTAAAAAAAAATTCTTATATGAAAGTAAGAAATACAACAGTACATGTGGGAAATACAAGAAAATACGCACATATATATGCATATGCATACTTATCTAGATTTGCTTTAATTTACATAAAGAAATACTGAGAGGACTCATGCCATTAAAAATGCTATTAGAAACAGTTACTGGTAAGGAGCAGGGAAGAATGGGCAGCATTCCTGACTGTGGACAGCAGAGGATGGAGACTTCTTACCGTATACATTTTGATGTCATCTAATGTATGAAACATGTGAAATTACCTAGTCAAAGAACAAGCACAATAAAAGGCATGTATACAGAACCTTACACAGGAGAAGAAATATCTGAGGAAAGAAAATAAAGCTGTGGGGAAGGAAATAAAGATGGGGAAAATTCTTGAAAATGGCTTTTGTTCTCTCTGAGAGTACAGGGATAATCGGCTAATCCAATGTACTGCTCTAGGAGTAACATGAACTTTCTTCCTTTTCTCTGCAGCTCATCCTGTTAAAGATCTGTTGTTACTGTTACAAGATATTGAGGGGGGTGAGTTTCCAAGTTGTATTTGTATTTTCTATATGGATCTTTAAAGGTTGTGTGCTGTATATTTAAAACTAATTATTAAGAATAGCAGTGTCACCCTTATTTAACTTGCTTTCAACATTTAAAAAAAATAACTTCATTGTTCTCTAATATAGATGCTTTTACATACGTAATAATAGAGCTGGTAATCTGTCATTATCTAGTAAAGCTATTTTTTCTTTTTTGGTTATAATAAGGTCTGAAATAGCTTTTCCATTAGGAATCTGGATCATCAGGATTTTCTGTCTGAAATGCATCATTATGTTGCAGGTTGGAACTTGATATGCAAGATGTCAATCAAGACAAAAGTTTTCTTTTTATATATTCTGTCTTCCATGCATTTTTCCCCTTCTTTTTAATTTCAATCAAAATTTACTGAGAGACAACTCTTATACGTGGCATTTTTCTAGACACTTCTAAAATATGGAAAACAACGATGAAGCTGAAAATAGTTTATGATTTGAATGTTCATAATTACTTCAACATTCAAATACTTCAGGTCTTTTACAAAACAGCAAGAAGTAGAAAAAGTAAACAAACTCAAAAACAAACAAACAAACCCCAAATAGTCCACTGGCCCTTATTCCCTCCTCCAGTTATTTCTTTGTAGAGGCAACTGGTTTTAATTTTTCCAACTCTTTCTTCTCATATTTACCTTCATGTTTCTATATAACATCTATGGGCTGCTATTGAAAGGCGGCATACTAGGATGGTATTCAAGAGCTGCTAGACTTCAAATTCCAGCTCCTTAATGACCACTTCCCTTTATCTTGGTCACTGTTTCTTGACAGGCACAACTGACATATCGTGCCAGCTGACTTTTTGTTGTAGGGACCTATTCCGTGCATTTTAGGATGTGTAGCATATCCTGGTCTCTACCCATTGGATTCGAGTAACACTGTCACCCCAGGGGTAACAACTAAGAATGTGTTTAGGTATTGCCAAATGTCCCCAAGAGAAACAAAATCACCCCAGTTGAGAACACTAATCTTGAGGAAGTAAAGTTTTCTGTGACTTTGTTCCTTCATCAGCAATATGAGGATTATACAATTATATATATAATTTTTACAATTACATATCCATTAGACTTCCATTCCTCCCATTTTCCCAATACAATTATCACAATTTCTATTTCTGTCAATATTTAGCCTTTATAATGATTATGTATTACTCAAAATTGAGTCACATAGTGGATTAGTATATTAATTTATTTTCAGTATATTTATTTTCTTGTATTTTTTTCCTCCTAGAGTAAATAATTGCATTTTTTGTTTTTGTTTGCTTAGTTTTCTATGTAGTTAAACATCACCAAGCTGTCTGTTAGAAACATAAATCTACCTGAGAAGATTAGACGTGTTTGGCAAATTAACAGTTTTTCTTTCCCTCTTTTGGAGACATTCTTCCCAGAGCTTTGCATTCTCCTGCTCCAATGTAGACCTGTTGCTCTTTAGGCCTTGCTGCATAGGTAGGATCTGGAATTTCTTTGCACCATTGTCATGGGATTTCTCTTTATTGTGTGTTTGATCCCCTATTTCTGGATCTTATGTTCTTCCTCTAGTTTTCTCCTTTGATTTGGTGAATTACACCCTCCAATAGATCCTTCAAATGTCTAAAAATACATTTATTTTAATATGATTATATTTTGGAAATTGTTTCCCCTCAAAATATTAAAGGTTATGTTGCATTGTCTCTTACAGGGTTGCAGTTGAAAAGTTTGATACCATACCAATTCCTGAATCTTTGTATATATAAATTGTTTCTCCTCAATGGAGTATTTGCAATCATTGTCCATTTTGTCCATTGTGTTCTGAAATTTCATGATAAGGAGCATGATATAGATCTTTTTAATATTATTATGGTGGCTACTGAAAATTCAGGCCTTTTAGTTTAGGGAAATTTTCTTGTAATATAACTTCATTAATAACTCTGTTTGTCCCTTCCACCTGCCCGGTACCTCTGCTCTCTCTTTAATCTTTAGGTATCTTTAATCACATGCTGAACCTTGAATTTTCTGATACTCTATTCTCCCTTAATTTTCTTCTTTTCTCCTCTATTTTCTGGAAATCTTTTTGATGTTCTCTTCTTCCCTCCTTTCTTCCTTCCTGTCTATCTTCCTACCTACCTTCCTTCCTGTTTTTTTTTTTTTTTTTTGGCTTATATTTTAAATTACAGAAGCTCTTTTAAGTTCTTTGAGTGATCCTTTTAAAAATACATAATATTATGTTATCTTTCCTAGAAAGCAATATCTTCCTCTCTCTGAAGGTACCAATGATACTTTTTTTTTAAGATTTTATTTATTTATTATTCATGAAAGACACAAACAGAGAGAGAGAGAGAGGCAGAGTCACAGGCAGAGGGAGAAGCAGGCTTCATGCAGGGAGCCCGATGTGGGACTTGATCCCAGGTCTCCAGGATCACACCCTGGGCCGAAGGCAGGCGCTAAACTGCTGAGCCACCCAGGGATTCCCACCAATGATACTTTTGAATATTTTCTTTCTCTCTCTTTTTTTTTTACTTTTGAATATTCTCTTTGCTCCTTGTACTGTTTTCCTCCAATTGCCTTTCCTCCCCTGTTTATTGGGTTTGTCTTTTATGTTAGAGGCTTCTCTCAAATATTCTGTGATCCTTGTCTGCCCTTTCATGCTTAAGAAATAAAACTGTCATTATTTTCAGATGGCATGATTGTTACCTCCAAATTCAAGAAATAAAAAAAATACTAAAATTAATAAGTAAATTATTTAGTTGGATCATAGGATACAAAAATCAATTATCTTTCTTTGGAGTGACCAAGTAGAAATTGAAACTTCAAAAGATATCACAACAGCATCAAAACTTGAATATTATGGGATAAGTCTAAGAAAAATATGGAAGATTTATACACTGAAAACTGTAAGACATTGATGAGAGAAATCAAACAGGACCCAATAGCTGGAAGAATACACCTTGTTCATGGATTAAAAGAATTGCTGTTTTTAAAATGTCTGTTATTTCATATTCATCTATAGAATCCATCAATTCAAATAAAAATTGAAGCAACTTTTTGGTAGAAATGGACAGACTTATTCTAAAATTTATTTGGAAATGCAAAGTTATTTTGAAACAGAAACAAAATATATAGTCAAATGATCTTCAACAAAGATGACAGGGTAACTTAATGGTGTAAAAGATAGAATTCAAAAAAATAGTGCTGGAAAAATTGAATATCACGTGCAAAAAATTCTAATATGAAATTTTATATTAAACCGAAAACCTACCTCCAACAGACTAAAAAGAAATTAACTTGAAATGAATCATAGACTAAAAGCTATAAAAATTTCTAGAAGAAAGCTGTAAAATTTTCTAGAAAAAAACATAGAAGAAAATGTTTGTGACCTTTGGCTAGCGAAGATTTCTTAGGCTTGAAAAGAATAAACAATAAAACAAAGAAATTGATACATGTCAATATTAAGACCCTAGGGTTACCTTGATAGCTCTGTCAGTAGACCTTGAGACTCTTGATCTCAGGGTCATTCGTTTAAGCCTCAAGTTAGGGGTAGAGTTTATTTAATAAAATCAAAACAAAACAAAAAAATGTTTTAAAAAGGCAAACAAGAATTAAGGCTTGTGCTCTTCAAAAGACTGTTGCAGGGCAGCCCTGGTGGCGCAGCGGTTTAGCGCCGCCCGCGGCCCGGGGTGTGGTCCTGGAGTCTCAGATCGAGTCCCACATCCAGCTCCCTGCATGGAGCCTGCTTCTCCCTCTGCCTGTGACTCTGCCTCTCTCTCTATGAATAAATAAATAAAACCTTAAAAAAAAAAAAAAAAAAAAAAGACTGTTGCAAATGAAAAAACAAGCCACAGATTAGGAGAAAATATTTGTTAAAAACACATTTCATTAAGAATTTATATCCAGGGATGCCCAGTGTTTGACGTTTGGCTCAGGGTGTGATCCCAGTTCCGAGATCGAGTCCCACGTCAGGCTCCCTGTGGGGAGCCTGCTTCTCCCTCTGTCTGTGTCTCTGCCTTTCTCTGTGTGTCTCTCATGAATAAATAAAAATAAAATCTCAAAAAGAAAAAAAAAAAGTTATATCCAGGGGCACCTGGGTGGCTTAGTCAGTTAAGCAGCCAACTCTTGATTTTGGTTCAGGCCATGATCTCAGAATCCTGAGATTGAGCCCGACGTCAAGCTCCATGCTTAGTGGGGGGTCTGCCTAAGGTTCTCTCTTGCTTTCTGTCTCTCTCATGTAAATAAATAAATACTTTTAAAAAGAACTTATATCCAAAATATATAAAGAATTCTCAAAACTCAAGAAAACAACCCAGTTTCTAAAATGAGCAGAAGATTTAAGCAGACATTAAAGAAGATAACCAGATGGCAAATAAGCATATAATTATTAATAATTATAAATGAATAATTCATTAATTAGTGAGTAATAAACATAATAATTCATTAGGGAAATGCAAATAAAACTAAAATGAGATAGCATTTTAAAGATTTTATTTATTTATTCATGAGAGACACACACAGAGAGAGGCAGAGACACAGGCAGAGGGAGAAGCAGGCTCCATGCAGGGAGTCCGATGTGGGACTCGAACCCGGGTCACCAGGATCAGGACCTGGGCTGAAGGCAGGCGCCAAACCACTGAGCCACCTGCGCTGCCCAACTTGGCACTTTCTTTTTTTTTTTGAACATTTTTATTTATTTATGACAGTCACAGAGAGAGAGAGAGGCAGGGACACAGGCAGAGGGAGAAGCAGGCTCCATGCACCGAGAGCCCGACGTGGGATTCGATCCCGGGTCTCCAGGATCGCGCCCTGGGCCAAAGGCAGGCGCCAAACCGCTGCGCCACCCAGGGATCCCAACTTGGCACTTTCTTACAGAGTCGACAGCTTCATGGAGATAAGACCTGTGCAACTGAATAAGGCCTCATGCTTAGGAAAGCCCCACACTTGACTTAATGTTCTACCATTGCTATCTTGATATTCTTAATAATTTTGTTTTGTACTTGTGTTTTGAATTTGAACTTGAACTTGTGTTCTGTTTTTCTGAACTTGTATTTTGTAATTAAAGTCTGTTAGAATACTGGAACACATGCAATATGTCTGTCACTACTTGCTGCTCTATTTGCATAGAGTGTTCAAGGTGCCCCATCATTACATGATTCCAGCAGGCCCATGATGCATGAGAGTGTAGTGAGACTCCCAGAAGTTTACCCTGAAACCATTACACAAAACTGATTAAGTGCTTGTCCCCAATGTTTTCATCATTACTTGAATTCTCAAATTATAGCATCTGTCATTGTATTTACCACATTATAGTATAATTATGTTTTATTATTTCAGAGGTCAGCAAAACAGTAAAAATTTAGTTAGTAAATATTTTACACTTTACATCCCAAGAGGCAAAATCAAGGATATCATGTAGGTATTTATATAATAAGAGAGAAAATAATTTTTAAAGATTTTTTATTAACAAAATTAAGACAAAATGATATGTATGATTTTTTGTAATAACTGGTATATTTATTAAAGAATGGAATTCTCTTAGGATACCATTTCTCTTACTTGTGGTTCAGTTAGTGTTTCTATTCATCAAATTGATTGCAAATGGTTATCTGTGAAAATCATTCTCCGCTCATGAGCCTTACAAAAACAGGCAGTGAATTTTCCTGACCTCTGTTCTATTTATTTAATTATTCATCTTTACTATATTTTGGGATCTGGAACCTGTCCTTGGTCTTATTTATCTTTGAGTTCCCAGGCACACTACGTAGAACATTAAAAGTGCTTAATAACTGAAAACGTTTTTTTTTTTTCCAAGCAGTGAAGAGATGTGAGACTTGGTGATCTTAGACTTACCTTAATGAGTAATACTTTGACTTTATGTATCACTTTTCCTGTAAGGATTTTCAGATCTGTTATGTCATATCCATTATCTAATATGTAATAAGAAAAGGATAGGTGTTGTTATTCCCATTTAACTGATAGGAAAGGGACACTGTAGTAGACTCAGGACTAGAATTAAAGAATTCTGATTCTTAGCTATAGAGAGTTTCAAAGGAATTTTGCACGCATCCTCAGGTGTGCATATTCTCGTCCATTTCAAGAATTTTAAATTATCAGAAAACTCAGAAGTATAGGCAAACCAGCATGGACTAACATATATAAGGTAATTACTATAACATCTACGGGGAAAAAACACTAAAAATTTGACTATAACGTAAAAAATTTCCTAGAAATTTTCAAATTTTTCAAACGACGAGACACTAGTGTGCAGCATAGGTAATTTAAAATGCAGTGTTAGGGCAGCCCCAGTGGTGCAGCGGTTTGGTGCCGCCTGCAGCCCGGGGTGTGATCCTGGAGATCCGGAATCCAGTGCCACGTCGGGTTCCCTGCATGGAGCCTGCTCCGCCCTCTGCCTGTGTCTCTGCCCCGCCCCCCTTCCCGTGTCTCAATAAATAAGTAAAATCTTTAAGAAAAAAAAAATCTTGGGGTGCCTGGGTGGCTCAGCCAGTTAAGTGTCTGCCTTTAGCTCACGTCATGATCTCAGGGTCCTGGGATCCAGTACCCCTGTTGGACTCCCTGCTCAGTGGGGGGCTCTGCTTCTCCCTCTGCCCCTCCCTAACCTGCTCATGCTCTCTCTCTCTCAAATAAATAAATAAAACCTTAAAAAAATAAAATGCAGTCTTAAAAGATATATACTAAAACGAATGTGGCTACCATAAAGAAATGAGGAAAATGGTGGTTATCAGTGAAAACATGATATAAGTTACTTTTATATCTATCTGGCAAATTTAGGAAAGGAACAGGGTGTTTTGAGTGAGACAAACTTGTATTTTTTGTAGCCAGTAATTTCCTAAGAGATTCCACCCTAGTGTTTGTTTCCTATGGGTCCATTAGCATCACTTCAATATTATTAGCAACAGTATTTATCAGGTACTTTTTAGTTCTGGTTTCTAGGGATAAAAATAGATAGTAGACCTGACCCTTGACCTAGGGAAGAGGAAATAAATTGTTATGCAGTATAACAATGAATGATACAAAATGAAGTAAAGACTGCATGGTTGTTCAGACAATACTTGCCAGATGAGTACAGGAAAGGAAGGGGGTGTTCTATGAGGGTATGAATATCTGCAGTAGGGAGATAGTTGGGAAAAGCTTTCTGGAAGAGATAGCACTTAGACTGTGTCTTCAAGAAAGGTAAAGGAGCAGTGATAAAATCCTTAGGAAGGATTTGATCAAAACCCTGAATCAGGTAGAAAGAACGTGAATGGTATGTTCAGGAAACAATAGGTAGGCCAGTTTATCTTGAGCAGGAGTTCTGTGTATGTAAGGAAGTAGTTGGAGATACATATGAAGTGGTAGAGAGCAATGTGAAGAGAAAGACCAAGTAGAGGAACTTGAAAGTTGGCTGTGGGAAGTGGTGAGCTGTCAAAGAAATTTAAACAGGAAGACGGGGATGGGATAGGCAACAAGCATTGTAAAAATGCTGAATCTTATCTATGCCTGGGCTGAAGCACAGAATACTGGATTGTTTTTGGTACATGAATGTGTGCTACATTAAAAATGCTACATCTATGTACTTGCTTTTTTTTTTTTTTTTTTTAATTTATGATAGTCACACGGAGAGAGAGAGAGAGAGAGAGGCAGAGACACAGGCAGAGGGAGAAGCAGGCTCCATGCAGGGAGCCCGACGTGGGACTTGATCCCGGGTCTGAAGTGCTAACTTTTAAAGAAAATGTGTGTGTGTTTGAGAGCAGCTTTGTAGTCTACCATAGTGTTAGGAAATATTTATTTTAATGTCTTCTACATTTAAGATTTTTGTATTGTGTCTAACTTTTAATATCACTACAAAGTAATAAAAATGCTGGGAATTAAAACTTATAGTTTATTTTAACATGGATTTATTCTTCTGAATAAAGTAATAAATGAGTATATGTGTGATTTAAAAGTATACTCTAAAAAACCAAATGAATAAACAAAAATAAATAAAAATATACTTGGATTTCATCAATAAAAATGCACTGCTCTGGGCAGCCTGGGTGGCTCAGCAGTTTAGCGCCGCCTTCAGCCCAGGGCCTGATCCTGGAGACCCAGGATCGAGTCCTGCATCTGGCTCCCTGCATGGAGCCTGCTTCTCCCTCTGCCTGTATCTCTGCCTCTCTCTCTCTCTCTCTCTCTTTCTCTCTCTGTGTCTCTCATAAATAAATAAAATCTTAAAAAAAAAAAAAAAGTACTGCTCTGAGCTATTAAAAAACAAAGTTGTCCATAGAGGAGTTTGATTTGACTAATGTGTTGTTAATGTACAGTAGGAGGCTGACCCATCTTTTCTTCTGTCCCCACCTTCTCATATTCTGAGTGAATTGGGGAGCCATCTGGCTACCACATGTGCAACCAGCTGTATTCTAAGGTGGGAATGGGAAATGTACGAAGACTTCTCACAGAAGCACATTTGTAGGGTTAGACTTCCTCCTACTAGTCTGGATGAGTTCTCAGGATGCCAAACCACTAAGCACACTTTCCAGTGTGGGAGGCCCTTGAACCTCCCCCACCTTTTCTGGCTTGAATAAATGTAGATTGTCCCACAAGCCTAGGCAAATACTCCATTGTGTTATTCTCCAGAGTAGTTTGACCTTGTATACTTGAAGAATTCCTCCCCAAGACTATCTTGCCCTACCAGAAATTTTCCCTTTTCAGAGCTTTGGGGCCTAAATCCAGCCTAAAGAACGTTTGCTTGTTCCGTCCATTTCCTTAAAATGTGGAGGAAGACGGGAAAGGATCTCTCCCATGGTTCCATACCTGAGTAGGGACACAAAGACTTCTCTACATTGCAGAGCGGGGAGTGGGAGAACGAGATTCATTTGGTGGTATCTCAGCATTTCTTCATCCATAGGCAAGTACATGCCTTGCACAATTGTTTCTTATCTTCTTTCTGTGGTCAACTAGAATTCCTTTTGAATCAAGTACTAAATCTTAAGGGAGGAAGGGAAGGGAAACTGTACTGGGGAAACAAGCAAGAGGCCAGCTGTTTGCAGGGAAACGACTCCTGCACTACTTCTGAGAATTACAGTCTTGTTCCTCTGGTCTCCTTGTGTTTCTTTTGCAAAACACCATACATCCAACATTTTTTAGAGGTTAGGAGACAATTGAACTCAAAGGTGCGTGGACCAGAAGGAAGTAGGTTATGTGTATTAAGTAATCATGGGCCTACTTACCATGATGAGACCATAAACATGGAAGACAAAATTAAATAGATATTTCACCAGCACATAAAATCTGGACACTTTACTTGTCTAGGTATAAATAATGCCACTATTTTGAATAAGTTCTCTTTTAGATATTCTGAATTTCCTCTCTCTCCCGGAATTTTCAGAATGATCTTATCCACTGACCTCAATACCTTTTTATGCCTCCTTCACATTTTATAAACGAATGAAATGTTTATGTGAAAAATTAGAAATTTCTTGTAAGGAAACTATAAATCAAGATACAATTATGAATAAAATTTCTCTCTTCAGTATTAAATTTAAGTTCTACTTTTTTTATTTTTACAAAACTTTACCTGACGTTTATCCCTACTATGTATTTGCCATCCTCTCTGCACACTTGCTGGCTCTTCTCACTGTATTCATTCGACACCTCACAAATATTTACTAACTCAATATATATGACACATGCCAAGAGGTATGTGGGGGTTTTTATATGCTTGTAAGGAAGAAAGAAATAAACATAACAATACAAGGTAGTATTTGACTGGTACCATAACAATGATACAGAGAAAGAACTTAGAACATTTAGATGAGACAGACAGGGACAGAGACAGAGACACAGAGTGAGATGTATCAGTTTCGGCTGGGGGAATTCTGGGTAGACTTTATGGAAGAAGCAGCATATGAACATCACCTTAAATGGATAGGATTTCAATAGAGACAACTCTAAACACATGGCACACGGGGTAGAGAAATGGGAAAGTGCATACCAATATAGAGAATGATTTGTCATGTAGTTTAACTTATGTGTGGGAATATTGCAGCAGATCAAGTTGATGGAACAGATTGGCATCTGATATTAGAAGCACTGAGGCTGAGTCTAGACTAAGAAATTAAAATTTTATTCTGAAGGCATTAGTTCTTGAACTTTTGGAACAGAATTATACAATCTTGTATGAATATAATCTGAATGAAAGTTAGAATGAATAGTCAATCCAGGAAGGATCAAGTGGGAGGATTTATCAGAGGCTAAATTATTTTAGCCTCTTTTTAGAGGACAGCACTGTAATAATCGAAGCAGGAAGTGGTACATGCCCAAACTGGGGAGATAAAAATTAGAATGTGGTGAGGCGGGGGGTGGGGGCGAGCACCAGGAAGGTTCATCATATTTTGCAAAGGAGGAAATAGTTTCTATTTCTTCTAACTAGATTGTCAGTTTCCTGAGCGCAAGGATTTTGTCAGTGTCTTGTTTCCTTCTTTATTACCTAATTCATCCACTTTTATATTGTGTGCTTTCAAATAATTATGACTTGTGTAGGCTTCTAATTAATATGTATGTATGTATGTATGTATGTATGTATGTATATATCTGTCTATCTGTCTATCTATCTATCTATCTATCTATCTATCTATCTATCTCCAGCACAACTAGTTTTTCATAAAAAGCAGAACTTAATATCGGAGCAGTTTTTTATTCACTGTAAGTCAACAAAAGAAGCAACAATGAAGAGTTGATTCTGGAAAAAGAAAGAGGAGGTTTATGAATTGCTCTCAGTGAAAAATGAAAGAGCTTTTGAAACTGAGCTCAAATATGCCTGGAGCACATGAGAGTCTGGTTTATTAAGGCATGACTGAATGATTAGTAGAAATACTACCATTACTACTACTACGCATTATATTATTCACATATCATAAAAAGCCAGGATACACAGCAACTGACAGAGTCATCTAGGAAATTGAACAGGGCTTTTACTACAATGTGAGAAGAATTTAATGTGCTTTGCTCTATTTCTGACATGAATTATAAGAGCAAAAGGCTTTATTCTTTGCACAGGTCATTAAATATATTCCATGATGTCCTAGTACCCAGCAGGAAAGAATCTTCCAACTGTATGAAAATGATTTTAAGGATCTTTGTTTTGAATTGAAAATAATTTACCAAGCTTTCTACCCCAAGATCAGTAAGGATTATTGAACAGTTTGTTTGTTTTTTTCTTTTCTGTTTTGCAATGCTGTTTATAGCTTGCTGCATCAGTTAAAAAGAGGAATGCCAATATATTACTACTTAACTACTTCAGATTAGCTGTTAGAGAGATAAGAGTGATGAATGGTGTTTAGCTCCAAATGGTAAAATTGACCTAGTTCTAAGCTACCAGATAGAACAGACAGGTTTATCAACTACTCCCTAAAACAAATATTTGCAAGCATTTGGCAAATAAGCGTAACTGATTCTATCCAAATCTTAGAATAAGAATTCCATTATAAGCTGCAATAAATATTGAAAGAAAATGTGTCCTTATTTTGAAAGCTCTCATTTAAGGAAAATGGAACATATCTCTATTTTAGGAAGAAAAGATTATTTTGTAATGTCCAAGCTAAATGGGCATATACACTCTGCAAGCTATCTGGCACACTATATGAAATTTAGAAAATATTTTAAATATCTAGCAATTGAGATTTACTCAATTGGACCTGAAACTTGGAGTAAATTATTCATTCATAATGAAAATTCTTGCTATTTTCCCTAAATTATATAAATTATATATATATATACATAAATAATGAACTTTAACTTTACCATGATTTAATTGAGTATAGCAGAATATTTAAACAAATGTTTAATCCTGAAATCATATGACTAGTCATGTGCTAAATCTAAAAAATGGATGGTTTTATATTAAGGAAGGTGGAAGATGAGTGGGCATGAAGGGTACAGTACAGCATAAGATATTTGAATAGTATAGTTTCAAAAGTTTCAAAATTAAAAATGTGTTTTTGCCTTTCCTCTCTTTACCCTTTCTGCAAAGGTAGTCATTGTGTTGTATTTTACACAAATTATCCAAAATAGATCAGGGGAGAGATGAAAGACTTTATTGTGAATAGAGAGACCATTTGCTGGTAGCATGATCAATTTAATGGAACAGTAGGACTTTTTTATTTATTTTTTGAATAGTAAGACATTTTAAGAAAACCAAATGCATAAGCAAACCAAATTTGGAATACATCTAATAATAGAGATATCTCCCAGTGAGAATTCCCATCTCATTATCATTTAAGATAATTTAAATATAGTTTTTAAAATCCTGTGATTTCTATTTACTTTTTAAAAAAATATTGAAGTACAGTTGACATACAATATTAGTTTCAGGTGAACAACATAGTGATTTAACAATTCTATACATTACTCAACGATCACCATCAACAATGTTATTACAATATTATTGACTACATTCCCTATGCTGTACTTTTCATCTCTGTGACTTATTTATTTTATAACTGGAAGTTTGTACCTTTTAATCCCTTTTACCTATTTCACCCATAATTAAAAATCCTGTGATTTTTAATATATATATTTTTTAAAGATGGGCATTATTTCTTAGTAAGAGATGCTAGTCATGTGAGAGATAGAAAAAAGCAAAGCCATTGGATTTGGTTAAGTCAGAAGATAGACTTTTGGGGATGTCTTGACAAAAAAAAAAAAAGGATAAGTGATAATAACAAGAAGAGTGATAAAAAAAAAGCGTCAGTTTTCTTTTCTCATTTTAGTAGCAAGCATTTGCCATTGAATGAAATTGGTATGCAGATTTACTTTCACAGTCAATGTGAGGCCTAGTGCAATAGCAGAGAGACTAGTCGTGACTGGGTTTATTATGCAGTTCTTTGGTTCTCAAGGAGCACAAGCCTGAACAAGCCAACATGAGTCACTGTATGGGACTGTATCATAATAATGTTACCATAAAGATTTTTAGGTGAATGGCCTCTGTGGACTTTAAAATGTCCTTCTAAGACCTGATACTGTATTCTATCTGCTAGAATTTCCTGAAGGTTTTATTTATTTATTTATTTATTTTTTTATGATAGTCACACAGAGAGAGAGGCAGAGACACAGGCAGAGGGAGAAGCAGGCTCCATGCAGGAAGCCCAATGTGGGATTCGATCCTAGGTCTCCAGGATTGCGCCCTGGGCCAAAGGCAGGCGCTAAACCTCTGCGCCACCCAGGGATCCCTCCTGAAGTTTTTAGATCTAACTTTAAGTCACAGCATTCTCTAATTTCTTCAGAGTACCAAGCTGTACAGTGAGTTGCCAAATGTCAAAAAAAATTTACTTTGTAGCAAGAGAAAGCAATAAAATAGATCTTCAAAGAGGCAACCTAAATTTTACAGACTGAGAAAGTAATTCAATTTAACTATGTTGCAAAATGAGAAACTTTTTCTGTCCAGGTTGTTAAAACTTTGATGCTGATAGGAAGGAGAAATGAAAAGGCCAATGGCATGGTTATCTGTGAGGCATTTTGTAGCTTATACTAGATGTGTCCCTAATTTAGTCTATGTCACTGGGCAAATCTCATACTAATCTCTCTTTGTCTTCGTTTCCTCAACTATAAAAAGGGGATAATAATACCAACCTGTCTCAGAGGGGTGTGGTAATAATTAATTAAGGCCCATAAAAGGCTTTAAAGGCCAAAGATGAAAGGCACCAAATAGACAAAGCCTCATCATTAGCCCTGAAATTGATGGAATATAAAAACTTGTTTAATGGTGGAGAAATTCTGAAATAAGAATTAAAATAAGAGGGCAGCCCCCATGGCCCAGTGCTTTAGCGCCGCCTTCAGCCCAAGGCCTGATCCTGGAGACCCGGGGTCAAGTCCCAAGTCAGGCTCCCTGCATGGAGCCTGCCTCTCCCTCTGTGTCTCTGCCTCTCTCTCTCTCTCTCTCTGTCTATCATGAAATAAATAAATAAAATCTTAAAAAAAAAAAAGAATTAAAATAAGAATACACTTTCCTGGATCTATGGACTTAAATTTATGAATTGGTTCATGAGTATATTTTGTTGAGGTGCTCTATATTTAAATTTTCAATGTAGGCTAATCAAGGAATGAAGACCATACTAGTTTGAAAACAGAAGTGATAGCCAGTTGAAATTAAAATTATATATTCTGTTTACTTTTTGTTTTACCTCTCTATATTATCAATAAACAAATCAGGATTTTTATTTTTAAAGTATGAGGCTGGAAGAGCTTCTTGAGGGTAGGTGAAAGAATAAAACATTAAAGTTGGTGCCACTATTTAGCATCAAGGTTACGATGATTCAACTTAGGATGCAGATGTTATTAAATACTACCTGAGTCAGTACATTTAATCAAGAGAAGTATGTTTCTCTAAATGTCTGAATTTAAGAGCTAATGGAAAAAGTATATGAAAATAACAATTTCATTTTTAGGAATATAACTCCTAATGCATCCTACCCACTGCCTCCATGACATATTCAGTTTCTTGGATGCCAAATAACTAATATGAAAACAAAAAACATTGTGATGAATCTGTCACCTCTATGTTTTATAATAAGAAAAAAAATGTCACCTACTTTTGGATGAAACTAAAGAGCATTTTGATTTTATTACGTTTCAGGAACTACTGCTGAGTAAATGAACAATTTTGCCCTTTTGTAACATCACTCAATTTATCCGAAGCTTGCAACTAGAGCCAATAAGATTCTTGAGATATTATTTCCTAATTAAATAGCTGCTCAGTTGGATGAAATCTTAGATGATGGAAATAAGCAATAAAACTGTCATGCCTGAGTTCTACCTTTCTTAGGCTTCTAAGAGTGTACTAGTTTTCATTTTTAAAAAAAGATTTTATTTATTTATTTGACAGAGAGAGAGAGAGAGGGAAATAGACTCCCCAAGAGCAGGGAGCCAAATGCAGGGCTCAATCCCAGGACCCTGGGATCATGACTGGAGCCCAAGGCAGTCACTTAACTGACTGAGCCACCCAGGCACCCCTGTACTAGTTTTTAGTGACAGTCTTTCCTTAGGTTGGTTCATGGGAGCAATTCATTACTGATGTTTATTTTGCTTTGGGTGGGGCTGTAAAACTACTCTACAATAACATAACTTAGGAGGTTGTTATTTTAGAATTTTTCTATCCTATACTGGTTGTGGTCAAGAAAAAGACAAACTGGAAAACAAGAAGTTATAATATCTTTAAAACATTTATTATTGCCATTAAAAAAAGTGATTTGGTTATAGTCCAGTTAGAATTTCATTAATGGAACACTTCATATTTCTTTTGTTAAAAACTCATTTACCCTTTACCTAAAAATTTGAATGTAAACATTAACTGTCAGCGTTGATAGCTGTGCAATTAACCAGCTTAATTTTGGTTAGAAGATGAATGATTCACTGCTTTCTTGTGTCTGATGAGTAGGCCGGGCACTGTATTTAAAATGGCTCTAACCCAGAGGGCAAGTCCTACTGGTTTCACTGCCCAGCCCACTCAGGAAAAATAAAAGTCCTAGAGGTGACAGCTGAGCACAGACTGAGCATGAAATCTTAAGGGCATCGTTCAACTTGACTATCTTGACAATGCTATAAAAATGGTTTTCATTTTTCACATTGTTAAATTTTAAAAAAATTAAAGATTTTCAGACTTTAGAAGATATTTTCCAACTTTTCTGCTTTATTTATTTGCATCTCAGACGTAAAAGGGCTCCATAATAAATAAACACCATATTTTTGCTTTGCCTGGCATCTAATTCTTTTTGCAATCACAGTTCCATTTTCTTTCTTTCTTTTTTTTTTTAAAGATTTTTATTTATTTATTCATGAGAGGCACAGACAGAGAGAGAGGCAGAGACACAGGCAGAGAAGCAGGCTCCATGCAGGGAGCTCGATGTGGGACTTGATCCCCGGACTCCAGGATCACGCGCTGGGCTGAAGGCAGACACTAAACCGCCGAGCCACCCAAGGATCCCCCCAGTTCCATTTTCTGAAATTAAAATATTTCTCCTTTCTCTAGGGTCTGTTTTATGTACTGTCTCTTTCAGTTGACAGATGTAGATTATCTTCATCTCCAGTGCCCGAGCCAGCAATTTCTTTACAGGTGCCTCTGGTCCAAGATTGTATAAAAGTATATCTTTATCTATTTTTGCTAAATATTGCATGAGAGTTAAAATAAGTTTTTTATTCTTTTTTTATGCACATGTATTATATTTTATTATATTGAGACAATAGATGAGTATATTTTATTAGAATATAATCTAGAACTTTGTAAAGAAATAATAAAGCATTTCATTTAAGATAATTCAGTAAAGATATATTCAGAATGTTTTACCCAGAGAAGAGGAGGGATGAATATAAGTTCTTTATTTCTGCGGTGAAAACAGTTCTGAGAAGGAAATTTATAGCAATACAGGCTTTTTTCAACAATAGAAAAATAGAAAAAAAAAACAAGAAAAATCTCAAATAGATAATTTAACCTTATACCTACAGGAACTAGAAAAAGAGAAAAAATAAAGCTCGAAGTTAGTAGATGGAAGGAAATAAAGATCAAAGCAGGAATACATGAAATATGAGCACTTGGGAGGCTCAATCAGTTAAGCATCTAACTCTTGATTTTGGCTCAGGTCAGGTTGTGAAATTGAGCCCTGCATTGGGACTCTGTGCTAGGTATGGAACCTGCTTAAGACTCTCTCTCCCCCTTTCCCTCTGCTCCTTTCCTCCCTCTCTTTCCCTCTTTAGAAAAAAACAAAAATCAAGAAATGCATGAAATAGGGGCTGCCTGGGTGGTTCGGTGGTTGAGCATCTGCCTTTGGCTCAGGGTATGATCCTTGGGGATCAAGTCCCACATTGGGCTCCCTGCAAGGAGCCTGCTTCTCCCTCTGCCTATGTCTCTGCCTCCTCTCTATGTGTCTCTCGTGAATAAATAAATAAAAACTAAAAAAAAAAAAAAAAAAAGAAAAGAAAAGAAATACGTGAAATAGAGACTTAAAATACAATAGAAAAAAAATCAATGAACCCAGGAGTTGACTCTTTGAAAAGATAAACAAAATTGATAGGCCTTTAGCTAGACTCATCAAGGAAAAGGAGAGAGGACCCAAATAAATAAAATCAGAAATAAAAGGGAAGTAACAGCCAATACCACAGAAATACAAAGTATTATGAGACTACTATGAAAATTTAGATGCCAACATATTAGACAACCCAGAAAAATGGAAAATTTCTTGGAAACATATAATCTTCCAAAACTGAATCAAGAAGAAGTAAAAAATCTGAACTGACCAATTACTAGTAACAAAATTAAATTGGTAATCAAAAAACTCACAACAAACACATGTCTAGGACCAGGTGGCTTCACAGCTGAATTCTACTTAAAAAAGAGTTAATACCAATTCTCCTCAAACTATTTCGAAAAATAGAAGAGGAAGGAAAGCTTCCAAATATACTCTATGAGGCCAGCATTATCCTGATACCAGAGCCAGACAAAGATACTACAAAAGAAGGGAACTACAGGCCAATATTCCTGATGGACAAAGATGCAAAAATCCTCAACAAAATATTAGCAATCTACATTCAGCAATACGTTAAAAGGATCATTTACCACAATCAAGTGGGATTTATTCTGGGGATGCAAAGATGGTTCAATATTGGCAAATCAATCAATGTAATACACCACATTAACAAAATGAAGGATAAGAATTATATAATCATCTCAATAGATGCAGAAAAAATATTTGAGAAAATTCAACATCTGTTCATGATAAAAACTCTCAAAAAGTGGTTTAGAGTGAACATTATTACCTCAACATAATAAAGGGTATATATGAAAAGCCCACAGTTACTTGAGGGTGAGAAACTACGAGCTTTTCCTCTAAAATCAAGAACAAGACAATTCCTAGCCAGTGATCAAACTGGAAGTCCTAGATACAGCAATCAGACAAGAAAAAGAAATAAAAGGAATCCAAATTGCTAACGAAAAGTTAAATTGTCACTACTTACAGATGACATGATACTATATGTAAAAAAACCCTAAAGACTCCCCTCCAAAACTATTACAAGTAATAAAATACGATATTCATATTGTTGTTCATTTTCATATTATTTCACATAATATAGTTTGATAACTAAATTATATTATTGTGGGACACCTGGGTGGCTCAGTGATTGAGCATCTGCCTTTGGCTCAGGGCATGATCCTGAGGTCCTGGGATCGAGTCCCATAATGGGCTTCCTGCATGGAGCCTGCCTCTCCCCCTGCCTGTGTCTCTGCTTCTCTCTCTGTGTCTCTCAAGAAAAAATAAAAAAATCTTTAAATAAAATAAAATAAAATAAATTTTGTATGGAGCCACAATAGCCAAAGAGATCTTGAGAAAGAACAAAGCTGGAGGTATCACAATCCCAGATTTCAAGATATATTATAGAGCTGTAGCAATCAGAACAATATAGTACTGGCTCAAAAATGGTTACATAGATCAATGGACAGAATAAAGTCCAGAAATATGCCCATGCTTATATGATCAATTAATTAGTGTATCTTGGTGAAGGGTATAAAGAAAAAAAAAAAGAAAAAGAAAAAGAAAAAAGCTCTCTGTTTTCCAGAAACGTGTACTTTCCCAGGGTAGCTGATGTAGAGAACTCAAAGGTCTTCAAATTCCACCAACCTATGGATAGAGATCAAGTTATACTAAATCCAAAAGCACATGTTGCCTCAGCTTTTTCTCATTCCTCTTCATGAACTGTCTCTTGCCCCTCACTTCCCACCTATGTGTTTCTGAGACAGCATAGAAAGCATTTGATCAGTTTGATAAAGTGACCAGATGAAATGCAGTGGACCATGAAATGCTATGGCTCAAAGCAATGAAATCCATACTCTGGACAAAATATAACTTAGTAGGCAGATTAATCTTTTGGTATCTTCGGATTAAGCTTTTTTATTTTAAAAATTGAGTTCCTAATATTATAAGGCATGATGTGATTGGTAATACATTCATATCTAGTCAAAGAGTCACGTTTTTGATTTTTTATGACCCCAACGGAGACAAAGATAATTTAAAAATGCTCCCCATCCTTAATTTACCTAATAATTTCTGCATTTTCCCTTACAAAACCTTATAAACTTTTAATAATGAACAAAGTATAAACTTGTTTTCTTCCCTTATATGATATTTCATCTTGTTCATTTAAATAACCCAGTGAATGTAGTCAAGGAATAAAAGGTTAAATGATTAAAAGTTATATGATATAGAGCATGGAAGTTTGTTAAATACCAGCATTTGGTTGCTCAAGAATTGATTCCAAGCCAAGGCATTTATTGGATCCTGATTTTTATTTTTTTATTAAAAAATTATTATTATTATTAAAAGATTTTAATTAATTTATTCTTTAATTAATTTATTCATGAGAAGCACAGAGAGAGAGAGGCGGAGACACAGGCAGATAGAGAAGCAGTCTCCATGCAGGGAGCCTGATGCGGGACTTGATCCCAGGACTCCAGGATCACACCCTGAGCGTGAAGGGAGGCACTCAACTGCTGAGCCACCCAGGCATCCCTATTTAAGAAATTATGAACCAATAAGCATTTATTCAGCCATATTAAGACATTCTGCTTATGCATCCAGGACTCAAAAATGCAAAAATCTTGAGATGATGTTTATTCTTAGAGAAGTCAGTCTAGTGGAAGAGGCAAACATATGGAGAAATAAATTGAATAAAGATGAATAAATGCCATGGTTGTTGCTAGGAATGTCAGAGATTGCTTGACAATCAGGTGAACTCTGGATAGTCTTGAAGATAGAATGCTATATAAAGAAGAGGGAAAAAGGGCATTTCAGGCAAGGAACAAAATGTGCAAAGGCATAGAGTTTTGAAAAGATATGTGAGAAGTTCATTGTGGTTTGGAGCTTAGGGTTGTGGTGGAGAATGGAAGGAAATGAAATTGGAACAGTGTATTGGGTTTACATCTGGAAGAGCACTGTACTGAGACAAAACAGCCTGGCTTTCACAGGACAGCTAGTGGGAAATCAGGAGACATCATTAAACAAGGGAAGGATGTAATCATATTTCTTTGGTAAGAATATAATTATGGTAAGAGTTTAAAAAGGGATTATAAGAGAGATAGATGGGGCAGAAACCAGGTAGGGCACTATGTCATTAGTCTAGGATAGAAATCTTAAGAGCCTGAATTGAATTAGTGGCAGTAGAAATGGGAAAGAATAGGCATTCTTTTTGGATATTTTTTGGATATATTTTTGGATATATTTCTGAATGAAAATGAATAGTATTTGGCTGTGGATGGTTAGGAAGAGGAGGGACTTTAGGATGAGGTTTTCGGATTCAGTTGGGAGAATTGAAGATATTGATTCCATTAACCATAATGGGGAAGGTGGGAATATTTAAAGAGATATGATTATTTTAGTCTTTTTAATGCAGTAGGTTGAAGTGCCTTTGGGATAGCCAGTTGACAAGTACTTGCAAAAAGCAAGATTGGAACTTAAAGATAGGTTGGAACTAGAGATACACACTTGGGAATTATGAGCATATAAATAGCTTCTAGAATGTAGATGAAAGCATACATCTAAAAGTGTAGAAGAAGGGCAGCCCTGGTGGCTCAGCGGTTTAGCGCTGCCTTCAGCCCAGGGTGTGATCCTGGAGACCCCAGGATAGAGTCCCACGTCGGGCTCCCTGCATGGAGCCTGCTTCTCCCTCTGCCTGTGTCTCTGCCTCTCTCTCTCTCTCTCTCTCTCTCTCTCTGTCTCATGAATAAATAGGATCTTAAAAAAAAAAAAAGTGTAGAAGAAATGGCCACCAAGGATGAAACTGGAAAACATCAACTTGTAAGACAGTGTCCCTCATTCATTTTTAACCCTTGAAAATGCCTCCTCTTGAAAATACAAAAATCTCAGCTTACCTCTAATCATGGTAATTCAGATATTTCCCCTCAAAATCCTATTAGAGCATCTAACTTCTTCACTGTCTACCGTCTATTTCTTTTAAGAATGTCTAATTAAAGAAGTGGTCTAGGAGCAAAGAAGCCATTGAAGAAAACTGAGGGGTTCTTAGAGAAGTAAAAGGAAAATCAGGAATGGATAACATCTTAGAAGACAAGGTCATATTAACATTTTCCTACTGCAAGCCCAGACCAAATCATATAAATTGAATCTGAGCAATGCCTTAATCATAGAATGGGGTAGAATGGTCGACTTGGGTGCCTATGTTCAACAGAGCCATAGAGGTTTGATCTTCCATTAAGTTCTCCAGCATACTTGGCAGTGTGCACTTAGTTTTGTTCCCCATAGGGGACAGAAAGACCTCAACTCCACCTCCAATTTTTTTTTTTCTTGAAAGCAGCTGAGATAGATGGAAGGAGGAATCTGAGGGTGTGTGGCTCCATGCCAGTAAGCAAAGCATGTGCTTGCTTTCCATTTTGATTGACCCGGTGGCTACTCCTGGCTCAACCAAAACTAAGTGCTGATGCTTTCAGATCACCCAAAGCCCTGTAACAGCTTTGGAGATTCCTTGACCTTTTCTCTTCTCTCTTACAGAAGAGTGAACGACAATTCAAGCACCATTTAGGTAATTTGTTTCAATCCTGCCTCCTGCCACTTAGACTGTAAACATTCAAGAAAAGATGGGACAATGGGAAGCTCCTCCCCCACCTCCCACTAGCCCTTGTCTACTTGTTTGGGTAAGTACTGCACTACTCACTGGGTCCTGAGGAGTCTTATAAGCCTTAACTCAGTTCTTATGATCTCTTATCTTTTCTCTTCCAGAAAGCCATGTCTGTCAGTATCCCATTCTTGTCACCAAAAGTTGTCAAGTTAGCTTGCCATAGTTTTGTATATGCTGGCGAAAGACAAGACTCCTAGGTCAGGAAAAAAAAAAAAAAAAAAAAAAAAAAAGGACTTATTACTCATAGCATATCAGACAAGCATGAGCCGCATGAGCTTCTTGTTCATGTCATTTGTGCCCCTGAAAATTTTACGGAGGTGATGTGCGGTGGCCCAGGTGAGTGCCACACAAGCAGTGGGTTTGCATCACAGTTGAAGGACCCTGAGCTTAGGAAACCCCAATCAATTAAGGGGGCTGCAAGATAAGCTGCCCAACTTTTGCCCTGGAGGGAAACATTATCTTAATTATAACGTGCAGCAAACAAACCTGCCCTCTGCTCTAAAGAGATATACTCCTATCTTCTTCCAAGGTTGTTCTTTGTACAGACATCCTTGGAAAGGTAATCCAGAAAAAAGAAAAAAGCCAGTTCGGCTCGCTGTGCAACCCATGGCGAATTGTATCTCAACTAGTAGGTGCTAAGTATGCTTCTTCTCTTTCTTTCTCTCTTAAAATTTCCCTTTTGTATTTCTTATTTCCTCCTTTTTATTTGTTTATAAATTTCAATTTAACCCACTAAAATTATCTTTTACTGATAGATATACTCAAATTACAAAAGTCAGCAGAAATAAAAATCTGTCTTTAAACCTCTGAAAATACGATTTAGACCCAAACTGTTATGACAGCAAGAAGTTGCAAGAAAATATTTGGGAAAAAGAAAACTCATGCTATTTTTGAAGTATATATTTTGTCATCTTTAATGAAAATTCAAAATTAGGGATGACCTTTTTGACAAAATTTCACTCATTGTTTATAAGATAAACTTAATTACAATTACTTATTGGATAAACGATTCTTAAAAGTATAACAAAATTCTTTTATCTGGTTTTGCCTAGTTAGAAAATTCATAGACAAAAGCAAAACAAAATTAAAAAATTGATGTTACTGGGCAGCCCGGGTGGCTCCGCGGTTTAGCGCCGCCTTCAGCCCAGGGCGTGATCCTGGAGACCCAGGATCGAGCCCTCGTCGGGTTCCCCACATGGAGCCTGCTTCTCCCTCTGCCTGTGTCTCTGCCTCTGTGTGTCTCATTAATAAATAAATAAAATCTTTAAAAAAAAATTGACATTACTGCATTTAGCATATATGATGTGGTTATTAAATAGTAGAAAACATAAATTTCTATAATAGTGAAGTAGGTTTATTTGATGGACTAATGCATATACACATACCATTTTTACTGTAAATACTAGAAGATTGAGGTCAGACTAATTATGTAAACTGCCACAAATCGGGGTGACTATAATGTGCTGTGGATAGCATTATTGCTGTTCACTTAGTTCTTTTTTTCCTCTATTTTAAGGAAACAAGAAGATTGTACTTGTCTGGCTCCTTGAAGTGAGGCATAGCCAAGTGGCTAGTTTTGGCCTATGAAATGTGTGTAGAAGCGATATATGTCACTTTTGGGAGGAAAATTTATTACCAATGTTGTGGAAACATGGGCTGGTAAAAGGTACCATAATACTAAGGCAACGTAGAAAGTAGGCCAACATGCAAAGAAAAGCAAGCCGCTGAGGACTTCATGTGAGCAAGAATTAAACTTTAATTCTGTTAAACTTCGTACATTTGGAAGTTTTCTTTTTTCTTTTTTTTTTTTTTAACTGAAGCTCTGCCTTATAGTGACGTTCCTACATCTTTTTAATTTTAATTTCTGATACCTATTGAATGCTATATTGGCCTTGTAGATCTAACACAACAAGACAAAACAAAAAACTGTTGTCACACTTGAATGACATTAGGACTTACTGTGAGTTCCTGACTCAGTGAGTTTGGATAGTAAGTAGTTCTCTACGTGTGTAGTTTGGAGTCCTAAATGTATTCATTCAACTTGGGTAAAAGCTCAGAATGTTTACGAGAACTATGTCCCTTAGGAAATATTTAGATGAAGACGTTTTTTGTCCTTGAAGCATATGGTAAATCTACACTGGTTGTAGATTGCTACAACCAGGCATTTGTAATGACTTGAAAGCTGTTCTTGAAAGGTACTGGTAATAATGCATGATAACTTATAGATCACTTATGAGATGGATTTACTTATTTTCTGCCCTGAGAAGTTCTGAGAGGCCTGACTTTTAGGATATAATATGTCTTATGTCTTTTAAAAAGTATTCTTCTTTGATGGAGGTATAGTTTTTGAGGAAAGTATTTTATTTAAATAAACTTAAATGAACTTAAAATGTCATGTTATGGTGCACTGATGCTTTTTGCATCCCAAATGTTTAAAATAGAATGTTTATAAATGGAAATAATAAGTAGAAATTTATTAATTATTTCAACCAATATTTACCGAGTGCCTATTTTCACCAAATCTGTGCTAAGCACTGGGAGGGGTTACAATTGAGAATAACACAGACCTTCTAATTTTCACAGAGTGTAACATAAATAAATAAATAAATAAATAAATAAAATGAATATATAATTATAAATGGAAATTATTTTCTAAGAGAGAGAAATATAATTCTGTGTTGGGGGAGAGAAGGCTTGGCTTTTTATATCTTGAGAAACTCTAATTTATCAGATTTTCAGTTTCCTTTGATTGCAGGCTGTAGGCAGAGTAGGTCTCCCTCAGCAGAGCAGAAGTCCTTTCCACCATTGCTTAGTTCTAGCTCAAGCTTATAAGAATTTGGTGCAGCAACAAAAATCAGTATTCTGATTTTTTTCTAATCATTTCCTTTGCACTATATTCTTTTTAAAAAATTCCTTATTTAAATTCAATTTAGTTAACATATACTGTGTTACTAGTTACTGGGGTAGAATTTAGTGATTCATCAGTGGAATATAACACCCAGCGCTTATTCCATCATGTCCCCTCCTTAATGCCCATCACCCAGTTACTCCATCCTCCCACCTGCCTCCCCTCCAGCAACCCTCAGTTTATTTCCTAGAGGTCAGCCTCTCTTATGGTTTGCCTCTCTCTCTATTTTCATCTTATTTTATTTTTCCAAGTACTACATTCTTAATTAGCATGTGGTCTGCCTGCCGGCTTATCATAGGTAACAGTTTTATTAAATATTAAATTATTAAATTATTAAATTTAATAAATATTTAAATTTATTAAATATTTTGCTAAGACATAAGAAGAGTTGCTACCATTCCAGCTCTTAGGAAAATATTCCAACTACTTTCATTGAGCTGGTGCTATATATTTCAGGATCTGTTTTTGTAGCAGCCTATTTTGTACACAGAATTTTGTATGAGTTAGCATTAAATTTGACTGTGAGTGGCAGAAAATTTCAAATAATAGTGGCCTAAAATAATTTTTCCTGTTTTGTAAATGTCTTGTAATAGTTAACACAAGGCCAGTTTGACATTCCACTGTGTTTAGGATCCAGGTCCTTCTTTCGTTTTCCATTGTCGGTAAACCTCAATTTCCAAGGTTACCTTATAGCTCTAGCTGGCTGTTGTCAAAGACTGAGAAATGAGTTGATGATGGAGAGTTATTTATGTCATGCTCTTTGGCATACTGTATCTATCTTAAAATGAAAATATTTATTAATTGCTCATTAATCTGAATTTCATTATAGTAATTCTAACCTCAGGCTTTTGATACTGTAGCATATATTCACTTTTCTCAAGGATAATGTTGAAATTCTCAAAATAAAATTAACTTTTGTGTACATGTGAGGGGTTGGATTACAAAAGTAAATGAACCATAATAATGATGACAAAATTGGTGTTTGATAACCTGCTACTTTCCCATGAAGTGATATTTGTGATCCCTTACATTTTGGTATTTTTGCTCATGCTATCATTATTTTATTGTTTAAAAAAAAATTGGCATCTGAATCATTTGTAAGTTGAGATCAAGATCAATGATCCTAAAATTCACTTTATACAGAAAGATATCTCTATTCCAGACAGGTTAATATATATGTGAATCCTAATAGGCATTCATATATCCGGTTCAAAGATTATCTGTACAAATGGAATATAAAATAATAGTTTTGAAAGTGATACGGTTAACTCTGGGAGTCTTTATTTTTTAAAAAAATATTGTATTTATTTATTTGAGAGAGAAAGATCATGAGCAGGGTGGGTAGGGTGAGAGGGTGAAACAGATTCCCTGCTAAGTAGGGAGCCCAATGCAGGAATTGATCTTAAGTTGCTGGGATAATGACCTGAGCCGAAGGCAGACACTTAACTAATGAGCCACCCAGGCACCCCGGAAGTCTTCAGTTTATACATGATAAAATTAAAGAAAATGAAAATGAACTTAAAATACTTCCTTTTAAAATATCAGTAAAATAATAATCAGTCAAAACGTCATAATCCCTGAAAAAAAAAGTTGGTTCCAAAGTTTATCTCAAAGTTATTAAATAATAAATATAATTAATTGAAAATGAAGGGCCAGAGAAAATTATTTGGATTTGCCACATGTATTATTTCTTACCATCTTCCAACTAATATACAGTCAAAATATTTTTTCACAGCATCTGGAAGAAATTGTACAAAATTTTGCTCAAGAATTACATGACATAATGGATGCCTTTGTTTTTATACTTTATTTAATTAAAAATGTATTTTTTAACTTCTGATTTTTCATTGTTCATTCAATTATCTTAACTTGAACATAATGTTTATTACATTTAAAAATACTTTAAGGGGATCCCTGGGTGGCTCAGCGGTTTAGAGCCTGCCTTCAGCCCAGGGTGTGATCCTAGAGTCCTGGGATCGAGTCCCATGTCGGGCTTCCTGCATGGAGCCTACTTCTCCCTCTGCCTGTGTCTCTGCCTCTCTCTCTATGTCTCTCATAAATAAATAAAATCTTTAAAAAAATACTTTTAATCATTTCATCTATGGATAATTTTTATCACAACCACAATAAATGGTTAACACATATATTTTTATAAATTTTCATTTTTATTTGATGTTTTGTAATATATTTATGCACTTTTGTATTTTAAATCTAAGTATTTGGTTTCACTGGTTTTTAAGCTTTAAAATAAAATACTAGTGTTTATACTGGTATTTTAGCATTATGAAATAAATAGTGAATTACTAGTAGCATTTTCACTTTGCTGTAGAACTGAAATCACTAAACTTTAATGGTGAAAGAATCAATTTAATTAGGCCTCAAAGTATTATAAGACTATAAAAGTATTTGAAAAGAACCTATCTGGAATATGTTTTTAGTGATTTCCATATCTAAGAGCTGTATATGATGTTTTTTCTGAATTCTCTTGTTGTTCATAGTGAGCAAGTTATGGTCTAGTGAGATAGTAAAAATACTAGGAGTAGAAGTACCATTGAAGGCATCTAGACCTACTACCACTCATAGAAAAGCAGAGATAAGTCTTCTGACTTCAATAATCAAGCTCTCCCCCTCTCTAACTTTTACAGTAGGAATTTACATCTGGGTTTGTTTTTTTTTTTTTTTTCCCAAATGCATTAATGAACCTATCCAAATTTGCTTTTAATTGTGGGGAAGGGTTGACCTTATGGGTGTATGTCCTATGCAGTGACACAGGCCCCACACTTAGCAATTCCCTTTGTCTGGTTTAATGCTCTCTTGCCCTTTTGAAATTCTTAACAAGTTTTGAGCCTCACATGTTTTTTAAAATTTTTATTTTTAAAGATTTTTAGTTATTTATTTGAGAAAGATAGAAAGAGAGAAAGAGAGAGCATGTGCTCGGCCTTTGGAGAGGGGTTGGGTGGGGGGAGGTGAAGAGGGACAAGCAGACTGTGCTGAACATGGAACCTGAGTTGGACTCATCACTGGGCTCCACTTGGGGCTCCAGGGGGGTCTTGATCTCAGGACCCTGAGATCATGACCAGGGCCAAAATCAAGAGTTGGTAGCTCAATTGACACCCCTTGAGCCCCACATTTTCATTTTATGGTAGACCTTGCAGATTATGTAATCAGTTTTGTTTCAGTGGTTTGCTTTTATTTTCAAAGGAAGAATGATATGGCTACTCCCTGATTTATGTCTAATGTATGATTAAATTTTTTAAAATGTGAAATTCATGATTATTCTATTTGAAATAAGTGCTTATTTAGGACTAAGGCAAACCCGTCCCTGGTCAGAGCGTAAGAGAAACAAATGTTTGAAGTGCTAAACTATATTCCTTCTTCCCATCAACACCTCTCTTCTCTTTTCCATCCATCAGGGCCTTTATGCTTCCCCCTTGGACTTCTTCTCTTCAACCTTCTTCCTCACGTCCTGCCGTGGAAAATGCAACAGTCCTGTATACATTTCATTTACAGACATTCCTATCAAGATAAATTTGCTTTCTCTTCTATTACCATAGAGACCTACATTGTAGGATTGGAAAGCATTTTCAGATGATATTTTCGTAATTCTTCTGAGGTCTTTTCATCATGGCCTTAACCACCATGGAAAAAGTGTTTGTTTCGGAGAAGTTGCTCGCTCTGTGGAAAACACACCTGCCTTTTTTTCTGTCTTATCATACATGCCCTCAACACCAGGGATGGGGGGACAGAAATGAAGGACATGAGGGAGAAAGTGTCTTACTTCTTCATGCACTCAGTGCTGAGAGTCAACCTTTTATTATTTATTTATTTATTAAAAAGATTTTATTTGTTTATTCATAAGAGCCACACAGAGAGAGGTAGAGGCCTAGGCAGAAGGAGAAGCAGACTCCCTGCGGGGACCCCAATGCAGGACTCGATCCTGGGACCCCAGGATCATGACCTGAGCCAAAGGCAGACACTCAACCTCTGAGCCACCCAGGGGTCCTGAGAATCAACCTTTATACCTGATACATCCATTCTCTTCCTTAAAGTGCTTTTAGGTGAACAAATCCTTACACTCATTTCAAAACTCCTTTCTTTCCTTCTCGCCCTCCCTCCTTTCTCCCTTCTTTTCTTCTTTTTAAAACTCTTCCTTAGGAAGCAAGTCAGAAGATCTCGTTTCCTCTTGAAATAGTGAAATAAAAAAAAAAAAAAAAAGAAGAAGAAAATGAACAATTTTCAATGTTGAAAGACAAAACTTGTGGGCTTCTCTCTGTAACCATGAAGTTGCTCTGTCAGCAAAAGCCCTTTTTGTTCACCACAGGAAGCAATCTGGTCATAGCAACTTCCTTTCTAGCCTTTCAATAGAACTATTGTTTCTGAAGCTTGCCAGATAGATGCACCACCAGAAATCCCCATTGTCAACAAAAGAGAATTATCTTTTCTATAATCATGAACTATACTTAAAGAGACCACATTCTGTTTTATTTATATTTTCTCTGTTGAGTGGCTTAAAAAAATAAAGTGGCTTGCTGTGCTCACTAATTTCGGTTGTAGGTTTGAAAGTGGTGAATGTGAGCAGGTGATGCTTTGGTTTGCTAAAGGAAAACGATGATGTTGTGACTTGAAGCAGTTCATAAGAGAGAGAGAGAGAGAGAGAGAGGGAGAGAGAAGGGACCATGTAGATGTTTGCAGCTGTCCATCCTGCTGTATTTTCAGTAAGAACGGTGGGGAGGCAGTTTAACTCTGATGCAGTCTGTGATGTCAGCCTTGCCTGCAGAGTCAGCAGGTTATTTTGGGGGTGGGGGGGTTGCAGGGGGGTGGTGGTGTTTAAACCATAAGTCAGTTAAGTGCCTTCTTGTTTTTAATTTGAGAGATCTTTATCCTTTCTATGTTGCCTCCAGCTCCCCCACTTCCTATTAGAAAATTATTTTCTACTCAGGGATTGTTCTTGTAAACACCAGAGAGGCAATGCATGACCTCTTAGGTTATTTTAGAATAATGACTTAATCTCTTGTGGAAAAAAGCCCTTCTCTGGCATTCTTTGGGGGAGATAACCTTCTTATTGGAATTCCTCAATTCCTCCCACATTCTCCATTCTCTTCCCTCCCCATTGGCAGCACTGACTTTGGCAAAGGGACAAATCACCTCTCCCTGTTTGCTTTTCTTCAGACAGTTTAATGACCTTTTCTGCCTTTTACTGTTCTTCATTTCTCCTCTTTAAAGTTCCTGCTGCTAGTTTTGGGGTTCCTTTTACTAGAATGACTATCTTCTGGTGTTTTCTGTCCTCCTTTGCTTTCTTCACTGACTGACTCACTCCATCTCTTTAGATCTCATCTTGAGACATTCCCGAGCATGTTTTCTTTGGACTGAGCCTGACTCCCACGCAGTCTTATTCCCTCTACACTCCCCTTCATGTACTTGCCAAGACTGCAAGTGTGCTTAATTGTATCTTTTCTGCATTCAAATTTTGGTTCTTCTTTTAGTAGTTTAAAAAAATCAAATTTTTCTTGGAAAAGATTATCCAGTCCATTTCCATTCTATTTTCTTCTTTTAGGTTAGAAATTAAGATAAAGAGAAAGAAGGAAGTAGAGTTTTACCATACAGAATTTAAAGGTCTATATTAGGCCTATATTTTCCTTGGAGCCCCAAAAGTTAGAGGCCTCCTGAGACAGGACAGAGAGTGTCAGGTCATGCATTACTCTGGTGCATGGGGGAGTTTGTCCTGGGCAAGCCAAAGAGGACTTTTAGACATTATTATACATAAAAAGAGGAAGAAAATTCCCCGGGGAAGTTGCAAGACATGGATATATGGGACGAACAATGACCAAAATAATAATAATAATAATAATAATAATAATAATAATAATAATAATAAATGAGCCAAGAGATTAGTTTGATGAAGTCCTGGTTAGTTTAGAATAGAAATAAAAGTTGCTAGTATGGTCTTTGTTATTCCTTCAGCTTCATTCCGGCTGTACCCTTCTATGTGTGCCTACTTCATCTGGGCTACATCTAGGTCCTCTCCCCGGAACAGGGCCCCACTAACAGAGGATATGTTATGAAATACTGCACCACACCCTTTTGGACTTCCTTGGCTTTGTGATTTCCTGGGTTGAGGCGGTAGTAGCCAATCTGCCTTTCACTAGATCCCTCTGTAAGCCCTTTCCTGCTGTTGTCTATGGCTCAGATGACCAGCTGCATGATGAGGCAATGTGCAGCAATGTGCTGCAGGTAGGAAGAGAGCTAGCACAATCTGGTAATATGCCGTTTGAGGTTCTTAGGCTGATCCGGGACTGATGTCAGGGTCAAGTGCTGGCTGCACCCTCATTTTCTCACAACAGACAATAGTGGATTGTAAAGTGTCCCTTCTGACAGAAATAGCATGAAAGTAAGATGGAAAACATCAAAGTGATATTGTTAGGGTTCTATCTCAGAAGCACAACAGAGTTCCCTTGAGAATATTCTGAAAGTGAAAACTTTGGCTGGTGCAACTGGGGCATTTTGTCCTGTTGCACATATATCCTAGAAATGTTGAGAACTGGAACCTGAGCTAGGGTCTGGTTGACAGGTCAGTGACCTCTGCGATCTTATAAGGAGTTTAATCCTTCATTTCACAGATGAAGAAACTTGAGGTTCAGGGAGATTGTCAGACTTAATGAAGGCCCCCAGCTTATTAATGACAGAGTTAGAGCTAAAATTCAGGTCTCTAGGCCCTCCCATGAATGCTCTTCCCATTGCACCTCACTGCCCTACAGTTCTTATGCTTGCTGCTGCTGGCTGGCCCAGGATGCCAAAAGACAGAGACCTGTCTTATTAATGTGATTGGGCTTCCTAATGTTATTGTTCTGGACATAATGGATAATACTTCTATCTTTCCATATTACGAATAAAAATACAGTACATACTCATTATAGAGAATAGAAAATTTGGAAATGAAGGTAGAAGAAAATTTGTAATTTTCTTTCTAATTGCATTTGTAATCCTATTACCAGAGCGATCACTATTAACATTTTTAAAAATTTCCTTCTAATCTCTTCCACATGTAGCTGTATGTGTGTGTGCCAGTGTGCTCTTATGCATTTACAAAATTGGGATTATGTATTTCATATCAGCTGGCATTCTTTAGTTGCAAATCACAGAAACTGACCTAGTTTCAAATTTAAGGAAGGAAAGGAATTTCTTGGCAGGCTACAAAGTCAAAGGAACACCCAGGCCTTGAAAAAATAGGACCCAGGAAACCCAGCTGTTTTTATCAGAAGAAGAGAGAATAAATACTGGATAGGTCAAAATAGCATTGTATACATGGATGTCCTAGTTTTGTAGTAAAGAATTTTGAGTAAAAAATAACTTTAAATTTCTCTGTAACTTAAGTCAATTTGTTGCCAGTTCAGACTCCCTCTCAGGATCTCTGCTTTTTACCCCACTTTCCTCCCTCCTTGCCATGCATGGCCTCTGGGAACAGGGGAAGCTCATGCTGCCAGCAGAGGATGGGTATCTGGGCTCCGTCCCTTCTGACTGTGCTCTTGCCTTGTTTGGATTTTGCCTGTGGGTTCCTGGCCCCACTGACCTGCTGCTAATTTAGCACACACCTTATGTTCTGGGCATGGGCAGTGCAGTGCAATTGCTGCTGGAGTTTTGTCATCTTTCCCTGATGTTGCTGAGAGCCGATCTCCCCTGGTTTTAGTATGGGGCCTCCTTCTCATCTACTGTGGTCATCCTCCACTCACACCCACCCACAAGCTGGCTGTCTCATTGTTCTCAGCTCTGCAGGAACCATGGAGATTGTGGGGGTGGGTGGCTCTCACAGGCCCCCTCTGTCTCTACTCCTGACCTGCTGCCATTCACAGTCTTCTGCAGCCACCCTATTTTGTCAGTAGGCATTCCAATAGTGGCTCCTCCCTGATTTCATGAAGGAAGTGAAACAAAAGTACTTTCTTTTCTCAGATTCTGGAGCCTATTTGGAGCACAAATATCCATCTTGAATTTCAACCCAGGAAGCAGGACAGTCCTCTCAGGAACTCTTCTTACATCTGACTTTGTTCTCTTCTTTCCCTCTTTTTCCAGTCTTTTCTCTGCAGCCTAGAAGGGAATTTTTCTGTTTTCTTCCACCAAGTAGAAAATTGGCTTTAGGTTAAATATTGCATTATTTTTATTCTGTGATTAATTTTTATCATCTTTAAATGCAAGTCTTCTAGATTCTGCCTCAATATTACGATCATGTCCTTTACATTAATTCAAAAAACCTAATTCTGACTTATGTATCAATGCTTTGCTTCAGAGTGGTAAGCCCACTATGAGTTAAAAAGGCATTCAAGCAGGCCAGTGGATTTCTGTTCTCCCAAGGCGATGGCTCCAATTGATCCAGTAAGTGGAGAACTACAGGGCAAAAGAAGTAATTTGACAAAGGAAAAAACCTTAGTTAAAAATGTCCAGCACAGATTTACGTTTTATTTATTTATTTATTTATTTATTTATTTATTTATTTATTTATTATTTTTTATTTATTTATTTTTTTTTTTCAGATTTATCTTTCTACATCAATTTGGCACTCCGTGTTTTACTATCAATGGTGTTTTCTAATACAGGGTTGCATAGTATTTAATCATCTAGTCACTTGTTTAGTGGTCCCGTCACTCATTTAACCTTCCTCCTGTGAAAATTAATAAAGGGAAACCTCACTAAAATGAAGTCAGGAGGTTTGGCAGGGGGAGCTCTCATGTCCTACCATTCATTGTCAATTGCAGACCCAATAGGAAGAAAGGGACCTTGCACATTGATATTACTTTACTATCAGGGCCAGAGGAAGAAAGGCTTACCTCCTCCCCCTGGCAACAGCCCAGATGAGACAGTCACTACTCAGCCCATGACAAGCCACTATACTTCCAACTCCCAGTTTACTCCAAAGGACATTTTGTTTATAATAGCCTTCTCAAATTCCCCCTTTCCTCTATAAAAGAGTGGTCCTCCCCTTTATTCTCCAGACTTGCCTATGCTTTTTTGCTGTAGCTTGCTTGTCCTGGATTACAATTCTTGGCTTTTTCCAAATAAACTCATTTTTTTGCTGGTAAAATAACTAGCAGTTTTATTTTTAAAGTTAATACTCCTATGACTGAATATTTAGTACATCATTTGGAGATTTTGTAATTGCACTACAATAGTCCTTGGACACGCATTTATTTATGTCTCTTATTTTATTGGACAAGATATTTAGTAGGACAATTTTGGGATCAGAATTTAAAATAAAAAAAAAGACTTTAAAATTAAAAAAATAATTTTAATATATTTTGCAAAATGGTTTCCTGAAAAGTCTGTTTCATTTCTACTCCTACCAACAGTATGGGAGGGCATGCGATTTGTACATTTGCTGATATTGAGGAAGGATTTTCCCAGCCCTCACTAGATTATTTGCTTATGGGAACAGAAGGAGGCCAGATTAAAAACTAAAGAAGTTCAATATTGCTTTTCTGCCTTGCTAGCTGATTTGTGACCGCTAGTGCTTCTGGAAATTCTCCCTGAGTCCCGTGATCAAGTTTTTCTAAAAGTGCCTATGGCCTCACCTTTTTGTGTTCACACACCAACCTCCTTTTGATTGGCTTTACTTCAGCCTAATAGCAAAGGTTTGGAGCTTCAGAATGTTCTGTGCCAAGTACAGAAGGATGCCTTCTCTTCCAGTGTCACTCTAACAAACAGGCACCAAACTGTGCTGGTATGTTCCAGAGCTTCAAAGATCATGAAATTGCTCTTTTTGATATGTTTTCTTTTCCTTTTTCTTTTTTCTTCCTTTCACTCTTTCTTTCTTTGTTTTTCTTTTTCTGTATGGTCTCTCTCCTTCCTCTGTAGGAGTTCAATGGGGAAGCTGAACTAGAAGACATAACTGAAAGACAGACCAGATTGTACCAATGAAAACTGCTGTTTTACTGGCTGAAACTCATTATTCCTAGTTTCTTCCTTCCAAAGTGTTCTTTCCCAAGAGACTCTTCAGTTTGATTACAGATAGGTTTTTAGCAAGCACCCCCCCAAGATTTCAACCCTGATGAGGGTTGATTTTCACTTAGACTCAAACTGATGTGTCTGTTATAAAGTTTTAAAAAAGAATTTTAACTTGATAGGTGAAATAGCATCTTATGGGTACTTAAATTTGCATTTCTTTACTATTAATTAGGCCAGCCATTTTTCCATACACTTATTCCTAATTTGTGTTTCCTCCTTATCAATTATCTGGTCAAATCCTTTCTCATTATTCCGTGGTATTTTATATGAAATTTAAAACTATTAGTCATATAAACCTTTTTCTTTTTTGAAGATTTTATTTATTTGTTAGAGAGTGTGCCCAAGCACACATGGGGTGGGAGGGGAGAGAGAGGGAGAGGGAGAGGGAAAGAGAGAAGCAGACTCCTTGCTGAGCTGGGAGCCAGACACAGGGCTCGATCCCAGGACCCCAAGATCTTGACCTGAGTTGAAGTCAGGCACTTGACTAAGCTACCCAGGCACCCCTAGTCATATAAACCTTTGAGCTATCATGTTTGTTAGTAATAGTTCCCCCATTTTTTGGGTCTTTTCATTATTATTTTTATATGTACAAAAGTTTAGTGTTTTTATGAAGTACCATGTTTGTGGATAGGAACAATGAATATGGTAAAGGCGTTTCCTCCCAATTTGGTTTATGAGTATAATGCAATTCCAATCAAAATCTTGAAAAGTTGGATGTAAAATCTTACAATGTTATTCCAGAATTTATATGGAATAGAAAAGGGCTAAAAACATCCAAAATAGACATAAAAGACCAAAACAGGGACATTTGCCTTACCAGATATTAAGATTTATTATAAGGATTAAGACAGTGTGGTGGGGTGCCTGGGTGGCTCAGCTGGTTGAGCGTCTGCTTTCTGCTCAGGTCATGATTCCAGAGTCCTGGGATCTAGCCCCACATCGGGCTCCCTACTCTGCAGAGAGCCTGCTTCTCCCTCTCCCACTGCTGCTGCTCCCTCTGCTCGTGCGTGTGCGCTCTCTCTCTCTCTTTCTGTCAAATAAATAAATAAAATCTTTAAAAAAAAAAAAAAAGACAGTGTGGTGTGATGCCGGGATAGAACACTCAAGTGGGAAAAGGAGTATACTAAATGGTGCTGGAATAATTGGAGGCTCATATGCAAAAAGGAATTGTGTCTCTATATTCCTTCATATATAAACAACAATTCCTTGTGAATTAAAGACCAAATTGTGAAAGGTTAAACTTTTAAACTTTTGGAAGACAATTTAGGACACTATCTTAATGAATGTGGGGTAGGAAAAATTTATAAAACAAAGCCCATGAAACACAAACTATAAAGAAATAAATTGATAAGTTCAACTATAATAAAATGAATAATGGTGGTTTATCAAAAGATAGTGACCAGATAAACCATAAATGAGAAGACATTTTCTAGAAAGGATTAGTTTACAGGATAGATAAAGAATTTTGAAGTCGCAAACAACCTGATAGAACATTAGGCAAAAGATAGGAACTGTAAATATTTCTTAGGGAAGCTTTGAGACTTGAGTCCCAGGATGCTGGCTTCTCTGTCCTTTTGACATGTTACCCATCATTCTTTGGATACTTAATTTTTCTTTCTTTCTTTCTTTCTTTCTTTCTTTCTTTCTTTCTTTCTTTCTTTCTTTTCTTTCTTTCTTTTTAAGATTTTATTTATTTATTCATGAGAGACACAGAGAGAAGGTAGAGACATTGGCAGGCTCCTTGCAGGGAGCCTGTTGTGGGACTCAATCCCAGAACTCCGGAATCATGCCCTGGGTCATAGGCAGACGCTCAACCACTGAGCCAACCAGGCAGCCCTGGATACTTTTTTATTAATGCCACAATACAGTGTTCCAAGCTCATTTGCACTTTCTTTTTCCCAGCCCTTGAATGTGCCATTTCTTCATGGATCCCTGATTCTTTTTAGGGTAGAATTGTATTTGGAAACCAAGATCTGGACGCTAGGTGCAATTATTATTGCTGTGGTGTTGCTGATGCCATTCCCTCTCTGTGGATAGTGGTAGAGAATATTTGTATACACACATGCACACACACCCCTATCTTTATCTCCATAGAAATCTACAATACTGAAAACCATATGTTCACAAAGACACCTCCAATTCTAATCCATCATCATGAATTTCAACCTATATTTTCTCCCTGGATCTCATTATCCTTAAAACATTTAGTTATTTAATCAATTCCTTTATATGCACCAATCTCCTTTTACCACTACTACTACTTACAACAATGACTTCCTTATTGCAGTTAGCCTGCCCGGCTGCTGCTGCAAACTCCACCACATAGACACCTTCTTCCTCTTACCCTGAGTCAGGTCACCTTTATGCATGAGTACCCTCTTCACCTTGCACAGTCTCCAGTACCCCTCTTAGCCCTCCCTCCTCTGCAGATGCTCACCCACTTCACTTAGGGCTACCGTGGCTTTCCCTATCCTGGTGCAAATGCCTCTTCTGCTTGTCTTTTACCTAATGGCTATATGAGTGAGTTGTTCTGGAAAAGAAGGGAAGAAAAAGAGGAAAACGAAGAGCTAACTAACTTTAGATCTTTATGGTTTCATTTTTTATAATTATCTCTTTATGGGAACATGGTATGACTTAGATAGTTATACTTATGGGGCACCTGGGTGGCTCAATCAGTTGAACGTCTGACTGTTGATTTCAGCTCAACCTCAGGGTTGTGAGATGGAGCCCTGCACTAAGTCACACATTAGCCCCACATTGAGCTCTGTGCTCAGTGCAGTCTGTTCGAGAATCTCTCTCCCTCTACCCTCCTCCCCCCATGTTCTCTCTCTAGCTCTCTCAAAATAGATAAATAAGTCTTTAAAAAATAGTTTTACTTATATCAAATCTTATTTACTAAATAATACTTTATATTTCTATTGAGATACATTTTTGATTAGTATAATATACAATGTTGAAATAAATGAAAAAAAATTTTTTTTGAAGAAAGTGATAGAAAGGCATCCCTAGGAGCAAGAAAGCTAATTGTTTTTGAGATTTCCTCCATAGCCGAAACAACAAAAATAAAGTTGAATTTTAACAAGGCTGAATTTTTCTTTTAGTAGACAGTATATAAAGTCCAACTCAGGAAAGTTTTAAAACTTAACTTTAACTTTAAAGTTAAAATTAGAATAGAGAAACCGGGCAGCCTGGGTGGCTCAGCGGTTTAGCACAGCTTTCAGCCCAGGGCCTGATCCTGGAGACCTGGGGTCAAGTCCCACATCAGGCTCCCTGCATGGAGGCTGCTTCTCCCTCTGCCTGTGTCTCTGCCTCTCTCTCTCTCTCTCTCTGTGTCTCTCATGAATAAATAAATAAAATATTTAAAAAAATAAAGTGAAAGAGAGAAACCTATTCACTAGAAACCTAGTGAAACCTCAGGATGAATAAATATTACAGTGTCTGGGCTTTGTGACTGCCGTACATTAGATGCTCATTGAGGGATTGTTCTCTAGTACACATCTGCTTCCACCTAGAAAAATAAACAAAAAAGCCCTTTCTTAGCCCTGGCCCCACTTCTTTGAAATATGTCAAGTAAAATTAAACATTAAAAACCAAAAACTGTCCAAAGAAAGCACAGATTTATGTAAGCATATTTACTAGTATAAAGTATTATGTAAAAGGATTGCCTGTTGAGTATTTAAGAGATTTTTAGTGTGGGTTATGCTTTTCTATATGTCACTAAATTCTTTAGTAGATGTTGTTATTGTCTCTAACTTGCCTTGAGCCAGACTATCTCCTCATTTTCCTACATCAATTTTCAATTGCCCAGAACCTCATAGTTATCAGTCTCTGGCGACATGAAAAAATAAAATGTTCCCATTGTATTTCTTTCTTATTGCATTGCTATAGACTCATTGTGAATTTCTAGGATACATCCCATAATCTTCTTGGGTCTACTTTATTCTTCAAAAATACAATGGCTGTAGACTTGATAGAAATTTTCTTGCATTATTTGTATTACATTTGATAAAACATTTTAAGATATCCTGTACTGTATTACAACAGACAGCAAATGCTTCAAAATTTCAGCCCTGGGAATCTGATGGATCAAATTCTTTGAGCTTAGCTTATTTTGCATTTTTTCTTTTGAGAGTTGTTTTACTACCATCTTTAGTAGGCTAAAGAATTTATGGAGATATCTTATAGCATAAAGAATACATTTATGTGTATTCTTGGATTAGTTATATATGTTGTTGATAGAAAAGAATATAGTTAACCTAGGCTGTATCTTCACATGATCCTTGTGTTGTCCATTTTGAATAAATTGTTAAATCTGGTTAAATCTAGTAACTAGCTTGGATTATTTTCTAGCTTAAATTTTGGAATTTTGTAAACTTATTCTGGAATTTGCTGGCTTTGGCAGAAGAATCTCAGGTGCTCACTTCTCAGATACAAAGGGGCCATTTCTTTATTGTCACCAACAAAACTCAAAATGAAAACAAGAATGCAAAAAGCCAGTTATGAGAGGATTGAGAAAAAGTATTAAGTCATGTATACAAATGGACACGAGTCCATTGTATTGGGTTTTTAAGTCTCAGTATAGAACAGGGGCCTTTTCCATGAGCAGGATCTGATAAGTTTCCATTTGCCTCTAAAGATGACTGGAGAAAGTATTATATAAATTAGCTTTTCATTTTGGGATAATTTTGGATTCACAGAAAGTTGCAAAGGTAGTACAGAGCTTCTGTATACTCCTCATCAGTTTCCCTTAATGATAATATCTTATAATACCGTCGTGTATTTGTCACAACTAAGAAACCATCATTGGTACATTGCTATTTATTAAACTTCATACTTTATTTGGATTTCGCTAGTTTTCCCACTAATGTCCTTTTGCCATTCTAGGATCCACTCCAGGATGCCACATTACATTTAGTCACCACATCTCCTTAATCTCCTTTAGTCTATGACAGTTTCGCAAATCCTTCCTTGTTTATCATGATCTGGATAGTTCTGTGGTATGGTGGTCAGGTATTATGTAGAACATGCTTTAATTTTAGTTTTGGTTTGTGTGATGTTTTTCTCGTGATTAGATTGAAATTACAAGATTTTGGAAAAAATATCAAGGGCTGAAGCACCTTCTCATCACATCATATCATAATTACATGCCATCAACATGACTAAGCCTGGTGATGTTAACCACATCAATTGTCAGATTTCTCCATTGGAAAGTTACTATTTTCCATTTCTAAACCCTATTCATTGGAAGTAAGTCACTAAATCTTACACTTGAGAGAAGAGAGGGTGTATGGGGAATTACTTTTTACCTCCAAGAAGCAGGAGTTTCAACATATATTATTTGGAAGTCATTTGCAAGAAAAATTCACCTCATGGGAAAAATTAGAGAGGGAGACAAACCATGAGAGACTCCTAACTCTAGGAAACAAACAAAGGGTTGTGGAAAGGGAGGTGGATGGGGGGATGGGGTAGCTGAGTGACAGGCACTGGGGAGGGCACTTGATGGGATGAGCACTAGGTGTTATACTGTATGTTGGCAAATTGAATTTAAATTTAAAAAATTTAAAATAAAAAAGAAAAATTCACCTCTTCCTCCCACTCCCCCAACTTATTTATTTATCCACTCCTTCATTGTATCAGTACGGACTCATGTGTATTTGTTTTATACTTTAGATTGTAATCCAGTACCACATTATTTATTTTGTTGCTCAAGTTGTTTCAGCTTTGGCCATTGGGAAGTCTTTCAGGTTGGCTTCTGTGTACCTATAACACACTCCTGTCCTTTTGTATTTTGAGCTTTCTGGCACTACAAATGCTCTGGGTTCATCTTATATTTGTCCTACCCAAGCCCTAGACTCAACATTTCTCTGAGAAGCCCAAGCCCTGTTCCTTTATTGAAGAATGATATTTGGATGAAATTTTATAATGGATTATAGTCTAGGTAGACTTAGACAGGTAGAGCTCAGACAATATTCACCATAATGATCAGTGGCATGATCTAAATTCTAGGGGTTTTTACCAGAAACCACCCTACTGAGGAATTTTATGAAAATTCCACTAAAGACATTTAAGTGATTTACAGGATTGAAGAAGAGTATTCATACTATATTGTCTTGGAAATTCTTATTAGAATGAGCAGGGTTTATCCAACTGACAGTATATTAAATCTCTATGATTCATACCTGAAGAGCATTGCAATGGAATTCAGTGGATTCTGAGTACAGCTTGCATGAACTTTGTTGGAACTTAGGTAAACAGAAGTAAAATATAAAAGTAATAAATAAATACATACTTAAAGAAATTCTCTGACTAATTTAATAACTTTTTAATGGATTGATTATTATGATATGATTCTTGAAAATGTTTGAGTGACATTCTGGTTATATTTTTAAAAAATGTGGCATTCATAAAGGCACTAAGAAAAATAGAAGGACATAGAAGACCCTGTCTCTGCCTTCCAGAGAGGTAAATAATACAAGGAAACATTATCTAGTGGAAAAGACAAGTACTAATGAAGAGCCTTGGGAACTGTAAGGTAAATAAATTTAGTGGCTATGGCAACAGGATCCCTAAGGAGGCTATAGAGGGTGTATCTTTAGAAGCACCCAGGACCCAATTCTAAGCAGAAAGTGGTAGTACATCTGTGAGATGGGAAGGGAAACTGAGACAGTGAAGGAGATTGGTTCTCTCTCTCAAGGGAGAAATGTACTCACCAGTCCGGGTGTAAATGAAATTGGGTCCATGGGATGTGAAAGCCACAGAGGGTGGGAGAATCAAGCAGTAGGACCAGGAGCAGGAAGCAATGCCCTGGTGAAACATATTTGTTCAGTAAACCCTTATGCTTATAAACTGCTTATACACTTTATTTTAAAACTCATTGTTCAGAGTCAGGCCACAAAGTGGTCTAGAAGAAACTGGAGCCCCAAACCGGAAAGAACAAAGGGACATCCAGAGAAAACATTCAGTCTTGTGAAATCTTAGCAGGGGAGGTATTTGGCTAGCTAGTTAAGAATCTTGAAAGAATGAGTGCTGATGGAGATCTCTATTTTGATTTTCTGTCAAACTCTTTGGTGCTGTTCTTCCCCCCACCCCGGCCCCCCATGTTGTGAATGAGTCACTTAACACATTTATTTATTTTACTGTCATAAAATATACATAACATAAAATTTACCCTTTTAATCATTTTTCAGTGTAATCATTTTCAGTTTAGTTTTGTTAAGTACATTTTCATTATTGTGCAACTATCAACACTATTCATATCTAGAATTTATTCTTCATTCCATACTGAAACTCTGTACCCATTAAACAATTAATCTCCATTCCCTTCTCCTTCCAGCCCTTGATAACCACTATTCTGCTTTCTATGTCTGTGCATCTGACTACTTTAGGTACTTCATCTAAGCAGAATCATAAAATGTCTACCCTTTAGTGTATAACTTCTTTTTCACTTAGCACAATGTCATTCAAGTTTCATTCATGTTGTACTAAAGTAGTCACAGTCAAATTATGCTGAATTTTTGCTTTTTTTTGAGTCCGTTTCATAGGCTGAGATATATAGGAAGACACATGAAACACATATTGAAGGACAAAAGTGTGTGGCGTCAATAGTAGAGTCCATGGGTTCTAAGGGGTCTGGGATCAGACCCCCTTAGCTACTAGAGATAGAGTTAGAGAGTGAGGACTAGGCATAGCACCAAGGACATGGGCAATGAAGGACCAAATAAGGGGCTGAAACCAATGGTATGAGGCTGGGATGTTGGACTGGGGCAGAAATATCAGGCAAGAAGGACCTGGAATCTGTGAGTCCCAGAGTTGTATTGCATATGGAAATAACCGTAGATTCAGAAAGGTGGAAAGAAAGATTCCAGGAAGTGACTCAAATGTGAGGAAGAATGGGCACTCTGGTTGGTTGATGCAAGAAGGTTTTCATAGAAAAGGCAGTATATAAAGTGGGTAGAATTTGGACAGGAAGGGAGGACTGGAGGGATGATCTACTCAGAATAAACGGCATTTGGAGAGGGAGAGAGATAGAAACTGCAAGATGCTTTTGGAGCTGAATAGACCAACTGGCTGAGTCTATAGAGGGTTTGTGGAATGCAGAAGGAGATAGGATTAGGCTGATGATTCCAGTTTATACCGGGCACTTATTGTTAGATAAATGATTCTGATTATTTTGTGAATAATGGGCCTTATCAGAAAAAGGAACCATCTTTATCCTTTCCTTTGCCTTGACTCCTATAGCCCTAATCTTGACCTTAATTACAACAGTTAGCAGAGTTCACCTTCTGGTAGGTTAGGAAATGTCTGTATCTCCTGTGAGAATATAAACTGCCCGAAGGCAGAGCCATTTTATTCAAGTTCATGTCCCTCAGAGTGTTAATCACAATGCTTTAAACTTCGTAGTTCTTCAATAAGCATTCTTTGAATGGAATGGTGTTAAATTAGGGGTTTTCATGGGAGATTGGGGTAAAATGATCAAGGCTGTAATTTAGGAAGATTAATATAAGAATGTGTAGGGAAAATGGTAGCAGGTTGACCATAGTGTAGTGGTGAGGTAACTGAAGGTATTTCTCCACTAGGCCTCAAGAAGGGAAGGACTTAAAAAGAAATCTGATATCAGTTTACCCATTCTTTATATGCCAGTAGTTTTTTTATTGGTAGCTGAAAACAAAAGCTAGGAAGGAAAAAAGAAAGAAAAACTGAGAAATGAATCATCAGTTACTCTGCCTGCGTATTTTCTCCTGTGGAATCCTGAATGAGTTACATAACACAGGCCAACAAATATAATTCCTTTTTCTCAGAAATCACAGAAGTTGGTGCTTCTATAGAAAACACTGTTTCTATTTATGAGAAAGTAAAAATGTTGTGGTTGTTTTCATTTCTTGTTTGGACTTGTCTGACCAGTTGGTGGTCTTCTGGGTTCTGTATATATGTGTTTCCTACTGTATGTGAACAATAGAAAACAACATTATATTTGAACAGATTTTTGTTGACACATGGAAGTACAGTTAAGTGTTTCCTAGTTATATAGAAATACATAATCACTGAGAGGTAAACCTATAAAATTTACCCACAAGCAGTAGATTAGCCACCTGAGGAAGTAAACCATGAAAGATTGCCTGTAAGTCTGGGTCTAAAGAGTTTGGACAAATTTAAGGGGATATAAATTTCTCTGCAACATTTTGGCATGAGAAATCACAGTACTTCATTTTCTGAATCAAATGAAATCTGGCTCCAAGCCCCCACTTTTTTTTTTTTTTTTTTTGTAAATAGCAAACATTTATTGGTGTCACTTATGGTAGGGATCCCTGGGTGGCGCAGTGGTTTGGTGCCTGCCTTTGGCCCAGGGTGCGATCCTGGAGACCCGGGATCGAATCCCACGTCAGGCTCCCGGTGCATGGAGCCTGCTTCTCCCTCTGCCTGTGTCTCTGCCTCTCTCTCTCTCTGTGACTATCATAAATAAATAAAAATTAAAAAAAAAAAGTTCCTACACCAGATGTGCATGACGCAATTGTTAAATAGAACATTTCCAAGGTGAACACACGCCCTAAAACTAGCTTTTTTACTCACTTTTTAAGATAGCCAATTCTTCCTTTCCCCCCACCCCAAGACATGTGAGCAACTGCTAATGGAAAGCAGTAAACAGCCACTTGGGCTATAGCATTTTCAACTCCACTCCAAGGTGATGATTCCAATTATATTCGAGACTTAAGTTCTCTCAATTTTCTCCTAACGAAAGTTCCTGAGTCCAGTATTTACAATATTACAGCACTAGCAGAGCAATGTCTACAACTCATCTTTGTCTGCTGGTGGGGCTTATGGTGAGATGCCAAATGTCAATCATTACTGAGGGATCTTTCCCTTTCCTGAGGGTTTATCTTTGGTAGTTGCTAGAAACTTGTTATCTGAACCCCTGAGATTTACTTAGAGAATGAGTGGCTCCTCTCTTTCTTGGTAGTTGGTGGAATCTTTTGCTGAGGCTTCTTGGTCTCGTGTCTGGCCTCCTCATGTTACTCAGCTCCAGCCTGGATGCTTTGTGCCCAGGAGACACCATGACTTGCCGTCTCTAACAACTCCATCCTGTCCCCATTCTATGTTAGAGATACTCCCCTCTGTTCCTCTGGCAGCAACTTCTACCATCTTACCTCTATACCACTTCTGCTGGGTGATTAGCTGAATCTCCTCCAGTCTACCTCAATCATAAAAGCTCACTTCTTCTCTTCCGGTGAGGGAGGTGAAGAGCCCAACCTTTAGAAACCAGCGCTTCCTCTTTCTTGAAGTCATGTGGGGGGAAAAGAGATTCCTTATTCTTCTTCAGTGAGTCTGTAGCAGTAATAACAAATATCAATACAATAGTAAAATAACCCATAACAACCACCACCACCTCAAATCAATCCCAAAGTAACAGTTAGGTGTTTCTCTTATTAACCCATCTGATTACACACCACATGCTCTAAATCAAAGGAATTTGAGTGTCTTCTCAGAGTGAGGGGTCTTAAACATGATTGTAATGTAATAGTGTTGCAGGATTTCTTTTCTTTCCATGTCCGATGTTCTTTGTCACACTGCTTTGAAGATTGAAGAGGTATACCAGACAAAGAATGATGGGCCCTAAAGTGAAGTTTATTGAGGGAGGGGACCCGAGAGAGTTGCCACCATAATTTCTATGTCTAGGAGTTTTTATGGGCTTGTTGGTGGGCTTTTTAAAATCTGATTGACCCTCCATGCACCTGTCACCCAATCAGGTTTTTGTCCACGTGCTCATCTACCTATCAGGCAGCTGTTTACATGGGAAAGGGTGAAGGGCTCCTTCCAGGGTGATATAAAATTCTTTTAAGGGTGGCTTCCTCTTACAGAGGGGGTCCCTTGTCCCTGCCTGCCCTTTTTCTATCTTTTCTTAATGGGCTCAAATAGAATCAATTACTTTATTACTTGCTAAGGCAAAGACTGGTTGATCTTAGAGTTTGATAAACAGAAGGGAATCTGGAGGAAGGGTAGCCAGTGAGGGAGACTTTTTCATAAATCTCTAGCACTCTTTGAATGGTCTGGTCATGTTGGTAGGTATATTGTTATTGTGGGAAAGGATGCGCCAAGTGATCGTTAGCTTGGCAATCGTGGAAATTATCCAACTCCTCACCTTTGTTCTAGTTTCTTCCTTCCCGGTCAGTTCCTGATCCTGCATGGTTGAGATCTCAGCATGGTAGCAAGGCAAGCCTTGAGAAGTCTTACCCAAGTGGCCAGTCAGCCTAAGTACCATTTCTCATCTCATCTAATTTAGTTTTTTCCAAGTTCAAAAAATACTTATTTGGTTTTATTAAGATGACTACAGAAAAAACAGCTACTTTTGGTAGATTCTTGTTTTCCTATCATATGTATTCTAATCATTTATTTTTTTAATTTTTAAAAAGGTTTTTATTTATTTATTTAGAGAGAGTCTGTGAGCACATGTATGTGTGGGCATGTGTGTGGAGGGGGAGAGAGGAGGAACAGATGAGGAGGGGACAAGCAGACTCCATACTGAGCGTGGAGCCTGTGGCAGGGCTCAATCCCACAAGCCTTAGATCATGACTTGAGTCAACATCAAGAGTCTGACTTAACTGAGCTACCCAGGTGCTCCAAAATTTTGATCATTTAGAACTGAAATTATAATGGTGTCTGAACCCTATATGGATGGTGGGAACCAAGTACATTGACGATCCTTTATTATTTTTTTTTTTTAAGTTTTATTTTTTATTTATTCATGACAGACACAGAGAGAGAGACAGAGACATAGGCAGAGGGAGGGAGCCCGATGTAGGACTCGACCCCCGGACTCCAGGATCACACCCTGAGCTGAAGGCAGACGCTTAACTGCTGAGCCACCCAGGTGTCCCTACACTGACAATCCTTACAGGATGTCAATAATAATTTTCTTTTTGCCACTTAACTACTGATGAAGGGTAGTTGGAAGACAGCCAAGCAGGGACAAGGGGCCCCTGCCCTAAGAGGAAACCACCCTTAAAAGGATTTTACAGCACTGTGCTAGGAGCCCGCCTCCTTTTTCTATGTGATAGATAGGTGACAAAAACCTAATTGGATGACAGGCACAAGGAAGGCTAATCAGATTAAAACAGTCCATAAAAACCCTAAACTTAAAAATTCCAGTAGCAACCCTCTTGGGTCCCTTTCCTTGCAGGAGCTTTCTATTATCACTTTACTGTTGCTCAATAAACTCTGCTTTGCTGCCTATCACTCTGTCTGGTCTACCTCTTCATTCTTCAAAGCAGTGTGACCAAGAACTGTGAGCACTGACGGAGAAAAAAAATTCTGTAACAGTACTGTTAGGGCCCAAACTGAAGACAGAAGGCACAGTACATTCCATATTCTAAGTTTATAAAGTCACCAGTAGTTGGGTCAGCCATCCTCCTGCAGGGCTCTCTAGAAGGCCCATAGTTAGAGAACTAGTTCAACCACTCATCACATCCCCACTTCTCAAGGGAGGTTGGGAAGACAGCCTTTTGGGGAGTGACTGTACAGTCTATTCTTTCTCTCAAGACACATATGTGAGGGAGGGGAACACAAGTAAGTCTCTTGAAAAGAAAAGTAAACATTTTGTTCCCTGGATGTATGACCTCCTTGAGTAGCAGGTTTGCAAATGTGCCTTGTGTGCTACCGAAATATAGGAAAAGGACTGAATGGAGATGGGGTCAGTAGACTGCACCTAGGTGGAGAGGGGCCTCTGCCTTCGAAGTAGAGTTGAGGAAGTCCTCACCTGGCTGCAGATTCTGAGAGTTGTCCCTGAAAATAGATGGGATTGGCAGCCCTGATTTTCCCAGGATTAATTCAGTGAAAGGGATGAAGAGGGGCCCAGATGTGGGGGCAGGTCACCAGGGGAGCATCTGCTGGAGGATATAACCAAATCTCTCATCAGAGCACAATCTTGGAGCCACCACTGGTCTTCATGGAGCATACGGGCAGTAGTCCAGGCTAGTAGTTTTAATCAACCCAGGAGAGGATGACAGCTTGCTCAGTCACAGAAGGAGATGTTTGTGTTTCTTTTCTTCTTCCTCCCTGCTTCAATCCTATGGTAGCTCATGCCTGGTAGAAGAAAGGGGTGGAGGTAACAAAGATTCAGAACTCATTTTCCCCACTCCAGCCCCCACATCTGCCAAACTCCCTTAAACTTTTAGTTTTAAACTGAAAGCCTCACCTCTTCTGGATTGTGGGACAAGTAGAGCTTTGATTGAATGCAAATTGGAGTGTTTAAATAGACAGGACTGAGTCTGAAGTTCCTGAATGAGATTGTTCTAATGATTATATTTGGTTGAAAAACACATAATTGGCAAGATGTATTAGAGGAGCTACTGTTTGGCAGGAAAATGGTTTTTGTTTGGGAAACTTATTATAAAAAATAAAACCATTATATATATATATACAATGTGTTGATATTCCTTAATAGACAAAGTTAAAAATTTTTTTTGAATAATTATGTGTACACATATTATAGAATTCAAAAGAAAGATAAAGGTAAAAATAAAAGATGAGTTTTTCCCCCTTTACTCTCTCCCACCATGCAGTTGTATTTCTGGAAATATCACAGAACTGTTTTATATTAAAAGCTTTCAAAAATAGATAATTCTGTATCAATTCTATAGTTCTGGTGAACATATACAAGAAATATATATTGGCCAGGTACATGTCTATACCCTAGAGTTATTTTTTGGAAGCTGTTGCTAGACAGGTTCATCTTGTTCTCATTATTTCTTTCTGACCCAGTGAATCTCAGTGTTTGAAATTTTCCAAAAGCAAATGTTTAGAATTTCCTCTGGTTTTTGCTTTTAAATTTTGAATCTTTGCTACAGCTATTCCTATGTTAATTTTGTCCTATGATTTGCTTATTCCTACATCGCTCTTTATATTTTGCTTATTCAAGTAAAATTGCTTTACTCATCAAATATTTTAAGTCCTGTTTGGAGATGAGTTTAGCTTCAGAAAGAACACTGATAATGTTGGACTCCATTCCTGTCTCCTTGAATCATTTAGGATTCTGTTTAAGTTATGCAACATTTATGCTTGCTTTCCTCAGCTGTGGAACTGAATAAAAACAACTTATTTTCTTTTTCTTTATACACTGGGGACAAAGTTTTATTAGCCAGGACTGTCTTTGTCGCAGGCCAAGGGCAGATGTTGAGTTGACTTTTCTCAGTGCCTGAATTTTAGGACTAGGGTGTGGGTAGGGTTAAAAAGGTTTTCATTGGCCTAAAGCCAAATTGAAATCTGGGTCACATGACTATAAGCCTGTGAACCTCCTTTTTTTTTTTAATTTTTTATTGGTGTTCAATTTACTAACATACAGAATAACCCCCAGTGCCCGTCACCCATTCACTCCCAACCCCCGCCCTCCTCCCCTTCTACCACCCCTAGTTCGTTTCCCAGAGTTAGGAGTCTTTACGTTCTGTCTCCCTTTCTGATATTTCCCACACATTTCTTCTCCCTTCCCTTATATTCCCTTTCACTATTATTTATATTCCCCAAATGAATGAGAACATATAATGTTTGTCCTTCTCCGACTGACTTACTTCTCTCAGCGCCTGTGAACCTCCTTACCCTCAAGTCTAAGTTGAGTTTTACCATTCTACACCTGATTGTGTGGTGCTTTTACGTAAATGATCATCCTTTAGCTATATCTCCTTAAGAACGGAGTTTATAAGTTATTTACTTTGCATACTTCACAACACAAATCAGAGTACTTTGTTCATAGCAGGTGGTGGATAGAGTATTTGTTGAGTGATGTGCTAAGGGGTTTAGTCTTAATTCAGTAACTATCAGGACACTACAACAACAATAATAAAAACCAAAAGCTAAAAGCCAAAAAAGCTAATTCAGTAATAGCAAGGGGAGAGAGTTTAAATAGGAGCATTGCCTGACCAGAAATATGTTTAGAAAGATGAGCATGGTGCAGGATTGCCAGATTTAGCAAACAACAATAAGGGATGCCCTGTATTTTATTTGGCACTCCTAGTATGGTGTTAATATAGCCAGTATATATTGAGAAGGAAGAGAGTGGGAATAGCTGGAAAATTATTGAAATTACTGTGTGAGAGAATGGTTTCTGAAAATGATACACAGGGACTGGATTTGGGGTACACTGTGGACCCCAAATGAGAAGAACCTGCTTGACTGGATGTGGGAGGTGAGGGAGAAGTGAAATCCAAGTGATTTCTGCAAGGTTTTAAATTTAGACTGCCGAGTAGATAACTACAGAAAAAACGATCTCCAGAAAGCTGGGAGGAGACCAGGTTTGTGTAGGAGAGGAAAGGGATCAAGAAAGAAAATAAGTTCAACTTAAACATTGTCAATTTAGAAGTGGGAATGACCTGTAGATATTTAGAGATACGAGTTTAGAACCTGGGAGATGTTTGGTAGGGACAGACACATGGACCTTTTGAGAAGGACCTGGAAGCAGGCAGGGGTTAGAAGGATTTTACTGGAATATATCTGATATGGAATTTGGATTAAGAAAGAGAGGCCAAATATATATAATTGTTCCCTTCAACAGTGGTATATATGTTGTTAGTGTAACTATTTTCAAAATGGTGATGTCTAACAGAGCAATTATGAAGCCAGCAAATTTTCTTGAAGAATTTAACTAGTGTGGAATCTTACCAGAGTCGCTGACAGTTTTGTCCTCGGTTTAAGAAACAAGGAGCAAGGAACAATCCTAATAGGTGGTGCTACTTCTGCTTGAGTCACTTCTGGCTTTCCTGGGTTGTGTATTCTTGGATAAATATATTGAGGATTGAGAGTAGAGGGATGTGTATATGTGTGTGTGTGCGTGTGTCCCACCAATCCATAATCCTTCTGTAATTCTGCAGTGACGATCAATAAACAGTTATTGAAAAAGTAAATAAATCCATTAATTTTGAATAAATAGCTAGACACACAGTTGTATTAATAATACCACCATAAAAGGTAACAGAGCAGATGTTATAGAAATTTAGAAAATCTGTTTTTTCCGATGAATTTTTAGAGGTTTCAAGGAAGAATTCTGTGGATAAGGAATTTATGTTAGAAAAGCATTGAAACTGGAGAACAGTCCAAAATATATATTCCAGCCCTGCCATGTCCTCTTTCCTCAGTGTACAAGTTCCTGGCTGCACATAGTGACAAAGTCCATGTATAGCACGGTTCAAATTTTCCCTCCCATGAGGACAGAATGGGATGTCAGCACCTGCTTACAGTGGGCTTTTCCATTGCGGGGTGGGGAAGGGACAGAGTGGGAATGGCTAGACAAAAATGTTATGGACTAGTGCATGAAAAAGAAGTCCCAGAGGTAGGAAACCTCAGACTGAAGGGTGTAGCATTCCCTATAGGTAATCCCTTCCCCTTTGCAATCAGCAATTGCAGTTTGATTATCTGAGAACTAAATAAAAATGGAAGAGTTTAAATGGAGAAGGGAAAAACCTAGAATTACAGAAATAAAACTATTACCTCTACCATGGCTCCAACAAAACAGGAAAAAAGAAAAAAAGTTGTTTATATGTTTGGAGCTCCATCTTCTGGTTATGAAACAGGATAGAACTGAAATGTGATATTAGTCATAAATGCTAAATGTATGGACAGGAATTCTGTTACATATATGATCTCAATTTATTTTGTTCTGCCCAATAAAGTAGAAACTCTTGAACTCAGAAATTAAGGCTTTTCACGATCTGGCTTCAGCCTCTTGCTTCATCCCCACCCATTCATCCGTTTTAACAAGCATGTACTTAAGCCTACCAGGTAAACAGTACTTGAGAACTCTGTGGGAAGTGCAAACCCATGAGCTTTGGCACCTGTTTTCAAGGAGCCACTCTTGAATTCACATGCCATCAAAAAACACGTTGGTTATTTTAGCATAACCACACAAATGGTACGTGAATAATGCTTCTCTCCACAAATGAAAACTTGACAGAAATGGCTAATTTTCCTTAGACAGGCACTCCAGTCATAATCCTCTCTTCTTTCTAGAGGTAACCATAGTTGTAGGCTTGTGGACCCTTCTGGATATTATTCAAACTGAGATACACTTACATATACTCACAGAATTTTTTTGGTACTTCTTGTCTGCTTGAGTATGGGTGTATTTATATATGAGTATGTTTTATACAAGTAGTAAAATGTTATACCACTGTATGCAATTGCTTTTTACCCTTAAGAATACATCTTAGGGATTTACATATGATATTATACATGTATCTAGTTTATTTTTTTAATAGTGACATAGTATTCCATAATATTTCTATCTCCTTTTGAGGCTTGCTCAAAGTTACAAACAATGCTGTGATAAACATTCTAATGCACGTGGGTATTTTCTAGGATAGATGTGGAGAAGTGGGATTTTTGGCTTGATAGACTATTGCCCTCTGAAGTAGCAATTGTAATGGAAGGGCTCCTTCTCCACATCTCTTTGTCCACATATCTGCCAACACTTGATATCATCAGACTTTAAAATTTTCTTTTGGTCAAGAAAGAAAGTTTTGCTAAGAACTGGTATTTTGTTATTTTTACTTTTATTTCCCTGGTTGTCCATCTTTTTATGTTTCCTGATCATTTCATCTTCTGGGAATTGCCTCTTATTCTTTTCATGTTTATACCCTTGGGTTGTTTTTGTTTATTTTGATGTGTTTATTTTGATGTGTTTTGTTTATTTTGATGAATTCTTTGGATATTCAGGATAATAGTTTGTTATATATATAGAAAATATATTTTCTGGAGTATTTCTCCTTTTAAAAACATTGGCCAAGGGTGGCATTTATAATATATAGGTTTTAATTTATCAGTCTAATTTATCAATCTTGATAAAGTAGATATATGTTCCTTATATATTGTCATGCATATATATGTATGTTGTAGCATGTGTCACCTCCTCACTCATATCCCCTTGGACCTTATTGCTATGTACAGCTATTTCAGCTATATCTGCAAATATACACATGCATAAAATTTTTTTCTTCTAGTCTGTTGGTATGTTAAAGCTTTGTCTATGTTATCTTTGTCATAGAAAAATTTTTAGTGGGATAGGGGGTTCACAGCATATTTTTCAGCATTTCTTCTGTACCTAGTACAGTACTAGGCACTATGATATAATGGGAGGAGACCATAAAAGAAATTTATGAGGTATTCACATCTTATACAGGAATTCACATTTAAGAGGACAAATGAGAAAAATATATAACTTTTATAAAACAAGTTAGTAGAAGATTTATTTGAAAAATTGTTTATGAAACTACTAAATGCTGTGGAGGAATGAAAAGAATGTGTTGGCTAATCAGGAAAATTTACAGAAATAGGCAAAGATTGAATAAAAATGAAGATATGAGGATGATATTTGGCAAAGAGCAGGAAGCAGAGGACTTCCATTGGTATGAAAAAATAGTACAAGGTCAAGAATTAGCATGTTGTATTCATGTCTTCATGAAGAGTGTATGGGCTTTGGGAAGGCTCTGTAAGGGACATTTAATGGAGGGGGTGGCTGTAGGCAAACTTGGAGGCAGGTGAGTTGAACTTGGGAGCTCTATTGGACTAGTCTTTGGCAACTCTTTGCCTACTTTGGCACTTCCTTCAGACCTATCCCTTCCTCCAGGCAGTCATCATGTGTCTCATTGCCAGCTCTCACTTAGGTACATGCTCATTCAGGTGTAGATGATGATGATTTAAGATTTAGAAAGCAATTGAAGGGTGGAGTTAGAAGAAGAGGAAGAAAGATTTTTCTACATAAAATCTAAATGTGAGCAAGGGCACAGATGTGAAGTTTTATGGATAAGGCAGAGAAAAGACAGTGGTTTCATTTGGCTAGTGTCATAGGGTTCCTAATATTTTTGTGAGGATCTTCTGTCAATATGAAAAAAATCAGTAGGTCCCTACTACTGCAGTAATAGTGACTGCATTATTAGTATCTTTTGGTTGACAAAATATATAATGATAAAATATACTTTAAGTTAATGATTTTTTAAAGGATTTTATTTATTTATTCATGAGAGACATAGAGAGAATAGGCAGAGGAAGAAGCAGATTCCATGCAGGGAGCCCGATGTGGGACTGGATCCTGGGACTCCAGGATCACGCCCTGGGCCAAAGGCATGTGCTTAACCGCTAAGCCACCCAGGCATCCAAGTTAATGTTTTAAAATAAAGTGTGTGTGTGTGTGTGTGTGTGTGTGTGTGTGTATTAGAAATGTTTACAAGACATTCATTGAAATTGTGTGGATTCACAGACCCCTTTACATTACTTCAATACCTCCCAGATCCTTTACCCACAGATTGAGTTCTACTGGGCTAGCATAAGGTTTCTGTAAGGAGGGTCATTTTGTAAGATATTTTCTCATTCATTGAATATATATATATATATATATATATATATATATATATATATATATTTTTTTTTTTTTTTTTTTTGAGAGACACGAAGACAGAGACAGAGACAGAGGAAGAGGGAGAAGCAGGTTTCCTACAGGGAGCCTGATGTGGGACTCCATCCCAGGACCCTGGAATCATGACCTGAGCCAAAGGCAGATGCACAACCACTGAGCCACCCAGGTACCCCCATTGAACAGATATTTATTGAACTAAGGCCAAGGTGCTCTATTGGACTCTGGGAATATAGCTGTGAAAGAAACAAAACTCTTCCTGCCAGACATTCTTCTAGTGGCAAGAGACAGACAAAAATAATACATACAGAACTATAACATTTCAAATGGTGTTAAGTGTAATGGAGAATAGAGAGGGCCTGGGTAAGCTAAGAAGATTGTTACTCAAATAGAATGGAGAGAGAAACTCTTTAGTGCAGTGACATTTGAATAGACCTTTGAATGCTTTAGAGCCATGCAGCTCTCAGGCAAAGAGCACTCAGGTCAAGGGAACTGCTCTTGCAAAGGCCCTGAAGTGGGATCATGTTCCTTGTACTTGAGTAATAATAAGAAGATAGATATGGCTAGAGTAGGGTTTAGAGAGTTGGAAGATTATGATAGAGAACAATGTCAGAAAGGTAGTGGGAAGCCAGCCACATCATATAAGGTCTTGCAGGCCATTGTAAGTGCTTTGAATGTTATCCTATGTGAAATAGAAAGAAGCAATTGGAGAGATGTAATTAGAATAGGGACATAATCTGACTTATGTTTTAAAACTATCACTGTGGCTGTTTATGAAATAAATTATCAGGTAAGGGTTGAAGCAGAGAACCAAACTGAAGAAATCCAGGCTAGAGATTGTCAAATGTTTCTGATTGGTTGAATAAAATTAAGACTGAGAACTGACCCTTGGATTTGGCAACGATAAGGTTACTAAAGAGTGTATACACAATTTTGTAGGCAATAAACAGCCTTTGAAGATTTTATAGGGAAGCGATATCATCAGCATTGTGCTTTATGAAAATCTGTCTGTTGGTAGCAGTAGATGAGAAGGATTAGATTAAATCGAAACAAATCTGTACATTTTAGATGCCCATTTTATTAAAAGAGTATGGGGTAGCAAAGGTGGGAATGGAAAAATTGTTTCAGAGTCTGAATTGAGAGAATTAGACAATTGAAGAAATATGGGAAGAGGTAGAGACAAGAGTCAAAACTAAATTTTTAAAAATTCTATGATTAGGAAAATTATAATTCCATTAGTAGAAATGTTCAGGAACAGAGGATGATATCTTTAATCTTGTACATCATGGCTTTGAAGTTCTAGACATCTGGGTTGATCCCAATGCTTACCTTTCAATTATTTTTTTTATGATCTTCTATCAGCAGTCCCTCCTTTGAGACTCCAGAGGCACTTGGTGAATCATAATCTTCTGACTGGCAGAAAGTCAATTCACATTTTTGGAGGTCTTGGCAAATGGATCCTGGAGTTCTTCAGAATAAACCTTTGTTACTTTGCTTTGTAGTCTATATTGATGATTCACACAAAGTAACAATCTTGCAAAAAATTCCTTATTTTCCTTTATGTGCTAACTTTGAGGTGTCATGGGAAGTTTTGGTAAAGATGTCTTTCAGAATGGAAATGTAAGTCTAGAATATAGAAGGGTGATGAAAGTTGAAGATTAAAATGTGAGAGCCAGGTGCTATCAAACTGGATAAGAATTGCAAGGGAAAGAATGTAAAAAGAGAAGAATATTAATTGTAGGTGCTGGAAGAATTCTATACAGTAGGAATGTCAATTTCAAAAATTGGTAGGGTTGGGAGAGGAGATGTACATTTGAAAGCTACTGAGATTTTAAATGTTCTTACCGCATGAAAGAACTGTTAATTATGTGATGTGATAGAGGTGTTGGCTAGTGCTATGATAATCACATTGCAATATATAAATTTATAAAATAAACATGTTATATACTTTAAACTTATATAATGTTTTATGTCAATTATATCTCAGTTTTTAAACAAATTGACAAAAAGGAAAGAAAATAAACAAAAGGTATCAAGAAAATTCCTCAAAGTGAAAATTTTTGTTTAGTCAGTCATCTTCATGGACCATATTGCAGTGGACAATAAAACTCAAAGCATGCTAAGAGTGGTCTAGTGGTGATATAAAGACAAATAAACAAGATTTATGAAATTTGAAGTAGTCTGGAGGAAGTTTGAAGTAGTCTGGAGGAAAAAAGAGTAACAGTCCTTTTGTGAAAGTCCAGGACCTGGGAAAAATTGAGAGATGGGGAAAAATAGGAGGGAATGGAGTAGATGTTGGAGTGGAAATGGGACAGGAGCTAGGACTGCAAGACTGCAAGTGAGATGATCAATGGTAAGTTTCTGATTGTGGGTGTGACTTTGGACTTTTAATCACATCTCTTTGATTTTAGGATATCATGGATAATGATATACTGTCCATTTAATAAAAGCTTTTCAGGACAAAATATGGCAAGATATTAAATGTAGGAAATAGAAAAATTCCAAATACATTAAAATGGGAAAAATGCACCTTTGAACAGAAATAATTCTATTTGAAACCTTTGGCTATGCTGTGCTGTGATATACTATACCCTCTTATCTCATGTTGTCACTGAAACTTCAATGAAGATGTATGATCACAGTTATATAGATCTTATTAAATTGCTTTAGGGAAATTAGTGGGAAGTATTCCATGTTGAATCAATACAGAGTAAGGCTAAGGAAACACTCACAAGAGATGACGCTTGAGAATTCAATAGAAGCAAGAAATTTGAAGAAGTGACTCAAAATAATGTAAACATTCTTAGAATGTATGAAGATATTAGGCATGAGGTGGGAGATATTCATTTTCTACCATATGGTAAGATAAGGATTCTTAACATTTTAATTCATATAACATATTTAAAAAATATGTGACAATGGAAAAAGGTGATGACTATTTTGGGGACATTTAGTTTGTAAACATGGGTCATGACACATTTGAGGAAGAACAAAAGGAATGGACATGAGAAAAGGAGTCATCAAAGAAGTAGAAGAAAATAATCTTGGGATGCCTGGATGGCTCAGAGGTTGAGTATCTGCCTTTGGCTCAGGTCCTGATCCTGGGATCCGGGATTGAGTCCCACATCAGGCTCCTTGAGGGGAGCTGCTTCTCTATCTGCCTGTGTCTCTGTCTCTCATGAATAAATAAATAAAATCTTTTAAAAAAAGAAAATAATCTCTGTGATTTTATATCTGGACTGGTTAAGATGTCATTAAATTTGTTGACCTTTAAAAGTCTCTACAGTCCTGTGATGCAATGACCTACTTTTTTTTTTTTGGAAAGGGATTAATCATTCCAAAAACTATCTTTACTTTCAACTCAGGAGAATGTTTACTTTATGCTTTGGAGGAACGAAATGGATGCGAGTCTTCTTTACCGTCCCTGTAAACCTGTTCAGATCACAAATTTCCAAATTGATCAAATTGTTAGGGAAGTTGGCAGAAAAGTTCAACAATGTACTTTCTGAGTGAAATACAGTCATCATTTCATTCTCTGACACAATGTAATGATGAACCCTGTTGGTTAGTTTCTTGTAACTGCCATGGAATTTGTTCTTTGCACAGTAATGTGTGTGTGCATGCATGTATATTTGTTTGTGTGTCTGTTGTGTTTTCCCTCTTAAGACTTCATTTTCTTTGAAACTATAGGCCCACAGCTTATAGGTAAGCTATGGAGGGATAGTATGAATTTACCCCAACTAATTGCAAGAGAATTAATTCCTGTCATCATTGAGGACCTCCTATTTCCTAATTTTCTTTCTGCTACACAAGCAAGTGGGCATTAGGATATAGAACTTAAAAAGATATTAAAACCCTTCTTCATACTCTGAAAAAAAAAAAAAGAACTTAAAAAGAGCTTGAAGAAGAGCCCAATGTCACACAATAAGATGATATTTTAGTTTTATATGTCAAAACAATATATATATTATAAATAATACCTTGGTTCAGAAATATATAAAATATTAATATGTACTTATTATCATATAAATATAGCTGTATACTTAGTTGAAAATTGTTGAGGATTGTATATAAAATAGCACACACCTCAACATAGTGCACATTTGAACTCAAGAAACATCAATTGAACTAAATTGTCAATTTATTGTTTAAATCTATGAGATTCAGGTTACTATTGCTAGTTTCACTCACAAAGAGTAAATTTTCTTTTTTTCACGGTGTATGGTTTCAAATCACTGCAGATTGAATCTTTATCTTCATATTAAAATATAAAGATTTGGGGTGTTTACTAGAGATATCTTGTTTTTATTATTATACTAATTTTCTAATCAGTTTATATTCTTAAAAGTTTTAAGTAGTTATTACAGAAAAAAGCATATTGCTCTAATAATAAGAAGTTTCCCGTGTTTGCTTTGTAGATGTAATACATAGATTTAAGTTGTTCTGAGATTCTTATTTGACCTAATGTGTATTCATAACTCTTTTAGTTGTAGTAACATAGCTTTCATTTTGCATATCTAATAAGGTCAACTGATGACTCAGATTAATGATATTACTTTATGCTTCTGTAACATCTTTCATCTGCAGATTACTAAATACTTTTTAAACATTAACTAAACATCACTATACACCTTAGAAGAAAGGTATGTATTATTATCTTTTCTGAGGGAAATCGATATAGGGGGCTTAGGTGAGTCAAATATTAGATATATAGAACCGAATTCTATAGGATAAGGTACTAATAATGCTTCTTCTGAGTCCAGAAAGAGAAGCATAGGTGTAATTGCTACAAAATAACCAATGTTAATGGGGGAATGTAAATTTCAAGAGGCCCAGAACCCTTTGTGAAATTAATTTTGGATATTAGGTATTAAACTGCAGCTTCTGGTTATGATAGTGTATATCACCAAGTACCCAAATTTATCTTTTTCCTGATGAAGTGGGAGATCAGGTTAGGATTACTGCTACATGCCTGAACTCAAGAACTCTAATAGAATCATATGACCTGGGTGTTATTGCACAGCCTTGATTTCAAATGAGCTGATGTGCTTCTCCCATTAGTGGATTCAAACTATTCTTGTTGTGTGACCTGATTTTTTGTTTGAGAATTGAATTACCATAACTATTATGGCTAGTTTTAAAGCTTTGTTTCATAAACCAAAATGAAGTGAATATTGAGCAATTATCAGGTAATATGAGTGTTTTGGATAGCTGGCTTATCAGTTGTAAATTTCTTTCAACTGCTAGTAACACAGATAGGAATCCAAAAAGATGGGATTCTATTTTTCTTTCATAAAGGAAGGCTGAAGGGATCCCTGGGTGGCTCAGTGGTTTAGTGCCCGCCTTCAGCCCAGGGCATGATCCTGGAGTTCCAGGATTGAGTGCCACGTCAGGCTTCCTGCATGGGGCCTGCTTCTCACTCTGCCTGTGTCTCTGCCTCTCCCTCTCTGTCTCTCATGAATAAATAAATAAAATCTTAAAAAAAAAAAAGGAAGGCGGAAGAAATATTTCAGGTTTGTATGGGGTGTCCAAAGTAGCATCAAGGACCCAAGATGTTTCTCTTTTTTTTTCTACCATCCATAATATGTGGTTTCTATCCCTGAGGTTGTCTTAGGAACCAAAATGGTTGCTAGGGTTCCAGACATCACGTACACATGTTCCAGGCAAGGAAGCGGGAGGGACAAAAATATTCTAGTTGTCTGTCTTCTCTAAAGGCCCACTTAACATTTATCAGCAGTCCTTATTACAGGGGAGGTTAATAAATGCAGTAATTTAGTTGGACATATCACTATTTGGAATAAAATCAAAGTTTTATTATTAAGGAAGAGACTAAGATGTTGAATAGTTTGGATAATGCTATTGGCTATAGCAAGAAATCAAAATCAATAATTAAAGCAAAACAAACCCTCTTTGGACTATGAATTATATGAGTGGCCTTTTGTCTTGTTAATATTGACTGAACAACGGACACATTTCCACTTCATTTCATGATCTAGAGGCACAGCCAATGGGTGTGTATTTGTGGTCCTGGCAAGAAAATGGCCAAACTAACAAGATCATCAGGAGAATTTTTTGGAATCAGTCTTGCCGCATTTCTCCCCACCCTGAGGCCTATGTTCTTGGTATGCATACAACTCAGCCACTGATGATCACAGGTAGAGCCAGGACAGTGTAAATCTTCTTTTCAGTGTTTGATTACATTAACAGAATACAGATCCACTTTGGTTTTGTGCAACTTTCTGTCTTGTGCTCTCTGAGTATGTCTCTCTGTGTGTTGTTATCCCAAGGTCCACTTACTTCGCTGTTACTGGATACCGATTGGGAGGAGTTTAAAAGCATAGACGGTAGCTAACATGCTTGAAAGGAATATTTCACTTTACAAAATTCTAATTGCAAAAGGATGTGGACATCTAGTAGTAATTATTTTTTTTAAATTTTTAAAAAAATTGTTTCAAGAATGCTTAATATCTAATCTCTTAGCAAATTTGGTTTACACAATATAGTATTATTGACTATAGTTACCATGCTAGACATTAGATCCTTAGAACTTACTTATTTGTAACTGGAAGTCTGAACCTTTTACCTACTTCTTTCCATTTTCTTCACCCTCCCCCCAGCCCCTGGCAACCAACTGTTCTACTCATTGTTTCTATGAGTTTGACTTTTTAGAAAAAGATTCCACATATAATTGATACCATTCTCTCTGGCTTATTGAACTTTGTCTTTCTCTGTCTGGCTTATTTTACTTAGCATAATACCCTCAAGATCTATCCATGTTGTGGTAAAATGCAGGATTTCCTTTTATTTAAAAGAATGAATAGAATTTCATTGTGTGTGTGTTTGTGTGTGTGTGTGTGTGTGTGTACACCACATTTTCTTTCTTTTTAATGATGTTATATATATTTAAAAAATTTTTATTTTTAGTTGAAATATAATTGACAAACAATATTGTATTAGCTTCAGGTGTGCAATATAGTGATTTGACAACTCTATATGTTATACTATGCTCACCACAAGTGTGATTAACATCTATTGCAGTGAAAGTTATTTATGATATTATTGATTCTATTTACTATACTGGACTTTTTGTCCCTGTGACTTATTTATTTTATAACTGTAAATTTGTACTTCCTTTTTTTTTTTTTTTAGTTTTATGGTTTTATTAACACAAATATGACATGCACATAAGCTGTCTATTCATTTTCTTTGCTATGCAGCCTGGCATTGGGATTGGTGACTCTGATGGCCAGCTGGGTTGCTCTTTCCATAATGGCTTTGCAGTTTTTGGAAGATACATTGTGAGCAATCTCTGCACATTAAGATTTGTTGCACATCAGCAGCACCTCAAGCTCCTTGATGTTGTGGACCAGGAACTTCTGGAAGCCATTGGGCAGCATGTGGTTTGTTTTCTTGTTGCTCCCATAACCAGTGTTGGGCATCAAGATCTGGCCCTTGAATCTTCTGCCTACCCTATTGTCAATGCCTCTGGGTTTCCGCCAGTTGTGCTTAATTTTGACATATGGGTCTGACTGGTTGCAGATGAACTTCTTGGTCCTCTTTTTAACAATCTTGGGCTTCACCGGAGGTCTGAGGGCAGCCATGATGCCCAGCAATTGATGGCTGCCTAAATTTGTACTTCTTAATCCTTTTCACCTATTTTGCCTATCCTCCTACCACCCTCCCTCTGGCAAACACTAGTTTGTTCTCCATATTTACGAGTCTGTTTCTGTTTTTTCTTTGTTTGTTCATTTATTTATATTTCAGATATAAGTAAAATCAAAATCAAATACAGGGATGCATATATCTTTTTGAATGAGTATTTTCATTTTCTTCGGGTAAATATCCAGAAGTTGAATTTCTATATTGTATGGTATTTCTATTTTTGATTTTTTTGAGGAAACTCCATACTGTTTTCTACAGTTGTACCAATTTACGTTCTCACTGACAGTACACGAGGGTTCCTTCTTCTCCATATCCTCACCAACACTTGCTATTTCTTGTCCTTTTGATACTAGCCATTTTGATTGATGTGAAAGGATACCACAATGATGTGGTTTTGATTTGTATTTCTCTGGTGATTAGTGATGTTGAGCATCTTTTCATGTGTCTGTAGGTTGTATGTCTTTTTTTTTAAAGATTTTATTTATTTATTTATTTATTTATTCATTCATTCATTCATTCATGAGACACACACACACACACACACACAGAGGCAGAGACACAGGCAGAGGGAGAAGCAGACTCCCTGTAGGGAGCCCACCATGGGACTCGATCCCAGGACCCTGGGATCATGCCCTGAGCCCAAGGCAGATGCTCAATCACTGAGCCACCCTGGTGTCCCTGTATGTATGTCTTTTTGGAGAAATGTCTATTTAGGTCCTCTGCTCATTTTTAAATCAGATTTTTTTTTTTTATGTTGAGTTGTATGAGTTCTTTATATATTTTGGATATTTACCTCCCATTGAATATATCATTTACAAGTGTCTTCTCCCATTCAGTAAGTTGCCTTTTTATTTTGTTGATGATTTCCTTTGCAATGCAGAAGACTTGTAGTTTGATATATAATTCCACTTGTTTATTTTTGCTTTTGTAACATTTGCTTTGATATCAATTCAAAAAACATCATTGCCAAAACCATGTTGAAGAGTTTAAATTTTCTTTTAGGAGTTTTATAGTTTTAGGTCTCAAATTTCAGTGTTATAATCTATTTTGGATTGATTTTTGTGCATGGTGTAAGGGAGTGGTCCAGGTTTTCTTTGCATATGTCATGCAGTTTTCTCAACACTGTTTATTAAAAAGATTATCCTTCCCCCATGCATATTTTTGTCTCCTGTGTTATAAATTAATTGACCCATATATGCATGGGTTTATTTCTGAGCTGTTCTTACACTGATCTATTTATCTGTTTTTATGCCGATACCATACTGTTAGGGTTACTATAGCTTTGTAATATAGTTTGAAATCAGTAGGTGTGATACCTTCAGTGTTGTTTTCCTTTCTCAAGATTGCTTTGGCTATTTGGGATCTTCTGTGGTTCCATACAAATTTTAGCATTTTTTTCTGTTTCTGAAAAATGCCATTGGAATTTAGATAGGGATTGCATTAAATCTGTAAATTGGGGACACCTAGTGGCTCAGTGGTTGAGCATCTGCTTTTGGCTCAGGGCATGATCCAGGGGTCCTGGGATCGAGTCCCACATCAGGCTCCCCGTAGGGAGCCTGCTTCTCCCTCTGCCTATGTGTCTGCCTCTCTCTGTGTGTCTCAGGAATAAATAAATAAAATCTTAAAAAAAAAAATCTGGAGATGCCTGGGTGGCTCAGTGGTTGAGCATCTGCCTTTGGCTCAGGGCATGATCCTGCAGTCCCGAGATCGAATTCTGCATGGAGCCCGGTTCTCCCTCTGCCTGTGTCTCTGCCTTTCTCTCTGTGTGTCTTTCATGGGTAAATAAATAAAATCTTTTTAAAAAATCTGTAAATTGCTTTGAGTAGTATGGACATATTAATAATATTCTTCCAATCCGTGACCTCAGAATGCCTTTCTATTTGCTCATGTCACTTTTGATTTCTTTTGCCAACATCTTACAGATTTCAGCATACAGATCTTTCACCTTCTTGGTTAGGTTTATTTCTAAGTATTTTGTTCTTTTTGATACAATTGTAAATAAGATCTTTAAAAAAGTTCTCTTCCTTATAGTTCATTGCTGGTGTAGTGAAATGCAGCTGACTTTTGTATGCTGCAACTTTATTGAATTTATATACTAGTTCCAACAGGATATAGACATCCTAAGAGTTGTGAGGTGATATCTCATTGTGGTTTTGATTTGCATTCCCCTGATGGGTAACAATATTGAGCACCTTTTCATGCACCCATTGGCCATTTTTATGTCTTCTTTGGAAAAATGTTTATTTATTTATTCATGAGAGACAAATAGAGAGAGGCAGAGACATAGGCAGAGTGAGAAGCAGGCTCCCTGCTTGGAGCCTGATGTGGGACTAGATCCCAGGATCCATGGATCATGCCCTGAGCCAAAGGCAGATGCTCAAAACCTGAGCCACCCGGGCATCCTAGGCTGGAATTCTTTGTAATGGGATGTCATCTTCAAAAAGTAAATAATAAATTCCATATTTGATGTAAACATACACTCAGGTGGACTTTGATTTATGGCAAGAAGGTAGTTTATTTATTTATTTTTTTAATAATAAATTTATTTTTTATTGGTGTTCAATTTACCAACATACAGAATAACACCCAGTGCTCATCCCATCAAATGCCCCCCTCAGTGCCCGTCACCCATTCACCCCCACCCCCCGTCCTCCCCTTCCATCACCCCTAGTTCGTTTCCCAGAGTTAGGAGTCTTTATGTTCTGTCTCCCTTTCTGATATTTCCCACACATTTCTTCTCCCTTCCCTTATATTCCCTTTCACTATTATTTACATTCCCCAAATGAATGAGAACATACAATGTTTGTCCTTCTCCCATTGACTTACTTCACTCAGCATCATACAAGAAGGTAGTTTAGAGACACATTCTGACATAATGCATATTTAAGTGCACCACAAATACCAAGAACTTTGCTATCTTACTCTGAGTGCCGCTTTGGTGTTCAACAGCTGACTCTATTTAGAAACACAGTTAAAGGGCTGAAGAAAGTTTGGAGTTTATTTATAGGGCAAAAAGAGGGGTTAATGTTGGATAAGAATGATATTTGGAGCTCAGAGGGTCCTTCTAATTGTAGCTAGCCTAAATAAGCTCAGGCAACAATAAATAGTATGATGTACCCTACATATATGTGGTGGTGACTTACAACTGAGAAATTCACCCCTATTTTATTATAAACTTTTAACACGGTAGGGTTGTTGATAGGTCAACTCTCATTAAAACTTTATTCTTTGTTTACTTAATGTAGACTTGGAAGCTTAAGGGTCCTCGTTTGAATGAAACTCATCTCCATTGTATCTATGCCCATGGACTTCTACATTCTATTTGTCCAGAAGCCACAACTTTTCATGGCACTCAGTTTGTTGAAGTTTTAAGGGTATCCAAAAATAATTCCTCTGTTGTTACTTCCTTGGAACGTAATTAGAGGTAGAAATAGAGTCAAGTAGATGAAACAAAAATGGGGCTCAGTTTCATGGTAGCAATTATTTTCTTTGGGCTGCACCTGGAAGTAGGCAGCCCTTCTCCTGGAAACCAGGGTGCCTTGCTTGGTAGAGGTAGTCTCTTTTACCCAAGGTGACATAATTTATTGTCCAAACCAAAATACTTTAGAGAGTTAAAGGAGGTGCTGGTAGGGTGAAATGTCAGAACTGTTCAGGGCAAATTATGACATGAGGTCATTGACTTTTATCTCATGACAATAGTCAAAGTAGAAAGCACACCCTCTTCTGACAGGCAGACCTGAGAGGAAGGGGAGGAAGCCTATTGCACAGTTTCTTCTCCTTAACACACTAATCATATAAATAAGTTCTTCACTTTCCCCTCCACACCCTGGGAGAAGTGAGGGATAGCCCTGGAAGCCAGCTGTGCTCATGGAAAATCCATCCTCAAAAAATTCATAGAAGAGTAGAGTTTTCCCATTAGGTCTGCATCTAATATTTACATAGTCAGAGGAAGGACAGAGTAGGGGTGCTCTAAGCACAGGGCTAGAGGAGTGGTGTGCAAGAGCTGATTGTTAGCCTGGCTTCTCAACTCCACATTCATAAATACTTGGTAGATTGAAACTGGCCATGATGGGAGTATATATACCATGGCATGGCATGATATACATTATTTGGCAAAGTACAAATAATGGCCTTATTTTGTCTCCTCTGGCAGAGCTATTTGTTAAAGATTCATCAGCCTACCACTTGGCCCTGGACTAGTTTTATTTCTTCTGGTTTATGGTTAATACCTCCTCTTACCCTCATCATCTAGTAGAGATGTTCATGATCAGTGATCAAAGGCACACTTTTCATTGCCGTGAAAAAAACCCTCCAGCTTCTGCACATCTGTATGCCTATCAAGGAAGTAAGTACTCCATTGGGCTTGCTCCCCATAAACCCAAACAGCTGCAGCACTGTCTGTGCTGTAATCCTCTGTTCTAGAAGAACCAAGGAACCTGAGGATGGATCTTCCATTTGGTACTAAGACTGGCCATTCGGTGCAGGCCTTCCTAGTTCCTTGCAAAGATTACTGAGATGAAAAGCATAAGCATCACTTTGATGCTTTTAGAGTCTTCCAGGTGTTGACAATGAGAAACAGGCTTGTTCATGGGGACCTAAATTCCTGGCAGTGATATTATCAGTAAAGTTGCAGAGTACCTGAGTTTTAGAAGTTTAGAAGCTCTGGATATGAGTTCTGTTTATGCAAATTACAGCTGTGGAACTTTGCAAAATATATCTTGTTTCTTGGAGTATCCTTAAAGTGGGTACAATAATCTCCAATTATAAAATTTTGGGGATAAATAAAATAGCATGTGAAAATGAGTTGTAAAACATAAAGAGTGATGTTAACATAAAGTGTAAGCATTATCAGGAGAGTATATATTTTGTGGAAAAAGGAGAGATAAGTTATTTCTGATGTTTTAGTTAATTATTTGTAGGACAAGAAACAGCTGGATTATCCACAAGGCTGATGAAGCCTGTGTGTAGCCCTCTAGCAAAGGAATATTCTTATCTTTTAGAGGAAAGAGTTTGCTATCTTTTCTGATTCCCTCAAAAAAAATTAATCATCATTGGAAAAGTAGGAACTTGTTGGATATCTTTGTTTATTTTATAGTTAAATGTTTTAAAATTGTGATTTGGAAAGGAGTTGGGTATTGAATTAAAAAATTACTTAGAATTTCTAAAAAATTGTTCAACCATTGAAATGATTTCTATTTAGATTCTTATACCTTTTTAAAATTTTTAATTTAATTTTTATTTTATTTTTTTAAGTAAAAGAAATAAGCCCTCACTGGAGCCCAGTGAGGTGCTTGAACTCACAAGACCAAGATTAAAACCTAAGCTGAAATCAAGATTAGGATGCTTAACAAACTGAGCCACCGAAGTATCCCTAGATTCTTGTACCTTTTAATGTCTTAAAAAGGACTGACGTAAAAGGAAGCCTTCAGAGGCATATTTTGTGTCATGTACTTTGTGTAGAACACACAAGGGCTATGTTTTCCCCCATACTGCAAACAGATCCTACATATAAAATTACTTTAGTGTCATAGGCGCTTGTGAAATGCAAAATAAATTATTTAAAGATTTTAACTGGAATTTTGTCTTTTTCTTTTTTTAAAGAACATAAGGAAAAATTAAATCTTCCAGGTTTGAGACTTTAAGATAGGCGCTTGTGAAATGCAAAATAAATTATTTAAAGATTTTAACTGGAATTTTGTCTTTTTTTTTAAAGAACATAAGGAAAAATTAAATCTTCCAGGTTTGAGACTTTAAGTGTGATTTTTTTCAGATGTATCTTGGCCTCCCTCTAGTGGTTGCTGAGGCAAGCTGAACCAAAATCTAGGGCATAATACTCATTTTCTTTAAATCAAAAATATAATTGTGAACATTTAAGCCTCAGTTTATTTATTTTTTTAAAGGTTTTATTTATTTATTCATGGGAGACACACACACACACACACACACACACACACACACAGAAAGGCAGAGACATAGGCAGAGGGAGAAGCAGACTCCATGCAGGGAGCCCGATGTGGGACTTGATCCCAGGACTCCAGGATCACAACCTGGGCCAAAGGCAGGCGCTAAACTGCTGGGCCACTCAGGGATCCCCTGTAAGCCTCAGTTTAAATGACTGGAAAGCCTTTAATGAATCTCAAGTTTTTGCACTTCTTTGATACTCGGTTTAATTTCTGTTTGTTGTTCCTATCTTTTGTTGTTAAGATTACTTAATTTTCTTGTGTTTAATTTTGGTAGTAAGGGTGTGTGTGTGTGTGTGTGTGTATGCGTGTGTGTATTCTTTCTCACAAAAAATAGAGTCCTGTGTCCAGTTATAAATTTTAAGTTTTTTATGCCCTATGCAATATCTTCTGGTACAAAATTTAGGAAAATGATTTTATTAATAAATTTTTGACCAGAACTGAGATTACTGCCAATTTACAAGGAATCCAGAGGACAGAAGATGTTAGAATATACTGAAGAGTGGGAGGGGCTTGGGAAGATGGCAGTAGGAGGACTCTGTGCTGACTCTGTCCCTTGTTTTCAATTATACATTATCCACATCCAAGTCAATAAACTGGAGAGCCATCTGAAGTCTGGCTGAGCAAACTTCACAACTTAAATGTACAAGAGAAGTGCATCTGAAAGTTTAGGAACATCAGAAAGGTAGAGGGAGGGTGCCCACAGGAGGAAGGGGGCTGCACATGGGAAGAAGGTAGAGAAACAGGCCTTCACACCAGGGAGCTCACATGAGAAGACTAATACCCATAGCTTTTGGCTTTAAAAACCAGAGGAGCTGAATTCTGTGAATTTGTAAAACCAGTGGGGCTTGAAACCTGAAGCTTTGGCGGTCAGCTGACTCAGCACTGGGCAAGCCTAGACGGTGAGTGATAGCTGGGTGCCACCCTTAAAGAGACAGCAGCCTATGTGGAGAGGCAACATAAAAATGGCAGTTTACACAATGCTGGGGGCAAATGGGGGACAGATGTTTATATTGATTTCTGAGCTTGTTGGGGGACCTTCTCCAAAAATGACAGAACTGGCAGGTACTATTTTCCTCTGTCTCTCCCCATAAGCATAGACATCTGCTGGAGGTGGGGCCACACAGATACTACCTAATCTGCTAGTAGTGCACCACACCCATGAGTTCTCCTGAGGACTCACACACTGCAAATCTGCTAGTCTCAGCCCTGGACTCAGGGCAAATTTTGTTAAGGCTGAGTGGGTGCCCTGCCCAGCCACCAAGTATATAGCTGCCATCAAGTGCTGTGCTCATTTGCCCTGCCACACTTAGCTGTGTTTCCCCAGTCACCCTGTGTGTCTTGCTCTCCTAGTGTGGGGCTACCAGGTGCATAGCTATGGCCATGTCATGCCTTGCCCAGAACCAGACCAAACCACCAGACATGCCCAGGAACATGTCCCCAGCCACCATTAGGTGCTGTGACCAGCCTTATGCCTACTAGCTGCCAATGTGCAGACTCTAGTAACCCCAGCACTTCAGGAGATCCAGCATAGAACTATTGGCCAAGCACACATTTTGCTAACAACACTACCATGCTCTCAAGTTCCCCAGCAAGCACACCTCTCACAGAGCTGTGCTCCCTGGGTCCAACTAGCACCACAGAGAACAAGCACAGCCCACAACAGGCAAAGAGTCAGTGCAGATGACTGTATGTGAAGGAAAAGTGACTCAGACATAACAGCAGGGCATAAACAACACATATAAGATATTTTCCTGAAGTGCTGGGTTCTGGTGAACAGGGGACACTGTACTTCCTCTTTATAAAGTCATTACTTTCAAGGGCAGAAGACACAGCTGACTTTCTTAACACACAGAAATAGAAGAGAGGCAGACAGAATAAAGAAACAGAGAAATTTATCCCAAATGAAAGAACATGACAAGTCCACAGCCAAAGGTCTATATGAAATAGATATAAGTCACATGCCTAGTAAAGAGTTTAAAGCAATGATCATAATGATACTCACTGGACTCGAGAAGTAGAAGACATGAATAAGACCCTTAACACAGACATAAGGAATAACATAGTAGAGATAAAGGGTACAATAAATGAAAATGGAAACATACTTGATGGAATAAACAGCAGGATGGAAGAAGCAGAGGAATTAGTGACCTAGAAGAGAGAGTAATGAAAAATAATCAAGCTGAACAAAAGAGAGAGAAAAGTATGATGCAAAAAGAGAATAGACTTAGGAAATTTAGTGACTCCATAAAATGTAATAACATTTGTGTTATAGGAATCTCAGAAGAAGACAGAAAAGGGGGCAGAAAATTTATTTGAAGAAATAATAACTGGAACTTCCCTAATCTGTGGAAGGAAACACATACCCATATTCAAGAGGCACAGAGAACCCCCAACAGAATCAACAAAAGCAGACTGGCACCAGGACATATTAAACTGGCAAAATATAGTGGTAAAGAACAAAATTTAAAAGCAGCAAGACAAAAGAAATCATTAATGCATAAGGGAAAACCCATAAGCCTAGCAGATTTGTCAGCAGAAACTTTCCAAGCCAGAAGACAGAGGCCTGATATATTTAAAGTGCTGAATAGGAAAATTCTGCAGCCAAGAATACTCTACTCAGAAAGGCTATCATTCATAATAGAAGGAGAGATAAAGAGTTTTCAAGACAAACTAAATGAGCTTGTGACTAGAAAACCAACCCCAAGATATTAAAGGGGACTCTGAGTGCAAAGAAGAGAGCAAAAGTGACTGCTTAAAGCAGGAAAGACACAAGCAGTAAAAATGAATATTTATATAAAAAAATCAGTCAAAGCTTATAAAATAAAAGGATGTAAAATATAATAAAATACTTAAAATGTCGGAAGGAGATGAGAAAAGAATGGGTTCATACTTGAAGGACCATCAGCTTAATATAGACTGCTATATGCAAAGAGTTTATATACAAATCTAATGATAACCACATATCAAAACCTACCAATAAATATGCAAAGAATAAAGAGAAAGAAATCCAAATATATCACTAGAGAAAATAAAAAAAAAAAACATGAAAGACAGGAAAAGATCAGGAAAATCTTCAGAAACAATCACAAACCAGTAATATAATGGCAATAAATACATATCTATCAATAATTACTTTTCATTTAAATGGACTAAATAGTCCAATCAAAAGACATAGGGTGGCAAAGTAGATAAAAAAAGTAAGTCCCATTTATATGCTGCCTTCAAGAGACCCATTTTAGAGGTAAAGACACTTGCAGATGGAAAGAGGATGAAGAAACATTTATCATGAGAATAGATGTCAAAAGAAAGCTGGAGTTGCAATACTTACACTGAACAGAGTACACTTTGAAACAAAGACTGTAGCAAGAGTCAAAGAAGGACATTATGTAATCATAAAGGGGACAATCCAAAAAGACGATATAACAATTTTAAACATTAATGCACCCAATATGGGAGCATCTAAATACATAAAACCGTTAATAACACATAAAGGAAATAATTGATAACACAATAATAGTAGGGACTTTAACACCCCACTTACGTTAGTGGACAAATCATCTAAACCGAACTTCAACAAGGAAACAATGGCTTTGAATGACTCACTGAATCAGATGGATTTAACAGATATATTCAGAATATTCCAACCTAAAACAGCAAAATACATGTTTTTTTTTTTTCAAGTACACATAGTACAGTCTTTAGAATAGATTATGTGTTAGCTCACAAAACAAGCCACAACAAATTCAAGAGGATCAAAATCATACCAAGCATATTTTCTGACCATAATACTGTGAAACTAGAAAGTCAACCACAACAAAAAAATCTGTGAAGAGCACAAATACTGGGAGGCTAAAAAGCATGCTACTAAATAATGAATGAGTCAGCTAGGAAATAAAAGAAGAAATAAAAAAGCACATGGAAACCAATGAAAATGAAAACACAATGTCCCAACACCTTGGGATGCAGCAAAAGCAGGTGGGTCTATGAGGAAGTTTGTAGCAATACAAGCCTACCTCAAGAAGCAAAAAGAAATCTCAAATGAATAACCCAACTTTGCACATAAAGGAGCTAGAAAAAGAACAACAAACAAAACCCAAAACCAACAGTAGGAAGGAAAGAATAAAAATTAGAGTATAAATAAGTGACACAGAAACTAAAAACAAAACAAAACAAGACAAAACAAAACAATAGAACAGATCAATGAAACCAGGAGCTTATTCTTTGAAAAAATTAATAAAACTGATAAACTTCTAGCCAGATTTAGCAAGAAGAAAAGAGAAAGGACTCAAATAAAATCACAAATGAGAGAGGAGAAATAACAATTAACAGCACAGAAATACAATTAGAATATTATGAAAAACTAAATGCCAACAAATTGGACAACCTGCAAGAAATGGATAAATTCCTAGAAACTCCAAAACTGAAAGAGGAGGAAATAAAAAAATTTGAACAGACCAATAACCAGTAAAGAAATTATGTCAGTAATCAAAAAACTCCTGGGGCACCTCTGTGGCTCAGTAGATTAAGCATCTGACTCCTGATTTTGTCTCAGGTTATGATCTCAGGGTTGTGAGATTGAGCACCAAGCTGGGCTCCTTGCTAGGTAGGGAGTCTGCTTAAGATGCTCTCTCCCCCCTTTGCCATTTCTATATGCCAATAATTAGCAGAAAGAGAAATTAAGGAAACAAACCTATTTACAACCGCATTAAAAATAATATGATACCTAGAAAAAAACCTAACCAAAGAGGTGAAAGTCCTATACTCTGAAAACTATAAAGCATTGATGAAACAAATTAAGGATGACACAAAGAAATAGAGATTCCATGCTTACAGATTGGAAGAACAAATATTGTTAAAATGTCTATACTTCCCAAAGGCAATCTATACTTTTAATGCAATCCTTCTCAAAATACCAATAGCATTTTTCACATAACTAGAACAATCCTAAAATTTGTATCAAACCACAAAAGATCCTGAATAGCCAAAGCAATCCTGAAAAAGAAAATCAAAGCTAGGTGCCATGATTCAGACTTTATTACAAAACTATAGTGATCAAAACAGTATGGTACTGGCACAAAAAATAGACACATAGGTCAATTAAATAGAATAGAAAACCCAGAAATAAACCCACAATTATATGGCCAATTAATCTTTAACAAAGCAGGAAAGAATATCCAAAGGGAAAAAGACAGTCTCTTCAACAAATGGTGCTGGGAAAACTGGACAGCAACATGCAAAAGAATGAAGCTGGACCACTTTCTTACACCATACACAAAAATAAACTCAAAATGTGTTAAAGACCTAAATGTGAGACCTGAAACCATAAAAATCCTAGAGGAGAACACAGGCAATAACCTCTTTGACATTGGCCCTAGCAACATTTTTGTACATATGTATCTCAGACATTTTAACAAATCCTTTTTTTTTTTTTTTAAGATTTATTTATTTATTTGAGAGAGAGAGAGAGAGTAAGAGAAAAGAGAAAGAACATGAAAAGGAGGGGCAGAGCAGAGGGAGAGAGAATTTCAAGCAGACTCTATGATGGCATGGAGCCTGACATGGGGCTTGGTCTCATGACCCCAAGATCATGACCTGAGCCAAAACCAAGAGTCAGATGCTTAACCGACTGCACCACCCAGATGCCACTCTACATATCTCTTGAGGCAAGGGAAACAAAAGCAAAAATAAACTATTGGGACTACATCAAAATAAAAAGTTTCCACATAGGGAAGGAAACAATCAACAGAAGCAAAAGCCTATCTATGGCGGTGCTAAATATTTTCTTCCATTCCATAGCGCTATATATATGTATCTATATGTATATATAGTGGAATATTAGCCATCAAAAAAATGAAATCTTGCCATTTGCAATGATGTGAAAGGAACTAGAGATTATCATGCTAAGCAAAACAAGTCCATCAGAGAAAGACAATTATATGATTTCACTCATATGTGAAATTTAAGAAACAAAATAGAGGATCATAGGGGAAGGGAGGGAAAAATAAAACAAGACGAAACCAGAGGGAGACAAACCATAAGAGACTCTTAATCATAGGAAACAAACTGAGGGTTGCAAGAAGGGAGGGGGTGGAGGATGGGGTAACTGGGTGATGAGCATTAAGGAAAGCACACGAATGAGCACTGGGTGTTAAATAAGACTGATGAATTATTCACCTCTACCTCAGAAACTAATAATACACTATTTATTGATAAATTGAATTGGAATAAAAAATATTTACCAAAAAAAGAAATTCAGCAAAATTCCTTCGAGATCAGTTCAATTTGTTTTATGTTTCAATAGTTTGTTGAATTTTACTGCTGAGTAGTATTCCTTGATATGAATGTACCACAACTGAACCATTCATTCACCTGTTGAAGAACATCTGTTTCTCCCCCAGTTTTCGGCTATTACAATTAAAACTTCTATGAACATTTGTGCACACACACAGACAAAAACATGGAAAGAAGAAAAAAAGGAAAAAGTTTAAAAAGTAGGGGGATCCCTGGGTGGCTCAGCAGTTTGGCACCTGCCTTCGGCCCAGGGCGGGATCCTGGAGTCCTGGAATCGAGTCCTGGGATCGAGTCCCATGTCGGGCTCCTTTGCCTGGAGGCCTGCTTCTCCCTCTGCCTGTGTCTCTGCCTCTCTCTTTCTCTCTCTGTGTGTCTCTCATGAATAAATGAATAAAATCCTTTTTAAAAAAAGTAAATTATAAAGTATACATTATTTTTGCTGAACTGTACACTCCTGCCTAATTCATTTATATAGAGAGAGGACAGATGGAGATTGTTTTATGACTCTTAAATTCTCTGCTGTGCTTAACACAGTGTTAGGTGATTGTGAACTATTAACTTGAAATTCTATAATGATACCCAAAGCTTAGTGCTACTAGATTTCATTTCAAACAACAGTCAGACAAAGAAAATAAATCCTACTTGCAGAATACAACGCTGTATTAAGTCAATGTCCTAAATACTACCCTCCTCCTTTCCTTTACTCTTTTCACCCTTCTTTCTAGTTATTGAGAGAAAGAGAGGGTGACAGGGAGGAAAGACAGAGAGGAAGCTCCTGCCATCCTTAAAGACCATGCTTTATTCTAACAATAAGAAACTATTGCCTATTGACTTGCCTCTTCCAATAAGCACTGTTTTGACAAAAGAATTGATCTGAGGGATCTACAAATTACAAAGCATTAAGTCAGTCAACTCTGGGACTAAATCATAGCAGACTTTTTAACTCCTCACCATTAAATCTGCTCATTCTGCCAGAATGTGTTGTTGAGGCACCTGGGTGGCTCAGTCAGTTAAGCATCTGCCTTTGGCTCAGGTCAAGATCCCAGGATCCTGGCATCCAGCCCCACATCAGGCTCCCTGCTCCGTGGAGAACCTGCTTCTCCTTCTCTGCGGCTCCCCTTGCTTGTGCTCCTCTCTCTCTCTCAGAAATAAATTTAAAAATCTTTTTTTTAAAAAAGTATGTGTTGTTGGGGCTCAGGAGAATAAGGCACTCTTGGCTATGTCTGGGATAACAGCCTAATGAAAGATGGAGGTAAGAAAATTAAAATAAAATAAATTCCTGTCACCTGAGATTTGAGTTTATTCAATTTCTTGTTCACCTGATACTTTTTCACACTTTTGTGGTGCGCAAAAGACGTTCAGCTTTCCAAAGTGCTAATTCTTGGATTTGGATAACCCAAGAATGAATTCTGGTAGCTGTTACAGCAGGGGCTAAAATGTGCAAATGCCTGCAGCAATTCACTCTCTGACTAAATTGTCAAACTTTTAAATTGTGTCCCCTTTGATCTTCCCTTCCTCCCCCATCCTCTCCCTACAGAGGCTCCTAGCACTGAATCTTTGTCAAAAGAGAAGATGCAGTCAGATTAGCAAACTATACCTTTCCAAAAGATTGCCACCTTTTTTGTGTTGCCTGTCATGTTTACTTCTTTATATCATTCTTGTCTAATCCTTCCTGATTCTTTTCACTTTGATTTAATGGAAATGTTCATATTTTAGGTTCATTAACAACTTAACAAAAGACATCACATTTGGTTAGTGATTGTGCTTTTAAAAAAAATCCAAATAACTACAGACTGTCACTGTCTCTAAATCAGGAGGAAAATAAGCACTTTGCAGAATATATAAGTACTTCAACTGGTAAGTTAGAATGTAGAATAAACTCTAGCGGAGAGACTTCACTAAACATGTTGCTGAAATACTGAAATGTGTACAAGGCAACACAGGGTAACACAAGGAATGCTGGGCCACAAAACATCACCTTAAAATTATAAATAGTTAATAAATATTATTAAAATAGAATATATTATATAATAAACAAATCATGCAAAAATTATTAAAATGTTAGAAAATATTTATTATTAAGCACCTGCCAAGAACCAGGCTCTATACCTCTGATTATTGTATTTTTTAAAATTTATTTTCATGATAGTCATACATAGAGAGAGAGAAAGGCAGAGACACAGGCAGAGGGAGAAACAGGCTCCATGCACCGGGAGCCCGACGTGGGATTCGATCCCGGGTCTCCAGGATCGCGCCCTGGGCCAAAGGCAGGCGCCAAACCGCTGCGCCACCCAGGGATCCCTGATTATTGTATTTAATCTCTGCACATCTGGCACTCACTGAGTGCTTACACTGTGCTAAGTCTTGGTATACCAAAATGAAAGACACAATCTTTGTCCTTCTGATGGTTCAGTCTAGAGAGGGGAAAATGACTAAACACAGTTGTCAAATGAGGTTCCATGGACCTATGCACACTTACAAAGGAATCTGAGAAAGGATGTACACCCATGATTGGAAGAATTGGAGATATTCACCAAATATCACTTTGTTAAAAAAATTTTTTTTAAGGTATAGGGAACCCTAGCATTAAGAACAAGAATTAGCCTAGCCTCACCAATCAGACAACAAAAATATTGCTGATAGCCTCAGCAGACAACAAAAGGCATTCAAATCGGTAAAGCAGAAGTCAAACTCTCCCTCTTTGCAGATGACATGATACTATATATCGAAAACCCAAAGACTCCACCCCAAGATGGCTAGAACTCATACAGCAATTCAGCAATGTGGCAGGATACAAAATCAATGCCCAGAAATCAGTGGCATTTCTATACACTAACAATGAAATTGAAGAAAGAGAAATTAAGGATTCCTGGGTGGCTCAGCGGTTTGGGCACCTGCCTTCGGCCCAGGGTGGATCCTGGAGTCCCGGGATTGAGTCCCATATCAGGTTCCCTGCGTGGAGCCTGCTTCTCCTTCTGCCTGTGTCTCTGCCTCTCTCTCTCTCTCTCTGTGTGTGTGTGTGTCTCTCATGAATAAATTAATAAAAATCTTTAAAAAAAGAAAAGAAAGAGAAATTAAGGAGTCAATTCCATTTACAATTGCACCCAAAAGCATAAGATACCTAGGAATAACCTAACCAAAGAGGTAAAGGATCTATACCCTAAAAACCACAGAACACTAATGAAAGAAATTGAGGAAGACATAAAGAGATGGAAAAACATTCCATACTCATGGATCAGAAGAACAAGTATTGTGAAAATGTCTATGCTACCCAGGGCAGTCTACACGTTCAATGCAATCCCTATCAAAATACCATGGACTTTTCTCACAGAATTGGAACAAATAATCTTAAAATTTGTATGGAATAAGAAAAGACCCCAAATAGCCAGAGGAATGCTGGGGGCATCACAATGCCAGATTTCAAGCTGTATTACAAAGCTGTGATCATCAAGACAGCATGGTACTGGCACAAAAACAGACACATAGATCAATGGAACAGAATAGAGAACCCAGAAGCAGACCCTCAACTCTATGGTCAACTAATATTCGACAAAGCAGGAAAGACTCTCCACTGGAAAAAGGACAGTCTCTTCAATAAAGGGTGCTGGGAAAATTGGACAGCCATGTGCAGAAGAATGAAACTGGACCATTCTCTTACACCATACACAAAGATACACTCTAAATGGTTGAAAGATCTAAATGTGAGACAAGAATCCATCAAAATCCTAGAGGAGAACACAGGCAACACCCTTTTTGAACTTGGCCACAGCAACTTCTTGCAAGATACATCTATGAAGGCAAGGGAAACAAAAGCAAAAATGAATGATTGGGACTTAAGATAAAAAGCTTCTGCACAGAAAAAAAAAAACAGTCAACAAAACTAAAAGACAACCTACAGAATGGGAGAAGATATTTGCAAATGACATATCAGCTAAAGGACTAGTATTCAAGAGCTATAAAGAACTTATCAAACTCAACACCCAAGAAACAAAAAATCCAGTCATGAAATGGGCAAAAGACATGAACAGAAATTTCTCCAAAGAAGACATAGACATGGCCAACAAGCATATGAGAAAATGCTCTGCATCACTTGCCATCAGGGAAATACAAATCAAAACCACAATGAGATCCCACCTCACACCAGTGAGAATGGGGAAAATTAACAAGACAGGAAACAACAAATGTTGGAGAGGATGTGGAGAAAGGGGAACCCTCTTGCACTGTTGGTGGGAATGTGAACTGGTGCAGCCACTCTGGAAAACTGTGTGGAGGTTCCTCAAAGAGTTAAAAATAGACCTGCCCTACGACCGACCCAGCAATTGCACTACTGGGGTGTTTACTCCAAAGATACTGATGTAGGGGCAGCCTGGGTGGCTCAGTGCTTTAGCGCCACCTTCAGCCCAGGGCCTGATTCTGGAGACCTGGGATCAAGTCCCACGTCAGGCTCTCTTCATGGAGCCTGCTTCTCCCTCTGCCTGTGTCTCTGTCTCTGTCTCTCTGTGTCTTTCATGAATAAATAAATAAAATCTTAAAAAAAAAAGATACTGATGTAGTGAAACATCAGGACACCCACACCTCAATGTTCATAGCAGCAATGTCTACAATAGCCAAACTGTGGAAAAAGTCTCATCCATTGACAGATGAATGGATAAAGAAGATATGTTCTATACATACAATGGAATATTACTCAGCCATGAGAATAAACAAATACCCACCGTTTGCTTAAAACTGGATGGAACTGGAGGGTATTATGCTGAGTGAAATAAGTCAATCAGAGGACAATCATCATATGGTTTCACTCATACATGGAATATAAGAAATAGTGAAAGGGATTATAAGGGAAAGGAGGGGAACTGAGTGGGAAAAATTAGAAAGGGAGACAAACCATGAGAGATTCCTAACTCTGGGAAACAAAGGGTTGTGGAAGGGGCGGTTGATGGGGAGATGGGGTAACTGGGTGACAGGCAATGAGGAGGGCAATTGATGGGATGAGCATTGGATGTTATACTATATGTTGGCAGATTGAATTTAAATTTTAAAATGAAAAAGAAAGAAGAAAGAAAGAAAGAAAGAAAAAGAAAGAAAGAAAGAAAGAAAGAAAAAGAAAAAAGGAGATAGATAAAGAATTAGCCAGAAGATAAAATGCTTAGATAGGAACAAAAGAAAGAGGGAAGATTTTTCAGGCCAAGGAAGCAGGCGTACAAAGGCAGAGAATTATGAGAGAGCAATGCACATTTGTGGGAACTGAAAATGATTATTATTAAAGCACAGGCTAGAAGATGAGGGAGGAGGCATTAGTGCAAGGTTTGGCGTGCCCTACTAAAGAGTGTGGGCTTTTCCCCAGAGGCAGAGGGAGGACAATGGAATTTTTAAGCAGAGTAGCTGAGTAACTGTATTTTTAACCTAGAAATGATGATAATCATAGATATCCTTTATTGAGTGCTCTTGTGTGCCATTCACTTTAAATTATTTATTCTTTTTTTTTTTTTAAAGACAGCTCCACATCCGATGTAGAGCTTGAAATCATGACCCTGAGATCAAGAGTCACATGCTCTATAGACTGAGCCAGCCAAGTGCCCCTATATTATTGATTCTTATTTAACAACCTTTACCATGTTGTAAGTAGGCATTATATCATCATTTTATAGATAAGTAATGCTCAGAAACTTTAAGAAACTTGCCCAAGTTTATCTGGCAGCTAAGGACCAAGGCTAAATTTTACAATGTTCTCACTTTCCTACCCTAGCTGTCAAAATAACTACTGTCATGTAGTTAGGAACAGGTGTTTTGGAGACCAACTGACTGGGCTTGAAATCCCTGCCACTTTACTTTCTGTGTGACTGTACAGCTTGTGCCTCATTTCATCATTCATAAAATGGGGATAATAAAATTCACCCAAAGTTAAATTAAGATAAATAAGATGGTACATAAAGCAGTTAGCACAAAGTCTAGCCCATAAAGTAATGCTAACCATCAGTAGAGATGGTACTAGACTAGTTGTTGTGCTTGGGCATATTTTATACTTCCATTTAAATCATTACAAGAACCAGACAAGGTGAGCATAATCATTTTATAATTAAAAAAAAAAAAAAGAAATCTAAAACTTAGAGAAATTCAGTCACTTGCAAAAAAGACATATAACTAAATGCCAGAGCTGGTTCTGCTCCAAAGCCTATACTCTTTTTCATACTGCAGAGTATAGTGTACCATTAAAGGTCTCTTGTGCATTGTACAGGATAAATTAAAGAGATAAGATAGGAGGCAGGGGGTAAAATATTTTAGAGGTTTTGCATAAATCTAAGAGAAATATGTCAAGAGTCTAAATTAAGGAAGTGGTTATGTGGAGTAAAATAAGTCAGTTAAGAGATATTGTCACTAGGGTGACAGATTGAATGTTGAGAAGTAAAGGAGAGAGCTCAAGAGGATTTTCTGGTTTTTGGATTAGATCACAGGGTAGATGATAGCCCTGAGATAAGAATGGGAAAACTGGAATTGGAAATGTCTTGGATAATTTTTATTGAATGAATGAACAAATAAATAATTTCAATTTGGAATGTATTAAGTTCACTTATGTTCAACATCTAAAAAAGATAAGTAGTAGTCTAGGAAATATTGGACAGAATTCTGTGCTAAAGAGAAAGGAAATATAAATAGGTAGTCTAAATCATTGCATGTGTAAATGGCATTTCTAGAGAGACTAAAATAAAAATAGAAGAGGATCAATGATAGAACTTTGGAATTAGGGAAGAACCTTTTTTCCACTGGACTCAAGTTAAAATGTGGAGGGATTCCACTAGAATAGTGTTCTTGGCCTATTTCTCCACTTATATCCCACGTGGTGAGCTATAGGGAAGGAAGTGAGGATGTAACCTCCTCTTCTCTCTCTTTGACTATCAGCCTTTCTTCAAGGCATTCACTGTCCCTACTTCCCAAAGTCTCAAACTGTGACTAAGAGGGGGCGTTTAATTCTACGTCTAAGCATTTGGTGGCCCATTACAAATTTCCATTCAAAGCCACATTTTATGATTAGTTTTATCAGTGATAAAGGTGGGTCTTTATCTATATGTGTTTTGATTTTAAACTTTGGAAATGAAGAAAGAAGTGCTGTTTGTGGACTCTCTAAAACCCACATAGCTGGGAAACCCAAAACTAAAGCAGCCAGAAAAAGAAAAGAACACATGAGGAAGGAGAAGAATGTACAGTATGAAACATAGGAAGAAAACCAGGAGAGAATACTGTTATCAGAATCAAAGGAGGAAGACTCTTAAACAAAAAAGTGGAATGGCCAGTAGTGTCAAGTGCTATGAAGAGGTCAGGGAGTATAAGATCCAAAACTAGTCTACTCAACTTGGTAGTTGAGAAAGGGTTCAAGGGAATGACAGAAACAGAAATATCATAATATAGTGAATATAGTAGATAGGTTACACTGATGGTCCCAATTTTTTATGCATCCTTGTACTCCTGCCCTCTGGTCAGCATCCTACCCAAAATGATAGTTGGCCTGGCCAAGTGACTTGTTTTGCCCATTGCCACATTAGGAAATATGAATTAAGTAGAGGCTTTAAAAAATGCTTTCATGTTTCATCTTTCCCTCTTGAACCCTTCCCACCACTAGAGGAACATTTCCAGGTTAGCTGTCTAGAAAGATGTGAAACACTCATGTAGTCAAGTTGAGTTGTCCCACCCAAGGCCATCCTAGACCAACTAGCCCTCAGGTCAGACCAAAAGCTGACTACCAACACCTGAGCAAGCTCAGTCAAGATCAGCCAAGTCCACAGCCCACAGCCTCATGAGTAATAATAAATGCTTGCCACCTCAAGCTACTACATTTTGCGGTGGTTATCAACAATTACAGTTAACCAGTATAGAATAAGGTACAAAAAAGTAAGCTATATTAGGTTTTTGTAATTATCTTATCTCAGAAACTTAACCAGCACAATTATCTTTCTTTTATTTCTGAGTCTTTTTAATTTCTTATATTTATAATACAATTCCCAAGCCAGTCCATCCTCATAGATTTGACAACCATTATAGGCTGCTTTCTAGCTTCTCAAGCCAGCATTTCTTCCCTATATTTCAGACTTTGACTATGTGCAATCCCTTGCCTTTTTCAACTTAGAATTAAAAAGGCATTTACAATCTGGACCTCTATCTCTGCCCCCACCCAAACTCTTCACTAGAGGATTGCATCAGAATATAAAAAACAAAAATCAAAACAAAATGACAGCTTCTCAACAGAGGTAATAGGGAGAAAATAGAAATGAGAGAAGACATAGATATGTTTGGTCCTGAGGGGGAAGGGAGGGAGGGGGCTGAATAGGCAGCATCAAACTTAATAGCATTTGGGATGATTAGTATCTAGCTTCTAGGAAAATTCATTCGTAGGAGGAGATAAGAGAGCAAGTTACCCAAGAAAAATGGGCCACACCTGAAATAGCTTTTGAGTAGCAGCAATAGAAAGAGAATTGCCCAGAAACACAGAAACATCAGTAAGTGAGCTACTGCAACTGGAGATGATGAGTCCACAGTAGAACAATCCACATACAAGTGTGACTTACAGCAATTTTGCCCCACAGGTGGTGAACCAATATCCTGCTGCAATTGGGAAAAGTGAACAATACAGGACTGTTGGCCAAGTAGCTGATGGTATTGGTGCAGATTATTAAAGTGATAGTCCTTAGAGTGTTTGGTTTCCTTGCAGGAATCATCACTCCCCTATTATACCACCTCCCCTTCTCATCGGTTATTCCTCTTCTTCCAGTTAACTCTTAGCCTTCTATTAGATTCTAGCATAAATATTTTACTGGAGATGCCTTCCCTGACCACACCAAATAGGCCAATCCTCTCCTCTTATACTTTCTTATATATGTCCTTTAGAGCACAATTGCATTCTAATCTTACAAGTTTAAGAAACTAAAAATATAATTTTTATTTGGATGATTCTTTTATCAGTGTCAGACTCCCCCAATTGACTATAAGTTTGTGGGACATATCTTTTTTCTGTTTTACTTCTCACCACTATATCTCCTATGTCTAACAAAGGGCCTTAGGCTTAGCAGGTGTTCAATATATAGTTTTTGAATAAGTAAATTGATGAATGATTAGAATGATATGTGAAAAAATTAATAAGAAAATAAACCAATAAACAAGGAAGAAACTGAACCAAAAGGAGTCAGGGAGCTTCAATGAGTTTCAAAAGCAGTTTCAAGAGCTTCATGGGAGATTTGAAGGATAGTAGGTGTTAGGAACTAAATTTTGTTCCTGCCTCCTCCACCCCAAATTCATATGTTGAAGCCCTAACTCTCAATATCCCTTGCAGAAAGGGCCTTTATGGAAGTAATTAAGTTTAAATGAGGTCAAAGGCAAGGCTCTAATCCACCAGGACTTGTATCCTTATAAGCAGAGGAAGAGACACCAGGGGTACATGAGCAAAGAGGAAAGGCCATGTGAAGGGATCCCTGGGTGGCTCAGCTGTTTAGCGCCTGCCTTCCGCCCAAGGCGTGATCCTGGAGCCCCAAGATTGAGTCCCACATTGGGCTCCTTGTATGGAACCTGCTTCTCCTTCTGCCTGTGTCTCTGCCTCAACCTCTCTCTGTGTTTCTCATGAATAAATACAATATTTTTTAAAAAAAGAAAGAAAGGCCATGTGAGGACACACAAGTAGGTGGCAATCTACAAGCCAGGAAGATAGGCCTCACCAGAAATCCACCCTATATGCCCTTTGATCTTGGACTTCCAGCCTCCAGAACTGTGAGAAAATGAATTTCTGTTGTTCAAGCTAGTCAGTCTATAGTATTTTGTTATGACAGCCCCAGCAGACTAATAGAGTAGGCTATAGATTTTAGATTCAGGAAGATGGTGTAGAGGAGGGGAAAAAAACTGAAACTTAATAGTTAGAGAAACAAATTAACACGACTGTATTTTAAATGAATAACCATGTCAAGTGTGGAGGGGATATCACACACAAGACAGGGGGTGAAGAACCAATCCAAGGAAACTTTGAGCACAGCATTTTGACTTTATACCCAAAATGTAGGGAACAAAAGAATTGCAAACAAATCTTGAACTCTTTCTGGTAGGTTTGTTTTTTATTGTAAAATTACTGCAGCAATTTTGAATCTATTCTGTGGGTATTATAAGACTGAGAAGATGAATAATGTGATGGTGTCACTGGGAGCCAGGTTCCATCTATGGAAAAGAAAAAGATAAAATTATGGAATAAAGTAACCAAAGAGAACCCTACAATTATCATCATAAAGATTCATTCAGACAAGAATTATGTATAGCTGCAAAAATCCAGGATGGAAAGTTTGATAAGAAGCAGGATATGTACACAAACCCCAAAGTATTTCCCCACAGATTACTTAGTGGTTGAAAGAGGGAAATATTAACTATATAGTGGGAAAACCAGAAAACACTTTGATTAGGTGATCAAATTAACGTCATCAGTAAGGGGAAGGCAGACATTGTATGTGGTACCCTAAGAAAGACATATTGCTGATGTCATATAATCTGAAATCATCAGGAAACACCACACAAACCCAAAGTAATGAACATTCTAAAAAGTAGCTGTCTTGTATTCTTTGAAAATATCAGTATCATCAAAGATAAAGAAAAGCTGAGGGAATCTTTCATATTTGGATACTAAAGAAATAAGGCAACAAATTCCAATATGTGATCCTGAACTGAATCTCATATTAGAAGGGGAAAAAATGCTATAAAAGACATTATGAGGGCAATTGACAAATTGGATTATGGACTATAGACTGGATAAAAATATTCTTTCAATGTTAAATTTCCTGAATTTGACAACTCTACTATGATAATGTAAGAGAATATAATTTTCTTAGGAAATACACAATAAAATACTAAGAAGTCAAAGAAAATGACATTGCAACCTACTCACAAATGGTTTATAAAAATAAAATGACATATATATGGAAAGAATGAGAGACAATATAATAAAGCAAACATGGCAACGTGTTCAAAATTGTTAACTCTGGATAAAGCAAATATGGGAGCCCTCTATTATTATTTCAACCTTTTTGTATGTTTGAAATAATTTCAAAATAAGACAGATGAGAGCCTCAGCAGCTTGGCAGCCCCACGTCCCCTGACCTCACTTATTCCTAGCTACAGCTTCTGAGCCAGCACCATTTCAAGGGACATTGACACAGCAGCCAAGTTCATAGGGGCTGGGGCTGCCACTGTAGGGGTGGCTGGCTCTGGGGCTGGAACTGTGTTTGGGAGCCTCATCATTGGTTATGTCAGGAACCCCTCTGTGAAGCAACAGTTTCTTCTACACCATTCTGGGCTTTGCCCTCACAGAGCCGTGAGGCTCTTTTGCCTGATGGTGGCCTTTCTCATCCTTTTTGCCACGTGAAAGAGCCGTCTCCACCTCCCATAGCTGTTTCTCCCATGTCTCATCGGCCTGTATGCTCCTTTTCCTATACCTACGTAGGCAGCCTGAAGAAAGTAGTTGGCTCAGGGTTTAACAGAGGGAAGACAAATAAATACTGTATTAATAAGGGGGGAGGGATAAGCATAGTAGGCCAGGTTTTCTACCCCTACAAAGAGAATCCTACCATTTTGAAGGGTTAAGTTTAATTAATGAGAGATTATTTAAAAACACACACACACACACAAATATCTTCCTGCTTTGATCTCCAGATCACCTGCAGAAAAGCACTGGCTTTGGGGACAAACAGGGACTAGAAACTAGGCCAGCTTCTTGCATACCAAGCCAGCTCCTTGGCACATTTCTTCTAGCTTTTCTACCCTGAGGCAGTCCCTCTTTACAATAGATCTTCCAGAAGTGGGTATTTTCTGCTAATTCTTATGCCCAAAGGAAGAAGGTGCCTTTTTCTAATTCGAACAATGACAGTTTATGTGCTATCAGCAACCTGCTGATTTTCAGCTGAGTTCTCTATCTCTTAATTGATTCCCAGCTTCAAAAGGAAAGCAATGTGTCACCTATTTAGTTCCTGCAATTCCGACACTACTATGTACCAGAAATTATGAGAGAGGTTGGGGGCAGGGGGAAGACAAGTATGACTTCAAAATGCTGTCTAGCTAAATTCCCCAGGTCCTCAAAACCACTGTTTATTTGGGTTTTGGTTAGTTTGTTTTTGTATTGAGAGAAAGATGTAGACTGGTTGCAAGAAATATCTACATTCTTGGCTCCCCTCTCATTGTCCTGAAGGTTCTTCCAGGCATGGGTGGAATGGTGTGGACCAGGGGCTAGAATAGGGCCCAGTGATCATTAGGATGATGGCACCGTGACCGATGAAAACAGACACAGACACAGGATACAAGTTCCTTAAAAGTAGGTGAACAGTAAAATTTACTTTACATACTGACAGCTACACATGACAGGAAAGACAGTGGCACAACCAAAGTGAAGGGCATATGCCCCTGCGTAACAGGCATCCACGAGGTTGAAGATTTAGCTGAGTATTTATTTGCTCAGGTTAAGATCCTGTTTTGTCCCTCTGAAAGTTCCCTCTTGTCATTGCCATGGAGCTTTGTCATATCCACCAACCCCCATCCACCCCAAACCCACCTCCAAGTCCTAGAGACTCTGCTTATGAATCCGCCTGCCCACCAGGGTTACTACAATAGTGGTTTACTGCACACTGGGAATGAAAAGTCAGTGTCCCCGTATAGTGACTCTCAGCAGCTCCGGCTCAGGACTGCCTAGGTCTACTGCCATCAGTCATGACTCCATATGCGAAGGGATGAGAAGAACTGGGAGATGGGCAGGGTACTAAGGCCAAAAACGGCAGGAAAGCTGAAGGTTATCAAATCCAAAGCAGCCAGAAGCAACTTTCAAAGTGGAGTCGAATCCCAGAATCCAGGACCAGATAAAAAGGAGCCCAAACTACATTCTGGGAACAAAGGAATAAGGAAAGGGAATACCAGAAAGAGGATCCTGAGCAACCACGTGGATTATGTAAAGACTGCAAAGAGAGCTTTTTAAATTTGCTTTTTTTATGCAAATACATTGCTGCAGCATAAGGGCTTAAGATTAAATGGACAAATAATAGCTTACTCTGACATCCCTCATATATAACGCTCCGTTTTACTTTTTTAAAGATTTTATCTATTTATTTGAGAGAGGGTGAGAGCAGTAGAGAGAGAAGCATGAGTAGGGGGCACAGGGAGAGAGAGAAGCAGGCTGTCCACTGAGCAGAGCTCCATCCCAGACCCCGGGATCAGACCTGAGCTGAAGGCAGACACTTAACTGAATGAGCCACCCAGAGACCCAAAACTCCTTTTTAAATTGTGGTTTTCAGGGATCCCTGGGTGGCGCAGTGGTTTGGAGCCTACCTTTGGCCCAGGGCGCAATCCTGGAGACCCGGGATCGAATCCCACATCGGGCTCCCGGTGCATGGAGCCTGCTTCTCCTTCTGCCTGTGTCTCTGCCTCTCTCTCTCTCTCTCTCTCTGTGACTATCATAAAAAAAAAAAAAAAAAAAATTAAATTGTGGTTTTCAGGTGCCTTCCTCTTAGAAGTAATAGGTATTGTAAATATATTTCCTTAACCAAAAGCAAAACATGAGCCTCCAGTTTGTCCAAAGCTTAAAAATCAAGCCACCTTAGAAAATTGACCCCCAAGAGTAATTTTAGATAGAGAGAGCACATACCACTATTCACCACCTACAATATTCCCAGCACTTTGTTAAAGCACTTTACAATAAGTATCTCATTTAATCACTACACAAAGAAATGTGAAAAAATTATTGTCACTTTCCAAATAAGAAAACAGGCCTACTAAAATTAAGTGACTTGTCAAAGTCATGTGCATGGTGGTATCAGAAGCTGAACTCATGAAGTCTAACTCCAAAGCCTGCACACTGAACCTCCACCACGTCACTAGAGCTAAAGGATAGAGGAATATTTTTATTTGGCAAAAGAGAGAAGAAAGAGTGCTCTGCCCACAAAGGATGTCCAGGAATCAGGTGCTAATCTAAGGAAGGAAAGGGAGAGGGGAAAGAGTTGGCCACAGCTCCTGAGATGTTAAAAATGCTACTTTGTAAGTCTACCCTCCCTGTGACTGAACTGCCTGCTGGCGTTATAGGATCCCAATCCTTATGCCTTCTCAAGACCATCGGTCAGGGTAATCTGCATGTCCCTCTCTAACTATTCTAGTAATTGCACCCTGAATCTGCAGACAGTATTCTCACTTCTCTTACCCTCAGAAATAAACTCACATAACCACAACCTTGTGAACCAGTTTTGTCAATTTCATATCTGAATGTCTAAATCAAATTTTGCTATTATTAAGAAAAAACAGAGGTACCTGCCATTAAGAAACAGCTATCTGCGGGCAGCCTGGGTGGCTCAGTGGTTTAGCGTCGCCTTCGGCCCAGGGCGTGATCCTGGAGACCTGGGATCGAGTCCCGCGTCCATGGAGCCTGCTTTTCTCTCTGTGTCTCTCATAAATGAATAAAATCTTAAAAAGAAAGAAAGAAAGAGCTATCTGCAAATAAATAAATAAATAAATAAATAAATAACCTATTCATTGGGACATTATTTTGTTTTCTTTTTGTTGTTAAGAATCCTTGTTGAAAAGGAAAGTGGTTGGAGACCGAAATTAGAAGCTGGAGAGGACATTCACACTTAGTCACAGTCCCCAGCCACACTCTATGTGTAAGGTAAAAAAATAGACCATTTCTCATCCGCTGTTAAGAAAAAATAAAAATACTTGTAGATGCTTGAAAAATATAGAATAAAATTATAAGGATTCAGCATAAACAACAACCTACGAAAAACTTTTTAAAGTCTAAGCATTAAAGTGACACACCTTCCTACCAAGAAATAAAAATAGATTATTAACTGATATGCTACATGCATCTACACGCTTTAGTTCAAGGTCATTCTTGTCAGATAAGAAAGCCTGAGGGAAAGAATCCCTGTATCAAAGCTCTGTTTCTTTTTCTCCTTCACTCTGGCACTGCCCAGAGGCAAGTCCATGGTTAGGAGACACCATTTCCTTATGCCTGTGTCTTCAGGATTAAGTGTCTCTACCTATGAATGGTGCTGAATGGTTTATGAAGATACAGTTGTATGGGCTGCCTTGCTTAGCTGGAAATTTTGAAATTGTTAAAAAGGGAATGTGTAGTTGTGTATCCCTCCTACCTCTCTGCCTCTGATCCCCAAGAGAAGTAAAGTATGGTGTTGAGGTTGTCCTTCCTGAGATAGCCCATCCATCTGCCACCCTGCATGCGTTCTCTGGTGGGCTCTTGCTCTCTTTCTCTCTCCAGGTTCTCTGGCTTCCCTCTCCATGTGGCTTGGTAATGGAAATGCATTCTATACAAGCTCTCTACCGGGTTTTGAGACAAAAGCTCTCTAGTTTCTTCTCCTGCATCTCATGTTCTCTTCAGCCTCTTCTGGGCAGTTATGGAGTAATAGGAATGTGATTCAGATCCCTGCTATCGAGTAGAGGTAAGAACAGGCATTTAACCCCTTTTAGTACTAAACTGCTCAGGCTAACACAGCTTATGCAATCAAGCTCACTGGAATGGTATATTCCAGTGCATTGCATTGTTTTTTCAGGATCATGTAAAGAGGGATTACTAGTGAAAGGCTGGAGCCAGTTATTCCTGGATCCCAGATCTAATAGAATTAAGATGCCACAACCCAGAAGCACAACACTATTTCAAGAAGAGCCAGTATGCAGTTTCATATTCACTCTTTCTTTCCACCACGGTGATTGGCAATGTTTCAGATGGTGGCTATCCCATCATCGGGGATCCCAGAGGAAGGAGACTTGAGCAGCTACTCCAGCCAATCCATGGTAGTCATGTAGTCTAAACCCAGAAATACATCTTGTTGTCATAAGCCACCAAGATTTCACAGTTGTTTGTCACCCAGCATAGTCTAGCTTACCCTAATACAGGGATAGATAGTGGTGGTGGTATTTCAGGAGTTAGTTCAAACCTAAATAGTAACAGTACTGACACCAGCCTACAGGATAAATCAAACTATCCTATATGACTTAGCACATCCCTTTGGATAACAACATTTTGGGAGCTGCAAGAAAACTGCTCTTAGAGAAGAATCTGCTCAAGTCTCTTCTAAGAATGTAAGACTTGCAGCAAATGGTTTCACCACTGAACCCACACTCTAAGGACAGGGCCCCATCTACTGACACATATGATAAACCTGATGCCTTTATGTTTATCTACATGCACCTTACATGTAAATTGAGGGGTTATTATGTGATTGTTAGAAGCATAAGCCAAACGTTCTCTACCCTGAAATTCCTTTTCCTTTCAGATGTTACAGTGCCTTTAACATCCCCAGTTTCATTGTTGAAAGAATGAAATGTTAGTAACTAAATAGGAGCTCTGGCTACCTAAGTTTAAACTTCCATCTGCTGAGAATTTCTCTTCTGCATCCTTGACAAATAGCTCGCCTGCCTCCTTATAAGAACAACTTGTCTCAAGGTGACTTCTTTCATTTGGCCAGCAAAAGTTGTTAGAAAATTCTTCCTTTATAAGGCTGAAATTTGCCTCCACATTCTTTTCTTTGAATCTAACATTTAAAGCCGTGACCATGGGCAGCCTGGGTGGCTCAGTGGTTTAGCGCCGTCTTCAGTCCAGGGCATGATCCTGGAGACCCAGGATCGAGTCCCACGTTGGGCTCCCTGCATCGAGCCTGCTTCTCCCTCTGCTGCCTGCCTCTCTGCCTCTCTGTGTGTCTCTCATGAATAAATAAATAAAACCTTAAAAAAAGAAAACTTACACAGTTTTTTTGTGAAACTCATTTCTTCTTTTTTGTAAAACTCAATTCAATTAATCTAATGTAACATCCACTGTGGTGGTTTTATCTATTGAAATATGGCCAGTTTTGTCTCCTTCCAAATAGCAATACAATGTTTGTGGTTTCAGTATACTTTAAGGCCACTATTTCTAAGCAAAACGTCTTAGAAAGACTTCAAAGTTTCTGTAGGTCCTAGACAGAACATCTAAAGAAACAGTGTTTCCATTGCCAAATATAAGTGAATCAGAAATGACATTGTTTCCTCTGAAAAATGACAGAGAATATTTTCTCCCTATGTACTTATGTGTATATAATGTTTTACACATTTCTGAATTTTACCTTGTATTCCAGTCTACAACTTTATCTGTTCTCTGTTTATCTGTAGTCTGTAATTTTTTTTACCTCATTGTTTAAGTAAAATGCCAAACCACTCTTCTCAGATGTTCACAAATGGATAATTCAATAAACTTGTTAAGCCATTGTATTTGAAGATTTCTTAACCAGATCCATAAATACCATTTAGAGTTGTTTTTATTAGATTAAAAACATTGTGGGAAAATAAGATTGTAGAAGACATAATATTAACCTACTGGAAAAAAGTATTTAAATGAACTAAAGTGAACTATTATCAAGATAAGTTTGTATACTTCTCAGAGTTCTATTTTCCGAAAAAGGAAACCTCTTTAACTTGTGATGTTCATCAATTTAAAGATTAAAAACAGTTGAAATTAGAATTTGATACATGATGCACTTCAGCTTCCTGTACTCAATGTTGAGTCTTCCTGAGCTTAATTTGATTTTCCTGTACTCGATTTGATACATACAATAAGTTTATTATGACATTGTTTACTATGACAGTTGGTTTATTTTTGATGAATGTTGCCATGAAATTTTCTCAATAACTACCACAAAATCCCTAAACTCTTGAAAAGCAATTGACTAATTTTATTTAAAGGCAAATTTCTTGAATTACTCTGAGTTCCACATATTTTATTTACATTTTTAGTTTCTACAATTATCCTTCTTGGTTCATATTAGAGAGTTATCCAGAAATCACCTGGGTTCATCTTTGTTAAAAAAAAAAAAAGTAAAAATATAGCAGATATGTTGTAGTAATTACATAACAAATTCTGCTGCAGGCAAAAAGCGTCACTGAGGCATTTTAATTGAGCCAGCTGCATTTTAGCATACTAACAAATATACTCCACTTGATCTTCACAAAATTTGTATTATAGCATATATGGTAACAGGAATGATGTGGTAAAATGTTTTATATTTTGGGGAAACAAACTTTTTCATATAATCAACTTTGTTTTAAATTATAAATGTATTTGTATAATTTAAAGAATACATAAGAGGCCAATTATTTTGAGAAGAGTTGGCTTTGGGTATAGGTTTTCACTAGATTCAGTTTTCATGATGTAATGTCTTATATTCTATGAATAGATCAGTTGGACACTTATGAGATAATTTTTTTCTTAATAATAATTTCTCCATAGGATCAAAGTTTCATTGCATCTGTACTGTAAGTACTAAATATTTTAATTTTTAATTAGTAATAAAATATCACTATTTTGGTAAAAAAAGATCTTATAACATGTTTGTTTTGGTAAATGTAATACTCACTAATCTTAATTGCTAAATTTTGAGTAGCCTGACTTTTGCTTTGGTTTATTTTGGCATTCTTTTATTATTTTTTCACCTCACCTTTTAGCTATCTTCTAGGATAAAAATTTTTAAAAATATTTTATTTATTTATTTGAGAGAGAGAGAGAGCAGGGGGAGGGAAAGGGGGGAGGGACAGGGGCAGAGGCAGAGGCAGAGGGAGAGGGAGAAGCAGGGAGCCTGATGCTGAGCTCTATCCCAGGATCCCGAGATCATGACCTGAGCCAAAGGCAGACAGCAGACTGAGCCACTCAGGCACCCCTCTTCTACAATAAGTTTTTTTTTTTTTTTAATCTTCCTTCATCTTTCCTTAAAGGAGGATTTTCTGTAGGCAAAGTAACTTGTTCCACTAACATTTAGTTCTCTCCCTTGGTACCACACAGTTATGGATCCTTTTGGTTGCAAACATAGAATAAAGAAGGAACATGAGACAGATGAGAGAAAAGGAAAGGAGAAAAATGGTATGAAATGCAAACAGGTAAAGAAATTTTATTTAACAAAAGGAGGTATAAGTAAAAACATTAACTTTGGAGAAAACATACAGATTAAAAAGATTGGGATATAGATAAATATTAAAATACAAAGACATCATAGGATAAAGCAAATATCCTATGTTTTTCTTTTTAGTTAAAGCAAACATAATCTCATGAATAAAAAGAAGTTAAATTCTCCTAGAAGATGTTAATGTCAAAATATCTATTCAGACTTGTCGTAAAAGCATAATGTTGCGCCATGAAAATATTCTGATATTTTCTTTGCAAATATAATTCTCTGGGACAGGAAACTCCAAATGATATCAATTTTGTGTTTCAATTACAAACCAAATTAAAATTATTTTAGAATAAAAATAGGATACATCTTCATTTAGAAGCCAGATGTCTTATTAAATATAATTTCCTCTGTTGGCTGCTTTATATTAAGGGTCGATTTAAAACAAGAACAGCTTCTGTGAAATATAATTATACCCCTTGTGTGGCTTTCATGGTCACGGAGGCTGGAATATGAAAGTAATTGACAGAAAAATCTGCAAAACAGTTTTTTTCTTTGTCTAAAAGAGTTGCTTAACTCTTAAATCAGCTATCATTTTCTTTTGCTATTCTAGAACCTTGTATTGTCTAGATTCTGTTGGATTTATTGATACAGTCATTCAGTTTCCTGTTATGACTTTTTCAGAAACAGCTTCTCATTGCCCTATCTATCATTCAGTTATCACCTAATTTGGTGAAGAGTTCACATTTTTTTTTTTTTTTACAGTTTTCTTAGTCTTATTAAAGCTCTAAAGTGGATAAGTGGATGTAGTACAATTAAAGACAGAAGTATAGCTATATCCAGTGTTTGGGAGTTACAGTTATTTTTGTTTCTTTGTGCCCATTCTGATGAAAGAATGATTTCTTTTGCTTATTGCTTGTTTTGATTTTGCTCCTACTTCTCTTTTAAAAAAATATTCTTAAAGCTTATATCTTCCAATGGAAGGTGTTTGCTACCTTCTTTCTGCTACTTGAATTTAACTGGACTGGAAATTATTGGCAATTGGAAAATCTTGACAATAAGTTATGGCCTGGTTCTTAAAATGAAGTTCACTCAGGTGCCAGAACCATAGATTTAGAAGCTGTCTGGTTACATGGTCCAACAAACCATTCAATACTTGTCTTCAAGATGTTCCTACTGATCATGTATAAACCCTAGCTCTGGTGAGGTGCTTGTGACTTGCAGGGTAGCAGCACATTCCACCTTTGGACAACTCTGTTTGACAGTTCTTTATTAGATTGTGCTAAAGTCTTCCTAAAACTTTTGTTTGCCGATCACACTTCCACTGGTATTTTTTTAAAAAAATCACATTTCTACTTAATGGCAACACATAGGAACTTCCTATTCTATTTTCCACATAAAAAACCTCTGTATATCAGCAGACAGCTGCTCTGCTCTCTGAATCTTTTCTTTCCCAGACTTAACATTCTCAGTTCTTTCACTGATACTTCATATGAGTTCCCAGGCTGGTCAATCAGTACTTCTTAATCCTACATCTGCTCTTGCTGTTTTCACCAAGGCATTTTGAAAAACAATTGTTTCAACTTTTTAATTGACTATTTTTTCTATTTATTTATTTACTTTCTAAATTTTTATTTTTTAAAGATTTTATTTATTTTTTCATGAGAGACAGAGAGAGAGAGAGAGAGAGAGGCAGAGACACAGGCAGAGGGAGAAGCAGACTCCATGCAGGGAGCCTGACATGGGACTTGATCCCAGGTCTCCAGGATCAGGCCCTGGGCTGAAGGCGGTGTTAAACTGTTGAGCCACCCGGGCTGCCCTATTTATGTTCTATTTAATAAGGGTTTTTCAAAATCTACTTTGTCTCATGAAATATTCAAAATGCAAGAAAAGTGCATGGATCTGGACTGTCAAATAAAAAACAAATCCAAAATTAGTAATGAGAGGCTTCATGTGATTGAATTATTGCAAGATAAGGAAAGGAACTATTGCAATAGAGAGAATGTTTTGACCATAAGATCTGCAGGCATCTTAAGAGTTAGGCGAAAAGGCACTTTGTTTTGTAGAAAGGTGTGGGGATGTGGGATGAAAGACTAACACAACTGGATAGTAGATTAGAGAATATTCTACCCTGGGCTAGTGTGTTCTAAAGAGGGCAAGTGAAGGAAGAGTTGTTTGCATGCCACTGTTCAGGGACCTGAGACCAGGAGAGAGGCTTAACCATGGTTTGATCAACGTGCATTTTGTTCTCACTGTTCAGTTGGGGCAAGCAATTCAGCTAAGCATTTATGAGGCAAAGAATGGGAATTTGGAAGATCTGTATCTGGCCATATCTAAGATAAACAAGGGGATGTCTGTGAGTCATATCTAGTATGCATGGGAACCAGTGGTTCTTTGCAATAATCCATTTTCCCTGAACACAAAAGGATGGGTGGGAAGATTTCTTCAACCATTTTTTACCATATTTATTCCAAAAACAGTTAAAAAAACACATATTACAGATACAATGAACCCTCACAAGTTATCTCATTTCCTTTTCTCCTCAAAATTAACTGCTATGGTTAGGTACCTATATATATCTTTTTTCATGAGGTTGGGTTTATTGTAGTATATTTATAGATCATTTAGTCTTTAATTTTTGTAATATATATTAATATTTTAATATATTTAATTAATATTAATATATTAATTTTTTTTGGCCATTTTCTACTTGGAGTTTTTTTTTTTTCTTACTGATTTGTAGATATTCTTTGTTTTCTGCATACTAATTTTTTGTTGATTATATACATTGAAAACATCCATACCTAATCTTTTGCCTATGGTATCTTTTGCATATATATACATGTATATGTTTCAGTGTTTCAGTCAGGTTAAGTTAAATCATGCTGTGATAACAAAACTCCCAAATCTCAGGATTTACTGCAACAAAATTTTTTTTCTCACTCTTATTCACAGAGTTTGACAGACTTTGTCTCCTCCATATCTTTACTGTAGGGACACAGATGAAGATACGCTCCTATCTTGGACATGCTATTCATATGGCAGAGAGAAAAGAAAGTCTGCAGACCCACAAGAAGTCCCTTAAGCTTCCCTTTGCAAGTGGCAAATATCACTATACTCACATTTCATTGGCCAAAGCAAGTGACATGGGGTGAGGGTATATAATCTCCCACAGTTGAACCTGATAGGGAGGGGCAGCAAATATTTTCACAATGGTGCAATTTACTATTCCAATTTTACCAATCCCTTTCTTTGTGGTTTGTGCCTTTTATGCTATGTCTAAGAAATAATTTCCTAATCAAATTTCATTAAAATATTTCCTAATTTTTTGAAAGACTAAATTTTTATATTTGTGTTTTTTTGATCTATCTCAAATGTATTTTTGGATATGGGGTGAGATAGAGATCTAAGTTTATCTTATTTTTCTTATGGATAATCAAATATGCCTACCAGAATTCATTGGATATTCTATCCCCTTTCTTCTGATATTTTTAATGTGATCTGTGCCATACAGCCAGTTCCCATGTATATGTGGTCTCTTTCTACCATCCCCAATTGGTTCTGTTTGTTTATTTGTGTATGTCTATGACCCAAAATAAATATATATTTTTAAATTCAGACATATATCCTAGTATGGTTCAGCCTTAGGTTTTAATTATTTATTACTCAAATACTTTTTTCTCTAACCTGAGCTCTAGATTAAAAGTATTTGCTCATTTGGCTCTGCTGTTGAGTAGAGGTTTGGGGTTTTTCTTTTTCTTTTTTTCCCTTATGGGTTTCCTATCATGTGGAAAGCTTGTTCCAGGACAAGGTTTTCTGGACCATTTTTCTTAGACCTGCCATCCAGATTCAGGGTATCTGCTGCTTTGCTGACATCTCTGGCTTTGAGTTCCTGCTCCATTTCAGGAACCTGAAATCTACCTTTCTAGTTTATTATTATTTACCCAGCTGTGTAAACTAATTTGAGACTTATATTTTATCTAGCATTTTATTATGTTGGTAAGACGTGAGGAGACTCTGTACACTTCAGTCTGGCCTGTAGCTGAAAACCATAATGGACTCTTTAAAAGTTGAAAACCAAAAACAAACAAACAAACAAACCAAAAGCAAAAACAAAAACAAAAAACAAAAACCCCAAAATACCCCCAAAAACCAAAAACAAAAAAACAACCCCCAAAGGTGAAAACCTAACAATATTCAAATGAGGGAAGATCTAATTAGATTTAGTGGTAACGTGATTAACCCCAAAAAAGATATTTGACATCATAAATCTTCTCAGGGTGTCTCAAGTAATATATTGAAGCAACTAGCTTTCAAAATTCATAAAAAAGCTATTTGCTACCTAAGCTATTCTGATAGGCATATTCATTTTAGAGGAAATCCTCTGACCTTTGTTCTCACTATGGTATGTTGAGTTTAACGTCTCTGCCAATTTTCTCGGATTATTCTCAGTAAGTATCAGAATCAAGCTGAAGGAGTTTTTAGATTTCAGTTATTTTGTGTAGAAGGGAATGAGGAAGTGGGAATTAGGGAAAGGGAAGAGTGAGGGAAATATTTCTTTTGTTCTTGCCCTCTCCCTATGGTTGCTTCCCTGCTTGTAACAATTTCTCTTCCTTGCAAGCTTTGAGCAAAAATGAATATTGTGTGTAGCCCAAGTGTCTGATGCCTGGATGCACCCTAATGGCTTAATAGAAAATCTGATTACCCATCTTCCCCAAACAAGGATCACCTTGCTTTGGTACATTTGTGCTGCATGTTAGTCATTGCTGGTTCTAGCCTTTTCTCTCTTGTTAAGTTCCAACCCACGGTTTTAGTTCTGCCTTGGGCCTCTGCATGCTCTGCTCTAGCACTTGTTTTAATAATACAATGGATAAATATGCAGATTATGGTCTAGTTTCCAATCCTGGCTTGATACTTATTAGCTGTAAGATATTGGACATCTCAATCTTTCTATATTTCAGTCTCCTCATCTGTAAAATGGACATAAAATAGCTGCCTTGTTAGGTTGTGAGGTTATGTACTAAGTGAGTTGTCAATATCTCCAGATTTCTTTTCCATTTTTGTACATGCATGTTCCAGATGAAATGTCACTTCCAAGACAGCACCTGGTGTTTGTGCTGTCAACTTCCTTTGCCTGTCAGAACCTGCATTGTTTGTATTATTCAAGACCCAAAAGTACTTGGTAATTTTTTGTCCCTTGCTCCCCTCTCCCCCGAGCCTTTAACCAATGACTGATACTCATCTTCCTTGCCCTCTAACCATCAGACATACCTGGGTGATATGTAACTAACTCTGAGATATATTTTATACTAGATATATTTTAAACTCTGTGAGGTCCAATGAGGTTAAGCTATTCTCCAACATGGCTTATACCTTTGCTTAGCTTCCTTCAGTTACTGGTCCTACTTCTACTTCTCCTGAAAACTCTTTTATTAAATCACTTTAACACAGTTCTTTGCCCCATGGTCTGGTCTAGAGGAGGCCAATTTAAAGCAGTTTATTTGACTTATGACCTACATATAAAGTGCTTTTCACATAGTATGTCATATAAATGTTGGCTCTTATTATTCATGCTACTACTATGTTGGTCCAAGGCAAGATGGTGTAGTGAAGATCTCCTTTTCCTCACTGCCTCATCCTCGGAATATATATTTCATTCTATTTAATACTTTTCAGTAGTAAGGCTAACATAAGGCTGTTGTATAGCAGCTTTATGGAAGGTTTGGGAATAACAGTGTAGGACAAGAAAACTTAAAGCTGAATGATGAATACAACTCTACAAGTAAACAGAGACTGGCCTTGCTTCCCTCACTTTTGGTCTATGCTTCTCTGTGATCCTGAGCAGGGACAAGCTTTTATAAGCCTTTTGAGGTGTAAATCCCCATCCTCTTTAGAAGACTCTTATCTGTACCGTACAGGAACTCTCTAAAATGTGAGTTTGGATATGGTCTTTTTCTCTGAGTGACTGGGGGTAAATAACACACTAGGATTTACATCCAATGGCATGTCCAACACTAATTTCATAGAGTCTTACAATGTGTGGGAAAAGGAAAAGAAAATAACTTTTAATAGAAAGAATACATTTGAATTCTAGGACTGCAAACATTAAAAGGGTTTGGTCAGCCAAAATATATTTTCTGTAAGCCAACATTTTAATGATCTTTTTGAAAGAGATGGAACAATTTGCCTTAAACAACTGAGACATTGAATGTCAAATATGAACCCATATGCTGGGTTGTAAGTGTTCAAATAGCTATATTGTGTGAAAATCTAGAAAACTAGCTTGCCATGAAAATGTTATTATAGCAGCAATTATAGGTAGGTTATTGTGATTTTTGTCTCTGATCATCAAAAAAGAAAAACACTGGAATTCACATTCCAAGGGTACTTGAAGAGGCAGAAGTAGAGATAAATGAGGCATTTCAGTTACTATAAAATAAGACTCTTGGGTCCTCCCACCCCATTTTTCAGTTCTAATTAAAATAATACTTTTGTTTTTCAGATAGACTCTTGCACTAAGAAAGACTTGCACTCAAATTAGACAAATTCCAAATGCTGATGAATAATATTTAGTTTAGGTTTTGAGCATGTGGTATAAAAGAGTTAAGTCAAAGTTTTGAGCTTTGGAGTATCTGAGGATACTCTGGTATTCCCTATTCACAAAACTATAAATTTAGAGAGAGAATGAATCTATATTATATTGATATTTCATTCAGGACTAACCTCCACAATAGATTTACCAAACTATAAGTGATATTTAACTGTTCATAGTTGTAATGTTCAGGGACAGGATTTGATGTAGTGTATTAGTTTTTTATTGTTGCTGTAACAAATTACTACAAATGTAGAGGCTTAAAACAACATACATTTATTATCTCAGTTTCCATGGATTAGGAGTTCAAGCACAATCTGGCTAGAGGATTTCACAAGATTGCAATCAAAGATCCGGCTGGTTTGCATTTCTTTCTGGAGTTCAGGGTCCTCTTTCAAGCTCCTGTGATTTTTGACAGAATTCAGGTCCATAGGGCTGTAGGCCTGAGGTTCCATTTTTTTTTTCTTTGCTGGCTGTTAACCAGGTAACTGTCAGTTCCTAAGGCCTCTCATAGTTCTCAATACTTGGCCCTCTTACAGTATGGCCACATACTGCTTCAGGGTCAACAGGAGTATCTCTTCTTCCAGCCTGAAGGAGAATCTTACATAATGTAACTACACAGGACTGATTATGCCATCACTTTTGCCATATACTGTAACCTAATCAAGGGAGAGATTATTTTACTACCTTTACCATATTCTGTTGACTAAGAAGCAAGCCATAGTTTCCTCTGTGCTGAAGGGATTATGTAAAGTCATGCATGACTCATTGAAGGTCATGTTAGGAAGAGTTCATTGTATTTAGTATACCCAAAATTACATAATTAGATTATATATCATATTAAAACTGCCTAGTTTTTTCATTTCATTTCATAAAATGGTAAATTAAGATATAATTAAACAAACATTAAGGAAAACATGAGTCACTGAAACCACTGGTGATCTTGAATTAAGGTTTCTTTAGCTGGGATGCCTGAGTGGCTCAGCCATTGAGCATCTGCCTTTGGCTCGGGGTGTGGTCCCAGGTCTGGGGATTGAGTCCTACACTGGGCTCCCTGCGAGGAGCCTGCTTCTCCCTCTGTCTATGTTTCTGCTTTTCTCTCTGTGTCTTTCATGAATAAATAAATACAATCTTAAAAAAAATATTCTTTAGCTTGATTTTTAAACATTTTTTAAAATCTTTAAAATTTTAATTATTTATTTTTAAAATGCAGGTATAATTAACTTATGATGTTATAATAGTGTCAGATGTACAATATAATGATACAATATTTCTGTACATTACTCGGTGTTCATCACAATAAGTGTGCATTTAATCCTCTTCACCAATTTTACCCATAAATCTACTTACATCCTTTGGCAACCATCACTTTGTTCTCTATACTTAAGAATCTTTTTTTATTTGTCTTTTTATTTCTTTGTTTGTTTTGTTTTTTAAATTCCATATGTGAGGGAAAACATATGCTGTTTGTCTTTCTCTCACTGACTTATTTCACTTAGCATTATACTTTCTAGATGCATCCCTATTGTTGCAAATGATATTTCACTTTTTTAATGGCTGAGTAATATTCATATTTTCTTCTTTTTTCATTCATCTATCAATGGACAGGTGGATTGCTTCCATATTTTGGCTATAGTAAACAATTTTGCAATAAACATAGGGATGCTTGTATCTTTTTGAATGTGTTTTTGTTGCCTTTTCTGGGGGGTGGGGGCGGGGGTGGGTAACTACCCAGTAGTGAAATTACTGGATTATATAGAAATTCTATTTTCAATTTTTTGAGGAATCTCCATCCTGCTTTCCACCGTGGTTGTACCAACTTTCATTCCTGACAACAGTGCAAGAGTGTTCCTTTTTCTCCACATCCTTGTCAACACTTTTTTTTAAATTGTTTTGATTTTAGCCATTCTGTTAGGTGTGAAAAGATATCTCACTGTGGTTTTGGCTTGCATTTTCCTGAGATTAGTGATGTTGAGTATCTTTTCTTGTGTCTGTTGGCCATCTGTATGTCTTCTTTGGAGAAAGATCTATTCAAGTGCTCTGCCCATTTTTAGTTGGATTATTATTATTTTTTTATTGAATTGTATAAATTCTTTATATATTTTGGATACTAACCCTTTATCAGATATGCCATTTGTAAATATCTTCTCCCATTTAGTAGGTTGTCTTATGTTTTATCGATGGTTTTCTTTGCTGTGCATAAGTTTTATATTTGGGTGTAGTTGCAGTAGTTTAATTTTGCTTTTGTTTCCCTTGCCTTAGGAGACATGTCTAGAAAAATGTTCTATAGCTGATGTCAAAGAAATATTGACTATATTTTCTTCTAGGAAGTTTTATATCAGGTATTTAATCCATTTTGTGTATGGTGTAGGAAAGTGGTCCAATTTCATTCTTTTGTTTGTAGCTACTCAGTTTTCTCAGCACCATTTATTAAAGAGACTTTTTCTTTTATTTATTTATTTATTTATTTATTTATTTATTTATTTATTTATGATAGGCACACAGTGAGAGAGAGAGAGAGAGAGAGGCAGAGACACAGGCAGAGGGAGAAGCAGGCTCCATGCACCGGGAGCCCGACGTGGGATTCGATCCCGGATCTTCAGGATCGCGCCCTGGGCCAAAGGCAGGCGCCAAACCGCTGCGCCACCCAGGGATCCCAAAGAGACTTTTTCTTATTGTAAATTCTTGCCTTCTTTGTCATAGAAGTGTGGGTTTATTTCTAGGCTGTCTCTTCTGTTCCACTGTCTGTGACTATTTTTGTTCCTTAGCTTGAATTTGTATTCAAAGTCCCTAAAGTGAATAGGAGGCATATGTTTATGTTACCTTCATAACTATAATAACATTTGTATTATCTTTTAGTTAGTACTTATTGGTTAGCTCAGAGCTCCAGAAGATTTTGATGGATTATAGGGATAGAAAATTTTCATAAAGAATTAGATCTGGAGATAAGAAAATGAGCCTCCAAGAACAAGAGACAGACAACAAGCAGTTAGAAAATGTAATAGAAGAAAATCCCCATTATAATAGTGATAAAATATGAAATACCTAGGTTTGAAATTAACAAAAATTTGCAAAGTATATGTGAAAAAATTAAAATATCACTAAAGAAAAAGAAGATTTGGACAAATGTTAAGGAATACATGCTTTTGGATAGGAAGATGATATTACAAAGCTGACATTTCTTCCTAAGTTAATCAATTAATTCAGCAAAGTACTAGTAAGATATTTTTGTTTTAAATAGACAAGTTGACTCTAAATTTCATATAGGAAAATGATCAAGGAGCTAGCTTGGAAAATTCTAACAAAAAAGAAGAAAGCTAGAGAGAGAGATTTAGGAAGGATTTGTTGATCACATATTAATATGTATATGCCACAATAAAGCTACATTAATTAAAAGTGTGGCACTACATTTTAAAATATCATTGTAATTGAAACAGTGAAAGTATAGGTACAAAACCTTTTTGTAAGAGGCTGGCTTTTCCAAGTAAACCTTTTTTTTTTCTTTTTTTTAAGAATTGTTTCTCCCTCCAAATGTTTATTTTTTTGAGAAAATATTACCGTGTCTTCATTTTCATTATCAAGATCAATTTGGCCCTTGCTAATATTAAATCATTCAGCTTAAAAAAAAAAGTGTGGCACTAGTATATGAACAGGAGGAATGGAAAATTATGAAATAGAGTTGAATGTATATGGGATTTTAATATAAAAGTGGTATTTCAAATCAATGATGGAAAGACACTTTGTTCAATAAACTGTTAAGGAACAATTTGTTAGTTTCTTCAAAGAAAGCTTAAAAGATGACCCCTATCTCCCTCAAAATAAATCCAGATGGGTTGAAGGCATAAATATTAAAATGTTAAAACATAATAGTATCTGAGGAATAATGGGAGATGATTTCATAACCTTGGCATTTGGAAGGCCTTTCTGTAAATGACATAAATCCCCTGAAACCCATTAAAATGATTGAATTCAATTTTATGAAAATAAAAAAAAGCATCATAAGTGTAGAAACATGATAAAACTGGAAAAACTTTGAAATATATTATACAAAAGTACTCAATTTTTAAATATGTAAGATATCCCATAAATCAATAAAGAAAAAGACTGTGGGCTAACAGGAAGTGAGGAAACTTCACCAAAAAGGAAAGGAAAATTACTCAAACAGATAAAATCACTTCACTCACGATAAGAGAAGTCAAAGTAAAACCATAATAATGACACTATTTTCACTATATTAAGTTGGTAAAGAAAAGTTTGATAATACAGGGTTGGTAAGACATAAGGAAACTTACTCTCTTACATGACTGGTCCAGTGTAAATTGATACAAACTATCTGGAGGATAACCTAGCAACATCTAGCAATATAAGAAATTCGTGCAGGGGTGCCTTGGGTGGCTCAGTTAGTTAAGTGCCTGACTTTAGCACAAGTCATGATCTTAGGGTCCTGGGATTGAGCTCAACAGGAAGTTGATTTGTACCTCTCCCTCTGTCTGGCCCTCACCCCCTCATGCTCATTCTCTCTCTTTCTCAAATAAATAAATAAAATCTTTAAAAAAATTCATGCAGCCTTTGGGCTTGCTATACATATTTATATATAATATTTTTTTTTCAGACAAATGAGTATGTGTATTTAAATATTTATACAAAAATGTCCCTAACATCAGTGGATACGCTTTCCCAAATGTGGTTGCTTCCCTTTTAATATTGTACACTAGGAAATATTTAAGTTCTTGTTAATTATCAAAAATAGATTTCAATGCTCCTTTTTTTTTTATTTTTAGCTGTATAACTTGTACTATGTCAACTGTGAATCTTACTAGAATCAGGATATTGTCCAATTTATGGCAAGAGAAATTGATGGGTATGTATGTTGTTTTAAAAAGTCAAATAGAGCCTTAAACCAGGATCATTTACATCTTTACCTTTTAAATGTTTCTAAACCATCTTAAAGAGTCTTAAAATATATAATTATGTATTTTCTACTTTATTTATTTATTTTTTTAAAGATTTTATTTATTTATTCATGAGAGGCACACATAGAGAGAGAGAGAGGGGGGGGGGGTAGAGACACAGGCAGAGGGAGAAGCAGGCTCCATGCAGGGAGCCCAATGTGGGACTTGATCCTGGGACTCCAGAATCCCGCCCTGGGCTGAAGGCAGGCGCTAAACTGCTGAGCCATCCAGGGATCCCTTTTTTTCTACTTTAAACCAAAAGATAAATGTTTTGAGTATCAAACAGCATATTGTCTACCTTGTAGATAGCATCCCTGTCTAACTCTTGCCACTGTTAGCAACTTGTAAATGACATCAGACTGGAAGCAACACTGCTCCTAAATTGTGTGTGCGTTTTGTTTTGTTTTGTTTTGTTTTGTGTTGTTTTGTTTTGTTTTTAAATGATAAGTCATGACCAATTTGGCACTAGACTTTATATGGAAATAGCTTTCATATTATGTAGAAATAATTGTAAAATCTTAACCATGTTAGGTTCAAGAATTCTCCTTGGGAAGCAGTTCTTCAGAACACTTCTTAGAAATACTAACTTAGTCCTTTCTGCCCCTGGACGCCCCCGAGTAAGCATCGTTAAGGTCTCCCCTCCCACCGCCCTCATGTCTAAGTCACAGTCTCCCAAAGAGCCCGAGTAGCTGCGGAAGCTCTTCATCAGAGGTTTGAGCTTCCAAACAACCGATGAAGAGTCTGAGGAGCCATTTTGAGCAATGGGGGACGCTTACGGACTGTGTGGTAATGAGAGACCCCAACACCAAGCGCTCCAGAGGCCTTGGGTTCATCTTGTGGGCCACCGTGGAGGAGGCGGACCCGGCCTCGAACGCTGGGTCGCACGAGGTGGACGGAAGAGTCATGGAACCAAAGAGTCGTTCCAACCAAAGTTTGGAACCAACCAAACGCTGTCTCCCGAGAAGTTTCTCAAAGACCCGGTGCCCACTTAACCGTGAAAAAGATTTTTGTTGGTGGCATTAAAGAAGACCCTGAAGAACATCATCTAAGAGATTATTTTGAACAGTATGGGAAAATTGAAGTGATTGAGATCATGACTGACCCAGTCAGTGGCAAAAAGAGAGGTTTTGCTTTTGTGACCTTTGATGACCATGACCCAGTAGACAAGATTGTCATTCAAAAATACCATCCTGTGAACGGCCACAACTGTGAAGTAAGGAAAGCCCTATCGAAGCAAGAGATGGCTAGTGCTTCCTCCAGCCAAAGAGGCCGAAGTGGTTCTGGAAACTTTGGTGGTGGTCGTGGAGGTGCTGTTGGTGGGAATGACACCTTTGGTCGTGGAGGGAACTTCAGTGGTCGAGGTGGCTTCGGTGGCAGTCGAGGTGGTGGTGGATACGGTGGCAGTGGGGATGGCTATAACGGATTTGGTAATGACAGAAGCAAATTTGGAGGTGGCAGAAGCTATAACGATTTTGGCAATTACAACAATCAATCCTCAAATTTTGGACCCATGAAAGGAGGAAATTTTGGAGGCAGAAGCTCTGACCCCTATGGTGGTGGAGGCCAATACTTTGCCAAACCACGAAAGCAAGGTGGCTATGGTGGTTCCAGCAGCAGCAGCAGCAGCTATGGCAGTGGCAGAAGGTTTTAATTACTGCCAGGAAACAAAGCTTAGCAGGAGAGGAGAGCCAGAGAAGTGACAGGGAAGCTACAGGTCACAACAGATTTGTGAACTCAGCCAAGCACAGTGGTGGCAGGGCCTAGCTGCTACAAAGAAGACATGTTTTATTATTAATTAATTAATTAATTAATTAATTTTAGCATCCCAACACCATTTATTTATTCATGTGTGATATCAAGCACCCTTCTTGCCCCCTGTGTTTCCCTCACCATATCAGAGAACAGCGATAAGTCTCACAAAAACCCGTATTTCTTTGGTGGGAGGGCAGGGGGTGGATAAAATGAGTTAGTACATACAAAAAGGATTGCTCTAGAAACACTTGAAAGAAGACACGTTTTAGACAATACTCATGTATATGGGCAAAAAACTCGACTGTATTTGTGACTAATTGTATAACAGGTTATTTTAGTTTCTGTTCTGTGGAAAGTGTAAAGCATTCCAACAAAGGGTTTTAATGTAGATTTTTTTTTTGCACCCATGCTGTTGATTGCTAAATGTAATAGTCTGATCATGACGCTGAATGAATGTGTCTTTTAAAAAAAAAAAAAGAAATACTAACTTAGTCATGTAACTAAATCATTATAGTCTCTTGACCTGCCTTAATTTAGTGTCATCTGAATTCTGAGAAATGGAATGATATATTACCCAAGGCTGGAAATTATTACAAGTAGGACCAATAGAGGTGACCCTATTTAATTCTGATAGTAACAAATAATAAATATAGCCATTAAAAATAGCCATATTTTCAAGAATTTATTTATATTTATAATAATTTATAATAAATAATTTATAAAACAAATATATAATATTTAATATAATATTTACAATATTTATAATAAATAATTCATAAAACAAATATATAATATTTACTATAATATTTTTAATAATTTATATAATAAATAACTTGCAGCAATATGGTGATACTTGTTCTGTTTATAATAATTTATATAATAAACAACTTGTAGCAATATGATGATACTCTCCAAATTTCTCGAGGTTTCTTGTTATGTTACTTTCATTCATGAAAACCTAGTAACTGTGAGTTTACCGAGAAAATGGGATTTGCAAATATTTAGAAATTTTCCATCGTGGCACAAATATGAAGACCTATTCAGCACTGGAGATGTTTGGGGCCTGCTATATATTTTCTATGTATTGACCCTACTTATAAATGAGCATGATGAATATATACAAAGATATTCATGATAGAACTGTTTATAATAGAAACATTTGGAAGTAAGTCAAAAGCTCTTTAATAGTATTGGTTAAATACAGGACGGTTTGTGAGAATACATAGCAAGCTCTTTACATATATAATTTACTTTAACTCTCACAATAAATATATGAGGAAGGAACCATTATTATCCTCTTTTTACAAAATGGAAAACTGAGGCATGGAAAGGAAAACTAACTTACTCCTGGTGAGCAATGAGGCTGGGACTCAAACTTAGGCTTTAGAGTAGACATATCCTTACCAGGCTGCAGGTTCTCCCATACATGTGAAATTCTAGGAAGGTGTGAAAAAGAAATTTGAGGAAGCCACTCCATGTACTGTATCGATGATCTAGATTATCTAGAAATACACATATAAATGTATTTCTAAGATACATATTTTATGTGAAAACTGCAAGGAATAGAGTGATGTAGGATATCGTTTTTGTGAAAAAAATATATTGATAAATGCTTATAAATACATCGTACATCTTCATAGACACACAAGAAAATTAGCACTAGTGTTTGCATCAGGGGAGAGGAATTGAGTGTCTTGGTGAACAGAGGAAGATTTATTTATGTTGTTTTGTGTATTTTAAATTTTGTGCTATAACATATGCTCTTTATTAAAGAAAAAGAAATTAAATAACAATAACAAAAGCAGTAAACATAAGGAAGAGTAATTCAGAGACCTGGTTTATACAGTATGTTTTTGCAAATGTTGTACTTCCATTTGTAAGGAGTTCATGTTATAAAAATTTAACATGCACCATAAATAAATGAGAAGATGTGTTCTAAAAACTGAGATAAGGTATTTATTTATAACATATAGAACCAACAAAGGACTATTACCTATGCATCAGTAAGGAAAAAGACAAACTAACAGAAGAAATTAGCAAAGATATGAACAGGTAAACATAGAAGAGGGAGGTTAGACTAATGAACACATGAAAAGATGATCAACCACACTAAACTTATGAGAAGGCAAATTAAAATAAGCTATTTCATTTCATACCCCAATATTTAAAAGTTTGATGGTAAAACTATCAATGAGGATGGATAAGAATAGCAGGAACTGGTGGTGGAGTGCAAATTGACATAACCACTTTGGGGAATAATGTGGTAATGTGTAGCAGAGTGGAAGATGCCCCTGAAGACTCTGTGACTCAACAGTTCCAATCCATATATACTAAGGGAGCCATGTACAAGGACGTTCACTGTGGGTTTTTTTTTTTTTTTTTTTTTTTTTTTTACTGTGGGGTTTTTTAAAATAAAAATTTGTTGGCTATATCAGGTATTATAATTATCAAATATTTTATCTTAGAATTTATTTAAAAAAAACTTTATTTATTTAAATGACAGAGAAAGAAAGAGGGTGAACAGGGGGAGGACCAGAGGGAGAGGGAGAAGGAGATAAGCAGAGTTCTTAGGACCTCCTGAAATCATTACCTGAGCTGAAGTCAAAAGTAGGACGCTTGACCAACTGAGCCACCCAGATGTCCCTAAATTAGAATTTCTAAGGAACTTGGCAGTTGATACCCATGGCATCTATGAAATTGGCTTTACTTACCATATTTTTACATTTTTAGTGGCTGCCCTAGCATTTTGCAATATACATTTACAACAAATTCAAGTACACTTTCAAATAACACTGTACCATTTCACAAGTAACATAAGCACTTTATTTATTTATTTAAAAGATCTTATTTATTTATTCATGATAGACAGAGAGAGAGACAGACACAGGCAGAAAGAGAACAAGGCTCCATGCAGGGAGCCCGACGTGGGACTCAATCCCGGGACTCAGGATCACGCCCTGGGCCAAAGGCACTAAACTGAGCCACCCGGGTTGCCCGACATAAGCACTTTATATTAACCAAGTATGATGGTGAATTTTATCTATCAATTTGACTGGCCAAAGGGTGCCCAGATTATTATTATTATTACTTTTTTAAAAGACTTTATTTATCCATGAGAGAGAGAGGCAGAGACACAGGCAGAGGGAGAAACAGGCTCCATGCAGGGAGCCCGACGTGGGACTCATTCCTGGGACTCCAGGATCATGCCCTGGGCAGAAGGCAGGCACTAAACCGCTGAGCCACCCGGATTGCCCAGCATGCCCAGATTAAACATTTTTTTCTGGGTGTGTGTCTGTGAGGGTGTTTCTAAATGAGATTAACATTTGGGTTGGTGGACCCAATAAAGTAATTGCCCTCCCCAATTTGATTAAACATCATCCAATCTGTTGAGGGTCTGAATAGGACAAAAGGTGGAGGAAGGAGGAATTCACCTATTTTCCCTTCCCTCACTGATTGAGCTAAGGCATTTCATGTCACCTTTTATTGTCCTCAACTGGGATTTACACAATTGGCTCCCCTAGCTCCTAGTCCTTAAGAATTCATACTGAATTACATCATAGCCTTTCCTGGGTCTTCAGCTTACATATGGCAGATACTAGGATTTCATAACCTCCATAATTGTGTGGGTCAATTCCTCATTGTGTGTGTGTGTGTGTGTGTGTGTGTGTGTGTATCCTATTGGTTCTGTTTCTCTAAAGAACTTTAATACACCAAGTATTCCTGATTCCTCCCTCCCATCTCTTGTACCATTATTGTCATCATTTCACTTACACATAAGCAATAATCATTGAATACATTGTTCCTATTATTATTTTGAACAAATTGTTATCTATTAGGTTCACTAAGAATAAGAAAAATAAGTTTTTATTTATGTTCACTTATGCTTTCTCTAGTACTCTTCCTTTCTTTATGTAGATCTCTCTGACCTATACTATTTTCCTTCTCTCTGAAGAACTTTTTACATTTCTTGCAAAGTAGATCTACTAGCAGCATATTCCCTCAATTTTTGTTTTTCTGAGAGTCTTTATTTCTCCTTCACTTTTGAAGAATAATTTCACAGGACACAGAATTCTATTTTGGTAGTTTTTTCCTCTTAACAGTTGAAATATTTCACTCCACTTTCTTCTTGCTTGCATGGTTTCTGAAGATAAGTCACATGTAATTCTTATCTGTGTTCCTCTCTATAGGACAAGTGTTTTAAGTGTTTTATCTGCTGGTTTCTTTTAAGATTTTTTATTTTCTAAAAAAATTGAAATATAATTGATGTAAAACAAAGTTTTTCTTTATCTTTGATTTTCTGTGGTTTGGATATGATATACCTAGGTGTGATTTTCGTTTGTTTATTTATTCTTTGGCCCATGTTCTCTGAGCTTCTGGGAGCCATGATTGTGTGTCACACCTTAATTTGGGGAAATTCTCAGTCATTGTTACTTTAAGTATTGCTTTTGTTCTTTTCTGTCTTTGTTCTCCTTCTGGTATTCCCATATACCTATGTTGCACATTCTGTAGTTGTCTCCCAGGTTTTTTTTTTTTTTTTTAAGTCTTTTCATTTTTGCTTTTCAGTTTCTGTTGACATATCCTGAAGCTTAGAAATTCTTTCCTCAGCTATGTCTAGTCTATTAATGAGCCTATCAAAGGCATTCTTCATTTCTGTTATAGTGTTTTTGATTTCTAACATTTCTTTTTAGATATTTTCCAAAGCAAAATAACTTTTATTTCAATCTAGGGATGCAAGAAGAGTTTCCTTGTATGTTATTAAAGTATGGAGACAAAAATCAAACAAGTTCAACAAAAATTGTCACCTTCCCTGGGAAATGCTGATGGAAATCAAATCAGACTCTGACTCCTCTAGAACAAATAAAACTAAAGCTTTGTTTTTCCATTTTACCCTTGATCTGTTACACTTAAAGGAGAAGCATTAGTGGCATTTTTCAAATAAAATGACAGCTAGAGTCATTGTGTGATACTTGATACTTTTTAGAATTTCTATCTCTCTGCTTACATTACCCATCTGTTCTTGCATATTGTTAATTTTTTCTGCTATAGCTTTTAGCATATTCATTATAGTTGTTTTAAATTCATAGTCTGACAATTCCAACATTCCTGTCATATCTGAATTTGGTTCTGATGTGTGTTTGTTCTCTTCAAACTGTTTTTTGCCTTTTATTATGCCTTGTAATTTTCTGTTCAAAGCTGGACATGATATACTGGTTAAAAGGAACTCCTATAAATGTGCCTTTAGCGATGTGGTGGTAAGGGATGGGGGTAGGGAAGTGTTCTATAGTCCTATGATTAGGTCTCAGTCATTGAGTGAGCCTACACCTTTGCTCTGTCAACTTTACAAGTGCTTCTCAGCTTTCCCTGCTGCCCTAGGTGGGACAGCATGTCTAGAGGGTCTCTCTCTGCCTGTGTCTCTGCCTTTCTCTGTGTGTCTCTCATGAGTAAATAAATAAAATCTTTAAAAGAAAAAAAAAACAACAGAATGCTATGGTAATTTCGAAATGGTTACTTTTCTTCTTCCCCTGTCAGAGGCACAAGATGGTTTTCTTCCAATCTTCACTGTGAGAACTTGGTAAAGGTCCTAGCAAAAGCTTACAGAAGTATGGGTCTCCTAACATGGCTTCCTCTGGAGTTTTAACTGTTGAGTTTGTCCCCACTGTCTCTCCAGCAGTTCAATTACAGTTCAGGTTTTTCTACCCTGGCACTGGTTCCCATGGAGGTCTCTGCTTGTGAATTTCTGCTCTGGTAAATTGGATTCTATGTACTTGTTTCTCCAAATTTGGGACCAGCAGTTTGCCCTGTGACCTTACTTCTTTGATGGTTCTAAGAAGAGTTATTGATTTTCAGCTTTTTCCTTATAGTTAGACTGGACAGCCAATATTTAACCTTCTTACATGCCTGACTGGAAACTGGATGTCTGTTCAGTGGCATTGCTTTAATATTGAAAAATTTAAAACATCCTAAATATCTGTCATTAGGAGAAGAAATAATTAAATTGTGGTATATTAATGTAATGGAATACTATAAGGCAGTTAAATGAATGTATTGATTAATATGATTTAAAGTGGCAGTATTACAAAAATGTAGAGTAAAAAAAGAAGATGAAGAACAATATACAGAAAATAATCCTACATATTGTTAATGGATATGTATGTGTATATTAAAAGTAAAATAATATAATAGAAAGGTACATGTCATCAAGATAGTGATTCCTTCTGGAGATATAAGGACTAATTGAATCGGTGAGGGATAAAACAGAGACTTCATTTGTGTGGAATATTTTATTTCCAAAAAGCACAAAAACTTTTTTTAAAGATTTCATTTATTTATTCATAAGAGATACAAAGAGAACAGCTAAGACATAGGCAGAGGGAGAAAGCAGTCTCCCTGCAGGGAACCTGATGCAGAACTCGATCCCAGGACCCCAGGATCAAGACCTGAGAAAGGCAGATGCTCAACCACTAAGCCACCCAGGAGTCCCAGATTTTTTTTAAAAAAGATTTTATTTATTTGTTTGAGAGAGAGAGAGAGAGCATAAGCACGAGTGGTGGGGAGAGGCAGAGGGAGAAGCAGACTCTTTGCTGAGCAAGGAGCCCTACTCAGGGCTTAATCCCAGATTCTGGGATCATGACCTGAGCTGAAGGCAGACACTTAACTGAGCCACCCAGACACTCCAGAGCAAAAGATTTAAAGCAAATACAGCAAAGTCTTAACACATGTTAATTATGTGTGCCTTTAGGATAGCTAATTAACCTCCAAGTGCTTTAATTTCTTTGACATAGAGACATAGTAATACTTATCTGGTAGAGACATAGTAATACTTATCTGGTAGTTGTTTTGAGTGTTAAATTAATTATGTTCCTAATATATTAAAAATGTTTTATAATAGAAATGTAAAGAAAAGTTAATATGAAAAACGATAGAAATATTTTAAAAATTGGAATGAACTTAAAAATGACATTATGTGGGTTATGAGTGTAACAAGTTCTATCATACTCAACTCAAATTAGAACAACTATATCTAGCAATCCTTATTCTAGCTGCTTTTTTGTTTGGAAAATGCCCCCAATGCTGCTTCTGTTAGGGATTAATTGATCAAGGATAAAATGGAAAAACACAGCATTAGTTTTATTTGTTCTAGAGGAGTCAGAGTCTGATTTGGTTTCCATCAGCATTTCCCAGGGAATGTGACTGATTTTTGTTGAGCTTGTTTGATACTTTAATAACTCACAAGGAGATCTCCTTTTTGTGTTCCTAGAAATACAATTTTTTTTTCAAGCTCCTAGTGGAATTTAGTACTGTTTCTATTCATTAAGAAAATACCAGGAAGCTGGAGGAGAGCCTTCAAGGGTACAATAGAGGGAACCTGACTGCTCTTTGAATGCTGCTTTGAAGTTTCCTCTTCTGATTCTTCTTTGTCCTCTAGTGTGGGTGGTGCCTCTGATCTAATTGACATTTTAGTCCATGTTTTCTAAATTACTAGAGTCTTTTTGGTGGATGGGATTGCTGTTACCTTGCTTAAGATTGCTTTGGAAAGTACAGTGCTTTTGAATGACTTGGAAAATACCTTCGGTTTAGGAAAATGCTCATTTTGTGTGCTAGTTGTCAACAGGCTGAGATTGTTAAAAAAGATAAAGAAGATAAAATCCTCTGGGCATCATCTTTCTAGCCTTAAGTGAAAAGGAATCTACATAGCCATATGAGCTAGGAAAGCCACAGTTTGAAGTCTGAATATTCTTCTGTGAAATAGCATGTTTTTGAGACATGTGCTTTGTGGCTAAAAGGTTTCTGTAACTATGTAATGTAAAAGTAGGTCTTTTTGACCCAAAGGGAAGAAACTGTTGAAGCGTGAGTTCTTTTGTGAGCTCAATGCCTGTAGCAAAATAAGAATAAGGATATTATAGCAATTCTAGTGTAGGCTTTAGGATGAATCAGACCACAACCTTATCTAGGTCAGATATCCTCAATGACTAAGTGAAAAAGCCAAGGGAGTCCCAGGTTTACTTTGAAGAACACATAGACAGGCACGTATACGTCCATGGTTGTATATGTGCAAATATGCACACACAAATGTACCCCATCTCCTTTATCTGGCATTGTTGAGGAATAATGTTTCCCTCTACAAATGAAACTTACTCAACTAAATAGAATAGTTTAATATTTAATATGAATCTGCCTTCTTTAATAAGTATACCAAACACATTTTAACTTTTTCTTGATGATTCATCTGTCACTATTAATAATTAAACATGATGTTTTTATTTTTCTGTAATGCTTTGCTTTTATTCCGTCCTCCATCCATTACTAAAGCAGTACTCATTACAGAAAGTCAGAAATACAAAGAGGAAAACACCATTTATTACACTTATCCAGACATAATCAATGCTAACTCTGTGTATTTTCAAATGCACAGTCATATGTGTATACATTCTTATACAAATAAAAACATTCAGTAGTATCTTTTGTGATCTGCCTTTTCTCAGAGTGATTTATCATGAATACTTCTTTTTGTATCAGTAGACTCCTACCATTTTAAAAGACTACATGATGTTCCATTGTATGGACATACTATGTTTTATTTCAACAATATCATACTATTAGATTATGTTCAACATTCCTATATCACAAAAACACTGTGTTTAATATGCATGAATATGTTGGTATGCATATGTACATAAATATGTACCTTTATATGCATCCTTGATTATTTCTAATAATAAATTATTAGATGTGGAATTTGCTTCTCAAGAAACATACAAATTTTTGAAGATTTTTATGTGTTAGGTCAGTCAAGGCTAATACTTGTTCATGTATCTTTGTTTGGCTATACAGCTATTCTAGGCCTAGTGTCCACCCCCATTGTTCAGTGTATGTGCTGCACTGGTAATTGAATATCTTGAGATATTTATTTTTGCAAACCATCAGTAGGAAAGTAATATGAATGTGTATTCTCTCTCTCTCTCTCTCTCTTTTTTTTTTTTTTTTTTTTTTACAATTCGGAGCTTTATTTCCAGTTGTTGATTTGATGTCCCAAATACTTTAGTATTTAATATGAGCAAAGACATTTTCCTACATAATCACAATATAATAATGAAAATTTTCAGACCTCAAGTTCTGCTGATTGTCTCAATAATTTCCCATGGTTGTATTCTCATTTAGATTTACATTTTGGAGAAAGGTGAAATGATCCTCTTTATAGGTTTTGTTTTTATTCTTGTATAAAAATGAACACTTGAAACTCAGAAAAAATATATATATTTCTAAAAAATTTTAAATTAATTTATATTTTTAAAAGATTTTATTTGTTTATTCACGAGAGACACAGAGAGAGAATCAGAGACATAGGAGAGGAAGAAGCAGGCTCCATGTAGGGAGCCCAATGTGGGACTCAATCCCGGGACTCCAGGATCATGCCCTGAGCCAAAGGCAGATGCTCAACTGTTGAGTCACCCAAGCGTCCCAAAAATATATTTTTTAAAGGTTTATTTATTTATTTGACAGAGAGAGAAAGAATACAAGCAGAGGGTACAGCAAAGGGAGAGGCTCTGCAGGGAGCCAGGATGCGGGACTTGATCTCAGGACCGCACTTTGAATGGTGACCTGAGCCAAAGGCAGTGTTGTGCCCAAGATTGTGAATCCGGGAAACCACCAAGGACACCGATGCAAACACACGAGGGTTTATTTACAAGCTCGAGCTTGGGTCCAAGTATACCCCACACAGCGGAGCAGGGACTTGGACCCTCAGGTGGGTTTCAGCTTAGCTTTATGGGCTGATCTAGGGGAGCTCCAGAAGGGGTGAAGGAATTTCTCAAGTTCTGTTTACATTCTGATATGGGGCTTTTAAGGGCATTGAGCTCTGTTCTCATTCTGATATGGGGCTTCCTAGGACGTTAAGCTGTAAACTGTTTTCTTCCTGTAACTGAAGTAATGAAAATTTCAGCTCTTATTCCCAGGGGCCTGGGATGGCTGTACTTGTGCCAACGCTGAACTCAAAGTGGAATGGCCTTAATTTTCTCGGCCTCCACAGCAGATGCTTAACCAACTGAGCCATCCAGCACCCCAAAACTCAGAAAATATTTGAACATAGAAATTTTGAGGCTAATAACCAGATTTTTTTCATGAATTAAAATATGTAGTACTTAAAAGACCTAGGCACTTCACCAAAATTATATGAATACCAACTGACAACATGGGAAGGTGTCCACAGCATTAGTCATTAGGGAAATATAAATTAAATTAAAAATGGGAGTACTACACACCTTCTGTCATGGATAAAAAAAAAATAACAAAAAAACCCAAGTTCCAAGTGTTGATAAGAATGCAGAACAACTAGAACTGTCACATACTGCTGGTAGGAATGCAAACATGGTAAAAGGAATAAGTTAGGGGCAGTCCAGGTGGCGCAGCGGTTTAGCGCCTCCTTCGGCTCAAGGTGTGATCCTGGAGTCCCGGATCAAGTCCCATGTTAGGCTCCCTGCACGGAGCCTGCTTCTCCCTCTGCCTATGTCTCTGCCTCTCTTTCTCTGTCTCTCATGAATAAATAAATTAAAATCTTAAACAAACAAACAAAAAGGAATAAGTTAAAAGAATAGTTCCTTTAGGGACGCCTGGGTGGCTCAGTGGTTGAGTGTCTCCTTTGGCTCAGGGAATGATCCCAGGGTCCCAGGATTGAATCCCACATAGGGCTCCCCACCAAGAGCTTGCTTCTCCCTCTGCCTATGTCTCTGCCTCTCACTGCGTGTCTCTCATGAGTAAATAAATACAATCTAAAAAAAAAAAAAAAAAAAAAATAGTTCCTTTAACATTAAACACACACCAGATGACCCAGCAATTTTACTTCTAAGTATTTACGCAGGAAAATGAAAAATTTCTGTCTACCCAAAAACATACACAAATATTTATGGTGTCTTTATCCATAATTGCCAAAAACTTGAAACAACCCAAATATCCTCCACTGATTAATGCATAAAAATGCATAGTACATTTATGCAGTGGAATAGCATTCAGAAATTTAAAAAATGAATACAAATATTGATGCATGTAGGAATATGAGTTAATCTGAAATTCCTTAATACTCAACAGGCTACTGAAATATAATTCCACTCATTTTACAAAAAAGGAAAAATTATAGGGAGAGAAAACAATTCAGTGGTTACCAGGGGCTGGGGCTGGGACAGAGAGACTTTAAGGTCATATCATGAGGGAATTTTTAGGGTGAGGGAACTGATAAATAGTGGTGTAGCTATAGGACTGTATGCATTTATCAATACATATGGAAATGTCCACCAAAAAGAGTTAATTTCACTATTGGGAAATTTAAAAGGTAAATAAAATTTTGTATTTAAATTTTAAATTAAAAAATTTAAAATTCTATTTTTATATGGAAAAGAAAATACCATACTGAAGCATCTGTAGTGGCCAAAAGAATATGGATTGCATACTTCCAACAAATGGGAGAGTGATTGGCAAAGGGCCCAGCTGCTGTGCTTGAAATCCTTTGCTGCAATTTGCCAATGACAGCATGGTAGGGATAACAATGCAAGACCATTCTGAGGGCTCATGGAATTTTCCAGTGGTCTTTTTGAACCTTCCCTAGACTATACTGTAGAGTAGGATACTTCCACCCAACTTTCCTTACCTCCTTCACTCAGGTCAGACCTGCATGGTGGTTATGGCTTTTCCATGCTCACTAGCTCCTACTCAGTTGCTCACTTAGGTGTTTCTCCGAGTAAACTCCTTGCATGTTTAATCTTGTCTTAGCAGCTTTTTCTTGTAGAACTTGAACTAACACAACAAGTTTTGTACTCTATTGTTTGGTCACCACAGGGATAAAATGCACAATCTCATTTAAAAAATACTTATCATTTCTTTCATAAAAACATTTATTGAAAAACATATTTATTGAAGTACAATATACATAAAGGAAAATATACAAAATATAAGTATACAGCTCTATGAATTTTTACAATGTGAAAATATCACCCAGATAAAGAATAAGAACATTTCTAGTCACTCAGAAGCACTTTCTCTTCCAACTTACGCTGTCTGTCAGAAACTAATTCCTTCTCAAAGGTAATCAGTGGCCTGAATTTTAAACACTATAGAGCTGTTTGCCTAATTATGAATTTTATGTAAGTGGCATCACTCAGCAGATACTTTTATTTTGGTGGCATCCTTCAATTACCATTACGTTTGTGAGAATTATTCATGGTATATTTGGCAACAATTTATTGTCCTGGAAGATTTTCTATTGTCCTGGAAGATTCCACTAAATGAGTATACCACAATTTATTTATGCATTCTTCTATCGATAGACATTGTGGTCTTACAAATAAGGCTGTAATAAAATACTTGAACATGTCCTCTGGTATATATATATATATATATATATATATATATATATATATATATATCAGTATATCACTATGATATGGGAGAGCTAGGTTCTTGTCTCATGGAGTCAAAGAATGATTCCCGTGGACAAAGGAGAGTGAGTAAAGGAATGGAAGTTTTATTAAGCAAAGATAGAGAAAGCTCTCAGAAGTGAAAGGGGTTCTGGCAGGGTTGCCACTGGGGGCTTGTAGGGTTGGTCTTTTATTGAAAGGCAAACAAGGAACCTAAATCCTTTTAAAATATGTATTGATATCACCATTGAGTAAGGACTAGTGATAACATCTTTAATGGCTTACTTCTGCTTTGGGGTCTGGTTATTCTTTGTTGGTCACAGATGATTGTCATAAAAAAGACACCCTACCAGCCCACACCTAGAGCAGGGTGGTCTGGTTTATCCCCTTATCTCTGGTTTCCTTATACCTCAGCATTTTTGGGATTTTTATGAGCCTGATTCCGTGGCCCCCTACCTAGCCCTGTGTAGCCCCATTTGTCCCTAACTCAACTAGGAGTAGAATTGCAAGATCATAGATTACATATATGGTTAGAATAAGAAGATATTACCAAACAATTTTTCAAAGTGGTTATGAGTTAGGGATAAAAAGGGAGAGGCAGGGCTAGGTAAGGGGCCATGGAATCAGGCTCACAGAAATCCCAAAATGCTGAGCTGTAAGGAAACCAGAGATAAGGGAGCAAGCCAGACCACCTTGCCCTAGGTGTGGGCGGGGAGGGTGTCTTTTTATGACAATCATCTGTGACCAACAAAGAATAACCAGACCCCAAAGAAGAGGTAAGCCATTAAAGATGTTATCACCAGTCCTAACTCAAACCAAGATGGCACAAGAATCTCAAGGCCACAAGCTTCCCAGTCAGTTCTCAATAAAAGACTTTCACTATGAGACAAGCCCTAAGTGGCAACCCTGTCGGGACCCCTCTCACTCCTGAGTGCTCTCTCTGTATCTTTACTTAATAAACTTCTATCCCTTTTTTCACTCTCTTGTGTCCACAAGATTCATTCTTTGACTATGTAAGGCAAGAACCAAGCTCTCCCATATCAGTTACACTTCCACTGTCATGTATTAGCGTTCTGTTTTATCTCCATCCTCATTATTATCAATATAAAATTCACAAGGATGTAGTAGTAAAGGAAAATTACAGGCTGGTTTCATAGACAAAGATGCAACAAATTTTGAATACATTTTTAGCAAACTAAATCTAAGAACCTAAAAAAAGATAATATATTACAATTTAATTTGGTTTACTCCAAGAATGTGAGTTTAACATTTGAAATATCAATTTATGTAATTCTCCATAATAATGGAGTAAGAGGAAAAAAATCGTACAGTTATCTAAATAGAAGAAAAATGCATTTGATAAAATTTAACACCCGAGCACGGTAAAAACAAAAACAAAAACCGACTGTCAGCAAACTGAAGAGAAAGGAGCTTCCTTAATTTAATAAAGAATATCAATGGCAAATATAGTTTGGAATGTAGATGAGATTTGGTGGGCCAACAACCAAGAAAGAATTCTTGAGATGTCTTTGGTGCAAAAAGGTGGTTTTATTAAAGCCTGGGGACAGGGCCAGTGGGCAGAAAGAGCTGCTGCACCAGGGTTGTGAGGGGTGACTGATTTTACCTGGGAGTTGGGGGAGATAAGGAAAAGGGAGGTTTCACAAGGATTTTCATATGTTAAAGAAGACTCACAGGATACCAGAGGTCTTGCCTTTGTCAAGTTGAGGTTGTTTTTCCTTCTAGCAAGGCATTAAAATTAAGATAGTTGGGAGGTTCCTGGAGGAATATTACACTCTGCCCATTTCTAGTATCTGTCAATGGGCTGCAGGTTATAAGAACATTTAATTGTATCTACATTTCCTTCTGGAAGCTAGGTTATTGATAAAAATGCTTTGTTCTTATAAATTATTAAGATATTTGTAAACTGAGGGAGACATGTCTTGCAGGATTGTGATCTCTATAAATTAACTATTTGTTTTTTCTTTCCTTAGCTTTAGGGCATCCAGAAGTGACTGTGGAATGTCATACATATCATATGGGGAGGGGTGGGGGTTGTGTGGTGTCAGCTTCTGCTTTGGCCTCAGCTAGCCTTCTGCTCCTTCATCAGCAAACATTATTGTAATGATAAAAACATTGAAGGCTTTGCCCTAACATAAGGAAAGAGACAGGAGATGTTCTTTATCACCACTTCTATTTAATTTTTTTATGTGAGGGTACTAGCCAGGGCCATAAGACAAGAAAAAAAACGGTATAAATATTAGGAAGGAAGAAATAAAACAATCATTGATGTAGGAAAGACTTTAGAGTTCGAAGCCAATGGCTAAGAAAGAATTCTTGAGACATCTTTGGCACAAAAAAGTGGTTTTATTAAAGCACAAGGACAGGACCCGTTAGTAGAAAGAACTGCACTGGAGTCATGAAGAGTGGTTCATTATATACTTTCAAGTTGGGAGGGAGTTAGGGATAGTGTAAGTCTCTAAGGAATTTTGGAAGCTAGGTTTCCAGGACCTTGAGGGGGCTAGCTGTTGATGGCAAAAGATGATTTATTATTGTCTAATAAAACCTTAGTCGTGAGACCCTTCAGATGTGTATCAGTGGGTCATATGCTTGGGGGATGATTGCCAGCACATATCTTGGAGGTTTAGGGATAAAGGAAATTTCTAAAGGAATTTTTATATGTTAAAATAGACTTACAGGATCCTGGGGGTTGAGGAGGGGGGTGGGGCTAGGATTGCCTTTTGCCTTTAGCAAAATATCAGTATGGAAGCAGTTGAGTCCCTAGAGGAATGTCACTGCCTGTTTCAAGGACTTGTCAATGGGCTGTAGGTAGTAAGGAAATTTAATGTTTCTTCTGCCTTTGTTTTTCACATTAATTATTATATACAGATGACATGATTAGATTCAAATGAAACCCAAAGACTACAGGTAAATTTTGGAATTAATGAGTGAATTTACCTAGGTTGTTTGATACAAGGTCAGTATATAAAATAAATTTTGTTTCTACATAACAGCAACATAACTGTTGGAAAATGAAATTTTAAGAAGATACAATTTAAAACAGCATCAGAAAAGGCTACAGTGGTTGTTATATAAAATGACCATAGACTGCTATGCTTTTGGTGTCCTCTAATTGAATCAGGAGAGTGAGGTTCTTTTTCATGGAGTCAAAGAATGAATCTCACAGACAAAGGAGAGTGAGTAAAGTGATAGAGTTTTATTAAGTAAGGATACAGAAAAAGCTCTCAGGAGTGAGGGGAGTCCTGACAAGGACTGGGGTCTTTTATTGAAAGCCAACCAGGGAACCTAAATCCTTTTAACTTCTCTATTGATATCACCATTGAGTTAGGACTAGTGATAACACCTCCATTGGCTTACTTCCTTTTTAGGGCCCAGTGATTCTTTGGTAGTCACAAGTAACTGTTAAAACAAGACCCAATCTCTGACACCTAGGACAAGGTGGTCTGGTTTATTTCTTTATCTCTGGTTTCCTTTCACCTCCACATTTCTGGGATTTTTATGAGCCTGATCCTATAGCCCCACCTAGTTCTCCCTACCTAGCCCCACCTATTCCTTACTCATTCCTCCTCCTGGAATAGTAACCCTAACTCTCATTAGGGAATGGGACAATGACTGCTCTGGCTGTTTCCTGCTGAGATGGGGCAATGGGACAAGTGGCAGGTAGTATCTATCCAGGGGTTGGTTCAGAGGCCTGCAGGATGATTCACTCCAGGAGGTCATGATGGACAGCAAATGGTACATGCATCAGCACATGCAAAAGGATAAACATAAAACAAATATTAGTATCAAAATTACGATTTCATCCCTCAGATAAGATCCCCAATTATGAATTCCATTAAATAGACCAGTGGATATCTTGATCTTATTTAATTGATCATGAAGGTCATGAATAAGGGATTTCATGTGAGACCAGCAAAAAAACCACCCAGCTGAACCCAGTACAAACTGTTGATCCACAAAATCGTAAGAAAGGGAGTACCTGGGTGGCTCAGTTGGTTAAGTGTCTGCCTTCAGCTCAGGTCATGATCTCAGGGTGCTGGGATGGGGCTCTCTGCTCAGCAGGGAGTCTGCTTCTTCCTCTCCCTCTGTACTTCCCTGCTGCTTGTGCGCGCTCTCTGTCTCTCAAAAAAAAAAAAAATGAAATCTTAAAAAAGAGTCATAAACAGGTAAAATGGGTATGATTTTATTTTATTTTTTATTATATTTTAAATGGGTGTGATTTTACGCCACTGGAATAGTTTATCATATATGGATAGATAAATGCTAAATCTGGCATATTATAAATGGTCAAAAAAATAAGTAAAATCCTTGCCTCTCAAAGGATGGATAAATTTAATCTTAAAGTAAGTTTCCAAGAGAATCCTTTTTAATTATTGGGATTTATTTCTTAGGTGGACAACACCTTAGAAATGTTATTTGGCTTATTCTTCTCACACTGTTTATCTCATTTTTAGATCAGTATACATATTTATCTAAAATGATTTAAAACAAAATTGAGTGTGTTGAAATCTTGTAAAATCAAGAGGAATGGTAGCAATTGTTTAGTTGGGGTCACTTACAAAGGAATAAAAAAGTTGGGTAAATGGGATACAACTTATCATAATTGGTCTTTGGAGATAGGTCTATATTTTACAGTGGAAAATATCAGGAACTTGAGCACTTTTCATCCCTCTTATGAGAAAATAATGAGACAGATAATTTTTTTTTTTGAGCCTAATGAGGGATTATGATCGTAAATTTTGCAAGTGTAGATTATTTTTTCATAAAGTTTGTGGAGTAAATATTAGTAATAGCTAACACTGAGCATTTAATGTGTCAGGTATGTTCTAATAATTTTACAATTAATTCTCAATTTCCTTCTCTGAACAAAGGAATAATAACAGTAGGTATGGGTGAGGAAAGCGAGGCACAGTGACTTGATTTGGGTTCTCTAGAAGTAGAACCCAAGGTGGGTTCCTTATGTAAGTGATTTATTGCAGAACTCTAAGAAGAAAGAGGTGAAGGAATCAAAATAGGAGAAGGAAGAAAAGCTAGGCATGAATGTGCTCTCAGCTGAAGTCTGACTTCAACTTAATCCTACAGGGAGTTCTTGAGTATCAATTGCAATGACGATTTGGTACTATCTTGAGGAAAGGAGTCCAGCCTTTTATATCCCTGTATTGGGCAGTTATCAGCTGTAGGTTGGCCCCATTTGTGGTTTCTAGGGTGCTGAATGTCTCTGTTGGGGACGAAGCTCCTATTGCCCAAGGGAAATTATTGAGAGAAAGAGGCAAATGGGAGTCAGTAATAGAAATTACAACAGTTAAGGGATGGAGATAACAATGGAGTACAGAGATCTGTGAGGGGCATCAACAGTGTCTGATTCATTTCTTCCCTGCACTGATAAAATCCACCTGCTTCTTATATTAACCTCTCTGCATCTAAGTGTAGCTTCTCCAGGATTCTGGTTAGACCTTATTCTGGGAAAACCTATAAGAGGAAGATTAATAAGACAAACTACAGTCCCTGTGGTGGCAGTTAATCCTGAGATCCGTAACTGATACTCCTTATTTTCTGCTTTTACCTTTCATTCAGTTTTCTCCCCACCCCCCCCCCACCCCCGCTACCCCCATTTGGCTAGCACTTTTTCAGTGCTAGACGGCTTGTCTACTGTAGTGATCAAAACCCTCAATCATGGGAAGTCTGAGCTCCTGTTTACCATGTCTTTATTAAACTAATATTCTTGAATTTACCCATTTAGAGTTGAAACTGGACAAGGAATACTAAAAGATGTCCTGTGGATCATATCTAAGTATCAATCCACAATTCTACTTGTCCCCACTAGGTAGCTAGTACCTTATCTTCATGATGACCAGGATTAATTATTCTTTTCTGTGTGCTGGTTTACTGGTACACAAAGTGACCAGGCAGCAACTATAGCTTTAAGTTCAGTGGCGCTCTTGTAGAAATAAGTATCCACTGAGGGTCAGGATCTCTAGACCCACAGTGCCTAAAGATTCAGGAATAGGAAGCACAAATTCATCAAGTGGGTTGCTGGAGTAATTGTGAACAGGATAGCTACTTCTACCCCTTTGTTCCCTTCTACCCCTTTGTACCCCTTTGTACCCCTTTGTTCACCTTTTGGATACATGGCACCAAAGAAAAGCTCTTGGTTTTTTGAGTATACTGAATCTTGATGGTTAGTGCTCTGTCTTCACAGGGTGTCGAACTGGCCTTATGCTATATCTTGAAGAAGCAATGTTCTATCTGGCTAGCAGCTTTGGATGGTGGAAGTAGGTGTTAGATTAGTAGATTTTGTTATCACCAGCTAATCATCATTCCTTCTGTCCCATAAAATGGATTCCTTGACCTGACACAATGTTATGAGGGATCTCAGCCTATAATTGGACTGCTTGTCAATCCTGGTTAGAATAAACCATTGTCCGTTCTAGAAAGGAAGGTACCTGATGTAATCAATTATAATCAATCACATTAATAGACTGTTTGGTGTCCATGAGGGATGGCTCTGAATTGGAGGCTTAGCATTTGTTTCTGTTACTGACATATTGGACAGTCTACAGTGATAGCAGCTAGATCAACCTTGGTTGGATGGGGCTTGTGCTGTTGCAGTCATGAATGCATAGCTTCCATTCTTGCTACTATGGACTCTGTTCATGCACCCCTTGTTTTAGCACTAGGGTGGCCAAACTACAGAAGCTGGTTGACATCCTCATGGCAGAGAGTTATCCTATCCACTTCATTTTTTTAGCACTTACTCTGTGGGCATTAATATGTGGTACAAAGATCTTTGTGACAATTCCCATAAATCCTTCTACATGCCTCTTCCCTGGACATTTTGTCCCCGATTCACTAATCTTGCTCCTTCCAGGCCTCTGACTACCAGCTAAACAACTTGTTTCACAGAGACTGTGTATATTCTTACCTTGGTCACTTCTCTTTCCATGTAAAATGAATGGCCAGGTACTCTGCCCATCGCGATAATTTCCTCTCACTGCTCTCTTTCAGGATCAACCTGAATGGCCCTATAAATCAGCAGTTGTGTATTATCGGCTTGCACTGACATACTGAGCTGCCCATCTGTGAACCAAGTTCAGTTTTTGTTCTTCATCAGCTAGTCATGGGGAACCCTTCTATCCCTGCCCCTATTAGGTCCCAGCATGAGCTGAAGGAAAGGCAACAATGGTGAATGACATAGGAATTTGGGCCACAGGGTTGCACAGCTTTCTTGTAGTTTTCTGACCCTGCTAGTCACACCACTTTAATTTTATAAGTATTTTCAGGGTTGGTTCTCTGGAGCTGACCCTAGGAAAAAGTTTCAGGTACAACATGTTTTTAAGGAATCAACATTTGTGACAGGAAGTAGAAAGAAGAAAGATTAGGCAGAGGAGTAAGTCAAACCTCCATGCAGGTCCACCAAGGCCTCAGCTAATCCGGCTGGGAGCTCTACAGCAAATGGTGTCCATTGGAGTGTCTTGCTACAGGTGACAATAGCCAGGACTTTGCACCCTTATCTCACTTAGTCACCAGCTGTGGGCACTGGAAACAGGGTGACCTTGTATTAAGAGTCTCGTTGTAGCTGAGGCAGACTTGGAAGGAACAGATAACTGAAAGTTGTCTGCACATCCTACTGTTGGCTATTTGAGGGGGCTCTGTATCTATCTTGGCCAGCCTAACCCTATGACAGAATAAGATGAATCTGACAGTGTTATCTGCAGTTACAATTGCATCTTCAATGGTCAGGTGCTCAAGTTTCACCTGGGCCCAGGAATATGCCAGAAGCTGTTTTTAAATGGTACATAACTCTATGCTACAAATGGCATGCCCTTACTCTCAAAGCCTAAGGGTATATGCTGTGATTCCATTTGGGACTTGCCAGAAATTCTACATGGTGTCTTTGTCTACCAAAGTTACCTCTGTTGCCAGGGATTTACTGGTTACTATGGCTCAAGATGTGCTCATATCATAGCCTAGATTTACTTACTTGCTTCATTCATTCATTCATTCATTCATTCATTCCTGCCTGCCTACTTGCCCCAGGACCAAATCAAATCTAGCTATCTTCTTTATCACCCAATAAATGGTTTGGTGTTATATTCCAAATGTAGACTATAGTGCAATAAATCTCAAGATGGTTTACTAAGTGTTGTGCTTCTTTCCTAGTGGTAAGATATGCGAGGTGGGTAACTTGCTCTTTAATTTGAAGAAGATAGTTAAGCATGACCCAGACCACTGGAATCTTAAAAATTTTACTGATGAGTGAGGCCCTTTAATTTTTGTAATGTTTATTTCTCACTCTCTAGACCAAGTATGACATCCAGAATACTTGTCATTTCTTGCTAATCAGGTCTGTTTTTTAAATTTTTTAAAAAATATTTAATTTATTTATTCATGAAAGACACACACACAGAGAAAGAGAGGCAGAGACACCGGCAGAGGGAGAAGCAGGCTCCATGCAGGGAGCCTGACGTGGGACTCGATCCCTGGTCTCCAGGATCAGGCCCTGGACTGAAGGCAGCGCTAAACTGCTGAGCCACTGGGGCTGCCCTCAGTCTGTTTTATATATTATCAGTATAGTGAATTAATGGGAAGCTCTGTAGAATGTCCAATGGTTCAAGTGCCTTTGTTATAAGAGGGAACAGGGGAATTATAGCTGAGGGTCAAGACTCTGAATTAATATTGTTGTTTGTGTCTTGTGAATGCAAACCATGAGACAGACTTGGCCAGGACTCCATTTACTACCTCATCTCCATAATGAAACTCTGTATGGCCAGATAATCAGTGTCAACTCAGACGCTGTGTATAATAGTCCTCAAAAGATCCGGTATTCTCTTTTTCCAGTATATCATTAGCTGAGAGAATTGCTTTAGTCCCTTGTAGGGAAGGTCTGGAGAATTACTATTATATACACTTTCCATGGTATTTTATAATCCTTCCTGATATAGATCCAGCATCTTCAGTGAATGACTTCTGGGTCTGAGAATTGGCTGAGGTCTGGAAATTGAGCAAGGAATCATGATTCTGAGAGAGCTGACTTAAGCCTTCTGCTCATTCATTCATCATCTCCTTTGGTTTTATAAATTAAGGATTTAGTGGCTATTCATTTATCTTTCCTCTAGGAACTCTATTTTTTATTTGCCATCTCCACTGATCCCTGTGAGTCAGACCATTCTGTCCTTGCTGCCCATTATGATAATTATGCCTTTCTTGTATCTAAGGGTTAGGTTCAACCACTTAGCTTTGTTATTTTAGGATCCTGTCATCCCCATTAAACAGTGAGTGCAGTTCTGTAGCAGTACCTCCTATTATCAGGTCTAGCTTTCAGAGGATCATCAATCCCCAATAAGCTTCTGATATTCAAATCTCTAATTTAGAGTCTGTTTTTTGAAGACCTGGCCTGCACTGGGTTAAGCCAAATTAATTAACTAAAATTTCTTTACTGCAGGGTTTTGAAATATCTTTTATGTGAGAGTAAAATAGGAATTTCCATGAAAAGAATATACAATTTTGAGTAGAGATCCTATTTAGCTATATTTTTCAGCTAACATTTACCTACACTCCCAAACTGGCATTCAGTTGAAGCTTCAATGTTGCCAATATTATAGGTGAAAAAGATTGCAAAATATTATTTTAATTTTTAATTCCTTAATTATGAGCATTTTTTTCATATGACACTTGTCTTTCCTTTTCTATAAACTGTTCATCATTTGCTCATTAAAAAAATTGATTCGTTAGTCTTCATTGATGTATAGAAGCTCTATATATATTGTGGGAATTAACTCTTTGCCCAAGATGATAGAAAATACTTTTTCTTGATTGTCATTTGACTTTTGAAATTGTTTAAGAGCTTTCTTTTTTTCTCTTTTACCTCTTCTTTCTTCCCTTTATCCATTTCTCCCTCCCTCCCCCCTTCTCTTACTCCTTTCTTACATTTGTTTCCTACTTTCTTTCCTGGCCTAAACCATTGCAGCAATAATAGTCTTCTAACAATAATAACCTGGCTTTGTTTCCTATCCCTGTTAATTTGTTCCCTATTCAACAGCCAAAATGATTTTTTTGAAAGGACACATGTGAAAAGTACACTATGGCTTCCCGTATCTCACTGGGTTCTTGTTGCTCTGAGGATAAAATACTGAATTGGTTTAAAGGCTTCTCTAATCTGGGCTCTTGCCTACTCCTGTAGCCCATCTCCAGCCACTTCCTTTCCTCTACTGTGTAGCCCCTTCTTCCTCAGATCCTTCACACAGATTGTCACCTGCCCCTCTTCATGCTCCTACAACTTTGCCTGGATAATTTTTTGTTTTTCAGTTCTTGGCTTAAATCTCTCTTCTCTGGAGACAGTTTTTCCACCCCTCAGATTAGGTTTAGTTAACTATCTGTATTTCTTGCTGGAGTCTAATCACTGTGCTGTCAAGAATTTTCTTTTTTTCTCCCTTTCTCTCCTTTTGCATTCTAAGCACTTAAACAAAGGGCCTGGCACGTGGTAGATGCTCAATGAATAATTGTTAAAAACTATTGATTGAATAAAGGAAGTGAGGTTTAAAAATAGGCAGTAGAAAAATGACTTTCATGCTATGCTAATGAATTTATATTTCTTACTGTAGAAAATGAAAAGTCTTGAACCATTTAATAACAGAGATCAGTTTTATGTTTTATGCTATTCTTCCCTCTCTTCTTTTTTTTAAGATTTTATTTATTTTTTCACAAGAATACACAGAGAGGAGAGAGAGAGAGGCAGAGACATAGGCAGAGGGAGAAGCAGGCCCCATGCAGGGAGCCCAACATGGGACTCGATCCTGGGTCTCCAGGATCAGGCCCTGGGCTGAAGGCGGCGCTAAACCGCTGAGCCACCCGGGCTGCCCTTCTTCCCTCTCTTCTTACAGAATGTTGGATTTTCTTTCTTTCTTTCTTTCTTTTTTTTTTTTTTTTTAAAGATTTTATTCACTTATTCATGAAAGACACACACAGAGAGAGAGGCAGAGATATAGGCAGAGGGAGAAGCAGGCTCCCAGAACCCTGGGATCATGACCTGAACCAAAGGTAGATGCTCAACCACTGAGCCACCCAGGTGCCCCCAGAATGTTGGATTTTCAATCAATAACTATTTCTTAAGTATTTTTTTTATATATATAACCAGGAGCCTACATGGTTACGTAGTAGAATATTTGTAATTCCTTAAGTAAAATGCAATGCATTCTTTCTTTGTTAGCTTTGGGAATTGACATTAAATGTAAATCTATTATCTTTATATATCTTAGTTTTATTTTAAGCAAGAAATTCCTAAAAGGAGGAACCTGGGTGGCTTGGTTGGTTGAACATCTGACATTTGGTTTTGGCTCAGGTCATGATCTCAGAGTGTGAGGTGGAACCCTGTGTTGGGCTCCTGCTCAACCTAGAGTCTGCTTGAGATTCCCTTACCCTGTCTCCTCCTCCCGCTCTCCTCTCCCCACTCCTCCTACTCTTTCTCTCTCACACACACACATACACACACACATGCTCTCTAAATAAAGCAATAGAATCTTAAAAAAAAGAAGAAATTCCTAAAAGAGACTTACCATTTCTTTTCAGTACTCTCCTAACCAAAAAACTTTCAGTGGTCTTAGCATATCATGATATATTTTGAAATAAGTTAATATTGTCTCTGGGAGTCAGATTTTAATGGTAGTCATATGCTTAAATTACTTTTGTGAAGGAAGGAAAACACCTCTATGTCAGGTCTTGAAAAGAAAGGTCTGTTTGTTGTCTTAAACTTTTTAATCTAGAAATTATTATATAATAATTTAATAAACAACATGCTAACAACAATAATAACAGAATAATAATAAACAGAAAAGATATCTTTGTACTGCTTTGCAGATGGACCCAATAATTTCTGTTTTAATAATACTAGGACTTATTTTCATTTATGTAATGCTTTTTATGTTTGAATTGCTTATCTAAAATTAATTAATCCTAATACTAAACCCTGAAAGGCAGATAAGAATTATCTTCATTTTACAGATTAAGTCAAATGTACCATATTCTAAATGATTAATGCTTTGAAATCCCCAATATTAAATGGTTTATGTTCTTTTGGAAGCATGTGGAAATACAAATTTACATAGTAATTATGTGTTCAATTGTGCTGAGGAAGCAAGTGGCAGGCCCAGATAATCTTTTAAAAGAAGATACTGATAATGTACAAAATGGAGGAAAGCAGTTTAAAAAAAAATCCTTTTGAATGATAATATTATTATTCATATATATTGATGCCTTCCTCAGAAGTCCTCCAAGCTAAATATAAAAACAAACACCCCCCCCCCCCAAAAAAAAAAACCTTGGTAAATGTCGTTTAATGTACAGAATAAATCCAATGTTTGGTAAAATTTGCCTCCTGACAAATGGAAAAAGAAGCCACAGTCTGTTCGGAGATAACAATGATGTGCAGCCATTTCCTTATCATTTAGTATATAAATACTAGTATCGGGCTGCATTCTGGTTACTATAAATATACCTTCTGCATGAAGAAAAATTTATGTGAGGACAATTTGTGTTAAAAAAAGAAATAATGAAATATTAAGAAGTAATTCCCTAGCCTTACATTGTAGAAAGACTTGTATTATGCCATTTCTATTTTTGAAACAACAAGCACTTTTTCTCTTTTTTTCATAGCAGAAAAACAAGTCATAATTGGTAAGTGAAAAATGAGAAAAGATAGATCTATCTATCTATCATCATCATCTATCTATCTGTCACTTCCTCAATACTGTGATACACTGTGTTCAGAAGAAAGGCCATCCCATGCAAAAATAGAAAAGGAGGTGTCTGGTTGATGGTATTTTAGTTCACTGAGAACAGTTTCTTCAACACTGCAGGATATTGTGCAGAAGTGCCAGAAATATTACTATTTAGAGATTCAGGGATTTCTATTTCTGATAATATGGCATACCAGATATCTGGAGTAACTCTTCTTGTAAAGAAACTCTAAAGGTCCTGGATAAAACTTAAGGATAAATTAATGCTTAGACGACATATTTGGAAAATAAGGAAGATTGTTAAAATGACAAGAAGGCATGAATCAAAAGGGCAAGAAACAACCAGAATCACTTTAATGAGGTGTAAAAGAGGTATGGGAGACCAATTTTGGGATTTGTACAAAGTGGAAGGTTGAGCCACAAAACTAGAGGTTCCACATCTTCAGTGAGTGGACAAGAAAAATCCCTGCCTTCTGAACGGTGATGTAGGCATTCTTGCCTATCTCTGTCTTGGGTCTGTGGGAAGCAGGAGAAAATGTGTCCCTTGAGAAGTCTCCATGAGAAAGGCCCTTATATAGTTTTTTTTTTTTTTGGCCAAAATCCATACTATTATGGACTAAAAGATCTTTGGCTGAAAACGAAGGTGCTCTCAGGATTTGAGTGTTTCTGGACCCCAAGCAAAATCAAAGGCAAAAAAAAAAAAAAAAAAAACAAAAAAAACAAAATCAAAGGCAAATCTCTGGAGGAATTAATTATAGCCTCAGGTCTCAATGAAATCCTGCAGATTTCAGATATGAGCAGATAATAAAAATTATAAAATATATGCAGAACCATGTACAAGAACCAGTAAAAAAACCCAAAATATAAAATCAGACCAGCAAAGACTGTGGATATTGGAATTTATCAGATGTCAAATGTAGTATGAATATTTAATATTTTTAAAGAAGATGCAGAATACTATCAAAAGTATCATAAAAGACAATAGCCTACCAAAAATAAGCAGTTAGATTTAAACAAAGAATAAGAAGGACTCTGGAATGAAATATGTAATAGTTTGTAAGAAACTCAAATAACTATTTACACAGCAGATTTGAGGTAATAAAAAAAGAAATAATGAAGTGTACCAAGACCTGAAAGATAGTGATATACAGTTGGAAACTATGAAAGAGAGATACATGGCATGGAAGATAGAGTAACAGGGCATAGCACATATTTAATTGGAATCCCAGAGAGAGAGAGACTAGAGAAAATAAGGGAAAAACAAATATTTGGGAAAGATAATAGTGAGGATTATTAAAAAATTAAAGGATGAAACTGAAATTCTAGAGGCCTTGTGGATTCCTGAAAGAATCTTTAAAAATAAATCCACATGGAAATATATTTGAGTAAAACTGCAAAACTTCAAAAAAAGGAAGATCTTAACAGCTGCTTGATAATTACTTGCAATTTATTTCTGAATAGCAACAATAGGAAGCAGTGATGTTGTAATAAAACATTGCAGGGATTGAGATAAAAATATGTTTAACGTAGGGTTCTGTGCCATGTAGAACTCTTTTTCAAGAACAGTTGCATGAGAGGTCTCAGTAGGGGAAATTCTAGAAGATTTACTTCAAGAAGAAGGAAAACAGTCTCAGAAGGAAGATCTGGGGATAAGGAAAGGAGAGCAAAGAAAATGATAAACGAGTAAGATAAATAATAATTAAAAAAACATTGAGTATATTAACCATCAGTAACAATATCTAGTTTGTGAAGTACGAAGATGAAGATGAGAACAGTAGCTTTCAAAGTAAAAGGGTATGGCCTGAATTGAAGTATTCAAAGTCTTTATAATAATTGAGAGGAAGGGAAAAAAGTTATGTTGTCTGATATTAAGTAAGGATACGTTTTTAATTTTAAGGTAGTCACTAAAATAACAGAATTAGAGTATAATATTTACAGCATGTTCGAGAGAGAAATATGATATAAGAGATTTCTTTATGTAAATTAGTTTCAACTTTTCAAGCTGTTGGTATATATTAGAGAACTTTGTGCAATCTGTTCCCCACATCTCAGGTGAAACATCTTAACCCTCTTTCTCTTCTGCCATCTTTTCCTCTCTTCTTTCCTTTTCTTTTTCTTTAGTCATTCTTGGGTACCTGATATGCAATTGGATTTAGGTAAGTGCTGCAGATTAAGAGATAAGACAAAGTTTCTGTTTGTAAGCAGTTCAAAGACCACCTACTCTCTAGCAGTTCTGAAGGAAGGAAAATTCTGATGAGACAAAGAAGGGATAATTTTGATCCATAGGAATATGAATGGAGTTTCAAAGAGGGCAATTATGAGAAACCAGAGAAGATTAGGAGGGTCCTACACATGAGCTATTAACACAGTTCTGAGTTGTGGGGGTGACATAGACAGCTTTCATTGATTTGGAAACTACATTTGATCATATAATGAAGCTTTAATATTTTCCTTGAAAAAAGTGATCAAGCTGAAAAAAATGAAAACTAGGTACCGACTCTCTGCAGATGTTTTTTCTTTTTCCTGTCCTAACATTTGTAGAATATTATGTATTGAGTACTTTACATTCCTTCAACTACTTCAATTCTCTAAAGTGGCATATGAGGTAGGTACTGTTGTTATCTCTTTTTTAAAGATGGGGAAAACCAGGCTGAAATGGGCAAAGTGACCTCAATAAGAACATAGATGGTAAGTGAACAGAAAGGGATCCAAGTTTAAATAAGTTGGAGATACATAAAAGTAAGGAAAGTTCAGCATACAACTTTTCTGATGTAGTTGCAAGATACTTAATGTATTACTAAAAGGAGGCTTCAATATGCAACATTTCTTAAACTTGTGAAATTAGTATGTTTAACCAGCACAACTTGTGGGATGCAAAGCAAACACATCTCTGAAAAATTTTCAGGGAGATGTATTTCCCTACCCCCTAGATGAAAACTTGACAGTGCCAAATTTTCTGGTCACTTGGTAATAAAATCTTCGGATTTACTTTAAGTTGGAAACAACATCTTGGGTCAGTAATTAAATATTCTTCTCTCTCCTAGCAGGGGCTAGTTGCAGGATGGGATTTCTCTCTAGTTGGCTGCTCTAACAAGATCCTCCCTCCATAGGAGCAGGAGGAAGAGGGGAGGAAGGGACAGAAAAGGAGGCAGAAAGTTCTTAATTTGCCTTGCAATAGCATACCTTTATGTTTTGGGGGTTTGGCAGATATCTAACCCTGGATCCTTCTCTTCTGGGTATTTTGGAAGCTTCCTTGCATCTTTTCTGACAGAGGCAGTGATGCTCTATTTTTCCTTGCTCTCAGCCTTGGTTTTTTGGTTATCTGTTCCATACAGATCCAGTCTGTTGAGCCCTCTCACTTCTCTAAGGTCATCTTCTTGCCGAGTGTAAATGGCTTCTGGCCATTTTATTTTTGGGTGTCCCACCTCGGGAATATATCTACACCTTGGAATACATGTATATATTCTTTGGCCTGACAAACTGGGGGTGTTGAGACCAAGCCAAGGTGGCCACTGCTCTCCTTTTCCTACCTATTGGAGCCAACTCTGATTTCTTTCTTATTAGCTTTGGTAGGTGAGAGTAAGCCTCCATTTCATGTTGTGTGCTCAACTACAGTGGTCATATATGATCCTCTCTTACTGGAACCATTAAGGTCCCTTTTATAGATTTGAAATGAGGGGTCAAACACCTTTTCATCCTCATCAGCAGTCTTTGGTAATGGTGGAGTGGACTTTATAGTACCTTAAAGGGTCCCTTTAAATAAATCCTTACAAAACCTCTCATTCTATTTCACTGAATCTAAGAGATCTTCTATATTAGTTATTTATTGCTGTAAAACAAATTATCCCTCAAATTAGCAGTTTAAAACAACAAACATTTATTATCTCACACTATTTCTGAGGGTCAGGAATTCTGGATCAACACAAGGTCATTTTGGCTAGGGACTTTCATGAGGTGGTAGTCAATGTATAGGCCAGACTATACTCACTTGATGTTTCTGAGTTGGGCAAGTCTTCTAGCCCCAACCCATGAAGTTGTTGGCAAGAGGCTTCATTTCCTTCCTGGCTGTTAACAAAAGGATTCAATTCTATCCCATGTGAGCTATCCATAGAATTGTTCTTGACTTCTCCCAAAGCCCAAAGTCAGTGGTGTGAGAGAAAGACCAAGACAAAGCAGCAATATCTTTTGTAACCTCATCTTGAAAATGATGTGCTATGAATTCTGACATATTCTACTGGTTACATAGCCCATACCTGGTGCACTGTGGGAGAGGACTACACAGGCTTCGAATGCCAGAAGGTGGGGGTCATTGGGAGCTATCTTGGAAGCTGGCCACCACACAATCTACTGTAAATGCACCATTTATGTTATATACCACTAAGAAAGAAAAAATGTTGACAATTATGATATGCCATCAAGTGTAAGACATTTTAACTTCAAAAATGTTAAAATGTGAAAGAAAGGAGTCTTAAAATTGTGACATACAAACTACCTCCCTTGTGGGTAAGGGTATTTTAAAATCATACATTGATTCTTGATTATTTCTTTTTTTTTTTTAAAATTTTTTAAATTTATTTATGATAGGCACACAGTGAGAGAGAGAGAGAGGCAGAGACACAGGCAGAGGGAGAAGCAGGCTCCATGCACCGGGAGCCCGATGTGGGATTCGATCCCGGGTCTCCAGGATCGCGCCCTGGGCCAAAGGCAGGCGCCAAACCGCTGCGCCACCCAGGGATCCCGATTCTTGATTATTTCTATTGAAAACTACACCTTGGTCAACAATATTGCTTTAGACTTTTTAATCTATTGTATCTTGGGCACTTCAATTAAAACTGCCAGTTTTCCCATTCTCCTCCCCACCCCCAACCCCACCTATTTGCTTGAACCATTCTCATGCACGAATTTTCTGCTGAATGCTTTTTGGGAATGTTGTTCTAGTTTAAATGCTAGTTAGTTTTCTCTGCTTGTTTCTGTGGTTTAAATCCCTTCATTATTAAATATTAACAGAGTGCCAACATTGAGCTGAACATTGTGCAGATTACAGTAGGACACAGATACTCTTTAAGCAGCTTTGTAATCTCATTTTATAGTGAGGATAAGTTACAGCAAACATGATGAAAATATCTACTCTACTGGATAGTAGAGAAAGTTTTTGATTTAAAATAATTTGATAAGCTAGTTCAAATATTTAAATTACATCTTTGAAGGTCTGATGAGCTATACAACTTCTGTGACTTATTTAGAAGTGTTTACTTAAGTAAATTCAGGTTAATAATTGTGGCTGTTTTAGTATTACCCACCAATATAATTTGATACTTTATAACTATACCAATATCCAGATACATTTACATTGGGTATTTATAACTATTTTTCAAATTTTAGAATGATTTGTAGGGAAGAGTGTATGTGTACTAGAAAGCATGGACTCTGAAGTCAGGCAAAGCTAGGTTGAATGTCGTTTTCACTCATTACTAGTAGTGTTACTGAGCCCAATGTTAGCCTCTTTGAGCTGTAGCTTCTTCTGTAAAATAAGCATGATGTTACTTTCTCTACTAAGAAGTAGTAAAGATTAGGGATCCCTGGGTGGCACAGCGGTTTAGTGCCTGCCTTTGGCCCAGGGCGCGATCCTGGAGACCCGGGATCGAATCCCACGTCGGGCTCCCGGTGCATGGAGCCTGCTTCTCCCTCTGCCTATGTCTCTCTCTCTCTCTCTTTCTCTCTCTGTGACTATCATAAATAAATAAATAAAAATTTTAAAAAAACTGAAAAAAGTAAATATAATATCATATTCTGAATTAGATCCAGGAACAGAAAAAGAACATTGGCATAAAATCTGGTGGAATCTGAACAAAGTCTAGATTTAAGAAAAAAGAAAAAAAAAAAAAAGAAGTAGTAAAGATTAAATAAAACAGTTTATGTAAAGTCCTAGACTATTTATTCCCTGATGTACAGTAGCCCCCAACAAAAGGTAGTTATTATTATTATTTTCAAAGAGGTCGTGCAGAATTAGATGTGTTGTTCTGGCTTTATGTCTTTTGAGGCTATAAGAACACTTAGAGAGTGGGAACTTGGGTGTTGGGGCAAAGTTCACACTCTGCTTGTACTTTTATTCTGAAAAGGACTTAAAAGTCTAACATATAGTAGCAGATTAATTATTTTGAAAATAAATGCTTTGGTAAACATAATAATAAAAATTACATTTATAGACAAGGAAATGTAACTATATTATCTTTAAAAAGGGAAATTCTAGGGATCCCTGGGTGGCACAGCGGTTTGGCGCCTGCCTTTGGCCCAGGGCGTGATCCTGGAGATCCGGGATCGAATCCCACGTCGGGCTCCTGGTGCATGGAGCCTGCTTCTCCCTCTGCCTGTGTCTCTGACTCTCTCACTCTCTTTCTCTCTGTGTGACTATCATAAATAAATAAAAATTAAAAAAATAAAAAAGGGAAATTCTAGCATCGTATTTGTATTTCTCTAAATATTACAAATGGCATACTTGACAGTAATATAGTATACAATAGAAATAATGAAAATATAGGAAATAGTCATAATTAATTTAGTCCTTTAGATTAAACAACGAGAGGCCAAAGTACTGAAAAGGAAAGAAATACAGAGATTTTTTGAAACTGACATTTGAAATGTACCAATCTTTAGTATGGCTTAATTTAGACTGAATCTAGAAAAACAGATCTTACTTTATTTGTGACATATGTTTAAGATACAGCTGTCTGTGAGAGCGGTGGAAGAAATAAGTTCAAGTGTAGAAAGAAACCATAAGTTAAGCAGAGTGCTCAAGTCATTAAAATGGATGGTTTGAAGAAAGATCTTAGAAAAACTGAAATCTCCCACAGACAAAATGGATGTGTTTTTAATAGTCTAATGAAAATACTAAAGTATGAGTTTCTTTTTATTTGGGAAAAAATACTCAAAGTCGTTTCATATGTATTATTTGATTATATAATATATATGTTTAAACTTAAAAAAAATATTTACTTGAGGTGAGTAGGAGGAACAGAGAGAGGAGAAAGAGAATCCTCAAGCTGACTCCCTGCTGAGTGTGGAGCCTGATGTCCCACATGATCTCAGGACCCTGAGATCATGACCTGACCCAAAATCAAGAGCCGGACACTTAACCAACTGAGCCACCCAGGTGTCTCTATATTTAAAATTTAAAAAATAAGCTAAACTAATAATACAGCTTCTGGTGGAGACACATTTTAAGATGTGAAATTGTGTTGGAACTAATAATTATTTTGTTTTAAGACTACCACTGTATTATCTACTGTTAAACCAACACGCAATATTTTGGGAAATTAAACATTAGAAAAAAGAGGGCATTCATTTTTTCTTATTCTTGTTGACCTTTTTCCTGGATTCAGTGCCTCTAAGTGTTGATTCTTCCTTTCCTTGGCTTTCATCATCTAAATGCCTTCTTGCCTGTCACTCCTCCATTTCCTTGCTGATACTTCTTTCCCCTGACCCTGAATATGGGCTCAGCTCTTGACAACCTGCTGTTTCCTCACAGAAGTCTTTCCTTAGGAAGCTTATTGAGATGCTCCTTAAATCTTCTACCTTGGCTGTGACATTTCCACCTGACATTTATTTCCCCATCTGCCAGTAGACCATATTTCTTATGGTCGATTATGTCTGAGTTATCTAAGTCACCTATAGCTTTTCTCTCTTCTTTGTCTCTACATCAAATTGGTCACGATTCCTTTTTTTTTGATTCACCTTCAGATTCACAAGACTCTAAAACCCTGGACTCAGGCTGGTTTCTTAAATAAGAGGGTAGGATGGGCTGAGGGAGGTGGCCAAGCATAACTTATTAGGTGGATTCCTGAGATGAGGCACAGATTGAGGTCAGGCAGCCACTCCAACCAGGCCTCCTGCGTCAAGGCTCTAGACAGAGCATGAGAATCTAAACTAAGGCAAAATGAAGGAAATAGGACCTAAGACTTGAAGAAATGGATCTGAGGTGGAGGATGGGAAATCTGGTGGAATTTCATGAGCTGTCAGGATATCATCATTGGTATTGGTATACAGTGTCTTCAGCCTTATAAAGGGGAAGATCTCACAGAGGCATTTCCTTTATATGAATTTTCCAATAGTCTCTTAATTAGTTTGTTGACCTCTCAAGGTCCACAGGACCTCATTGCTTTGCCTGGCAATGGAAGCCCAGCAAACCTTAACCTACTACTTACTTATATGGGGCCCTCATTCCAGAAAAACCAGGCCACACTACACTGCACTACAGTAAAGCCCCACACCATTCTCACACTATTCCTGAATTATTCCCCTTCACAAAAACTAACATCCATAATTTTTTTTTGTGATGTAAAGTTCCAGTTTTTTCTTTTTTCTTTTAGTATAGACAGAAACACTTTTATTATTATTATTATTATTTATTTAAAAAATATTTTACTTATTTATTCATAGGCAGAGGGAGAAGTAGGCTCCTGCAGGGAGCCCGATGTGGGACTCAATCCTGGAACTCCAGGATCACTCCTAAGCCAAAGGCTGAGGCTCAACTACTGAGGCATCTAGGTACCCCGAAACACTTTTATTATTTAATAAGCATTAAACCAGAATGTAATGTGTCTCACAAGCAATATGCTCAGACATTCAAAACAAAGAAAAAAATCTTGCTTCCCCCTGCCTTATAGCCAAGTAAATACAACCCATTACATGTATATTTTCAAGATAAACAATAACTAATCTTCCAGGGGACTTGACAGTGCCATTTGTCACACATAGTTCTTCCTAACTGCATCTGCTATTTGGGATGATTATCTCTTAGCTTGTTGATTTCATCCAGAGGAAAAACAAACTTCTCATATCTTCATGACAAGAGGGAGTTTTGTAAATTGGGAGAAAAGTACCACTGAGGTTATGCTCCTATCCTCCCACAGGAACTGGGAGACAGAGAAAGTATCTCTTTTGATCTTTATATTTCAAAAAGATGGCTCTCAGGTTCTTGAAAAAGATATTCCTGGTTCATAAGCTGAAAAAAAGAAAAGAAAGAAAAAGGCCAGTGTACAAAAGACCTATCTTGTCTTCAAAGGAATAACTTTTCAAGACATGAGAAAGTACTCATAAGTATTCTAAGGTAAATACTCAGAGAAAACAAAAGTAGAGGGATCTCTTTCCTCATTTTTGACAGGAAGAATTAAGCCCCTTATTGTTAGTTTGTATTTGGCATACGTGGAAAAGCAGTGTGACGGTGTTTTCAGAGCACACAGCAACACAGCCTGGAAACACACACATTTCAGGGTGTGTGATACTATACTTTTCAGCATAGCCTGGGGACATCTCAGATATATCCTAGAGACAAAGAGTGATTGGTATGGAGGTTGTCATTATGTCAGATGTGACAGGTGCGAAGCCTCCAGATTTTCTAGGCTATGTTAAAAACTATATCTTCTGTAACCTACCACCGAACTGCCATAACCATTAGCAAGGACATCCACTACTCCTACTAAAGCTGCCACCACTATTTGTTGAGCATTTTATGTGCCAAGTAGTTTACATATATTAGCTGGTTTAATTTCTTAATCTTTGTTTTTAATCACTTACCAATATTTTATTAATAAAAACTAACTATCCTTTTTGAGCTCATTCTAGTTAAACCAAGGACAGCCTGATCCCAGAAATTTTGCTCTTTCCTTTCATGCCTTAATTCCTTTCTCATCTAAATCCTCTGGTTGATTTGTTGTTTATTGCATATGCATATATGTTCTGTGTTTAACTTCTGGGTGTTTAGCTTCTCAGATAGAGGCCTTCCCTAAAATTCTTTTATCCTCAGTTTAAATATACTGTATGTGCATAACAGATTCTCAGTCATTATTTACTGCTGTTATGTTGATGTTCTGGATTTCAGGAATGGAAAGGCAATTGAAGGTTGCCTATTTAAATTATTTTTTTCCATCTAGATTTTTTTAATAGAAATATTTATATGATAATAATGAGGAAAATTCTTTGGGTTCCACTATCACAGTATGCCTTTTCTTTTCACAATCGCATCTGTAGGTAATATGCATTGTAAACGCTAAGCTATTTTGACTTCACTGGGATGCTGTTGTGTATGTAAGTACTATGAGGGGAATATAACTACCATAATCTTTTTAGTTTTACGTATTTCTGAAATGAGGGTCCAGAAAGAGAGTATTGATATCTGCCAGTGGAAAACAATGAAGCCAATGAGAAAATTAACTTTAGTTTTCAACCTTCACAAAGCACGTTAGCAAACAACAACAAAGGCCGGGGAAAGACTTAAAATTCATTAAAAAAGCTCTTATGCTTTTCTTAATGTGTTTTGCTTCCTGATGTAATTCCTATTTGCTAGGATTTTCCAATTTTCATTATCTTAACAGGCTGCTCTCATTTTGATAACATCCCCAGTTGAGTTTCAGATACCCTCTTGTGTATCATATGCTTTTAAAACTTTTCATCATTTTGTTTATATAATTGTCTGTTTTGAAATTTACTTGAGTGAGAGTTAAAAATATCCTACCTTAAAGTACACTAAAGATAATTATGTCTTTGTTGGCTTACTGAGAATGCTAATGATATTAATATATGTAATGTTTAAAATTGTGTAATTTTCACTTCTTAAAAGAGAAATAAGTTATTCTGATTCTATACTATTCTCATACCAGATATGTAGTCATTTTTTTCTTATTTCAATATTTAGGTCCTTGGTAAGTGTCAATGCTATGAAGAGATATCACTGCCCCAAAGCAAATAAAAAAACTAGCTAATAATATATGTAATGTGCTTGGCATACAGTGGAACTCAACAACTAGTGGCAGTGATAGTTGTAGCTATTGTGGGTGTCCTTGCTGATGGTTATGTCGATTAAGTGGTAGGCAAAATAGAATACATCATCAGGAAAAGATTGAAGTATTTTAGAACAGTCTCTTTCTGACCTATGCCTTCAAATTTAACATTTGAGGATCATTCCCACGTGTTAGACATTGCCCTCTATTTTTATCTTTAAAAATGCATGTATTTTTAGAAATGTAATACATTCAGTATAGTACCTAACACTTAATTCAGTTAAAATTCACTAAACATCTGTATATTTTCTGGTAGAAGCAATGTACCTGTGAAAAAGACAGGTAAGGCTCTTGCTCTTGAGGACTGGAATGTCAGAACCAGATAACCAATAAATACACAAAATAATTAACTGATGAGATGAAGCCATAAGGATTGTAAACACTGTGCTAGGATAGATAATTCAGTGAAGCCGATGAGTGGGGAGGACTAGTTTAGGTATGAAAGTTCCTCTCTGAGGAATTGGGAAATCATCAGAAAGGCCTCAAAGTTGGTCACAGAGGAGAGAGTAAGCCTAGGGTACAGTGATTATGGTGCTGAAACGTATATGATAGGGTGGGAGAGGAGGGCAATCTGACCCTATAGGGCTTTGTATGTCATAGTGTGAAATTTGGGCTTTATTTTAAGAGCAATGGGAAGTCCCTGAAAGGATTTTGTCAGAGGTCTAAACAGTATCTTTTTTTCTTTTTTTCTTTCTTTCTTTCTTTTTTTCTTTCTTTCTTTCTTTCTTTCTTTCTTTCTTTCTTTCTTTCTTTCTTTCTTTTTTTAAGATTTCATTTATTTATTTGAGAGAGAGAGAGAGAGAGAGAGAGAGAATGCAGGGGGAGGGGCAGAGGGAGAAGTAGGCTTCTCACCCAGCAGGGAGCCTGATTTGGGGCTTGATCCTAGGACCCTAAGATCATGACCTGAGCTAAGGCAGATGATTAACTGACTGAGCCACCCAGGCATCCAATATCATTGGTTTTTAAAAGCTTCTCTAACTGTGGTGCTGACAATATTTATAGCTAGTTAGTGGCGCGCTGAGATCTACTGGCAGTCCCTTCTTTCCTAAGCTGTACTCCATTTCCTTTCATTGGTGTTTTTTATCTCCTTCGCCTGAAGCAGGCTCCTTCTACGTGCTTTTTAAGATATAAGCTCAAGCGCAACCTCCTCTGTGAATAGAATGACCATATAATTATCATCCTCATGAGATATTTTGAAGGACATTATTAAAAATAATCCTAGGAAAATATGTGTAAAATAGACTATCCCAACCAAACAGGGGTGTATGGCTATCCATACATCCCCTAGTTTCTTTCACTTATGTCTTTATAATATTCTGTACTATTATTCCGACTCTTGGATGTAGTATACTTAATGGTTAAGGCGATGGGCCCTGAAGTCAGGCCACCAGAATTCAAATCTCAGCTCTGTCTCCTCATTTTGAGCTGTATGATTTTGGTCAAGTAGCACAAACTCTCGGCTTTACTATCCTTATTTGTGAAATGTGAGTAATGATGGTATTTCCTTAATGATTATTTTTTGTGGGTGAAAAAATTAATAATACATGCAAAATACTTAGCACAGAACCTGGCACACACTTAGCATTCATTAAATATTAACCATTATTATTCTTTTCAAATAAGATTACAATTATGTTTATAGGTTTTTCTCTTCTGGAGACTATGAACTCCTTAGGGCAGGGACCATGTATTATTTATTCACCTTCATAGTCTTAGTTTATAGTGAGTGCCTAGTATATAATGAATTTTAAAAAAATGACTAAAAATGCAGAGAAGATGAAAGTCAACTTAGAGATCTAAAAAATTCTTTTCACTTCACTTTTTATAATATGAGAGAAGAAAGTTGAAATGTGTTTCTTGAGTCACAGACAGAAAGAATCAGAATCTAGTTCTCTCCATTGCCTGCCTACTAGGCAAAGGTGTCTAATTTAATAATAGAATAAATGGAAGATATCTATATACTATCAGATAAGTATTGAAGTAATTAGAAGGATCTGTTTCTCAAAATCTGGAGCAAGTGCAGATGTTTATTCAGTTACTACTTAGGAGCACTGATTAATTAATTAATTAATTAATTAATAATATTTTTTTTATTTGAGAGAGAAAGAGCAAGAGTGAGGGAGGAGTGGAGGGAGAGGGAGAAACAGACTCACTCCTGAATGGGGACCCCGATGTGGGGCTTAGCCCCATGATCCTGGGGTCATACCTGAGCTGAAGGCAGACAAACAATTGAGCTATCCCTCACTGATATTTTTAGATAAAATTAAATAGCAACTTGTTTTGGCTTAGTTCCATTTTGCTTATAAGCCTACAATTGCAATCAGATACAGAGAAAAGTTAAAATAAAACTTAATATCTCAAGAGTTGTTCAAAACATCATGATGATTTAGGTAAGTCAAGATAAATAAACCAGAAAAAGCTTGTCTTCTTATACATTTCCCTTTAATCTGAGCAATTTAAAATATGTTAAAGAGAATTAGTAATTTATTGCTCTTAAATATAAGAAAAAATGTGAATAAAGACACAGTACCCACTAATCCAGAGCAATATGAATCAGGCACTTGGTAATATCAGTCAGTATAGCAAGAAGCAAAAAGGGACAATAGAACTTGGTGAAATGACCTGGAAGATGGGAACTTTTTTGTTTTTTATTCTAAGATGGGAACTTCTGTTGCACATTTGAATTATTCACATGTATATGCACACATGCTTGCATGTACACACTAGATTACTTCATCCAAAACCAGATTTTGTATACTTAAAAACTGGATTTTTTTTAGACAGTTACATTAGTTTAATTTTCCATTGTTCCCTTAAGGCACTATCATTCTCTGGATTTGTGGTTAATACAAAAGCACTTATGATTAATACGAAAGAGTTTTAATAAAGGAGAACTAGTTCCTCAGTAATCTCAAATAAATATTTAGTTTTACATCGAATTCATTTCTGAGTAGCCTCTTGTTTGATATTGTATTCTACTATTCAGAAAAATGGATTGAGAGCTGTCCTTCCAAGTGAAACAGATGACAGCCCAGGGCAGGCGTTTGTTGTTCAAATCTACATGACCCATTGCCTCTCAAGTGAATTGCAGCCTTTTATCAAATATTTATGATATATTTACTGTAGTCACACACTTTATGACCCATATTTCTTGGTAGCCTCTACAGTTTTTAGGAAAAGGACCCAGGACTTATTCTTTGCTTATTCCAGTGGTTGGTGCAGAACTTGGCACATATTTACTGACATTCAGAATACTGGTGATTGAATGAATCAGTGAGTACAATTCTATTGATAACCACAATGATGACTAAGATACAGTTAGAAGTTCGTTTTTGGATCCTTATATCTTTTGTTTTCAAGACCGTCTATAACTGTTCAGTGATAATTTATTATCATGGATATTAGCTGATGCCACTAAATAAGCCAGAGCTCGGGCGGGACAGATCTTTTTTTCTTCCTTCCTTCCTTCCTTCCTTCCTTCCTTCCTTCCTTCCTTCCTTCCTTCCTTCCTTCCAAAATATTTTATTTATTTATTCATGGGAGACACAGAGAGAGAGGCAGAGAATTAGGCAGAGGGAGAAGTAGGCACCCCACGGGGAACCTGATGTGGGACTCGATTTCAGGACCATGGGATCACAACCTGAGCCAAAGGCAGACACTCAACTACTGAGCTCCCCAGTGCCCTGGCACAGGTGTTTCAAAGCTTTAGGCATTTTTCTGTAATCTCAATGAATATTTTCTTGTGAAATATTATCTCATTTTCATTAAGAAGCCACTCATCAAAATTGATGAATTTGAAATTCAAGTGAAGTATATACAAAAAACAAATACCAAGCGATTATTAAAGCAACTCAGTTTTGTCACTGTTGAATATATTAAATTTTACAGAAATGAATCAACTTAAAATGTGATCTCCTCCAACACTGTTGGTATAGTCCATTCAATTTGATTCCTACCATGTAATTATGTAAGATCATATTGTATGATAAATCGTTATATATATAATTTTTATCTTCATAAGTGTGTGTGTTGTAGAAATCCATTGTTAAAATAAGTATGCACAGTAATATCTTGATATGGTATTTAATTTGCAGAATTGATGTTTCAATTATTTTAACACCCTCAAAGGAAAGAAGGAAAGCAAAACCAGTAAAATTGATTAAAACACGGAGACATGGTAAGGAAATACTTTTTCATTCAGAAAATGACACATTTTTGTCGTCAGGGCTATTTTTCAAAGGCAGCAAAAGATATATTTTCAAATTTTTGAAAGAAAACATCTTAGGTGGGTCCTTGCAAATATTCCGCCATACATGGTTTTGTGATAAATAGTGTTAAATTGAGAAACCTACTTATCCCTTGAGAGACTGGTCATTGAATGAGAGAGGTCCTAGACTTTAGAAAAGGTTGTTAAAAACAAATGGAGGAGCATTTTGTATTAAAATCTGCGGTTGCTAATTTAAGCCTATAATTGATTAGGTCTTCTTGATGAGTTTTAAGTTACTGCTTTGGTACATTCGACAACAAATGATTTTGCCAAAAATCTAATAATCTATTTTAATTATAATTTCTCTCTAACTGATATCTGAAAATAGAACACTTCCTATGATGTTGGATAAAACTACACAATTTTTTTTATGATGTCAGGTTTGAAGAGAAAACACATTTTAGATGGTAATTTAGAAATGGCAAACACCACACATTGTGAAAATAACTCCCACTTAAAAAAAAATCACTTATTTTCTCTTATACATTCTGAATTTGCTGTTAAATCAAGTTATTCAACAGTTTTTATTGATTACTGTGTGCCTTTAATGGTCATACTATTAATCATAATCTCCAACATTTTAAGTGTATACTGTGTATAGATCACTGTACTAAAGGGAATTAGTAGTTTGAAATGATTAATAGTGTGTTTATTTGCAGTAGAGCCCAGCTCTGCTGTGTTCTGATTGGGGTTTGATGCTTCACTGAGGTAAGGTTTAGAGAAAAAGGTTTGTTCAAGGTCATCTGAAACAAGGGAATAGCTTTGTAATGAAGAAAAGTGTCTATATTTTAGGCCAAATTTTGGGGAAGATATCTTATATATTTTCTCTGTAATTCTTCTCTTCACCTCTTGAGTAGTAGGTACTCTTGAGTACCTATTATATAACATACATATATGTGCAAAGTACTGTATGGGTAAAAGAGTAATAAAACATAGCATCCATATACAAAATATATTTATTACCTATCTTCTGTTGTGACAATTCATACCCTACAGTATGAAGGATAATTTCATTTCCCTAGGAGAGTAAGATCTTTTAGGCTAAGATCCCAAACAAGCCAACTCCTGAAAGGAGAGAAGAGGATTTGAGATAGGTCATATGGAGGTCACTTGGATGGGTCAGTAGGTATGGTCTTAAGCATGTTAGAAATCCAGTATGATCTCTCAAGAGATAAGTAGGTTTCTCAAGAATGACCTCCAGATTAATTTGAACAATCTCAGAAATCATCTATAGTGGATATTAAAGATAGTACCTCAAACCATCCTTGTTCAACTCCATCAAAATTCAGTTTCTGTGGTTAAGTGACTCATGCTGAAATAGCTATACCTTGGGCTGTAGCTTTAAATATGTTATTCAAGCATTATTTTGAATTACAGGCAGGGAAATTGAAGAAGAGGCACACTTGGGAAATGGCCTATGTTTGTGGCAGTTTAAGAATCTAGGTTCTTAAAACTGAGTCAACACATACAAACCACCACAGAGAATCAAAACAACTCTTGGGGGGATAATTAAATTCAAATAAATAAAAACTTCATGTAATTCTTCAGTTGTTCAAATAATCAATATTGAAGGGTTTTATTATTTTTTTCAGGAGAATATGAATTCTATACAAGCTCTAGGATTAAAAAACTCTGCTTTTATTTTATTATTTTTTTTAAGATTTTTTCATATAATTTTTAAAGTAACCTCTACACCCAAAGTGGGGTTCAAATTCACAACCCTGATATCAAGAGTCATACACTCCACTGGCTGAGCCAGCCAAACACCCTAAAAAATGCTATTTTTAAAATAATGTTAAAAATTATGCAAATAGCATGTATTTATTGTACACAATTAACAGATATGTACAAAAGAGAAGAAAACATTTAAAAAGAAGCTTTGATAATTCTATGAATGCTAGGAAACAATAATTAATATTTTGATGTATCTATACACTATTTCTAGGTGCGCATATAGACATGGTAGTTAACACAGTATTTTCCTAAGTTAGAGAGATGAAGAGGAGGGGAGTGGGTGAGCAGTGGAGATAGGGACAGTTTATCCCATATATAATTCACTTATGTGAGCAATACCACAAGGAGGTGGAGAGAAAGGCTCTATTCTTTTTTTAAAAGGTTTTATTTATTTATTTGAGAGAGAGCAAGAGAAAGAGCACAAGCAGGGGAAGGGGCAGAAAGAGAGAGGGAGCAGGAAGCCAGATATAAGGCTCAATCTTGATCTCAGGATCCTGGGATTATAAGGACCTGAGCCAAAGGCAGGTGTCCCAATAGAGAGGCTCTTAATACAGTTGAGGGGGTGGGGGAAATGATTTCATTTCTGGTCCCAACCTTGCATCTTTCCCTTGGGTCCAGGGCTGGAAATTTCTAGCTGTTAGGAATTCATTCCTTGAGAAGAATGTGGCTGATGGTGGATTAATGTAGGGGACTCCCTCTGGACCACAGCTTAGCTGCTACCAGACATATATGTTCTAGGTGTTGGGAAACAAAGAGTTTAATTTGAATCTCTGTCATCTGAACAAGAAAGGTGTATATGGAGGTAGCTTCATGGTGTGGACTAGGTCTTAATTCCCTTAAAAAATGCCCCAACTCAGGCCTGTTAAAAAAAACAGGGGCTTAATCTTTTCTGGCTAATTTTCTTAAGGAATTTTGGGACAGATGATGAGGGATGTAGGAAGTATTCCTACCACCCTTTTCCATATAGTCTTTGTTTATGAATTAATAACAATAACAGGAACAAACTTTCATGAGCATTTATGAAATGCTTGTTCCAGGATCTATCCTCGTCAACTCATTTGGTTCTTAAATCACTCCATGAGGTTGGTTGTGTTTGTTTTCTAGGGCTGCCTTAATAAAATATCGCAGATTAAGTGACTTAAACAACAGAAATTTATTCTGGAGACTGCAACCAAGATCAAGGTGTTGGCAGGGTTGTTTTCTCCGGAGATCTCTCTCCTTGGTATGGAGATGACTACTTTCTCGCTATGTGTTCATATGATCTTTTTATTGGGTACACATCTTGGGGATCCATTCTTCTTGTGAGGATGCAGAACCTACTGGATTAGAGTCCCACACTTATGACCACGTTTAACCTTATTATTTAAAAAAAATTTTTTAATTTGTTTATTTGAGAGAGAGAGATAGAGTATGAGCATGAACAGGGGGAGGATGCAGAGGGAGAAGGAGAAGCAGGCTCCCCGCTGAGCAGGGAGCCTGACACAGGGTCTGATTCTAAGACTCTGGGATCAAGATCCAAGCCAAAGGCAGACATTTAACTGACTGAGTCACCCAGACACCCCAACACATTAGACCTTATTACTACTTTAAAGGCCTTTCAAATATAGTCACTTTGGAGATTAGTCCTTCAACATATGAATTTTTTGGGGGGAGTGTCACAATTCAGTCCATAATAATGGTGTTTTTAATATCTCCATTTTATAGAAGAGATGATTTGACAGATTTTAATTTACCAGGATCACCTAGGTAATAAACTCCAAATACAGCTTTGTGTGATCTGGAGTGCATATTCTTGACCACTATGCCATACTGCCATGAGATGCAATTTGGGTACATTTTTCTCTGTTTAGCTCCATTCTCCACTATAACTACTATACTTTCTCTAGGATTCTGGCATTAGACAGTCTTTCAGTTTTAGTTTTTGAGGCTGTTGTGAATTTTTATTGCTCTCTTCCTGTGTGTTTTTGTGAGAACACAAAATAAATTATGTTAGTGACTACTAAATGGTTTTGAGCCACTTAGATTAGCTAACTTCTGTTCTCAGCCATATTTCTATATGGATAGAAATAACAGACTATGGAATTATGTAAAATCTATAGCTCTTCTTATCAGATTATAGTAGGTATATTCTACCCCAAATAAAAGGTCTGCTTACTACCTGTAAGTTCTTTATTTAAAAAAAAAAAAGGTGTCAGAGATTTCACAGCATCTATCTTTTCCTTGTAGCTATCAAAAGTGGTATTGTGTAATAATGCTGCTTTATAATTTATCATAGCAGAACTCAGTTTGACCTCAACAGAATTAAAATGCTGAAGTCATGAGGTAAAAATGGCACTGAAAGTTAAGCTGATTCTTTTATGCCTACTTTAATTTTCTCCTGTTACTGACAGTCATAGGCCACAGGATTGCCTCATTTATTCTATGTTAAGTATACCAGGCATTTGTCAGGTATACTATGCCTTAATGCCTTGGGTAAGGCATACAAATGTCTTAATGTAAGATCTTAATGTTAAAACTCTTTGCCTCAAGAACAACTTAATACAAACTGAAGCTTTTAGCCAGAGTTCCGGTGTCTTCCTTCATCTAGCATCTTCAATTCTCATTGGCATTTGATTTTCAACTGGAGTCTTGCTGCTTTGGAGAACACCTAAGGGAAGAGTAACAATTATGTAGGCAGAGGGAGACTCATGACATAGTGATAAGGTCATGGTTGTCTTTCACCTTGTATCCTCTCTATCTAGCAATGCCTAATACATACATAGTCCTTACTAAATGTTTATTGAGAGATTGGATGCTGCTAATAAAAGCAACTAGCCAAACTACTCAAGAAATCCACAGTAAGAGTCATACCATCCAAAAGTCTCTTTACAAGGAGGTGAGGACTTTTCTACACATTTTTAAAAAGATTTTGTTTATTTATTCATGAGAGTCACACAGAGAGAGGCAGAGCCACAAGCAGAGGGAGAGGCAGGTTCCCTGCAGGGAGCCCAGTGAGGGACTCAATCCCAGGATCCTGAGCTGAAGGTGGAAGTTCAACCACTGAGTCACCCAGGTGCCCCTCTACACATTTTTTTTCTAGGGAAGTTGCCACCTCTTTTCTCCCCACTAACTCCCTGCCCACGTCTACTCCAAATCAATATAATTTTTTTGAGATTTTATTTATTTATTTGAGAGACACTGAGAGAAAGAAAGAGAGAGAGCAAGCAGTGGGGAGAGGGAGAAGCAGGTGATCCGAGGACCCTGGGATCATGACCTGAGCTGAAGGCAGGTGCTTGACTGACTGAGCCACCCAGGACCCCAAGTCAACTGTAACTAAATAATGAAGGCTACTTAAACAAAACACAGAAAATAACATACTTGTCTTCTAGGTCATTATAATTTTGTTGATGGGCACAAAATGTACACACATGAAGTATTAGGGTTTTTTTTTTTAAAGATTTACCTATTTATAGCTTACTTAAAAAAATAATAGATAAATAAATAAATAATGCTGGAAAGGAAAAACAAAGAGCAAAACAACAAAGTAAAAATTTCATAGTAAGAGAAGTTTGCTTATTATTTCCAGCCAAATCAGGAAAAAAAAAAAAAGATGCTTAACTGCCTCGTTCAAATTTCCACAGTATTTCTTTTTGCTACTCAAGGCTTTCCTGGACTCTTGGCAATGAGGAAAGAGAAAGAAAAACTCTGTTTTGACTCTCTAACCAGCATGTAACCTGGCAACTGGCTTCTAAATTCCTGTAAGTTTTTTCAGCATGGGATATCTGCTAGATCCTTGCTTTTACACCAAATGAATTCCCTTATCAACCAGCCTTAACTGATAAATGACAGAATAAATAGTTGGACTGGATCTTTAAGAATGATTTACTATGGAGAACTGTTGTTTTATGACCCCAAATTAACAAATATGGACTGACGACTACAATGTCCTTACAGGCACAACAGCAGCTACCTTCTACTGAATGTTGCAGATCACGTGCTACAAAGTGCTTTATACAAAGCCACACAAAAAAATGAACATTGAATACATGCCAGAATCATGCCAAACTTCTGTATAGAATTTTCCTGTTTTATCCACATAAACCATTCTCAAAAGTAAGTAATAACACTATTCTTATTTTCTTATTCAAGGTTATAGAGTTAGGAAGTATATATATGGGGATTTGAACCCAGGTAGCCTATTTCCAGAGCCCTTAATCATTGTACTACTCTTATTGTATGGCTTTGAAGCCATGGCTTTATTTTATTTATTTATTTTTTTAATTTTATTTATTTATTTATGATAGTCACAGAGAGAGAGAGAGAGAGAGAGAGAGAGAGGCAGAGAGGCAGAGGCACAGGCAGAGGGAGAAGCAGGCTCCAAGCACCGGGAGCCCGATGTGGGACTCGATCCTGGGTCTCCAGGATCGTGCCCTGGGCCAAAGGCAGGCGCTAAACCGCTGCACCACCCAGGGATCCCCGAAGCCATGGCTTTAAATATCTGATGCATGTGTTGTACCTGCAAGATTCCTTCCAGTGCTGTGTATAGATTTGTCCTTCTCTGCTTGCAGATGATCTTCCTCTGAAATATTTTTGCTGCTTTTCTTTTTAAATGGGGCTTAAAATAACAGGATCAAACTGCTAGGACTCAACTTTAAAATTGAATTTAAAGAGATCACAATAAGAGTTTTAAACAAGTGATAAGACACTTTTTGCATAGTATATAAGAATAAGAAAACATCACACCTAATGGATGATGTAGAAGTGACAGGAAACAGTAGGCATTGGTGAGTGCATTAGTTCCTGCTACTCTTCCTCTGATTCAATATTTATCACTTGACACTATGTTTAACTGCTGCTTTGGCCTTAGTTGTATCATCTGTGCCATAGGATCTAGCTATAGGTGTCAGTCATGAGGATGTGCCTTCCAGCTCTCAAACCACGGGGTATAACTGACCAAGTGCTCTGGACACTCACTTTGAAGTCCACTGTTGCATCTGAGCCCAGGTCCTGTTTGTATGAGTGCCCCTGGTCCATGACCAGCTGGCAGGGATACTAAAGCAGGACAGCTCCTGGGAGACCTGGGCCAACTTTGGATTCCAGGTCTCCCCAGTGGCCTTCCTGAACATTCTAGACTGCACTGCAATCTACTATGCTTTCACTCAACTTTCCCTTTTTTTTTTCCAACTCAAAAATTGCTGTTAATAAAATCCTTGAACTTTTTATCCCATTTTAGCAACTACTTCTCAGAAAATCAGGATTAACATAATATAGTACAGAGGATTTTCCCTCTCACAATCCCAAACTTTTTGCTCACAGGTTTGGTGACTTATACTTAAAATATTCTGGCTGATGAGTTTGTTAATATTTTCTGTATTGATTGGACATATTTTAAAACAGTATTATAGGATGATCAAATGAGTTCTGCTGCCCTGTGAATTTTGCCTGAATCAAAATTGTGAATTTGAGAGACAATGATGGTAACTCATATGATGCTGGGTTTGTAGGTACAGGTGGCTTTAGACATGGTTGGATCAAAGGACCCAAATTTTGTGATCAGAATACCGTCTTTATCTCTCAATTCTGCTTTCCTTTGCATTCATTTATTTTTCTTCTAAAGTATACTTTCCCCAAAGTGAAAACATGTCCTTTTATCAGCTCTAGACTTAGATAATCTCATTCTGAATAATTTCACTGAAATGAGAATACCAATTTCCCTATGCTCCAGCAAATCTCAGGTATGACTTTCCTTGTTCCAGTTTGGGTCATGTGCTCATATGGAACTAATGACTATGGCCAGGGGCATGGGGTGCTTCTTAGCCAACTCTAGGTTGTGTATTTACCTCTGGAGCTGCTCAGTGAGGGAGGAGGAGGGATAGTATTTCAAAAGAAAGTTTTAAGACCTCCAAAACAATAGCAGATATCCAATAGTGAGGTTATGAACCCAATACAAGTTTCAGTACTGCTCATTTTGGGTGGATAATAAGCTCTAATATTTTAAAAATAATGTGTAAATACTACTATAAATAATCTATTTTGAGTTTTACAACATTCTGAGTATTACATTTATTTTATGAATGGGAAAATGAAACTTTAGATTTAAGGGATTTGTTCAGGGCTCTAGGGGTCAGTAATAAAATATATAAATTTATTTATTTATGCTCCACCTTGAAGATATATAATAAAATAGAAAAACTGAAGTGAGTAAAATTTAAAAAGCAAGACAAAGAGAAACATAAGTTAGACTAGAAGGGACAGAGTAGAACATGGAGAATATTGCATTTTAGGTAATGAATTTGGGTCACACATTTAGGTGTAATCTTCTAGGTAGATAAAGTAAAATGAGGAACATAACAAGAAAAAAACATATCAGCTCATAATGGGAGTAAAGTTTTTTTTCTGGCTATAAGATCTAAAAAATATTTATTATATGCACTTTATATAGGATGCCCTAGTGAGTAACAATCTCAACATCTCTCTAGCTATGGCAGTTTTTTTAGCTATCACAATTTTAATGCTATTTCTTATATTGTCTTTCACTGGAAGCCAAGACTCTGAAGCTAATGTGTCAATCAGTAAAAGTTAGTCCTAGTGGAGGACAGGATAATGTATATCTATATACCTATATACCACATTATGTAGTCACATACATAAAAGATACAAAACATATCACAAATTATATTTCTGCTGTAATATATATGGGAAGCTAATGATAAATTCTTTGTTCATGACAGAATTTGGTATTCATTTTTTGACTCAAAATTTAATGCCTTTCTTATGATACCTTGCTTTAAATATATCTTTAATACTGTTAAAGGAATAGAGGCAAATCAGAAGTAAAATTAATAAAATATGTAGTCAGATATAATAAGTCCATTAATTTCTAATTCTGTAATTACAATTTACTGAGAAAATTGGCCTAGTGACCCACATTTGATTTTGCAGTCAATATTTACTGTCCCTGCATATGTAAGCACATAATGAAATCTTACATTTATTGGATCTGATGTAACTCTTTAACAAAATGAAAGAATAATGGTTAATTATAGCTTAGTGTAGGATTATTTTATAAAGTAGGTCTTATAGTTAAGCCTCTGAACTTTTGCCACTAAAATGTCATTGACTTAGAAGTGGTTTCAGAAGAAACTACAAGGGAGCAAATCCCACCATTAAACTCTTCTTTCAGAGAGCAGTATCTGTCACACATTGATAACATCTTATACAATTAGAAAGCTTATTGTAGTGTTTTATTTTCATGAAAAATGTAAATTGACTAAAGTTCATTTATTATAGAAAATGAATTAACTGTTAAAAATACCCTAGTTTGAGTATACTAATATGGGCTTTGGTATTTTCTGTTGTGCTTTCATGTCTTTGTGGTAACTTACCATATTCCTAGTAGGGTGAACCTCTCCACTATTTAGAAAGGCAGGAAGAAAGGAAGAAAGACGAGAGAGAAGGGAAGGAAGGAAGGAAGGAAGGAAGGAAGGAAGGAAGGAAGGAAGGAGAAAATAATTACTATTCTTTGCTTATTTTGCCTATACATACTATAGTAATGTTCTCAGGTCTTGAAAGATATCTGTTCCCTCTTAATATGACAATTGTCTTGAGAAACTGTACTAAACATGGGTGTGGGAAAGAATGCATTAGTAGAAGGGCAAATATAAGTAACACTCAATAAAAAAAAATCAGTAAATAATGTCAGAGAAGAGGTGAGCTTTTGTCAGGAACTTATCTAACCCCAAGGTTAAAATTAAATCATTAAAATTTCCAATATAGTGGCAAAATAATGATAGCTTAGCAGTAACTTTTTACATGATGTGATTGTAAGATATGGGAAATATATTTATTTATTTATTTATTTATTTATTTATTTATTTATTTAGGGAAATATATGTCTGTATGAGAATATATTATTCATATATTTTTTTATTAGCAATACATGCTCCAAAGAATTCCTTAGTTGCATCATGTTATTAAGGTTGTAGTTCTCCATGCTCATTTGCATCTCATCTAAATGCATTTTTTTTGGGTAGGAACTGTATAATTATATATATTATAAAAAATTTAAAGTCATTTTCATTCTTTTCTGATACTTATAAGCAGAATTAACTGTTTGTTTTTCTGTGTTTTCATGTTCACACCATGAGGGCAGCATTTGTCATATACTGCAGCTGAGGAGTCACCTCAAACTGTTAAGGATATTATGGTCAGGGGCTGTCTTGCTCACCTTCCACTCCTAGTGCCTAGTAGAGCACCTAATGCATGTTAGCTCAGCGATGGGTTTGTCCAAGAATCAAACGATAAAGTCATAATGGGTGCAGGTTACAACTGTGATTCTTGGGCAGCCTGGGTGGCTCAGCGGTTTAGCGCCGCCTTCAGCCCAGGGCCCGATCCTGGAGACCTCGGATCGAGTCCCACATCGGGCCCCCTGCATGGAGCCTGCCTCTCCTTCTGCCTGTGTCTCTGCCTCTCTCTCTCTCTCTCTTTCTGTCTGTCTCTCATGAATAAATAAATAAAATCTTAAAACAAAACAAAAAAACCCACCACAACTGTGATTCTTGCCCTCAAACTACTCATAATACAAATGTAGAGATTGTATGTTACTTATTAATAACAAAGGATGTTAATACTGGAAGAAAAACTATGTGCTGAGTAAGAATCTTTTGACTTCCATATGAATTCAGCCTTAAGAGAGGCAGGATTCTGCAGTGACTGGGTGCATAGATTGTACAGACATGTTTGAGTTCAGTCTCAGCTCTGCTGTTTACTAGCAGCCTGACTGCCAGCAAGTGATTTAAATTTCTGAGCTTGTCTTCTCATCTTAAAGATGTTGATAATAATACTATCTACAAAATAGAGTTGTTATGAATTTAAATTAGTTAGTCCTCTTAGAGTGGTGAAAGCAGAATCTGGCATATAATAAACAGTCATAATTAGCCATAAGATCTTTGAACCTTTTTATAAAAAAAATTCTTAGAAGTTTATGCAATTCCCATTTCCCAGATTAAATTTCAGTGCTTCTTCATTATCTAAAGAACAAAGTGGTTAGTTTGCCTGTCTGGTTAGTGTGTCTGTCTATATCTATCTATCTATCTATCTATCTATCTATCTATCTATCTATCATCTATCATCTATCTATCTATCAATCATCATCATCATCTATCATCTATCTCAGAACTGCATTAAAGACTAGTATTAGGAGTGATGATAATTTGGAATATAGAAGAAAAATAGAAAGTAGGTAGTTCTCTATGCCTACTTCTTGAAAAGCACCATGTTCTCTACCTGGGAAAACTGGGAAAACTGGAAATTGTACTTATTTTGACATAGGAGATTCAGTGTTTTCTTAACTATTTGTGAAATCCATTTGGAAAACTGAAGCCACAGACTATTTCCATCCTTTCCCCCACTTATCACTAGCTATCAGAATAAATTTTTTAAATGGATTGTCACTGAATGCAAGTATTAAGGGTCAAATATCTGGTAATTAATAACACACCTCTCTAAAAGAAGAGGATATTGCACAGGGAGGACAACCGGAGGTGCAGCCAATCCACAGGAAAAGAAAGTATCTTGCACCTCGGAGCCCAAGGGAGTGAGGAAAACAAGCACTTTCTGGAAATTCCCAACGTCTTGAAATTGGGGAAAAGTTGCCAAATACCATATATCTCTTCTTCCAGAATATTTGGAAATCGTTAAAAGAGAAGAGTTAATTATCTGTCTTGAGTAATGAAGCCTTGAAAACACAACTGAAGTAGTTGGCTTTCTATACCTTGGCAATTCTACATAAAATACGCAGTTGCAATGTGGCCACATTTTCTTCATCAGAATCTTTTTTTTACAATTGCCAATGAGGCTCTATGCAGTAGAGATTATCTGTTTATCTATCTATCTATCTATCTATCTATCTATCTATCATCTATCTATCTATCATCTATCTGTCATCTATCTCAACACTTAAAGGAGAAATTTATAAAGATGACAACAAAAGATTTCATTTAGAATGACTAAATCATCTTTACAGAGTGAAACCACACATAGTTAAGTTGGTTAGGCCAACTACAATGGGATTATTGATTTATAGTTCCTTCTTACTGAGGAATTAATAGAAATTTTTTTATGTATTTAATAAATATCTCTTTTCTGATGTATCCTAGAGCATCTTTTTCCTTTCTATTGTATGCTCATTTCATCTTTTTCTTCTTTCCCACATAATTTTGTTCTAGGCTAGCACCGAACTAGGTTGTTCTAGGCTAGCACTGAACTAGGTTGTTCTAGGTGAGCCACAGAGGTGAACCACATATGGAATTTTAAGTTTTTCTAAAGCCATATTAACTATTTTTTTCATGGAGTGAAATTAATTACCATTATCTGGTGATTTATATTGAACCATTTTCTTCACAATGATTTAGTTGCGTCTTGAATTCTTTTGTTCCTCCTCTTGGCATTTTTGCTATTGATACTTCTTAATTATTGGTCACTACGGGAAAGTATGGTTTTAGAAAACCTTGGTACATGTTAGCTAATAGCATATAATGTGACAGTAATCAACATGGCTTAGCTAAAAACTATAATTGATAAGGAGAAAGCATCTACTTTACAAGATTAAATTTGGCTAATTAATTTTGGTTAATTGTCCAAATATAAAACAGTTGAACTTTTAAATACAGTAGTTATTAACCAATAAGTATGGATTCAGACTTTATTGTATTGAGTGCTTCATTTTAGGTATGATTATAAAACGAAAGCAACAACTCTTGTTTTTGTATTCAAGTCTGAGCTCATAGTACCCTTTGGCTCCGAAATAGCTTGTATAGAATAATATTGCAATAATGTCGTGGATTTTTGCTTACTTATTACTGTGAATGGGTATACTTTAAACCGTTTTCCAAAAAGTGGTGGAAAATTTACATGCCCTCTGATTTTGGAGAGCAGCATTCTCCCACAGATTACATAACAATGGACACAGATGTTTGGAGATATTGATCCCCTCAGTCACTAGAGCAGATGGGTTGTGCCTGGGGGTGGCCCAGAGCCTTTGGCTGTCACCTCAGCTAGGAGCAACCTCATCCATTACCCCAGAGTATCTTGTAAATATCATTTTCTCTGTGAGCCAAGATTTTGTAAATGCTCTGTCATACTCTGTCACAGTAGATTCAAATCTCATTTCATTTTTTGAAATAAATGAGATCCTGCTCAAGTAGGAAATGTGCTAGCATGTCAAACAAATATTATTTCCCCTCAATATCCCTTTCCATAGATAATTATGTCTCCTGAGTTTTCAGGTTTCTAAGTGAAGTTTGATTTATCATTCTTTTCTCCTTAAACCTACTAAATTATGTTCTCAACTTTTAAAAATCATACACTACTGTTAAAAATGTAAAATCTTCTTTAATATTTTTTTGAGATAAAAAGCAAATATTTTGAAACTAAATGAGTCAAAACAAAGGGTAAATACTTATTTTCACAGAATGCATGTTTCCCTGATTTTGGTACATACCTTGAGGTACAGCCTCTTTAAAAAAAAATATTAAAAATGCTTTAGTTTTGAAATTCTGATAAACCAAGTATGAACAAATGACACATTGTTATTGGCTCAAAGAGAAATAATTTCAAATATTAATTCCTATCTCTTATTAGTTATTTGGTATTTTCATTCTTCACTAACATGTTTTAAATGTTATGTTTAATGTTGCAATAATTGAGTGGATCTTAAAAAGAGGCGCTTCACCTTATTTGACTTAGTGAGACATAAAGAAGGAAGAAAGACACTTAAGGTCACATAGAGAGTTACTATAGAAATTGTAGTCTCTATTGTTGTGTATTGTGTCCCTGGTATCATGGGGAGCCTTTGTTTTCATTTTCCATCATTCTGCTTAAAGCCTTTGAGTATGACCAGACCCATGAATTTAATGATAATGTCTCACAGAGCTTAAATACAAGGTGCTCATGTTAGCATCACATCAAAGATTGGTTCTTTTTAAAAAGCTAAAAATATTCCTTGAAATCTTCCCAAAAAACCTGCATCTTAATAGAACAAAAGCTCTCATATAGTATTTAAAGTATTTGGGTGATCAATATTTGCATGGTAGTACTTCTGTTAGAAACCTTAATTTTTATCACGAACATTACTGAGTTATAGGTCATCGTGAATATTTTTTAAGCTTATGAAAAATTATTGGACTGTCAAAGTCAATTTATATAATAATCAAATATCTTGATTCTCTGATGTATATCTTTTTCTTTTTATTTGTAAAGACTAGTAAGGACTTCCTTTATAAAAGGAGTAAAACATTAATTAGTATAAAAGAGGAACCTGTAAGAAATGAACTTAGATGACCAAAAATTTGAGTTGAATTTGCTGAAGTAAATATCCACAGGTGTATTGTATATGCATTTTGAATAATCTTGTTAAATAATCTTAACTTTCCAATCAAGTCCATGCTTGAAGGGGAAAAAAAAGTTCCTTTTATTTCTTTTCTCTTGATGAACGGGCAAGACATGACTATATTTATTTATTTATTTATTTATTTATTTATTTATTTATTTATTTATTTTAGTGTTTTTGTGTTTTTTTTTTTTATTTTTTTTTATTGGTGTTCAATTTACCACATACAGAATAACCCCCAGTGCCCGTCACCCAATCACTCCCACCCCCCGCCCTCCTCCCCTTCTACCACCCCTAGTTCGTTTACCAGAGTTAGGAGTCTTTACGTTCTGTCTCCCTTTCTGATATTTCCCACACACTTCTTCTCCCTTCCCTTATATTCCCTTTCACTATTATTTATATTCCCCAAATGAATGACAACATATAATGTTTGTCCTTCTCCGATTGACTTACTTCGCTCAGCATAATACCCTCCAGTTCCATCCACGTTGAAGCAAATGGAGGGTATTTGTCATTTCTAATGGCTCAGTAATATTCCATTGTATATATAGACCACATCTTCTTTATCCCTTCATCTTTCTTTCTTTTTTCTTTAATTTATTTTTTATTGGTGTTCAATTTACTAACATACAGAATAACCCCCAGTGCCCATCACCCATTCACTCCCACCCCCCGCCCTTCTCCCCTTCTACCACCCCTAGTTCGTTTCCCAGAGTTAGCAGTCTTTACGTTCTGTCTCCCTTTCTGATATTTCCCACACATTTCTTCTCCCTTCCCTTCTAGTCCCTTTCACTATTATTTATATTCCCCAAATGAATGAGAACATATAATGTTTGTCCTTCTCCAACTGACTTACTTCACTCAGCATAATACCCTCCAGTTCCATCCACGTTGAAGCAAATGGTGGGTATTTGTCATTTCTAATAGCTGAGGAATATTCCATTGTATACATAAACCACATCTTCTTTATCCATTCATCTTTCGTTGGACACCGAGGCTCCTTCCACAGTTTGGCTATCGTGACCATTGCTGCTATAAACATCGGGGTGCAGGTGTCCCAGCGTTTCATTGCATTTGTATCTTTGGGGTAAATCCCCAACAGTGCAATTGCTGGGTCGTAGGGCAGGTCTATTTTTAACTCTTTGAGGAACCTCCACACAGTTTTCCAGAGTGGCTGCACCAGTTCACATTCCCACCAACAGTGTAAGAGGGTTCCCTTTTCTCCACATCCTCTCCAACATTTGTGGTTTCCTGCCTTGTTAATTTTCCCCATTCTCACTGGTGTGAGGTGGTATCTCATTGTGGTTTTGATTTGTATTTCCCTGATGGCAAGTGATGCAGAGCATTTTCTCATATGCATGTTGGCCATGTCTATGTCTTCCTCTGTGAGATTTCTGTTCATGTCTTTTGCCCATTTCATGATTGGATTGTTTGTTTCTTTGGTGTTGAGTTTAATAAGTTCTTTATAGATCTTGGAAACTAGCCCTTTATCTGATATGTCATTTGCAAATATCTTCTCCCATTCTGTAGGTTGTCTTTGAGTTTTGTTGACTGTATCCTTTGCTGTGCAAAAGCTTCTTATCTTGATGAAGTCCCAATAGTTCATTTTTGCTTTTGTTTCTTTTGCCTTCGTGGATGTATCTTGCAAGAAGTTACTGTGGCCAAGATCAAAAAGGGTGTTGCCTGTGTTCTTCTCTAGGATTTTGATGGACTCTTGTCTCACATTTAGATCTTTCATCCATTTTGAGTTTATCTTTGTGTCTGGTGCAAGAGAGTGGTCTAGTTTCATTCTTCTGCATGTGGATGTCCAATTTTCCCAGCACCATTTATTGAAGAGACTGTCTTTCTTCCAATGGATAGTCTTTCCTCCTTTATCGAATATTAGTTGATCCCTTCATCTTTCGATGGACACCGAGGCTCCTTCCACAGTTTGGCTATCGTGGCCATTGCTGCTATAAACATCGGGGTGCAGGTGTCCCGGCGTTTCATTGCATTTGTATCTTTGGGGGTAAATCCCCAACAGTGCAATTGCTGGGTCGTAGGGCAGGTCTATTTTTAACTCTTTGAGGAACCTCCACACAGTTTTCCAGAGTGGCTGCACCAGTTCACATTCCCACCAACAGTGCAAGAGGGTTCCCTTTTCTCCGCATCCTCTCCAACATTTGTTGTTTCCTGCCTTGTTAATTTTCCCCATTCTCACTGGTGTGAGGTGGTATCTCATTGTGGTTTTGATTTGTATTTCCCTGATGGCAAGTGATGCAGAGCATTTTCTCATATGCATGTTGGCCATGTCTATGTCTTCCTCTGTGAGATTTCTGTTCATGTCTTTTGCCCATTTCATGACTGGATTGTTTGTTTCTTTGGTGTTGAGTTTCATAAGTTCTTTATAGATCTTGGAAACTAGCCCTTTATCTGATATGTCATTTGCAAATCTCTTCTCCCATTCTGTAGGTTGTCTTTTAGTTTTGTTGACTGTATCCTTTGCTGTGCAAAAGCTTCTTATCTTGATGAAGTCCCAATAGTTCATTTTTGCTTTTGTTTCTTTTGCCTTCGTGGATGTATCTTGCAAGAAGTTACTGTGGCCGAGTTCAAAAAGGGTGTTGCCTGTGTTCTCCTCTAGGATTTTGATGGACTCTTGTCTCACATTTAGATCTTTCATCCATTTTGAGTTTATCTTTGTGTCTGGTGCAAGAGAGTGGTCTAGTTTCATTCTTCTGCATGTGGATGTCCAATTTTCCCAGCACCATTTATGGAAGAGACTGTCTTTCTTCCAATGGATAGTCTTTCCTCCTTTATCGAATATTAGTTGACCATAAAGTTCAGGGTCCACTTCTGGATTCTCTATTCTGTTCCACTGATCTATGTGTCTGTTTTTGTGCCAGTACCACACTGTCTTGATGACCACAGCTTTGTAGTACAACCTGAAATCTGGCATTGTGATGCCCCCAGATATGGTTTTCTTTTTTTAAAATTCCCCTGGCTATTCGGGGTCTTTTCTGATTCCACACAAATCTTAAAATAATTTGTTCTAACTCCCTGAAGAAAGTCCATGGTATTTTGATAGGGATTGCATTAAATGTGTATATTGCCCTGGGTAACATTGACATTTTTACAATATTAATTCTGCCATCCATGAGCATGGAATATTTTTCCATCTCTTTGTGTCTTCCTCAATTTCTTTCAGAAGTGTTCTATAGTTTTGAGGGTATAGATCCTTGACCTCTTTGGTTAGGTTTATTCCTAGGTATCTTATGCTTTTGGGTGCAATTGTAAATGGGATTGACTCCTTAATTTCTCTTTCTTCAGTCTCATTGTTAGTGTATAGAAATGCCACTGACTTCTGGGCATTGATTTTGTATCCTGCCACACTACCGAATTGCTGTATGAGTTCTAGCAATCTTGGGGTGGAGACTTTTGGGTTTTCTACGTAGAGTATCATGTCATTGGTGAAGAGGGAGAGTTTGTCTTCTTCTTTGCCAATTTGAATGCCTTTAATGTCTTTTTGTTGTCTGATTGCTGAGGCTAGGACTTCCAGTACTATGTTGAATAGCAGTGGTGAGAGTGGACATCCCTGTCGTGTTCCTGATCTTAGGGGAAAGGCTCCCAGTGCTTCCCCGTTGAGAATGATATTTGCTGTGGGCTTTTCGTGGATGGCTTTTAAGATGTTGAGGAATGTTCCCTCTACCCCTACACTCTGAAGAGTTTTGATCAGGAATGGATGCTGTATTTTGTCAAATGCTTTCTCTGCATCTAATGAGAGGATCACATGGTTCTTGGTTTTTCTCTTGCTGATATGATGAATCACATTGATTGTTTTACGGGTGTTGAAACAGCCTTGTGTCCCGGGGATAAATCCTACTTGGTCATGGTGAATAATTTTCTTAATGTACTGTTGGATCCTATTAGCCAGTATCTTGTTGATAATTTTTGCATCCATGTTCATCAGGGATATTGGTCTATAATTCTCCTTTTTCGTGGGGTCTTTGTCTGGTTTTGGAATTAAGGTGATGCTGGCCTCATAGAACGAATTTGGAAGTACTCCATCTCTATCTTTCCAAACAGCTTTAGGAGAATAGGTATGGTTTCTTCTTTAAACGTTTGATAAAATTCCCCTGGGAAGCCATCTGGCCCTGGACTCTTGTGTCTTGGGAGGTTTTTGATGACTGCTTCAATTTCCTCCCTGGTTATTGGCCTGTTAAGGTTTTCTATTTCTTCCTGTTCCAGTTTTGGTAGTTTGTGGCTTTCCCAGAATGTGTCCATTTCTTCTAGATTGCCTAATATATTGGCACATAGCTGTTCATAATAAGTTTTTAAAATCGTTTGTATTTCCTTGGTCTTGGTAGTGAAGTCTCCTTTCTCATTCATGATTTTATTAATTTGAGTCTTCTCTCTCTTCTTTTTAATAAGGCTGGCTAATGGTTTATCTATTTATCTATCTTATTAATTCTTTCAAAGAACCAACTCCTAGTTCTGTTGATCTGTTCCACAGTTCTTCTGGTCTTGATTTCGTTGAGTTCTGCTCGAATCTTTATTAACTCCCTTCTTCTCTTGGGTGTAGGATCTATTTGCTGTTTTTTCTCTAGCTCCTTTATGTGTAAGGTTAGCTTTTGTATTTGAGTTCTTTCCAGTTTTTGAATGGATGCTTGTATTGCGATGTATTTCCCCCTTAGGACTGCTTTTGCTGCATCCCAAAGATTTTGAATGGTTGTATCTTCATTCTCATTAGTTTCCATGAATCTTTTTAATTCTTCCTTAATTTCCTGGTTGACCCTTTCATCTTTTAGCAGGATGGTCCTTAACCTCCACGTGTTTGAGGTCCTTCCAAACTTCTTGTTGTGATTTAGTTCTAATTTCAAGGCATTATGGTCTGAGAATATGCAGGGGACGATCCCAATCTTTTGGTATCGGTTCAGACCCGATTTGTGACCCAGTATGTGGTCTATTTTGGAGAAAGTTCCATGTGCACTTGAGAAGAATGTGTATTCAGTTGAGTTTGGATGTAAAGTTCTGTAGATATCTGTGAAATCCATCTGGTCCAGTGTATCATTTAAAGCTCTCGTTTCTTTGGAGATGTTGTGCTTAGAAGACCTATCGAGTATAGAAAGAGCTAGATTGAAGTCACCAAGTATAAGTGTAATATTACCTAAGTATTTCTTCACTTTGGTTAATAATTGATTTATATATTTGGCAGCTCCCACATTCGGGGCATATATATTGAGGATTGTTAAGTCCTCTTGTTGGATAGATCCTTTAAGTATGATACAGTGTCCCTCTTCATCTCTCACTACAGTCTTCGGGGTAAATTTCAGTTTATCTGATATAAGGATGGCTACCCCTGCTTTCTTTTGAGGACCATTCGAATGGTAAATGGTTCTCCAACCTTTTATTTTCAGGCTGTAGGTGTCCTTCTGTCTAAAATGAGTCTCTTGTAGACAGCAAATAGATGGGTCCTGCTTTTTTATCCAGTCTGATACCCTGCGCCTTTTGATGGGGTCAATAAGCCCGTTCACGTTCAGAGTTACTATTGAGAGATATGAGTTTAGTGTCATCATGATATCTATTCAGTCCTTGTTTTTGTGGATTGTTCCACTGAACTTCTTAAAGGGGAATTTTAAGAGTCCCCCTTAAAATTTCTTGCAGAGCTGGTTTGGAGGTCACATATTCTTTCAGTTCCTGCCTGTCTTGGAAACTCTTTATCTCTCCTTCCATTTTGAATGAGAGTCTTGCTGGATAAGGTATTCTTGGTTGCATGTTCTTCTCATTTAGGACCCTGAATATATCCTGCCAGCCCTTTCTGGTCTGCCAGGTCTCTGTGGAGAGGTCTGCTGTTACCCTAATACTCCTCCCCATAAAAGTCAGGGATTTCTTGTCTCTTGCTGCTTTAAGGATCTTCTCTTTATCTTTGGAATTTGCAAGCTTCACTATTAAATGTCGAGGTGTTGAATGGTTTTTATTGATTTTAGGGGGGGATCTCTCTATTTCCTGGATCTGAATGCCTGTTTCCCTTCCCAGATTAGTAAAGTTTTCAGCTAGAATTTGTTCAAATACATATTCTGGTCCTCTGTCCCTTTCGGCGCCCTTGGAAACACCAATTAAACGTAGGTTTTTCTTCCTCAGGCTGTTGTTTATTTCCCTTAATCTATCTTCATGGTCTTTTAATTGTTTGTCTCTTTTTTCCTCAATTTCCCTCTTTGCCATCAACTTGTCTTCTATGTCACTCACTCGTTCTTCCACCTCATTAACCCCCGTCGTTAGGACTTCTAGTTTGGACTGCATCTCATTCAATTGATTTTTAATTTCTGCCTCATTGGATCTAAATTCTGCAGTCATGAAGTCTCTTGAGTCCTTTATGCTTTTTTCTAGAGCCGCCAGTAGCTGTATAATAGTGCTTCTGAATTGGCTTTCTGACATTGACTTGTAATCCAGATTTTGTAACTCTGTGGGAGAGAGGACTGTTTCTGATTTTCTTTTGAGGTGAGGTTTTCCTTCTAGTCATTTTGCTCAGTGCAGAGTGGCCAAAAGCAAGTTGTATTGGGAAAAGGAGAAAAAGAGAGGAGAGAAAGAAGGAAAGAAAAGAGAAAGAGAAAAAAAAAGGAAGAAAAAAAAACGAAAAAAAGAAAAAGAGAAAGAAAAAGAAAGAAAGGAAAAAAAGGCGGTGGGTGAAGGAAACAAATCAAAAAGCAAAAGAAAACAAAACAAAACAACAACAAAAAAAAAAAAAAAAAAAAAAAGGAAAAAAAGAACCACGGGGGAGTATCTTCTGATTCTGTGTACTTTAAGTCCCTTGGCTTCCCCTGGAAGTTGTCAGTCAGTCTAGCTGGTCTTCTGGGGGAGGGGCCTGTTGTGCTGATTTTCAGGCGTTAGCACTTGGGGGAGCTGCTCTGCCCCCTGCCTGGTGCAGGGCTCAGTGGGGGTTGTTCACCCCGTGAGGCCCCAGGAGGAACAACCGCAGTGGCGGGGCCAGCTCTGCAGCCCTGGAGTCAGCCCCCACAGTAGCTCCAGAGCTCTCCGTCTGCAGGGCCTGGAGGCTCCGGGCGGGGCCGCTGATCTGCTCAGCTGGGGCAGGAGCGTCCTCGCTGTCCTGGGCCCTCCCGGCCTCTGCCTGTCCCGGGGGAGGCCGGGTCCTGGGCTGTGTCCCGGCGCCCTGTGCTCCGGTACCTGCGCTGTTGGATTCTCGCCCCGCAGCCCCCTCCGCGGAGCCGCCCCCGAGCCCCCCGAGCTGCTCCCGCCCCGCAGCCCCCTCCGCGGAGCCTCCCCCGAGCCCCCCCGAGCTGCTCCGGGTCCCGCCGTGCGCGCTGCAGCCCTTAGGGAGCTCGGCGCACTCTCCCGGGGCGCAGGTGTCTGTTAGTGTCCCCGGGAGCCCGAGGGCATCCCCGCCCTCCTGGGTCCTGCTCCACCTCCCCGCGAGCCCCTTTCCCCCGGGAAGGTCGGTGCAGCTCCTGCGTCTCCGGGACGGGGCTCTCCTGTCCTGGGGACACTCGCCCCGGCCTCAGCCCGGCTCCTCGCGGGGCCCCTCCCCCTTGGAGGCCTTTTGTTTCTTTATTTCTTTTTTCCCGTCTTCCTACCTTGATAGAAGCGCGAACTCTTCTCACTGTAGCATTCCAGCTGGTCTCTCTTTAATTCTCAGGCCGAATTCATAGATTTTTCAGGATAATTTGAAGGTTTTCTAGGTAATTTGGTGGAGACAGGTGATTTGGGGACCCTACTCTTCCGCCATCTCGCCCCTCCTGGACATGACTGTTTTTAGCAACACATTTGAATTTGATTTTCTACTTAAAGAATTTACATGCATATGTTTAATCCTTATTAAACCTGGCAAGTGTGCTCTGCCTTAATGCCAGCCTTTGCAATAACTCGTGTTCAAAGACATTAAGTCTAACTCCAAATCTTTGAACAGTAGGCTACAGAAGAACAGGTTATATTTCCTTTGTATAAGAGTAGTTTAGCACAGAGTAAAATTTCTGAAAGTTCTCTTTATACTTGTTCCATTTCCTTAAAGTTTCACATTCATAATAATTGCTAGAAACGTCTCCTGTCCTTTTATACAATCTCCTCACCAATACATTGTCACCATCTACCTCTTCCTCACCCCTTCTCCTTTTCTCCTTTTCTGAATCCTTTCAGTTGCCTAAAGCTCCCTTAAGGAGTTTATTCCTTCATTCAGCAAGTATTTTTTGACAATCTACTATGTGTCTGACACCATTGTTAGGACTGGGGATGGAGTGGAGAACTCTTATTCTCATTTTACCTGCTAGTACTTTTTTTTTTTTTTTCAAAGATCCAACTCAAATTGCTTTATCAAATAGGAAAAAAAAAAAAAGACTAATGGTTTATGCGACTAAACAGACATACTCAAAAGATATCCTTAGATCTACTTTTCTTCTCAGCTCCATTTTCATGCTCTACTAGCTGGCCTTACAGAGTTTCAGGCTCACAGCATAATAATACCCAATCTAGCATAAGAAATACTCCCTTCCTTGATGCTGCAAAGAAAATTTTAGAATTGAGCTTATTGATCCTGATTAGCCAATTTTGTGCCTGGTGCCCACTCCAGAGATCACCCATATGGCCAGGAGATGGAATGTGTTCCTCTGTTAAGCCTATGGCATGCATTGCTCCTGGATCCTTTAGGAAGAGTTTATTTTACATGAAACAGTTTTGTTGAGAATGTGAAAAGGGTAGCTGCCTGGAAGGAAATGTGAGCACATTCTGGGTAGTCAAAAGACAGCAGTCTCTGTGGCTTTCCCCTAAAGGACCTAATCCCCCCTCACCATGTTAAACAATATCATCTATCCTAGTGCATGTGAATTTTTAGCTTCATCCACTCTCATTTCACACTCAATGCAGGAATTTCTTCTCCTATATTCTCAAGAAATTAAAACTTTCATTTGAGGATCACCAGAGATAAGATTTCACTGCCTGGAGAGGTAGCCTGACCGCTGGCTTTCTAAGCCATAAAATCAGGCATCTGCTCATTTCCCACTTTATAGTTAGCTTGATGTGGAGTTACAAAAAAATGTTGTGAATTTTTGGAATAGATAGTTTGATTATTCTTCAATTATAAGATACTTTAAAAACTTGCATGTAGACAAAGATTGCAAATGATTAATGATTTAACTACTTAGGCTAATATGACCATAGGGTAAAATTTAAAGTTCTAATGAATTTTCTTCCCATTTGCTTCTATCTTAAAGGATAATTATTCAAGCAGAGTTTTCTATTATGATGAGAATGGTGATCTATGATAATATGTATGGAGTCTTGAATTCTGGTGACATTCAAGTTTGAGAAATTTAAATATAATTTTAAGTACTAAAACTGTGCTTAAGGAAGAAGCTATTAACTATAAAAACAGGCTTGGCTGTAAATTATGCTTCTTTAGTTTCATTTTCCTTGGTTTCATAACTGGTTTGTACGTAGACTTTCGTGTCTGAAAATGAATCCAAATGTGGAGAAAACAATATTCTAAATTTTTAGAAAGTTTGCACTGGCAACACAGATAAAATAAACCTCTCAGCACTTGTGTGGCATAGGCTCTGATTGCCAGTCTCTGAGAGTCAATCATAGGAAGACACCAAGGATAATACCTTGGAACAGAAGATTAGTAATTTGATTCTCTGGCCCTAAACGTTTTAGAAGGCACTTCCAAATATTAAATTCATTGCGAGGAGTTTTAAGTGCCTTAACACACATATAACACCTGCTATTCATACATGTCAAACTATTCTAACTTGTTAGTACTTTTGGATAACAAATGTAAGATGTTAGAATCACTAATTCCAGATGGAACCAAGAGAGTAGGTGATTTCCCTAGGGTAATGCTGAAGTTCAAGGTAGAGTTAGAGGAATAAGCTCAGGGCTCACTGCAGGAAAGGCTATTTTAATCCTCACCTTCACAATGGAAGACATTTATATAAGAGTGCAGATGAGATTTTGTCTGGTCAGCCATAATTCGACTTCATGAAGAGTAGCTCACAGAAGCTGATTCTTGAAGAGGCAAAGCCTGTAAGAGCTATGCTTAATTTACATATATATATATATATATATATATATATATATATATATATATATATAATTACTTTGCTTTTCTAAATAAGAACCAATTGCATAAATGGGTACACAGAGGGGGTATGTTTTTTTCTTTCCAAACAATGGGCACCACGGTCATGAAGATGCCTTCAGTTTTAAGCACCTGTCTAGGCATTTCATCTAGATGATGAAAGCTAATATTTGTAAACCTGGCCAGGGAAATTTCCATTTCTGAAAATCAATAGCACAGGCTTTAGTAACTCAGATATTTAGCATTTTTTGGTTACATTGGATTATAAAGAAATGTTATAAAAGCACTGTTTTATACTTCTTTTTTAAAAATTGTTTTTTCTCATCAACCTAATCATCACCTTCTATTCTTTGGAAAGTGTTTTAACAAAATTCAAATAAGAAATCAGTTGTATGCTAAGTAAGAGAAAATAATAGGCATTTTGATTTAGCCTTAGACTTCTGGAGGTGGCATTTAGTCACAGTGAATTACACAAACTTGTGTTCTAGGTCAAGATCTTTCCTTTTCCCTCTACTTTTCTTAAAAGGTTATATGCTTCCTTTTCCTCCCATCAGGATGTAACAGGTGCAATGTTTAAGTTTGTTCTAGGCAACATGAGACAATAGATGAGCGATTCTAAACAAAAGGGGATATGACACACTTCCCCAGGAAATGTTTTAGAGGTTTTTTTGGGGGGTCTTCATTGGATGTTAAAATGATTGGGGGTATAACTGGCCTTTAATTGGCTGGGACAAAGAGGGCCAGATATTGTGCAGTGTGTGGGACAGCCCCACACAAAGCTGAATTGTCCCATGTTCTGTGCGACTTCCCAGTACCTTGCAAGTAATATACCTATATATTTTGTCATGGTTTTCATGAATTTTTTAGGAATGCAATTACTGTGTAAGTAGAGGAAAGATTTTACACAATGTTTTTATGTTTTCAGAGTTACTAGGGATTAGTAAAGTGTTCGAAATATGTAACTGAAGGCCGTATTACTTGTGGAATTTGAATTGCTAAAATGCATCATTCTGCATTTATTGAATACATGTTGAAAGAACTTCTCTTTCTCTCATCTATCCAACTCTGAATATATTTATTTTTTTATTTTTTTGAATATATTTATTCATCCCTTCTCTTAAAATGACAAATACAGAGCAGAAAGTTTGACAATATTCAATTGAATATTGCATTTTCTTATATCCAATTTAATTCATTACATTTGAGGACAACATCTGACTTCCTTTTCTTTTCTAGTAGAGCCATACCTGAAAATTTAAATAAGGAAATGCATACTATTTTACAGTGTACATAAAATTTTATTTCTCCTTTATTTCAGAGTTGATGCATTGCATTGATTCTCTGAAATTATATATGTATGTACATTGTATTATCTCTAAATTTCATTCCATGGTAGTAAAGGAGGGTGATAAAAAGATTTCTTATTGAAAGTTTACATTGGGTTGGATAGGATTGGAAATCACTCAATAGATCTGCCTACCGAATTGAGATGCCAAAACAAATTGCAGAATTTTCAAAGAAAACAAAACTTTGCAGTACTTTTTGATATCTCAGCCATTGAAAGAATTTAAAAATAGTCAGAATGTGGAGGGTGGGGAGAATTTGTAAAGAAAAAAAAAGATGTCTTTGAAAAAAGTTGAGGCTCCATTCACTATTTCTAGCTTAACCTATAGGATCACTAAGGAGGACAACAAGACTCCAGCAGATGTGGTCTATGTGGATTGGATCATGAATGGTATGGTGTCTCAGGGCTAGTGAAAGAGGTGGGAAATTATAAACCAAAAGTAATGAATTTGCCCCTACCAAAGAAGCTCTCTCCATAGAACCCACAACTATACTGAAGAGAAAAAGAGAAAAGAAAAGCCTAAAAGAATGAGCAGACTCAAAGTGTAAGCTGTCAAACCAGGCAGGTAATGTCCTAATTTTTTCATTTCTTGTCCTTCTTCTACTCTAATCTGGGCTTGAGAGTGAGGGAGGAAGTAAGTGGGGATGGAGAATCGAGTAAGCCTATACTCCTTCCCTAAGACAGTGACAATCAACCACAGGCCTCTACTAAGGGAGAAGGAAGAAATTTGTCACCTTGGAGTGAAGACTGAAGTGTTGCTGGATACATTGGATTGGACCTTCTAATTCTGAACTGAGAATTCTTTTTTCTTTCTTTCTTTCTTTCTTTCTTTCTTTCTTTCTTTCTTTCTTTCTTTTTCTTTCTTTCTTTCTTTCCTCTTTTTTTTTTTTTTTTCTAAAAGTGACTACATGGATTGTTTACTGTATCAGAGTGAGTCAACAAGCCTAATTGAGACATAGATTTCACCTAGTGGGAAAGGAAAAATTTTGCCCACTGAACAAATTTTAAGTGGACTGTTAGGACAAAAATATCTGGTAACTTCTCACAAGTCATATAATAATAGGCAAAAATCCTGCTCTAGGAATAGCCTGCCCCCCATCCCCTGCTCCTTATCCTTATTCTTCTGAAAAGGCTCATACTCACATGTTACCTTTATCTCCTTTCAGATGCCCTTTTATCTGTCTTTTACATTATACCTTGGTGAGATTATATCAGCATATCTGTGATTTCAGTATAACTGTAGAAGAAAAAGTCTGCCTCCTGTTGAAGGATTTTTAGGCTCCACTTCAGGAAGTAAAACAGCTATTTGAAAGTTGATTTTTTCTAGCAACATATGAATGATGGTTTAATGATAAAAATTTGTAATCTGTTGTAAAGAACAATACTTCTGTGTATCCCCTCTGCTCTCAGTGCTCTGCTACAACCCTATTTCCTTTCTGATACCAGATGTGTGGGTTTTTCACATATCAAGCAGTTCTGGATACAAGCTGAGTGTCCTATAATTTAACTCAATTTTGACACTATCTACCTAGAGATAGCCTCAAATCCCATAGTTGAAGGCCTCAGTCCCACAAGACTGTTTCCCACCCCTCACCCACATACTTCAGACATTGATCCCAAGTACAGGTTGTTACACATGCTTCTGACCCAATGGCTATAAATTGTAGGTTTCTACAACCTCTGTCGGGGGCTCAATTAATTTGGTAGAGTGGCTCATAGAACTTGGGAAAACAGTTCACTTAACAAGATTACTATTTATTATAAAAGGATTTAATTAAGGAACAACTAAGTAGAAGTAAAACTTAGGGCAAGGTACAAGGAATAGGGCGTGAAATGTCCTCCTTGGGCATGTGCCACTCTCTCTGCACATCTGCGTTAACCAACCCTGGAAGCTCTCCAAGTTTTGCCCTTTTTGGTTTTTATGTAGGCTTTATTATGTAGACATGGTTGATTAAGTCATTAGCTATCAGTGACTTAACTGAATCTCTAGCTCCAGAGACAGGGGAGATGGAAAGAGAGTGCTTCAAGTTCCAACCTTCTAATCAAGATTGGTTCTCCTGGCAACCAAACCATCACTCTTGGGTTACTTAGGAACTTTCCAGAAATCACCTCATTAACATAAACTCAGATGTGGTTTAAAGGGGCTTGTTATGGATAATAAAAGAAACCTTTAACCCTCTAATCACTTAGGAAATCTCAAGGGTTTTAGGAGCTTTGGGCCAGGAATGGGAGGAAGACCATATATATACATATATTTTTTTATTATCACATCTATCCTTGATTATTAATTAATTTATATTTCAGATATCACATCTATCTGAATTTCTATCACATCTATCACATCTATTTCTATCACATCTATCACATCTATCACATCACATCTATATCACAATATCACATCTATCCTTGATTATTAATGAATTTATATTTCAGATGTTTCAGAGTATTGGAAGGGAGTATCTTTTTTTTTAAATAAGGAAATATTTTCTTTTTTTAAGATTTTATTTATTTATTCATGAGAGACAGAGATTGAGAGAGAGAGAGAGAGAGAGGGAGAGAGAGAGAGAGAGGCAGAGACACAGGCAGAGGGAGATGCAGGCTCCACGCAGGGAGCCCGATGTGGGACTTGATCCCAGGTCCCCAGGATCACACCCTGGGCCAAAGGCAGGCGCTAAACCACTGAGCCACCCAGGGATCTCCCTGGAAGGGAGTATCCTTAAGGGATTATTCATAATATGTTTATAATATGTCTGAGCCAATAAAGAAGAGATCTGGCCGTGCAATGACTTTGAACTCCTATATCTGTTGAAGAGGGCACAGCCAAATATATCAAGGTCTAGTATTAATATACTTTCCATTTATAATAGTTAAAAGAATTTCTTCATAATTTAAATTATGATCACCCACTAACTTAAGAAAAATGATGCCAACGGAAGTAAAATGGTAAACTGAGACAAGCTCATATTACCAGGAAGTAAGTTTATTTGGGAATAGCAGAGGAATTCCAATTCAGGAAATACATGCTGGAGCAAGTTTTGGTAAGTCCATTGACCCTTTGGGGTGGGCTATATTTACAGGCAAGGAATGCATAGAAGGGGAAGTGCAACCAGAGTCCACACAGGAAATTCAATGGCTTGAGGATGGGAAGAGATTATTGGCAGATATTTATGTCAGGAGATAGGTCTTGGTCTTCAGTAAATCAGGCATAAATCAGTCTTTCATATAAAGTTCTGTTCCCCTAAGGTACATGCATGAGATTCTCCATTTAATATTCTCCAGTTATGTTTTAGGTTGAAATTCTTTCACAATGAAATTTTTAGTCTTTAAAAACATACAAGTTTCAGTAATGAATCACTTTAGAAACATGTAATATTAAGAGTTAAGCATCTTGTACATGGCAGCTAGTTCCATTAAAAAAAAGAAAGGATGACTTGTTGTTGTTGTTGTTGGTGGTGGTGGTTTTTTTTAAGATTTATTTATTTATTTGAGAAAGAGAGAGTGAGAAAGAGAGTGGGCTGGGGAAGATGGAGAGTCCCAAGCAGACTCTGCACTGAGCATGGAGCCGAACACATGGTTCAATCCCATGACCCTGAGATCATGACCTGAGCTGAAAATAAAAGTCAGACACCCAACTGATTGCACCAGCCAGGTGCCCCAAGGATGATTTTTTTTAAATGTAAATATATGATGTTTTTATGAAAAACTTTGAACTTCGGGAGTTTAAATTGTGTTACCGAATGCAAATATATTCCTTCCATACTAGTTACCATATAAACAGTCACATCAGTAGTTTAAATTAAATCATGTTTGGATTTGTGTTGTTTAGGGAATTTGAATGCTCACTATTTATTCCTGAATAATATGTAACGATGCACTGTGTGCCAGGTACACTGTTAGGAATTGTATGTATCATATGGGCAACTCACTTAACACCTCTAGGTCTCTGGGTTCTAAATTATAAAATAAGGAAGTAAGATTCCACAACTTTGGTCTTGGGACACTGTGATACACTGTTACTGTTCTTCATTATTTGCTGCTCTTCTGTACTGCTCCATCCCTTCAGGGCTCCTACTTTGGAATCTGCACTTAACTTCCCTCCAACCCACTTCCTGTTGAGAAGAGTACAGTTCTAGCCTCACTGATGACAGACTTGACCATGTGAATTGCTCTGACTACAGAAATGTGAGCAGAATGTATACAGCCAGATTTTAGAGATGGACTCAGATCCCCCTTCAAAAGGAAGGACTTACTGTTGAGGTAGGAAGTGCAGTTGGCAGACGCAGTTTCCAGCTGTTAGTTTCCTTAAGGTCCACCTTAGCTGGAGAGAGCTGCCTCTCCTGGGATCATGACCTTCCCAGGACAGCCTGTATCTGGTAACTGACTGAGTGAAGACTATAAAGACCAAGCAATTCTGGCCTCATTTGGGATACTTTGCTGGCAGTACTTGCTCCAGAGCTCCCCTCTGGGTTGACAGAACCTTTAATCCTGTCTCACAGTTTGCTTCTTGTTCTGACGAATCTGCTCCTTCCACTTTCTTCACAGGTGTTGACTTCAGATCACACTATGCCCCCCAAATTCCATTCTAGCATTTGCTTCTGAAGATCCCAACTTGTGACTTATGCCATGTCTGATCTGTGGTTTTGAAAGTCATCAGGTGGTTTGTCTATTTCTCTAGTCCCTCTGCCACTAGAATAGCATATCCTGAATAGAGATTGCTCCTTTAGCATGAGTTTCAGAATGAAGGCAACAGGGAGCACAGCCATAGCCAACCTGCCAATAAACTTAAATATGAGCATAATATTAACCATTGTTGTTGAAAGAATTGTCGTCATGGAGTGATTATTACAGTAGAATGACTTAATGAAAGCTGAATAATAATAATATTTAAGTAAATAATAACAAATAATAAAAACATTAACTGACTCCCCTAAATTTAATAGCAATCTACACAAATACAAGATTAGTCATATGGCCAAATGTTCATAAGCCATTCTTAAAATATCACTTCCAGAATTAAAAGCAATGTTCCAGGAAAACATGGCTCAATTAACCTTCATGCTGTGTTGGATTTTAAGGAACTGGTTAAGATTTTGCTTTGTAGAACACCTCAGACTTGGAAAGGGCTAGCTGAAGAAGTGTCTCCATATTCAGGCATAAACACTATTAGGTCTTTACTGTTCTACATGTGATGTCTGGCATGCAATAAAAAAATTATGACGCACACGAAAGCCAATAAATCATAACTCAGTATTAAGAGAAACAGAATCAGACTGAGAGAGAACCGGAGGTTGAAGCTATAAGACAGGAACAAACTCGTCTTGGTAAAGTAAACAATAATTGGTGAAAGAAACTCCTAAAGGTAATAATACCATCATTAGGCATGAGATGACTCAGGGTGGTCTTTAAAATTGTCTATTTATATTGGCTGATGTAACAAATAATATAGTCCATGCCTTAGGGAATGAAAATGTTTAAATTCCTTATCATAAGTATTTATGGAAAATTTAAGAGACTTAGGTTTCCTTTTGAATAAGCACAGAGGAATCCATACTGTTGTTCACATTTTATGTTATAATGGATTAATGCATAGGTGACTTGAAAAAATCTATAGCTGTCTTAGTTTGCTAGGACTACCTTATCAAAGTATCACAGACTAGGTACCTTAAATAACAGAAATTTGTTTGCTCACAGTTCTGGAGGCTAGAAGTCTGAGATCAAGGTTTTAGGAGGGTTGGTTTCCTCTGAGGCTTCTCTTTTTCACTTGTAGATGTTAATTTTCTTCTCCCTGTCTTCACCTGGTCTTTGCTGTGTGTATCTGTGTCTTAATCTCTTCTTATAAGGACCTCTTCTTATAAGGACTTCTTCTAAGTCATATTGGATTTAGTTTAGGCCCACCTTAATGACCTCACTTTATCTTAATAACCTCTTTGTTATTTATTTATTTTTAAATATTTTATTTATTTGAGAGAGAGAGAAAGAGTGTGCATACAAGCAGGGGCAGAAGAAGAGGGAGAAGCAGATTTCCCATTGAGCAGGAAGCCTGATGTGGGGCTCGATCCCAGGACCCTGGGATCACGATCTGAGCTGAAGGCATACACTTAACTGACTGAGCCACCCAGGAGCTCTTTAATAACCTCTTTAAAGACCATATCCCAAATGTAGTCACATTCTGAGGTACTGAGGATTAAGACTTCAACATATGAATTTTGAGGTGACTCAATTCTTTCCCTGATAATATTTAAAGATTTTATCTACTTATTTGAGAGAGAGAGAGAGAGAGAGAAAGAGAGAGAGTGTGTATGAGCAGGAGTGGTAGGGAGGAGCAGAGAGAGAGAGGGGTAAAGGGAGAGGGAGACTCCCTGCTGAGCAGGGTGCCCCACATGAGGCTCAATCCTGTACTCCAGGTTCATGACCTGAGCCAAAGGCAGACCCTTAACCTACTGAGCCACCCAGGCACTGCGACCCCAATAATATTTAAACTAACAGAAAAGACAACTGACTAAGGTAGACTTAGGGAGTTTTTGGAAGTTGTTTATTTGGGTAAACAAGAAATCTAGGGCCATATTTTGAGAGTGCCTTCCAGGCTTGTCTTGTAATACTTTTAGTTTTTCTTGTTTGTTTCACTGTAGTCCATGTCTGTTAGCCAGAACCTTAAATAATCCGATGCAGTTACTGTTTTAATAGATGATTCAAAGATAAAACAAAAAGAAATCAAGCTGATTCACTCTCAAATTGAAAGTCACATGTCTACAAATAAAACATTATTTTTAAGGTGTATCAATAACAGTGATGAAAATCTGGACAATCCTTGATCTTCTCTTTGGTGACTTGGGTGGAGAGATGAACAAAAGGGAGGTTTAAGAATAATAGCTCCCACACTCCTAGTAAAAGACTAATTGTTTTTTCAGCCATGGTAACAAATAACTACCAGAACTGGTTTTAAATCTATCAAAGACAACTCACTTCAGTGCCTATAATTCTTCAGGCCAACCAACCAGTGACAGCTCCTTACTTCTGAAAGTTAGCCAAACTCAACTTCAGTGAACATGTTTTGAAGATCAAACTATTACCAACAGTCTGACCCATATAGCCGTATAGCTAAAATCAACCTACTGCTTCTGTAAATCTTATAGTTCCTGGATTCTCATGCTTCCTGAAACTCCTATGCAATATCCGTAGTCTATTCTGCTCAAGGAGTTTGTGTATAGATGGAAAAACTCTCTCTCTCTAAGCAATAAATTTTGTGGTTTTATTTCAGACTCTCAATAGTGGGATCATCCTTTGTCTCTCATCATCTTACCAGAATCTCATTTGCCACTGAGATACAAATAGGACAGCAGCAATAAACCTGGACTCCAGGCTGATTTCTGCCACAGTCTGGCTGTGTGACTGTGAATAATTTGGCTATGCCCTGATTTTTTCATTTGTACAATTGGAAGAATTAATAACCTCTTTCTCACAGGGTTAAATTAAATATATGAATCACTTAAAAATTATGTAGAACTGATACAAAAGCTGTAAGGTAAATATTTAATAAGCATCTTACAAATATTACCTTAATAATAGTACTATTTCTTGCTTTTATAAATACCTAGCATAAGTTCAGAGTTAAAGGGAAGTAAAGGGCTTCACCCTTCTTTTATAATTCAAGGCTGGGCTTGCATTTTTTAAGATTCATATTTTTAAAGTATAGACTTTATTCTTTTAAAAGTTGGAGGAATTGTGCCTGTGTATGTATGTGTGCATGCTATATATACATACATATATACATGTGTCTCTGACGATTTTGAAACTATTCCCATTGTTTGAGGAACAGCTTGACTACATTCAGAGGAGAGCAAGTATCTATTTAACATAGTACATACTAACAACAATGTAGTAGTATTAATAAATACATGGATATTTATTGCTAAAAGCTAGCATACTGAGTTCTATATTTCAATTTTTGTACGAAGAATGTTACATGCATTATATTTTATTCGTTGATTCATTCATTTGTTCGTTTATTCATTTGACAAAAATTTATTATGCGCCTACTTTATCCTAGGTAGTGTTCTGGGGCTAGAAACAAAATGGTGAGCTATTGTGTTGAATCTATGTTTCATTTTGAAAACAGAAATATCATGGCACAACTTGTATTATTTATTACTGTTTATCTTTATATGTGTTTATATTTATAGTTATGATTTTAACTATATAATCCTATAAGGGGAGGGACAGCAGGAGAGGGAGGAGCAGACTCCCTGCTTAGCAGAGAGCTTGACCTTGGCTCAATCCCAGGACCCTGGAATCATGACCTGAGTTGAAGGCAGGCGCTTAACCTACTGAGTCATCCAGATGCCCCTTGAATTAATTTGTTATACAATAACATTGGAGATGCAAGGAGAGCCAGGCAAGTTTTTCGACATCAACCTCGTAGTCAGGATTTCCAGAGGCAGTAAGTCACAGACACTATGAGCTTTGCTCTTTTAATTAGAATTCTCAGAAGGACCAATAAGTAAAATTCACCTCATACATCATTTGGCTGATAACTGAATTGACTCTGAGATAATCTGCTTGATTCTTCTTGCATTCACTTTTTTTAAAAAAAGATTTTATTTATTTATTCATGAGAGACACAAAGAAAGAGGCAGAGACATAGACAGAGGAGGAAGCAGGCTCCCCGTGGGGAGCCGGATGTGGGACTCAATCTCAGGATCCAAGGATCGAGGATCGAGTCCTGAGCTGAAGGCAGACTCTCAACCACTGAACCACCCAGGTGCCCTGCATTCACTTTTAGATTTGTTGTTTTGGGGTATTAATTAACATCTGTCAGTTATTAATTTTAGGGTTACATGGAAAAGTTAATACTCAAACATTTTTTTATACCCTTACCTATACCCATAGTATATATATATTGACTGAGAGAAATAGTGTAGATGCCTTCTAGTAACTGTAACATGTTTTTTATGAACCATGTGTGTATTATATATATATACACACACACACTTTTCTTCTTAACTATTTGAGGTAAATTACAAGTTAAATTATACATTATGACTTTTTAAACTGAATTTTTACATGATTATAGTTATAACTCATAAATTTATGTTAATTATCTACCATTTGCTTAGTAATTTTACTATTTTTAAATTTTTAACTTTTCTGCATATTTTTGTTTGCACATTTAAAATAATTTTTAAAGAGACAACTTTCTCACTATGCTAAGTAACTATCATAAACCATACACTCAAATAGTACATAGGAACTTATATAATAAGAGCCAGCTAGATCCAGTCAAAAACAAACATCTGATATTGTGAGGGAATCTAAAAATAATTTAGAAAAAAACTCACTGGGGCACCTGAGTGGCGCAGTTGGTTAAGCTTCCAACTATTGGTTTGGCTCAGGTCTGTGATCTCAGGATCCTAAGATTGTACCCCACACATGACTCCATCCGTGCTCAGTGAGGAGTCTGCTTAAAAGACTCTCTTTCTCTCTCTCCCTCTGCTCCTCCCTACTCTCTCAAATAAATAAATAAATAAATAAATAAATAAATAAATAAATAAAGTCTTTAAAAAAAACTCACTAATTGAAGAACAGTCAGCTCAGTTTACTCTTTTCATGTCAACACAAACTATGTAGCTGCCTCTTTTTTTTTCTTTTTCCTTTTCTTTTGTCCTATGATAAGAGTGAAAATAAAGCTTCTGAACAAGGGGACCAAGGCTTTCCCTTCACTTGTGTTGAATAATGTGCAGAGATTGAATAGAACAGTATGACTGAGGCAGCGTGAACTGTTCAGAGATAAGTGCTCAGGGACTTACTCCAGTCCAAACCTGAATCTTGAGGACAAATGTCAGGAAACACTTTTTAGAAGCTGAGATTCTGGGTGAATTGCTAAAATTAAATATTGTGTGATTTGGTAAAGCCTATATCTAAATAGTTGTTTTTTTTTTAATGAAAGTAAACTCTATGTATTGTTTCTAGTTTAATAAGTGGCTGTTTTAATGATGAGCATATTTTGGTAATAATACCCAAGAGCAGAAAGTCATTGGCAAAATTAAATTGAATCAGGCAGGAAATGATCTTTTTTCATTCAAGTAAAATGCAATTTAATTCTATCCTTAAGCTTGAGAAATATCCTCTCTGCCTCTGACCATTACTGCTGCCCTCCCCCAAACCAGCCAAACAAATACAACTTGACCAAATCCCTCCCCACTCTCCCCCCAACAACCTCCAGTTACGAAATTCATAATAAAATACAGTGTGGCTACATGCAAATCAGATCAAGGCATTTCTCCAGAATTTGTCTTCTCCATAGACCTTCGTTGTAATCCATTCTCTTCCATATTCTGGCTTTTTATCCTATGGCTTCATGCCTAGATTTTCTCTTTCTGTATATTTTTAAACTGAATAGTCTTTTTAGACAGCCCACTCCACTCCTCTACTGACGTCTTGAAACAAGTGATGTTCCACATGCAACCCAATCTCCAACTAGATCTAGCCCAACCTAGATCTCAGAGCCCCAGATCATTTGAAAAGTGGGCACCCAGTAGTCAAGATTTAAGCCATAAAGTTTCGACTTGTAGTATACTAATCCTTTCTGTTGGCAGGGAAGTTAAATTGCACAATCTTTTGTGATTATCTCTACAGTCAATCAACAAATATTTGCTAAGCAACTACAGTAAGTCAGATATATTTTGTGTAAAGTTTCAATAAAGGTTTTTTTACCTTCCTTTCTAGATTCTGAATAATCTAAGAAAAAAATAGCAAGGTAGATGGAAGCAAAATATCGGCTCTATAACTCAGAGAGGAAGTTTGAGAGCATAAATTCATGATAGAACCACGTAGGCTAATGAACTGAATCTCAGAATTATATATGGTTACTACAGGGCTTGACCAGGGTAGACCTTTCCTGCAGATGGATGACTTAGGTTCTAAGGTGAGGTGAAAATATCTCTTGCAGACAGGCAGCTCTCAAGAGACAGAAAGGTACCACCAATCATGCCCAGTTATTCTTCTCTATTTTTCATTTCTCTTAGAAGGGTGCCTGAAGAGACAGAGATATCAGAAGGATACTTAAGGAAAATTATCTCCGTGTCAGTTAGGAGTAGGGTAATGCTATTCCATTCCAAAACAGTTCACTAAGGATAATGTGGTGCACAGACAAGATCCCTTCAGTCATGAAATTTATAATCCAGTAGGGAAAGGCAGATATTAAACATATAATTACAAATGATGCTATGGGATGTAATTCTTTTATATTGTACTTTCAGGGGGGCAGATTTTGAGTCATGAATTACATGTTTTAAAAATATCTTTTCCTTTACCAGTCCTTTTGTTTCTCTTTACCTGGTTAAGCCTGGATAAATACTGTAATGCTAAGGTAGTCTTTTTTGTGTGCTTTAAACACCAACTTGCTAGTCACAGTTATTCTTTACATTAGACACAATACAATTTATTGTTTTACCTTACCAAGTTATAACTACTTTCAAGCCCAAAATCATGGAGGTTATACCTAAGTAATGTTCATGGAGTGTTGGGTGCTCCAAACTCTTCAGTTTCATTATAGACAATCTCTTGATTTACCCCTCCTAGGAGATAATCATATGCATTGCATGTGGATTTTAAAAATTTTAAATCTGAGATTGTTTTTCCTTATTTCAAAATTCTTGGGAATTCATGGAAGCAAAGAAGATTTTCAGAAATAACTATTCCATATCAGTTCATTTTATCAATTAAATCATATTAAATATGATTAATTTGTAAAGGACCAATGATTAAATAATTAACATTATAAAGAAAAAGAAAGGCACATAGAAAATATCAGCAAAGCAGTGAGAAGAGAGAAATAACACTGCTGAGGCCAAACATAGGGTTTTTTTGTTTTGTTTTGTTTTTATTTTTATTTTTGAAATTTCGTGAACTGTGAGGAAATAGCTTTGAAAGCTTGTGCCACTTGTGATACTGAGCTTTGCTTCATTAGATTTTAAAATGGCAGACTAGTAATTATTGTTAAATGGGTAACCATAATCAACAGGGATTGGTAGATTAAAATGGTTGCATAACAAATAGAAATTTACCCATTCTTAGCTAATTAACAACTTGCCAATATTTCTATTTATTAATTATAGAAATATTTTGTTATATTAAAACTTATTTTTTTTCTAACATTGACAAAGATAAGTAGTAAAGGAAAAGTGAATGAAGTTCAAATATGAAAAAGTTGTTTTTCTGTGTTTTTTTCCATATCATTATTTTTATTTATTTATTTATTTATATCTATATTTATTTATTTATTATTTTTTAATTTTTAAAATTTTTTATAATAAATTTATTTTTTATTGGTGTTCAATTTACCAACATACAGAATAACACCCAGTGCTCATCCCGTCAAGTGCCCTCCTCAGTGCACGTCACCCATTCACCCCCACCCCCCGCCCTCCTCCCCTTCCACCACCCCTACTTCGTTTCCCAGAGCTAGGAGTCTTTATGTTCTGTCTCCCTTTCTGATATTTCCCACACATTTCTTCTCCCTTCCCTTATATTCCCTTTCACTATTATTTATATTCCCCAAATGAATGACAACATATAATGTTTGTCCTTCTCCGATTGACTTAGTTCACTCAGCATAATACCCTCCAGTTCCATCCACGTTGAAGCAAATGGTGGGTATCTGTTGTTTCTAATGGCTCAGTAATATTCCATTGTATATATAGACCACATCTGCTTTATCCATTCATCTTTCGATGGACACCGAGGCTCCTTCCACAGTTTGGCTATTGTGGACATTGCTGCTAGAAACATTGGGGTGCAGGTGTCCCGGCGTTTCATTGCATCTGAATCTTTGGGGTAAATCCCCAACAGTGCAATTGCTGGGTCGTAGGGCAGGTCTATTTTTAACTCTTTGAGGAACCTCCACACAGTTTTCCAGAGTGGCTGCACCAGTTCACATTCCCACCAACAGTGTAAGGGGGTTCCCTTTTCTCTGCATCCTCTCCAACATTTGTGGCTTCCTGCCTTGTTAATTTTCCCCATTCTCACTGGTGTGAGGTTGTGGTTTTGATTTGTATTTCCCTCATTGTGGTTTTGATTTGTATTTCCCTGATGGCAAGTGATGCAGAGCATTTTCTCATGTGCATGTTGGCCATGTCTATGTCTTCCTCTGTGAGATTTCTCTTCATGTCTTTTGCCCATTTCCTGTTTGGATTGTTTGTTTCTTTGGTGTTGAGTTTAATAAGTTCTTTATAGATCTTGGAAACTAGCCCTTTATCTGATGCATCATTTGCAAATATCTTCTCCCATTCTGTAGGTTGTCTTTTAGTTCTGTTGACTGTATCCTTTGCTGTGCAAAAGCTTCTTATCTTGATGAAGTCCCAATAGTTCATTTTTGTTTTTGTTTCTTTTGCCTTTGTGGATGTATCTTGCAAGAAGTTACTGTGGCCAAGTTCAAAAAGGTGTTGCCTGTGTTCTCCTCTAGGATTTTGATGGAATCTTGTCTCACATTTAGATCTTTCATCCATTTTGAGTTTATCTTTGTGTCTGGTGCAAGAGAGTGGTCTAGTTTCATTCTTCTGCATGTGGATGTCCAATTTTCCCAGCACCATTTATTGAAGAGACTGTCTTTCTTCCAATGGATAGTCTTTCCTCCTTTATCGAATATTAGTTGACCATAAAGTTCAGGGTCCACTTCTGGATTCTCTATTCTGTTCCATTGATCTATGTGTCTGTTTTTGTGCCAGTACCACACTGTCTTGATGACCGCAGCTTTGTAGTACAACCTGAAATCTGGCATTGTGATGCCCCCAGCTCTGGTTTTCTTTTTTAAAATTCCCCTGGCTATTCGGGGTCTTTTCTGATTCCACACAAATCTTAAAATAATTTGTTCTAACTCTCTGAAGAAAGTCCATGGTATTTTGATAGGGATTGCATTAAACGTGTATATTGCCCTGGGTAACATTGACATTTTTACAATATTAATTCTGCCATCCATGAGCATGGAATATTTTTCTATCTCTTTGTGTCTTCCTCAATTTCTTTCAGAAGCGTACTATAGTTTTGAGGGTATAGATCCTTGACCTCTTTGGTTAGGTTTATTCCTAGGTATCTTATGCTTTAGGGTGCAATTGTAAATGGGATTGACTCCTTAATTTCTCTTTCTTCAGTCTCATTGTTAGTGTATAGAAATGCCACTGATTTCTGGGCATTGATTTTGTATCTTGCCACGCTACCAAATTGCTGTACGAGTTCTAGCAATCTTGGGGTGGAGGCTTTTGGGTTTTCTACGTAGAGTATCATGTCATCGGCGAAGAGGGAGAGTTTGACTTCTTCTTTGCCAATTTGAATGCCTTTAACGTCTTTTTGTTGTCTGATTGCTGAGGCTAGGACTTCCAGTACTATGTTGAATAGCAGTGGTGAGAGTGGACATCCCTGTGTTGTTCCTGATCTTAGGGGAAAGGCTCCCAGTGCTTCCCCGTTGAGAATGATATTTGCTGTGGGCTTTTCATAGATGGCTTTTAAGATGTTGAGGAATGTTCCCTCTATCCCTACACTCTGAAGAGTTTTGATCAGGAATGGATGCTGTATTTTGTCAAATGCTTTCTCTGCATCTAATGAGAGGATCATATGGTTCTTGGTTTTTCTCTTGCTGATATGATGAATCACACTGATTGTTTTAAGCGTGTTGAACCAGCCTTGCATCCCAGGGATAAATCCTACTTGGTCATGGTGAATAATTTTCTTAATGTATTGTTGGATCCTATTGGCTAGTATCTTGTTGATAATTTTTGCATCCATGTTCATCAAGGATATTGGTCTATAATTCTCCTTTTTGGTGGGGTCTTGTCTGGTTTTGGAATTAAGGTGATGCTGGCCTCATAGAACGAATTTGGAAGTACTCCATCTCTTTCTATCTTTCCAAACAGCTTTAGTAGAATAGGTATGGTTTCTTCTTTAAACGTTTGATGGAATTCCCCTGGGAAGCCATCTGGTCCTGGGCTTTTGTGTCTTGGGAGGTTTTTGATGACTGCTTCAATTTCCTCCCTGGTTATTGGCCTGTTAAGGTTTTCTATTTCTTCCTGTTCCAGTTTTGGTAGTTTGTGGCTTTCCTGGAATGCGTCCATTTCTTCTAGATTGCCTAATTTATTGGCGTATAGCTGCTCATGATATGTTTTTAAAATTGTTTGTATTTCCTTGGTGTTGGTAGTGATGCCTCCTTTCTCATTCATGATTTTATTAATTTGAGTCTTCTCTCTCTTCTTTTTAATAAAGCTGGCTAATGGTTTATCTATCTGATTAATTCTTTCAAAGAACCAACTCCTGGTTCTGTTGATCTGTTCCACAGTTCTTCTGGTCTCGATTTCGTTGAGTTCTGCTCGAATCTTTATTAACTCTCTTCTTCTGCTGGGTGTAGGATCTATTTGGTGTTTTTTCTTAGCTCCTTCAGAGTTACTATTGAAAGATATGAGTTTAGTGTCATCATGATATCTATTCAGTCCTTGTTTTTGTGGATTGTTCCACTGAACTTCTTCTTAAAGGGGAATTTTAAGAGTCCCCCTTAAAATTTCTTGCAGAGCTGGTTTGGAGGTCACATATTCTTTCAGTTCCTGCCTGTCTTGGAAGCTCTTTATCTCTCCTTCCATTTTGAATGAGAGCCTTGCTGGATAAAGTATTCTTGGTTGCATGTTCTTCTCATTTAGGACCCTGAATATATCCTTCCAGCCCTTTCTGGCCTGCCAGGTCTCTGTGGAGAGGTCTGCTGTTACCCTAATACTCCTTCCCAGAAAAGTCAGGGATTTCTTGTCTCTTGCTGCTTTAAGGATCTTCTCTTTATCTTTGGAATTTGCAAGCTTCACTATTAAATGTCGAGGTGTTGAATGGTTTTTATTGATTTTAGGGGGGGATCTCTCTATTTCCTGGATCTGAATGCCTGTTTCCCTTCCCAGATTAGTAAAGTTTTCAGCTATGATTTGTTCAAATACATATTCTGGCCCTCTGGCCCTTTCGGTGCCCTCGGGAACCCCAATTAAACGTAGGTTTTTCTTCCTCAGGCTGTCGTTTATTTCCCTTTATCTTCATGGTCTTTTAATTGTCTCTTTTTTCCTCAGTTTCCCTCTTTGCCATCAACTTGTCTTCTATGTCACTCACTCGTTCTTCCACCTCGTTAACCCCCGTCGTTAGGACTTCTAGTTTGGATTGCATCTCATTCAATTGATTCTTAATTTCTGCCTGATTAGCTCTAAATTCTGCAGTCATGAAGTCTCTTGAGTCCTTTATGCTTTTTTCTAGAGCCGCCAGTAGCTGTATAATAGTGCTTCTGAATTGGCTTTCTGACATTGACTTGTAATCCAGATTTTGTAACTCTGTGGGAGAGAGGACTGTTTCTGATTCTTTCTTTTGAGGTGAGGTTTTCCTTCTAGTCATTTTGCTCAGTGCAGAGTGGCCAAAAGCAAGTTGTATTGGGAAAAGGAGAAAAAGAGAGGAGAGAAAGAAGGAAAGAAAAGAGAAGAAGAAAAAAGAAAAAAGGAAGAAAAAAGAAAAAAAAGAAGAAAATGAGAAAGAAGAAGAAAGGAAAAAAAAGAGTGGGGGAAGCAAACAGAAATCAAAAAGCAAAAAAGCAAACAAAAACAAAAACAAAACAAAACAAACAAACAAAAAATCACGGGGGAGTATCTTCTGATTTTGTATACTTTAAGTCCCTTGGCTTCCCCTGGAAGTTTCAGTCAGTCTAGCTGGTCTTCTGGGGGAGGGGCCTGCTGTGCTGATTTTCAGGTGTTAGCACTTGGGGGAGCTGCTGTGCCCCTGCCTGGTGCAGGGCTCAGTGGGGGTTGTTTACCCCGTGAGGCCGCAGGAGGAACAACCGCAGTGGCGGGGCCAGCTCTGCAGCCCTGGAGTCAGCCCCCGCAGTAGCTCCGGAGCTCTCCATCTGCAGGGCCTGGAGGCTCCGGGGCGGGGCCGCTGATCTGCTCAGCTCGGGGCAGGAGCGTCCTCGCTGTCCTGGGCTCTCCCGGCCTCTGCCTGTCCCGGGGGAGGCGGGATCCTGGGCTGTGTCCCGGCGCCCTGTGCTCCGGGGCCTGCGCTGTTGGATTCGCGCTCCCGCCCCACAGCCCCCTCCGCGGAGCCGCCCCCGAGCCCCCCCCAGGTGCTCCCGCCCCGCAGCCCCCTCCGCGGAGCCACCCCCGAGCCCCCCGAGCTGCTCCCGCCCCGCAGCCCCCTCCGCAGAGCCGCCCCCGAGCCCCCGCCCCGAGCTGCTCCCGCCCCGCAGCCCCCTCCGCGGAGCCGCCCCCGAGCCCCCCGAGCTGCTCCGGGTCCCCCGTGCGCTGCAGCCCTTAGGGAGCTCGGCGCACTCTCCCGGGGCACAGGTGTCTGTTAGTGTCCCGGGAGCCCGAGGGCATCCCCGCCCTCCTGGGTCCTGCTCCACCTCCCCGCGAGCCCCTTTCCGCCCGGGAAGGTCGGTGCAGCTCCTGCGTCTCCGGGACGGGGCTCTCCTGTCCTGGGGACACTCGCCCCGGCCTCAGCCCGGCTCCTCGCGGGGCCCCTCCCCCTTGGAGGCCTTTTGTGTCTTTATTTCTTTTTCCCCGTCTTCCTACCTGGATAGAAGCACGAACTCTTCTCGCTGTAGCATTCCAGCTGGTCTCTCTTTAAATCTCAGGCCGAATTCGTAGATTTTCAGGATGGTTTGAAGGTTATCTAGGTAATTTGGTGGGGACAGGTGACTTGGGGACCCTCCTCTCCCGCCGTCTTGCCCCTCCCTCCGTATCATTATTTTTAATGTCCAATGTTTATAATATGAGGGCCGGGGCTTTCTCCTCAACTCAAGTTTATAAATTTTCAATTGGCTTGTGAGGCCAATAGGGATACTTCTTCTTTCTAATTTGGTTTCTGGGAAGACTTCATTCAGGTTCTCAATGGTCATCTGATCGAATGGAATTATGTTCTTCATCTTCTCCAGCTCTTTTTCATATTCTTCAATCCTGGCCTTTGAGAGGGACAAAAACTCAGCACAGCTTTTCACATCTTCTTTTTCCTCAGCATCCACCTGGACAGTGTATTTATCCTCTGGCACAGGAACCTTCAGGGCATTAAACTTCTTCTCAAAGTCATCCACCAAGCCAGCCTTTGCCACATTGGCCTTGTAGTAAGCCCAGTCCATAGCAGGTAGTTTCTCAGGAAGAGTAGCCAACCTGGAGGTAAGCATCTCATTCCAGGATTTCAGGGAGTTGGCAATGGCCTTCTGGTTTCGGTGTATGATCTCCCCAAAAGCTGCCCAGTCAATGGTTTTTAGAGCAAGTTTTCGCCCAGTCATCTTGAGATCCTTCACCCACTCCAGCGGCCCACAGTCCACCTTCTGTGTTTTTTAAACTCCAAATAAATTTTACCTTGCCAGGGTTATGGCCAAGAGTATTACAGGTATGAGAAAGCACTTTATATGCAATTATTTAGAAATTTGTTTTTTCCTTCTCTTTGGCTTAATTGGAGGTTGCTAAACTTTAGTTTTCTTTTAGTAAAGGCGTGCATGATAATTTGTTACTCTACTAAAACTTTATAGGATAAGTTGTCATAGTTTGTATGAAACATTAATAACTAGAAAATAAGCGCTTACTGATACCCGGTATATCTGGTCCTACAATCAGCAAATCTGTTGTCTCTGCATTAAAAATATATTCTGAGTCCAATCACCTCCCCTCTTATCTGCTCCTACTACCCTCATTCAACTCGTTATTATCTCTTCCCTAATATGTTTCCTTGCCTCTACTTTTTCCATGTAGACTCTGATCTCCAGGTACCTTCTGCTCCCAGAGTGGGTTTTTGGTTGGAATCAGACCCTGTCACATCTGGCATTCAACATTCCATGGTTTGCCATTACACAGAATATAATTTGAAGGCCTACCACATCTGCTGGCTACCTTCCTGGCCTTATTTCCTACTGTTGGTTCATTTTCCCCCAACCTCCTTGCTCTTTTTTGAGTGTTCCAAGCTCTGTACTTGAAAGTTCTTGGATTTGCTATTCTTTCTTCCTCAAACACACAAATATCTCTGCTTAAATACCTGTTTATTTGTTTCTGCAATTATAATGCAACCTTATGTAGCATGAAATTGTTCTGTTATTTTTCCAGCACTCAACAGAAATTGTTGAATTGTTGAATGAATGAACAGTCTGATGGCAAAATCAAAGCTAATATTCTCTATTGTAGAGATGGCCCAGGTAAATGAAGTAATGGTGAAGGGTGGGGAGACCTTTCATGTTTCTCCAATGCTTGTGATTTTTAAGTGTACTCTACAACTGGTGAGTACTGACTAGTCCATGAAACTTCAGGATATAATGATGACAAAAATGATATGTCTTCTAGGTTGTTGAGAAATGAGAGCAGGAGATGTGAGGATTAAAAATTAATCGAAGATAAACCAGGCCATTTACTTCATTAGAATTATTACACATTTTAGCTACACACATTTGTTCTTTTGCTTTTAAACTACATGTGAGGCACATATGTCATCTCTATTCATGACTAAGCTTTCTTTCTTTTTCTTTAAAATTATTTGTAATCTTGGTAGTTCGCCTAATTCTTTTAAAAGTATTTAACTTTTCTTTTTAAAAGTGAAGTTCCTGAATCTTCTACCTGTATTGAATCTAAGTATCAAGGATAAAATAAAATTGAAGAAGGAAATATTATTTTGTTCTTTATCAGAAAATGCAAAATTTCTAGGTTTTGAAGTCATGTCTAAATGTTTAATTTGATTAATTCTGGTTAATATTTTATCCTGAATCGACATAAAAGTATAAAAACAGTTTTTTTAACTGGTTCATGTTTAAATCATATTCTTCAGTAATTAATGTTTTTCTTCTGACATTAAGATGTTCCATGGGACAATGCAGAAATAAAATCCAGGAACAGAGTTGGATTCATAAATTGTTTTTCTACCTGCCCATCATATGCTGAGTGGAAAAATGAGGGGTCAAAGACTGAATGAGAGAACAGGAGGCTAAGTTCTACCCCTGTTTGGGGAAAGCTTGCTCTGGCAGCAGGGAGATCTTAAGGCTGTTGTTGTCCAGATCACATAGCACAGAGGCATCATTGAAAGGCTGGTGGATTTGCTTCTTGCTGGCTCCTTGGCCTAGAGTAAATACTCAATGCTTTTATAAAGGAACAGTTTATTATAATGAGCCTGGACTCTTCTGGTCATATACCCAAAAGGGAAAGAAAATAAAGGAATAAGCTTTCATGGAAAGGAAGCCTAATGTATGTCTGAGACTGTATTTATCTTATTCAATTCATACCATATGAGTGTCTTCTAAGCACTTTAAAATTCTTAATTCAATTTAATTCTTCTAACAGTTTTATGAGGAATGCAGGATCATTAACCTTACTTTACTGATGAAAAAGTAAAGCGCAGAGTTCAGCAGCTTTCTCAAGGTCATAAAGCAGAAGAAGCAGGGATTTGAACCCAGGCAGTCTGCTTCTGCATCAATGCACTTGATACTACTCTCTGCTGCTTCTCACATTGACTTAAAAGAGTTATTCTCTAACAATGAGCAGAAAGTAAAGTTCACCCTGACAGTGAGTATCACCATGGCAGGAACTGGGTGAGTCATACTCCGATGAAATTCACGCCTGTCTTTTGTCATCCAAGGACTTTGTAAGCTATAGTTTCTGCTTCTTTTTATTTCAGTATCTTGAATAATTTTGTCTGTTTATATATTTACTTATTTTTTGCCTTTTGAAAATTTATTTTTTGTGCTAAAATACACATAACATAAAACTTACCATTTAAGTATTTTAGGAGTCCAGTAGTGTTAAGTGTATTTACATTGCTGACCAGCCAGCCTCCAGAACTTTTTCATCTTGCAAAACTGAAACTCTTGTTAAGAAGAAAATCATCAGGACACCTGGGTGGCTCAGTGGTTGAGGTTCGGCTTTGGGCTCAGGGTGTGATCCGGGATCTCGGGATCGAGTCCCACATCGGGCTCCCTGCAAGAAGCCTGCTTCTCCCTCTGTCTATGTCTCTGCCTCTCTCTGTGTGTCTCTCATGAATAAATAAATAAAATCTTAAAAGAAAAAGAAAAAAAAAAAAAGAAACATAGGCCCAAAATGGCATCACTCAGGTTAAAGCCCCAAGTCAGTAAACAAAAACTTAATACCTAACCTAATTGCAGTTTCAACTCCCCAGAAATGTAACCTTCAACCTCCTCCTCCTTTTCCTTCTTCTCTTCTTTCTCCTTCTCCTCCTCCCTGGCCCTCCTTCTCCCTAACCGTCCTCCTCCTCCTTCTATATGTTTTCCTCTTCCTCCTAATTCTCTTCCTTCTTCTTCATCTTCTTCAGTGTTTTCTCTCTTCCTTTAAAAACTTTTGTTTAGCTCAGAGGAGCTCTCCTCTGCTTCCTAGATAGGATGTTGCCTGATCTGTGAATTGTTTAATAGAGCCAATTAGATTTTCACATTTACTCAGTTGAATTTTGTTTTTTAACATGCTATACCCATTAAACAAGTCCCCATTTCCCCCTTCTTCTAGACCTGGGCAACCACCATTGTACTTTCTATCTCTGTGAATTTGATTAATCTAGGTACATCATATAAATGGAATCATATAGTATTTGCACTTTGTAACTGGTTTATTCATTTAGCATAATGTCCTCAAGATTCATTCATGTTGTAGCATGTATCAAAATTTCCTTTCTTTGCAAGACTGAATATTGTTGTATAAAATATATATATATATATATACATATATATATATATATACACACACACCATATTTTGTTTACTCATTAATTCACTGATGGATACATGGACTTCTTCCATTTTTTGGCTATTATGAATAATGCTGCTATGAATGTGCATATACAAAGAAGCTTATTTATTTTAAATGTTATTCATTTTATTATTAGGTTAACATGTCCATAACTACTTTTTATTTCACTTTTCTCTATTTCAAGTTTTTCTGTAGTCCAAATTGCATTTGTTATACATAGTTTTGCATTATTTTCAGTGAATATTTTTATTATTATTATGAGTTCACCTATTTTAGCCTATTTCATTAGCTTAACTTAGTTTCATATATAAAATAAGGAACTACTACCAGGTAAGAGATTTCATAATGTATTTCATAAATATGGGGTAAGAGCTGTGTGAATATTTGAGTCAGGTTTTATTTCCTGAGTGTATTTTTAAAAATATTTTATTTATTTATTTATTTGAGAGAAAGAAAGAGAAAGAGAAAGAGAGGGAGAGAGAGAGAGAGCCCAAGCAGGGGGAAGGGGCAGAAGGAGAGGGAGAAGCAGACTCCCCCTTGAGTAGGGAGCCCAACATGGGGCTTAATCTCAGGACCTCAGAATCACGATCTGGACTGAAGGCAGATGCTTGACTGACTGCCACCCAGGCACCCCCATCCCCTGAATGTATTTTAAATATATTTATTTTTAAATATTTTAAAAAGGATTTATTTATTTATTTGAGAGAGAGAGAGAGAGAAGGCACAGTGGGAGGGCCAGGGGGAGAAGGAGAGAGAATCTGAAGCAGATTCCATGCTGAGCTTGGAGTCCAATGTGTGGCTGGATTTCAGAACCCTGAGATCATGACCTGAGCCAAAACCAAGAGTTAGACATCTAACTGAATGTGCCAGCCAGGCACTCCTATTTTAAATATATTTTTTTAAGCAAGAACACTCAAATGTGACCTAAAACAGATTTAACATAACAAAAATCACCAGTACATTAACCTTTGCTGTTAATAGTCGCACATTCATTCATAATTCAGTTATTCATCATATGCTTATTGCACTCCAACTTTATGCCAGCCACTGTGCTAGATGGTAGTGAACTAGCAGCCATGGCCCATATCTTCAAAAGGTTTTCAGTTCACAGGTGAGCCACATATTAAAAATAGACACAAATAAAATACAGAATTGCTAACTGTGATAAGATCTGATGTAACTAATAGGTACAGTTAATTAGAATAGCGAGTAAGAACTTAATTTAACAAGTGGTAGGGCTGGTGAGGAAAGGGCAGTAGGGGCAATGGAAAACTGAGATCTGAAGAATGAGTGGGGTCAATTCCAGGTCAGTGTGGATTAGAAAGTTGTGCTGAATATTTTCCATTTGCCCCTCCAGACCCTCTCTCCACCTTCTTTCATCATTCTCTTTGCTCTGGGAGGCTGATATAAATGGACTAGAATAAGTACCTCAGTGGTCCTCAACTAGGGAATGATTTTGATTTTCAGGGGAGATTTTGACAGTGCTTGGAGACATATTTTGGTTGGCACAGCATCTAATGGGATGCTGCTAAACACCCTAAAATGCACAGGACAGTTCCTTCCATAGACTTACTGGTCCAAAATGGTGTCAGTCGTGCCACACTAGAGAAGCTCTGTGGAGGGAGGAAAGCAATACCAGGGATTTTGCTCCCCTGGTTCCTTCCCTGTAAAATTATCTTCAGTTTGCTGTGTCTGATGCCTGAAATGTGCCTGCCCTTCACAAAATGGACAATTCTACCTGACTCTCTTCTTCTCATGGAATTTAGGAGTACATAGCACTCTCCCCCCATGGTTCCTCTATATTCACATCTTTGTTAATAATCTCTTTGTAGAAAAAATCCTCCTCAAATTATTCTTTCCAAATATGCCATCTGTTTTCTTGTGACCCTGAACAATGCAGGAGTATTACCAGAAGAATAACCCTTGGGGTTCCTGGGTGGCACAGTCGGTTGATCTAGCAACTCTTGGTTTCAACTCTGGTCGTGATCTCAGGGCTGGATTTCAGGGTTGTGAGATTGGGCCTGCAGTGGACTCCCTGTCCAGCACAGAGTCTGCTTAATTGGACATCCACATGCAGAAGAATGAAACTAGACCACTCTCTTGCACCAGACACAAAGATAAACTCAAAATGGATGAAAGATCTAAATGTGAGACAAGATTCCATCAAAATCCTAGAGGAGAATACAGGCAACACCTTTTTGAACTCAGCCACAGTAACTTCTTGCAAGATACATCCACGAAGGCAAAAGAAACAAAAACAAAAATGAACTATTGGGACTTCATCAAGATAAGAAGCTTTTGCACAGCAAAGGATACAGTCAACAGAACTAAAAGACAACCTACAGAATGGGAGAAGAGATTTGCAAATGATGCATCAGATAAAGGGCTAGTTTCCAAGATCTATAAAGAACTTATTAAACTCAACACCAAAGAAACAAACAATCCAATCATGAAATGGACAAAAGACATGAAGAGAAATCTCACAGAGGAAGTCATAGACATGGCCAACATGCACATGAGAAAATGCTCTGCATCACTTGCCATCAGGGAAATACAAATCAAAACCACAATGAGATACCACCTCACACCAGTGATAATGGGGAAAATTAACAAGGCAGGAAGCCACAAATGTTGGAGAGGATGCAGAGAAAAGGGAACCCCCTTACACTGTTGGTGGGAATGTGAACTGGTGCAGCCACTTTGGAAAACTGTGTGGAGGTTCCTCAAAGAGTTAAAAATAGACCTGCCCTATGACCCAGCAATTGCACTGTTGGGGATTTACCCCAAAGATACAGATGCAATGAAACGCCGGGACACCTGCACCCCGATGTTTCTAGCAGCAATGGCCACAATAGCCAAACTGTGGAAGGAGCCTCGGTGTCTGTTGAAAGATGAATGGATAAAGAAGATGTGGTCTATGTATACAATGGAATATTCCTCAGCCATTAGAAACAGCAAATACCCACCATTTGCTTCAATGTGGATGGAACTGGAGGGTAGTATGCTGAGTGAAGTAAGTCAATCGGAGAAGGATAAACATTATATGTTGTCATTCATTTGGGGAATATAAATAATAGTGAAAGGGACTAGAAGGGAAGGGAGAAGAAATGTGTGGGAAATATCAGAAAGGGAGACAGAACATAAGTACTCCTAACTCTGGGAAACGAAGTAGGGGTGGTGGAAGGGCAGGAGGGCAGGAGGTGGGGGTGAATGGGTGATGGGCATTGAGGGGGCACTTGACGGGATGAGCACTGGGTGTTATTCTGTATCTTGGTAAATTGAACACCAATAAAAAATAAATTTATTTAAAAAAAAAAAAAGACTCTATCTCTCTTGCCTTCTGCTCCTGCCCCCTGCTTTCTTTCTCTCTCTCTCTAAAATAAAGAAAGAAATAAAAAAAAAAAAAAAGAAGAAGAAGAAGAACAAAGAAAAAGAAAAAGAAAAAAAATAGCCTAGATGAGGACTTCAGGAGCTAGAGCCATGGGAGAGAGGTGCTCCTGCCAGAGGCACCACATAAGGCAGAGAGAAAATGACACAAGTACCTTGCTTTCTCCCGTTATTCTGCCTTCCAATCTTCTGTAGTGCCTCCCTTTGAATGAACCCGGGGAAAAGACAGCTAGCAAGGGAGAGGGAGTCAGACACTTAACCTACTGAGCCACCCAGGCACCCCCAGAAATCCTGATTTTTAAATGAAATCTTTCAATCTTTAAAGTGTGACAACTAATCAAAAAAATATACACCATGAACTAAACTGGATGAGTTTACAACTACAACCATCAGTCTAGACTGATGAGTTTACAAACTCCAACCTATGTAAACTAATTGTAAATGAGCTATAGATTAGAAGTTTCTAGCTCTGCTTCGGTTTCCCTCTCTTTTCTTTCTTAAACTCAGGATCTGTGAACCAGATACATTTAAAAAATGTATTTCCCAACAGCAAAAAAGTACAGAATCAGATTTCAGGCTGGTAATGACAGGTCTACAACTGTCACCCATAAGTCAGGGTTGAAAATGTCCAGTTCATCAAAATAGCCACATTATGCTTATTGATCACTTACTATATACAAATGGTGTAAGTTTGAACCTGTGTAATGTGTTTATAATTAATTAAACAGTGCTTCACAGATTTTATACACTGGGCTTTGTATGAGATTTTATTGAAGAAAAGGAGAAAAGATTTCATTAAAAAAATTTGAAAACAAGGAGACCCAATGAATGCACTAATGATTTGTGATTATTTTATTATTTTATTTTTATTTTTTTTTATGATTTGTGTTTAGAAATCTGATAACCAGAAACCTAAAGCTTAGCACTAAAATGGTTGGAAAAGCCAATTTATCAGTGGCAGTTCTTATCTATAATTGGCCTGTTCTCTTTGTTAAGACTGGGGGGCAAAGGCACAGTTTAGGGCTAAATTACTTTAAGCAAAGTCAACAAATAATTGTGACATGATGTCTCTGGAGATATGTTGATGCCAGTGAAATCAGACTTACATAAAAGAGTAGCAATTATAACATTGGAAACTTTAAGCCAATATATGATAGATCTTGATCAAAATCACATTTTGATTGAAAATGAAAAGGAACCCATCCCCAACAAATGTATTATTCATGTGCAACATGATTTTTACACTTTGGAAGTGCTTGTAGTAGTAGAGTTGTGATGCATATAGAGATTTAGATTTCATCTCTTTCAGATCTTAAATTAGTAATGTGTCCATTAGGCTCTGTCCTAAGGAAGATTTTTGGTTTCTAAGATAAACTCTAATTCCTTAAATTGGGAAATGAACTGTTTTCTGCTTTTCCATCAAGCCTCAACTCTTGCCACACAGTCACTGCCACTCTCATGCCACTGTGCTTTTGTGATCCAACCTAACTATTTTTCACTATATGGACCCACAAGACTGTTCCATGCTACCCTGAACATGTTTATGTTGCTTTTTCCTTTTGGAAAGTTCTTTTAAGCCTACACTTACCTGTTATTCCATTAAACCTTTTCTACCTGACAGATGAAACTGACTTTTCCCTTTGTAGTTTTATAGTTTGTACATTGCCTGTAGCAATTCATGAACACATTTAAATTCTGCCCCCAGCTTCTTGAGGACCAGATCCATGAGAGATCTATGTATATCTCTCCTGTGCCCATCCCAGTCCCAGGTACAAAAGAAGTGCCAAATAGATGTTTAGTGACTGAATAATAACTTCTTTCATAGAGTCTTCAAGGATGTCAGAATAAATGTATAAGATTGTTGCCCTTAACCATTTACCAAATATTTATCTAGTGTACCTGCTGCATGTCAGTCAGGCATTGCTTGGGTGTTGAGGATACAACGGTAGGAACAAAGCCAATTATATCAACCAATTAATAACCAAAGTAACACATAGATAATAAGACATTAATAGTAGGAGACTTCAACACTCCACTCTCAGCAAAGGACAGATATTCTAAGCAGGAAATCAACAAAAAAGAAGGGCTTTGAATGACACACTAGACCAGAAGGACTTCACAAATTCCATCCTAATGCTCTTCCTCTTCCCCCGAGCGGCCTGAGGTGACCTCCGGAGATGGTTCGCTACTCGCTGGACCCAGAAAACCCTACAAAATCATGCAAGTCGAGAGGTTCAAATCTTCGTGTTCACTTTAAGAACACACGTGAAACTGCCCAGGCCATCAAGGGTATGCATATTCCAAAAGCCACCAAGTATCTGAAAGATGTCACTTTGCAGAAGCAGTGTGTGCCATTCCGTCGCTACAATGGTGGAGTTGGTAGGTGTGCGCAGGCCAAACAGTGGGGCTGGACACAGGGTCGGTGGCCCAAGAAGAGTGCTGAGTTTTTACTGCACATGCTTAAAAATGCGGAGAGTAATGCTGAACTTAAGGGTTTAGATGTAGATTCTCTGGTCATTGAGCACATCCAGGTGAATAAAGCCCCCAAGATGCGACGTAGAACCTACAGGGCTCATGGCCGGATTAATCCATACATGAGCTCTCCCTGCCACATTGAGATGATTCTTACTGAAAAAGAGCAGATTGTTCCTAAACCAGAAGAGGAGGTTGCACAGAAGAAAAAGATATCCCAGAAGAAACTGAAGAAACAAAAACTTATGGCCCGGGAGTAAATTCTGCATAGAATAAATGCAAATAAAAATAATAAAAACAGAAAAAAAAAACAAAAAAAAAAAAAACAAATTCCATCCTAATGCCACAGAATACACATTCTTCTCAACTGTACTTTCTCCAGAATAGACCACATACTGGATCACAATACAGGTCTCAACTGATATCATATTGGGATTATTCCCTGCGTATTTTCAGATTGCAATGCTTTGAAACTAGAACTCAATCACAAGAAGAAACTTGGGAGGAACTCAGACAGTAGGAGGTTAAGAAGCATCCTACTAAGGAATGAATGAGTCAACCAAGAAATTGGAGAAGAATTTAAAAGATTTATGCAAACTCACAAAAATGAAGCACACAACTGTTCAAAATCTTTGAGACACAGCAAAGGTGGTCCTATGACGGAAGCACATTCTTGTGCTTTCTTGAGGGAGCTCAGGAAATTAGAAAAATATTAAACACACAAGCAAACCTTACACCTAAAGGAGTTGGAGAAAGAACAGCAAAGAAAGCCTAAAAACAGGCTGGAGAAGACAAATGATAAAGATTAGAGCAGAACAGAGACCAGAAAGCCAGTAGAACAGATCAACAAAATTGGGATCTGGTTCTTTGAAAGAATTAATAAGATAGAGGATACAATAGTAAATAAAACATTATTCCATCCTCATATATTTTAGAGGGGGAGACAGGAAATAAACACATAAACATTTAATACATCAGGAAGGGGTACTTACTGTAATGAAAAACATAGTCACTGAATAAAGAAAGGATAGGGGTGGTGTGGGGCACTATATTAAGTAGGCTTGTCAAGAAGTCCTCTTTAGTGGACCTTCACACAAATTCTGAATGAATTGAAAAATTATGCACATATTAAAGAAGAGTTACAGACAGAAGGAACAGCAAGTGCAAAAGCCATGAGGTGGAATCATTCTTGACTTTTCTGAGAAGCAGCAAGGTCAGTGTTGGCTGAAGGGGGAAAGGAGTGAAGGAGAAAGTGTAGAGAATGAGGTTAATGAGGAAACCAGGAGTCAGAGCAGGTGGGGGCTGATAGGCCATGTTAAGGAATTTGCACTTTATTCTTAGTGTGTTGGGAGACACTGTGTGTTTTGCGTAGGGAAGAGATAGGATACACTTGATCTCTAAGATTTCTTTGGAAAGAGTAGACTTATAAGTGAGCAAGAAGGGAAGTTGCAGGATTGTACTAGTTTTTCTAGGGTCGCTGGAGCAAAATACCACAAACTAGGCAGCTTAAACAACAGAAATCTATTGTCTCTCAGTTCTGGAGGTCAGAAATGTGAAATCAAGGTGTTAGCAAGCTTGATTCCTTCTGACAGCTGGGAGGGAAGGAGCTGTTCCTGACCTCTCTCCTTGGCTTGTAGATGGCTGCAAGTTGCCCTGGCCACTTCAAATATCTTTTTTTCTATGCATGTCTGTCTCTGTCCCAATTTCTTTCTTTGTAAGGACACTATGTCCCTAGTGGACTGGGGACCCATCCTGTACTGGATTTGGGGCTCACTCTACTTCAGTGTGACCTTATCTTAACTAATTACATCTGAAAGCCTTCTAGACCATATTTCTGAATAAGGTTACATTCTGAGATGTGGGGGGTTAGGATTTCAACACATCATTTTGAGGGAACACAATTCAATCTATGACAGAAACTTTAAAATATTTGTTCCTTACATTGCTTATACTTGATTGTTTTATTGATTTACTGATTCACTCATTATTCATGTACTCTTTCATTCAACAAAAATGCACTGAGTATTTACCAGGAACTTCCTGGGTATGGTGGATACTTAATAGTATCTGACTAGACTCAAAGAGGATTCTTGAGACGATCCAAGGAGGGAAAAAAAAAGGAATAGTTTCATTTATTATGGAATATTTTCCTTTATGTTGAGAGAAGACTGGTGTTTGGATAGATCTCAATTCTTTCTACTAATCAAGTGTGAGGGCAGCCCGGTGGCTCAGCAGTTTAGCGCTGCCTTCAGCCCAGGGTGTGATCCTGGAGACCTGGGATCAAGTCCCAGGTCGGGCTCCCTGCATGGAGCCTGCTTCTCCCTCTGCCTGTGTCTCTGCCTCTCTCTCTCTCTCTCTGTCTCCCATGAATAAATAAATAAAATTTAAAAAAATACTAATCAAGTGTGAATTATATTTCATCAGGAGAGTGGGATAATTCCCAGAATAGAATAGTGTGAAAGATCATAGCACAGTGCTTGGCACATAGTAGACCCTCCATTTTGTGTTAAATTGTTTTAGAACTGAGGGGATTAATTTATGTTTATATCCACTGTATTAAAATGATGGCAGGTTCACAGCATTTATTACAGAAAATTGTGTGAGGTTCACACATAAGAGGATTGAGAGAGTGTTTTCTATTGGACTGTTCTATTTCTTGCAAATTGAATCTGTTTTTTATTGAATTTTTGTATGTTTTTTGAGTTGAGCTTAATTTCTGATTTGTCTATCACAAATTTATTATTGGAAGATATTGCAATTTCTTGGTGTTATTTGTGATAGTGAATAATCTGGCCCATGTTTGTACTTTAAATGTTCTTTTTTGTGTTACAGGTCTTTAGTCAGTGGTCTCTTCATTACCCTGTGCTGATTCCTTCTCTACGTTCCTAGAAATTTCCCACAAAATCCGTCGCTGACCATGCTGTATGTATGTATGTGTGTATATATGTGTGTGAAAAGGAAAAACTCACTTCTGTTTTTCTCTTTTTAAACTCACAACTCTTCATGAGTCACTGTTATAACTTTGTGTGATTCTAACCAGTGTAACACTGATGTCAGTTCTGATGCAAGATGTGTGGATTTTTCCCTCACACAAGCAATTCTTTGATACCAACCTGTAATTCGGTTCAATTCTGGCACTAACTGGAGTTAGGACAGACCCCACAGATTAAGAGCTCAGTCCCATAAGACTGACCCCTCTTCAGATGCCAGTGACGAGTATTATGTTCCCAGATTTCTCAGGATTTCTGTCTAACTTGGCTACAAATCAGAGGTTTCCATGACCCCCTCCTTGGATTCTTTCATTTGCTAGAACAGCTCACAGAACTCAGGGAAAAGCTTATATTTACTTACCAGTAATGGTAAGCTCTCTGGATTCCATATTTTTGGGTTTTTTATGGAGGCTTCATCACATAGGCATGATTGATCATTAACTTAATCTCTAGCCCAGTTTCCCTTCCCAGGTTATGGAAGATGGGGCTGAAAGTTCCAACCTTCTAATAATGGCTTAATCTTTCTGGTGACCAGCCACCATCCTGAAAATGAATATCCAGGAGCTCCCTAAGACACTCTTCATTAGAATAAAAGACACTTTATCCTAAATCCCAGGAAATTCCAAGGGATTTAGGACCTCTGTGCCAGGACTGCATAGGGGGCAAGGAGAGAGGCAGAGACCAGTTTATGTTTTCTATTATTTCACAGTGTGCATTTCTAAGGTTTTCCCCAATCACCCGAGCTAGAAATAATCTTTTACCCAACTTCCATTGCTTTATTCACATTGCTCTACTGAATTAGCAATTTCAAAAACCTTGCTTTATGATTATTCATATTCATGTCTAGTAAAACATTGAGCCCCTTCAATGAGCAGAAGCAATATCTGAACAAGTTTTGTCTTTACCATGTACAGTAGATATTCAATGAGTATTTTCTGACTTGATGAATATATGTTTGTATTTGTGTGTGTGTATACAGGCATTCATAATACCATTACATTTCATTTCTATAGATGATGTCTCCAATAAACTATACAGCTGGGTTTGAAAGACGACTACCAATATCTTTTCTATACTGCCTATAGGAGGTGGATTTTCAGTTTAGGGACTGTAGCTATTTGAAGAGACTGAAAGTTTGTCTTTTAGATTCACAGTAGTCTGAAAATCTTTGCTGAAAAAAGAGCAGTCACATTCTTTATAGAGGAATACCAGGTGTTGTATTAGCTATTGCTGTTTCTCAGCAGTTCAGAGCCATGCCATGTTTTTAAAAAGCTGTGTTACACTACATCTTTGAGTGGCTTCTTCTGCATTCTTATTTTGGGAGTTTCTCTGCTTCTGCTTAAGAGGTTGTATTGCCCTAACTGCCAATTCTCCATATGTGCCACCAAGGCAACAGTAACAATAGGACATGATTAGTGTCGTGATTGAGTGGGAGAAAAGACCTTCCTCCTGGATAATACTACTTTTATAACATAAGCTCACTAGCATTTTTTCCCCTTAACTTTTCAATGTGGAAACTTCAGTAAGATATACATGAATTTATTTTTTTTTATTTTTTTATTTATTTATGATAGTCACAGAGAGAGAGAGAGAGAGAGAGAGGCAGAGACACAGGCAGAGGGAGAAGCAGGCTCCATGCCCCGGGAGCCCGATCTGGGATTCGATCCTGGGTCTCCAGGATCACGCCCTAGGCCAAAGGCCGGCGCCAAACCGCTGCGCCACCCAGGGATCCCGATATACATGAATTTAAATCCTAATTTATCTAGTCTTTGGCCATGTGATCCTGGACAAATGGCTTAAACTCTTTTTATGTCATAATTTTCCTGTCCATAAAGTAGTGATAATAATTCTACCTACCTAATAAAAATATGAAAAGAAAAATAATCCTCCCTACCTGATGAGTTAGTAGTGAGGACTGTAGTTATGTTGCATGAGCCCAAGCACGTGATGGATGATCAACAAATGTTAGTAAGATAATGATCAAGAAATGATGTGAGATTAGAGCCTAGTGCCTGGTACAGAGTATGCTTTCAAATGGATAATAGCTGAAATAATAACAAAGATATTTATGATGATATTGGTGATACCAATGATAAAAAGAGTAGCAACTATGACTTTATTATTGCAAGGTAATATATATTAAGTGACTTAGAAAAGCAGAACTGGCTTTATCAATGGCTCCTATTCTTACTGCCTTATATTTTCATTTATAGTGCAAATGTTTGGTTTGCATCTTTTGTTTTGTAAGACAATCTGGCTGAAGATTTTACATTCCTCCCAATACTTTGCTTTTCCCTTCAACTAGAGTGTTATCTCTTTACTCTCATCAAAATATGATGTATTTTTCCTTACTTTTAAGTCTATTCTCCTTAAATCCCAAATGCCCAAATTGTATTCATTGCTCAAGAATCATCTTAAGACACTCTTACAGGGATGCCTGGGTGGCTCAGTAGTTGAGCATCTGCCTTTGGCTCAGGTCATGATCCCCAGGGTCCTGGAATCAAGTGTCACTCTGCCTATGTCTCTGCCTCTGTCTCTGTGTCTCTCATGTATAAATAAGTAAACTCTTAAAAGAAAAAGACTCTCTCTTACATTTTGTTATAGAACTATCATCATCATGTGATGTAGACTCAATATTTTATAGACGAAGAAACTGTAATATAGGGAGCTACTATCTGCCCAACTTCTCTTGAGTAGTTAGTCATTGTGGAATCAAAAGTTAGATCTGCATTTTTATTGGGCTGTGCTGCTTCTCAACTGATACAGGATTTGAGGTCCATGTTCATGTGGAGGTCTTCACTCTCTGAGCTAGAGACTTCATTGTTTTTATCCTACATTTAGGGACTTATTTATAGATTTTTTTTCTTAAGTGGGTCATTCTTAGCTCTACAGTAAGATCATGAGTTTATTTTTAGTAGGTACCATTGCTTATACTTCTTTTCTAAATCTCTGACACAGTGCTTTGTACTTATATGCTACTCAGTGATTTTCTGGTTGAATTGATTTTAATTGAATTATAAGAATATCACACAACTCCAACAGCTGTACTATTTTTTGCTTAGTTTTCTTGATTTTATTCTCTACTTCTTATGAAACAGTATATCTCTGAATATCTGCTGACCAAGTAGTTGAATTTTCTCTGGGAAATTTCCGGTGAGAATTGTTGATGTCTTGAATAGTTTCTCAAGTGTAAGACTGGCAAATATGCTTAAATTCTTTCAAGTTTATTATTAGTTCCACAATGCTGTTTCAACAAAGCTAAGTACCATTTGATCAACTGCATCTCCTCTTGTGTATATACTTTAAGAACATCATCAAGCAACAGAAGATGAATGTTCTAGGGCACTGGATAGTGTTAGAGCTTTCAAAATTATGTTAGGAACCTTAGGTTTAAGTGTGGGTTATATCTTTCTTATTGCAGATAGATTCAGTTGAATGGTCAATATTTATTAAGTGGCTGTCATATGCCAGTGATTGTGCCAGGCAGTCACATACATTACTTAATTTGATTCTCACAAAAATTCTGTGAAATGAATATCATTAAATCTATTATATCAAGGCCTAAATTGGGAAATGGGGAGGCCATGTGATTTGTTCAAGTCACACAGACAGGAAACAGCATAGCTATGACAAAATCTGTTGGTGAATCCAATGCCCTTTTCACAATCTAAACATATTCCAAATAAGCCTTAAAGGTATTTATACATTATTTAAAAATTAAAAATATATTCTATACATATATAAGATATGTACTGAATTTATATGGGCATCACTGCTATATCTTAATGAATTGAGATAATTTTCAAAGTTGGATTCCTATTTCCCTATCTCCATTTTGAATATAATATTCCAGTGAAGGTTAAATGACATGCTTAGGATACTTTAATAATAATATTTTTTTTGTTATAAAAAAAATCCAGCAAGCATAAGCTAGGCATATATATGAGTTTGTGCTGATGACTATTTGGTTTAAAAATAGAGCAAATATACCAAATCCTGTAATGTATTATTAACTCTGATTACTACTCTTGATCATTTGGGTACTATAACCATGTATTACTATTACTTATACTATTGTTCTATTGCCCAGACACAGGATTCACTAACTAATGAATGATTGCAAAAATCTCCTATCATGTTTAAAAATAGGTTCTCTAGTATTCTCTAGTATCTAAAAATAGGTATCTCTAGTATTCTCATTTAGTGGTGATAGAGGAAATATGTTTATTAAAAATATTATTATCCTTTTATTTTAAATTTTATTACAAAAATTTGGGCTTGTATTTTTGTCTCCTGGCCTGCCTCTGTGACCATCTTTTGAGCACTGTGATAGCAAGTCAGAATTAGAAATGAGAATAGCCCTTTAAGGTATGCTACCACTGAGATAGAAAGGATAGATAGACCTTGAGGACATTATGCTAAGTGAGATAAGCCAGAGAAAGAAAGACAAACACTGTAAGGTATCACTTAGAAGTGGAACCTTAAAAAAAAAAAAAAAAAGTTGAATCATAGAAAGTAGGAAAGTATTGGGGGACAGGGGTGGGGGGAGAGTAGGGAAGAGTTGGTAAAAGGGTACATATACACTTTCGGTTATAAGATAAATGAGGTCTGAGGATCTAATGTGTACTATGCTAACTGTTGTTGATAACACCATATTGTATAGTTACAATTTGCTAAGAGAGTAGATCTTGAGTGTTCTTACCCATCCCCCCAAAGGTAAATATGATATGTGAGGTGACGACACAATAATTAACTTGACAAGGGGAATCTTTTCACAGTGTACATGTATACCAAATCATCACATTGTATACCTTAAATGTCTTACAGTTTTGTCTGTTATACTTTAATAAAGCTGAAAAAAATAAAAAGAATAGCCTTTTTAATGAAGATATGAATTGCTGCAAAGTGGAAAGAAGTCGAATTTCTAGACCAAAGTCAAATATAATCCATGATGTCATGACGCTTTGGTCATGTTTCTGAGGCACAGCAGCAAAGCAAGGATAAGGAATTGCTTTGTGCATGGATTGAAGTGTGGATAAACCTGGGGATGTCTAGCAAGAATAACTGTTTCTTTATCTCACAAATCAGCTTCTACTGTAATATTAAAAAAAAAGTATTTTTTCTATTAGCATAGTTTTTCAAAAGTCAAATACTCTAATTAGATTTTTTAAGCTCTTGCTACCTGAGGAAACTGAAGCTTCTTTGGTATTATTTATAACTAGAACTCCACATCCCCCCTTTATTACTGTAAACTAAATCCACACTTTCAAAAAAATCTACCCAGGACATTGAAAAGCTGTGTAGAACTACTATTTTCTTTGAAGCAGATATTCTGCATTTAAAAAGTATGTTTTACCACACAAGGACATAATTTGGCTAGTTAGGGTGTTCTTAGTGAAAAAAAAAAAAAAGAATCTTTTTATAAGGTTAATAAAAGTTGGTTCAAAGTACATTTTCTGCCATTGAATTTTAGCAGTTGTCATCTGTCCACTAGGAAAATCTTTCAGCAGACCAATCTTATCTACTTTCTTTTAATGTGAATATAGTTGTTTTCTGAATGTTAAATTGACTTATAAGTGAAAAGATAATTAAAAGTGAATGCAACATGCCATTGTATATTTGTCAAAACTCATAGAACTGTACAATACAAAGAGCAAAATCTAATATAAACGATGGACTTTAATGGATAATAACATGTTATTATTATTTGGTTCATCAATTGTAACAAACTTACTATACTCATAAAACATGTTAATAATAGGGGAAACTGTTTTGAGGGGACAGCAGAGTATATGGGGATTCTTTGTACTTTTCTGCTCAGTTTTTCTGTAAACCTTGAATTGCTCTGAAATATAAAATCTATTAATTAAAAAGAAAAGTGATACAGAGATAGGTCCTTTCATCTTCTGTGACATCAATCACAAAGTTTACTGTCATTAGAAATCATTACTATTCTATTTTTTATTGAGGCATAATTGACATACATGCATTACATTACATTTATTTCAGATATACAATAAAATAATTTGACATCTGTATATATTAAAAAATGATCACCACAATAAGTCCAGCCAACATTTATCACTCAGCCTCATTGGACATGGAATGTTGTCCCTCTCTTAAATCTAGAGCTGCGGGCACCTCTGTATAGAATTTTTTTCTTGTGATAAGAACTTTTAAAGATCTGCTCTCTCTGCAACTCTCAAATATACAATGCAGTATCATTAACTGTAGTCACCATGCTATACATTACATCTCCATGATGTTTATTTTGTTACTGGAAGTTTATCCCTTTTGACTCCCTTCACCCATTTTACTCACTCCCCACACCACCTCTGGCAACCATCAATCTGTTCTCTGTATCTATGAGCTTGGCTTTTTCTTTTCTTTTTAGATTCCACATATAAGTGAGATCATGTGTTATTTATCTTTGTTTGCTGACTTATTTCACTAAGCATAATGCCCTGAAGGGCCATCCAGGTAGTTGTAAATGGCAAGATTTCATTCTGTTTTATGGTTGAATTATATATATATATATATATATATATATTTTGCAGTCCACTGATGGACACTGATGGTTTCCATATCTTGGCTGTTGTAAGCAATGTTACAATGAACACGAGGGTGCAGATATCTTTTCAAATTCGTTTTTTTTGCTTTCTTCAGATAAATACCTAGAAGTAGAATTGCTGGATCATATGAAGAACCATTAGTATCTTGAGTTCACCATCATGGCCGTGGTAAGCTATTGGCCTTGTGTTTCCCATCCAAACAATATAATAAAAGATATTAATTATAGATAAGCTGCATTTGAGAAATTATTTTAAGATATAAATTTTGACTCAATTTTGAGAAATTTTGTTTTTTTTAACTTCAAGTTTTCTCAGTGCTTTTAATTTAGTAATATGAAATATAACTTTCCAAAAGTGAGATGTTGAATGCAGCAACTCTGAAACTTTTAAATTATGAAATAGTTTTCCAAAGGACTAGAGATCCCCAAGTGGAAGCATCATGAAAAATACATGACAAACTCTCTGAGAAAAGCCATTATTATATATCTTGAAATGACAGTGAATCAACAATGACCCTCTGCATTCCCTTCATATGTATTCACTCACCCAGTTATACTGGTTTATCTTTCATAATTTGCTTGTGTTTACCAAACCATTTGCAACCTCTTGCCACCATATTAATTTATGACATAATAATCTAATTGTTGGAAGTGTTAGCTAGGTGACAGTCCTCTTTAGCAACCCCACTATTATAACTAATTCTTGACTTCTTTCTTTTGTAACTTTTGAAGCTGGGACCTTTAATTCTCATCTGAGGGTTCAAGTCCATTTTAGACTTTAGGCTAGGATGATCAACCTTCCAATTTTGCCTGGGACCAAGGGATTTCCTGGTATGGGGGACTTGCTAATCTGGGAAGTTTCTGGCAAATGGCGATGAGTAGGTAACCCTAGGACCAATTTTGATAAGAGATCTTAGTGCAGTAGTTAGTTTTACTGCTAAGCTCCCGTGAATGCACTTCGACTTGGATTCAGAAGTTGAATTCTTGCTCCAATTTCACTGACTTGATTCCTTCGTGTTTCCCTATTCCAGAGTCCCTTCCCATTTGCTGTTTGGAAAGCCAATTCATCAGTACCTTCATTTCCTCCAGAGTATTGAGTCCTAACACTGAATGATAGCTCCTACAGCAGAACCTAAGGATCTCCTTCTTGCCAGGCTTCTCTGAAAAATTGTTTTTTAATGTCCAAATTTTTATTTCTTGTTTTTAGATAAACCTCCATCAATTGTCTATTTCACTTTGGAGGGTTTGCTAGATCTATTAAGATCCTATTGACACCGATTCTGGCCTTTCCTTTTGCTGGGTTTGCTTGCATCTGCAAAATCAAGATTCAAGGTATGGTATCAGATTTGTAGGTTTAGGAACTCTAATTTATTGCTCATTCAGCACTTTTCTTCTTCTTGGGAACTGATTTACTATTATTTTTAAATTGTGACTCAATTTACATGGAGTTAAATGCACTAATTTTAGGAATTACACTTTGAGGAGTTCTGACAAATACTTACACCTATGTAATAACTTGCACCTCTATCAAGATATAGCACATCTTCTCACTACAGAAATTTCCCTCTTGCTCTCATCACAATCTTCAACTGTGTGGCTCCCCCAGGCAATCACAGTTCTGATTTCCATCACCATAGAACAATTTTTTACTTTATAAGTGGGTTTATAAAGTAAATGCTCTCTTTTGTCTCATTTTTTTCACTTAGCATAATGTTTTTGAGATTCATTGATGTTATTGCATGTTTCAGTATTCATTTTGAAAAGGTAATATCAAAAAGTTTTTATTTCTAAGTGAAAGGACATCTTCTTATTTAGAAAATAAGGAATATTCCTGCAAATCTTCAGTCCTACCTCAAACTATAAGCATGCTATAAAATAAAGATATTTGTATATAAGAAATACTAAATACAACTCTGTGTTTTTGAAAATAAAAACTTGTACTCATTTATTCACCTAAAACTCTTCTTTCAAAAGCCTTTATGACTGATAGTACTAATAGAATTCAGGTCAGACTTCTAGACTAAATAGTTTCATTTGAAAACACTAAAAATAGTTTAAAACAGGGGATCCCTGGGTGGCTCAGTGGTTTAGTGCCTGCCTTCGGCCCAGGGTGTGGTCCTGGAGTCCCAGGATCGAGTACCCACATCAGGCTTCTGCATGGAGCCTGCTTCTCCCTCTGCCTGTGTCTCTGCCTCTCTCTCTCTCTCTCTGTGTCTCATGAATAAATAAAATCTTAAAAAAAAGAGTTTAAAACAGTTAATGTTTAAATATTTAATATTATAACAGAAATTGCCTCCTTTAGTATTGGGTATTTCAAAACTTAACACTCCATAATAATATTTGAGATAAAAAGTTTGATAGCTGGTAAAAGAATGTTATAACCTTACTGATCACCTACTAAGTGTAAGAAAATATGACAGATTCCTGGAAAAGGGAAATTTCAGGGAAAACAATGAATAATAAAGAAGATTAAGTTACAGTCAAGTTTGAGGTAGGATATTGTATAGTTATAAAATTAGAGTAATACAACATATAGTTTGGTAAACACTAAATGAAAGGGAAGAGATACTTTCATGGGAGTTTATGTGGTGGGTACAACTATGCATAAATAGAGTGCCTGCCAAATACAATGGTGTCAATAGGTATCTATTGTTTTTCTTTTTCTGTCTTTGATTAAAATTGTATTTTGGGGAGGAAGGGAGGCTCTAAAACAGATTGTGTTGGGTTGAGGAATTGCAATGGAAGTTTACGTTAGGATCATCTTATTGAGGACACTAAGTAAATAGTTTTTATTTTATCCAGTCAGAAAGGGGATTTATTTAGCGTTGATTTTTTAAAAAGCCAACTTATATTAAATTATCTTATTTGAGGAAATTTTCTTATAGTGTATAGAATAGATTTAAAAGACCATTTGATCATCTAAATATTACTGAAATGAGTAGGTTGGGAATTAAAGCTCTAAATAGTAAAATCAACCTTTAAATCTAAAAGCAGTGTTGGAATCTATTTTTCTTTGTAAATTGTACCGTCAAGAATTAGTACCTGGGGCGCCTGGATGACTCAATGGTTGAGCATCTGCCTTTAGCTCAGGTAGTGATCCCAGGGTCCTTCCTTGGATGAGTCCCACATCGGGCTCCCCGTAGGGAGCCTGCTTCTCTTTCTGCCTATGTCTCTGCTTCTCTCTGTGTGTGTCTCATGAATAAATAAATAAAATCTTAAAAATAAAAAGAATTAGTACCTAATTGAAAAAAATGGTTGGTTTTAATCTATTCATAGTTGTCATTCTTTTTTATTGCTGAATAGTATACTATTATAGGAATATATCATAATTTGCTTATTCATTCTCCTGTTGAAACACTTTGAGTTGTTTCCAGTTTTTTCTTTTCTTTTTTTACCAATTACAAATAAAGTTGGCATACATTTTTATGTACAAGTTTGGTTTTGGTTTTTGTTTTTAGTGGAAATATGTTTCTATTCTCTTGAGTGACTATCTATGAAGAGAATTGCTAAGTCATACTGTAGGTATATGTTTATCATTAAAAAAAACCCTGCCAAACCATTTCCCAAAGTAGTCTTACCATTTTATACTCACACCATTAATGTAGGAGAGTTCTGGTTTCTCTATTTTTTTAGCCAATAGTTAGTGTTGTTAGTCTTTTTAAATTTTAGCCATTTTTGTGGGTGTAAATTACCATTTACTGCAGTTTTAATTTGCATTTCTCTGATGACTAATGATGCTGAACAGTTTTTAATGTACTTATTAACCATTTATAAATATCCTTTGTCAAGTGCCTGCTCGAGACTATTGTTTATTTTTATCATTGGGTTGTAGGATATTTTTATATAATCTAGAATTTGTATTTGAATTTGATAGTATCATATAATACTATCAAGAGTATTTTCAGATTTTATCAAGACTATTTTCTTCTAAGCTGTTGCTTGTATTTTTCTTTTTCTTAATGGTGACTTGGATAAGTGGAAGCTTTTAATTTTGATCAAGTCTATTTTTTTTCTATTATGGTGCTTTCTGTGTCCTAAGAAATCTTTGCCTACTCCAACATCAGAAAGTTATTTTCTTCTGGAAGATATATTTTATTCTAATAGCTTTACAAATTTTAGCTTTTATATATCAGTGTATAATTTATCTCTAATTTTTTGTGTTTGGAATGTGAGCTAAGAGTTATGTTCGTTTTTTCTTTGTTGATATCGTTATTGAAAATTGACTTTTGTTATCAAAGCTTAGAATACAATAACTTGAAAGCCTGAATGCTAATTATATTGTACCATAAAATTGTTTGGCTAGACAATATATATTTTTCCTTGAGATATAGTTTTCTTGTAGGTAGACCCATTTCCAAGACTAACAGTTAATAATCAACTGACTCCTATTGAACTTGAAATTAAAGTGACATCCAAAACTTTGTGTTGTCCAATGGATGAAAAAGGCAGAAAAACTCATCTAAGACTTTTTTTTTTCTAGATTCCCTCTTGAATAAAATAAGAATAGCAACATGAACAATGAAAACAAAACCTGATGTAGTCCCACACAATTTTATGATGCTTTAGTGTCTATGACTGCTGCTTGGTTTATATCTGAAAGATACGTCTTTTCTGTTAACACATGGAAGAAGCTCCTTATTTATGTAAATATGCCAGTTTTAAAACAATGCGCAATGGTATAAAACTGAGCATTATTACTTAGTTTCAATAGAAAACCACCACAAAGTTGTTTAAGCAAAAAAGGAATTTGGTTAGATAATATAACTTGAGAACTCCAAATTGGTTAGGCCAAAGGTGAACTGAAAATTTTCCTTATGTAAAGAGAATATTTTAAAAAGAAAATATTTTAAAATATGGTAACTTTTTAAAATAGTGGAAATGGTTAACTGCTCTCATTCTAAGAGAGTATTACTTGTAGATGCTAAAACTGTACGGAGACTTGTAACAGTCAGAAGCAGGGCAAATTACTTTGATAAAATAGAGATACTTACCTCAAATACTAATTATACTGTTTGCATTAGTTTTCCAGAAATTACGTGCACTTAAAAAAGAAAAAGAACCCCTGGTTTGTTAACTCGGATTAACAGTATTCTTTTCTTCCTCACATTCTAACTGCAGTCTAACTCAGCTTGTTGAGTTTGGTGTAGTGGGTATTTATTTATGATTTTTTAATGAAAACCAAGGAAACGGGGAAGAGGAATAGTGCTGTGCAGATGACCCCTGGGGTCCGGCTGGGACTCCAATAAATGCGCTCTTCCCTGCTGAGGTTATTACCATCCTTGTTTGTTTTGCCATTTAGAGAGACTACAAGTTTGCAAAAAGCTGAGCTAGTTGAAAAGCAGAGATCGACTGTCCTGGGGTGCTTTGGTCTGCAGGGGCTTGCTCCCCAGCCCCGGCGTGCAGCCGTGCGCAGGGCCAGGCCGCGCGGAGCTGGTTTGGCTGCAGAGGTCGCAGGGCCCGAGCGCGGCTGCCAACGAGCCCTTTTCCTTCCCGTTTTGCCTGGTCCTATTTCAGGGGCAAGCACAGTAGCTGTAGCCGCACATAGACTTTTTCCTCTTTCCCTTTCCCCCTCATCCCCCTCCCTAGACCTCTCTGGGCTTTGACGTCATGTGTGCTCCTTTCGGTTGCCATAGCAACCCCAGTCCCCAAGCCCTCGGTCCGTCTCCTCTGGTAGGTTCCACAATGGTACAGGCAGCATCACGCTGCACAATGGTTTCCAGGCAGTGAAAGAGGGTGATTCAGCAAGCCACTCTTCTTCTTTTCAAAAACAAAAACAAAAACAAAAACAACCCTCCCCTTCTTTTTTTTTTATTTTTTATTTTTTATTTTTATGGGGGTGGGTGGTGCTTGTTATATGCTTACCTTTTTTTCTTTTTTCATTTTTACAATTTTCCTTTTTTCTCCTCAGCCCTCAATTCCTAGGGGCTTGAGTGACTTTAAGATCGGGCTTTCTTGGAAATCACCTGTCCATCGTTAATTTTAAACAATTTCCCCCTCCAAAGAATCTATTGCTTATTACAATTTGGAATGTGGTTAATGAAAAACAAGTAGGGAGGATTTCTGGGGCAAACACTGCTGGATCAGGATCGTAGTTCTCAAGCACGGAATGGTAGGTGGCTCTTTGCTCATTCTGGGTTCTAACCTGTTTTTTGGAGGGTGGGGTGATGCCTATTGATTGCTCCTGGCGGGGTGGGAGAGCGAGCATGGGAAAAGTGGGAGAGATGGGGTGGAAAGCAGGTTAATGAAGTGAAGTACCTCTGAGGCAAGAAGCCACCAGCCTTTCCTTCTGTGTGGAGCATCTCTCCCCAGACTCTTGGGCATGTGGAGACCTTCCTGTTGGGAGTGAGGGTTGGCAGAGGGTGGGAGGGAGCTTTCTTATTGTGACCAGGGGTTTTTAGACCAATGCAGAGCTACAGAAGGGAAGAGAAAAACAGTGGGGGAGAGAGGGAGAGAAGGAAAGAAGGAGGGGTGGGGGGAGAGATACAGAAAGAGACAGAGAGACAGTGAACAGCTGTGCTTGTTAGAACTGCTGGCCTCAGTCCTATATCTAAGAAATGCTCTGGATTCCATCAAACACTAAAAAATCGTGTCTTTAAGTGTGTGTTCATGTTTACTTCCTGAGAGATGCAATTTAAACAAATATTTTGGAACAGATTTATCTATTTTTAGTAGGGAGTGGTATTTATATATTTTAGTTGCAAAACTAAGACATTACTCTTGCAGAGACATCAATCTAGGCTAAATTTGGGCTGGGGAGAGGAACACAGGACGGGGTCAGGTTAGAGATTAGAGGAAACATTGCCACTGCAGTCGCATAGGTAAGGGGTCCCTTTAAGAAAGTGATCTCCTAGTCACAGCAGGCAGCATTTTTTTTTTTTTTTTTTTTTTTTTAATGGCAGAGTTCCCATATTCTGTGCTGGGATACTGTGTCCCCTAGAAATGTCAGAGCTCTTCTGAGAAAAAAAAAATACCAGAAATGAGCATGGCAATACACTTACCAGAATTTGTGTTATTTGTGCCTGCAGCAAAATAAATGTGATTTATTGGAAAATCTTCCAGTAAATCAAGGTTGAGACACTTCAGGAAAAATTATATATGGATTTTTTTTCCTCTCCATTTAAATCTGGAGGCTGTCTCTGCCTTTACCTCCTAGCACATAACTTCCAGGTACTGCAATTTAGCTATAGATAAAGAATGGCCTATCCCATGGCGGTAGGCTCTGAAGGATCACAAGGTTGTTTACATGGGCTGTCTTTGCTGCAGAGCCCGACAGTGTCTGTACAGCAGCACTGCATGCTGCTGGTGTGTTGACGATAACTTTTATGAACGAACCAGAAAGAGGCAGGCTAAGTCATGGGACAGGCCACAGTTCAGATTGAAGGAAAATAAGTGCACTCGGTGGTGCTAGCTCAAGGTCCAATTTCTCCCTCTATCCTTAGTCTGCTAGTTGTCAGACCCTGGAAGATCTTGCAGAATGGTGATCAACATAGTAAAAATGGTTGCAGGAAGGATCATTTCTCTCAGAGAGGCTTCTGTAAATCTTCTACCTTTGGTGAGCATATATGTTGTGAATATAGATAGTGATACTCATGAATGAGCTCACAAGCTTCTGACTTTACTTCGAAACCGTTGGATTTCAGGGGTGAGACAGCTTGGATACAGCAGTTTTGCTGCCTCTGGCATGTATTCCCTTTCCTACCTCCATCTCACTCTTAATTGACATAAAGTACTGGAAGAGCTGATTTTATTACACGGAGCAAACTGGATTTTCTCTTCCCTACCCCGGAACTAGCAAGTCAGATGACAAAGGTGGTATGACCTTAGAAATTAAAGAGTCTTCATGCTTCTGCATTTGCACATCACTCCCTCCTGTTGTAAAGTAGCTTTAATTTGATGGGCTCCTGGTGTTACAAAATCTTTGCAGTTTGGAAAAAAAAATCTTGATGATGAGGCAGTAAGAAATCATATGTACAGTGAGAAAATCAGCCACCTCCTGCTGCCTGCTTGCTTTGCTCCAGAACAGCATCCGCTGTTGGGAGGAGTGTGTTTGTCATGCTGGAAGGGGATGTTTGTGAACAGATCCCAGAGGGACCGAGTGTGTTTTGCTGTCATTGTCTGGTACGTCTGCACCTATTAGTATTTAATGGTTTCATAGGATGTAGTCAATGTTTTTCAAGGTTAGAATGAACTGAGATTCGATTGTGGATGCTATAAAATAAATGTATCTTTTTAAGTTACAGGAAAATTCATACAATTTCCCTTGTTAGCATATGTTATGGGAATATCATAAGCAAAAGGGATCTGCCTAATGTGAAAAAGCCTCCCATGTTTAAAGGTAAAGCGTCCCATATTTAAAGGTTTTTTTTTTTTTTTTAAGTTTTATTCTGGCTTTATGTAAATGAATCTATGTCTTTGAATGTAATCTTAGTGAAAAAGTCTTATAATACTGATGATAAAAATAAAGACAAATTGGGGGCTTTCTTGTTTGTTAAACATGGGGGCAGATGCTCTCCTTTCATCCTCTGGTTCTGGTTTCAGGTCACATTTCAAGCTAAAAGACTTTACATGGAATTGGTGTGTGCAAATCAAATGATTGCTTAGTTGCTTATTAGAATGATGGGTCTCAAGACAAGAGAGTCTTCCTTCAATTAGAATAAGAAGTAAACAAATTGACACTTAAAATTCTTTCTCCATGGTGTTTATTATTTCCTCTTGCAGTCTCCTTTAAGCTTTTGGTTGGACATTGCAACACTTTCAGAAGCACAAAGTGTCCAATAATGACAGAGAGGCTTATAAGGCTGTATTTGCTGCAGGCTGAGTATTTCCTCCCCACCACACATGCATCTCTCACACCTTCTTCTGAGGACCAGGACTTAAAGTTGGGCCTGTAAACTGCTGGGGAAATGCTTATTGGTAAAGGAGAACAAGATCCATGTATTTTGTTAGTATATTAAACGTATTTATTGCATTATAGAAATCTGAGATGAGACCCTGCTGAGATGAGAAAAGGTAAAAGATCATGCTGCATATTGATATTTCTCTTTGAAAGAGAAAATGTAATTTAGAATTGGAGCTGGAGTTTTCAGAAATTTGCCTATCTGTACATATTTTCATAGCCAAGTTGTCAGGTTTTGACTAAAGATTCTTCAGTTTGAGTACATTTTGTCCTTGTGAGAAAATCAAGGCAAAGAGGGGAAAGTGAAAAATCTGTATGTTTTAGTTACTGTCCTACACACTCCCCTCCCCATTTCTTGTGATTCTTGGTAGAAACTCTAAATGGAGAACTCAGGTGATATTGAAAATCTTTAAATAAAAATAAGGGTTTTGGTTTGAGAAGTGGACTACAAATCTATACTTATTTTTCGTAAAGAAATCTAGTTGAATTGATGTTTTGGGTCCATAATAAGCCACAATGGCCTTTTTGCTGTTCTTATCCCTGAGATGTGAAAGCCACAGGCTTCTGGAGCTAATACTCCTAGGAATGGAAATTAAAGTTTTGAATGGAAAGAGAAATGACTGAAGGTTCCTGAGAAGCATCCCTAAGCCACAGTTGCTCTGAAATCCCATATGGAGTGCAGGTGGAAAGTGAAGTTCCCCTACAGGGACATTAGGCATTTGCAGAGTGGCCTGCTCAGTAATAAACAAGATTTTTGCTACATTTTGTGTGTGTGTGTGTGTGTGTGTGTGTGCTGTAGAAAGTAGGAAAAAAACCCTTACCACCCACAGTGACTTAAAAGACTAGAAATTCATCTTAGTGACTGACTTTTCTTCATAGAACTTGGCCTGCCTCCTGGATTTTAGATGTTAACCTGACTGGGTGCTCCATGTTCTTCCTGAACATGAGTTTTTTCAAGTAATTGTCCTCTTCTCATACATTGGAAATAGGATCTGAAAACACTGAAGGTGAAGTAAAGCTCTTGGGCCCATTTATTTGGTGAGGCTTATTCAGTGCCGGTACTTCCTCTGTCATAGCACTTATCACACAATGCAGTAATTGCCTATTCCGTTTCCTGTGTTCTCTACTGAAGTATAATCTCCATCAGGTACTGACTGTGTCTGTTTGGCACATTGTTGGGACACGATAAATATTCCTTGGATGAATGTCTCCCATGTACAGAGTTCTCCACTAAGTGCAATGGAAGGAAGAGTTTGGAGTCATCTGGGAGCATATAGTCATTTAGTGAGATGAGGTTAAGAAACAGAGATGGTATCTAATCAAGGGCTCATATTAGTATTTTGACAATAAATATAACAGGAATTCAGAGGAGAAAGAAATACACGTGACACTGGAGGCCACATTGGGATGTCTGGGGAGTAGGGAGGTTTGGTGGGGAAGGAATTCCTACTAGTCACTTGTAAGTACCTGGCCAGGAAAGGGACTGTTAGTTGGGACAGAGAGGAGGTTTATTTTGGGTATGGTGAGCATAGTTTCCAAAGCTCTTGAAATCAAAACTTTTGACTTGATAATGGCATACAGGTCTGTTTCCAGCTTTGGATCAGCTTCGGATCAACTTCAGTTTAGTTTTATTCTATTTCATATACTTGAGAGGTTTTTGAACTTCTCCTCCTGCTTTTATTGGTAAAGAACGTAACCCATCATTCTAACGAAGTCTTCCATGAAAAGCGGATTATGCAAACATATAACAGTGGAGCTGTCCCTGTTGACACTGGATAGGGTGGCCTTATATCTCAAAACCAAATCCATATCACAAGGGCATATCATATGTCAACTAAAGCACTAATTATTAATTGGGCTTATGTTCAGCTTTTAAAATATCCAGCTACTCTGATGTTGGTAACACCAAAGTTCTTGTGCTTGTGATAAATTTGAACCGAGTGAACTACCTTCAGATCTTTTATTCCCTCATCCTGCATTCCATCATTCATTTCCAATTGTATTTGCCAGCCTTTTTGTTTCCTAAATGCAGATGAAATTCTCATTTAAGTGCTAAAATCAAATTCATTCTGTGTTTTTGCTTTGATTTTAGGCTAGTGTGAGGAACACCAACGGCAGGACCATCTCAGATCTTCGTTATGGCAACTCATGCAAGAAGCTGTTGAATTAGAATCATTTCCTATAGATGAGAAACCATACAAGCAGTGGTGAGTTGCGAATTTTAAAAATGTTCCTTTGCAGAAAGCATGTGATCTCCATAACCGCTTTGAATATTGCATGTGATTTAGTGTATGGATCTGAAGAAATACTGTTCAAAATAATTTCAACTAAAGAGGTGAAAATCCACAGGACAGAGTGTTTGATTGATGGTGCTATACAGAGGAGCATAAAGTCTTGAGGTGCATGGGTACATCGTAAAACACCATGATGCTACCACCCTGCACGATACCAGTCTGCATAAGATAGCTGAAATGAACAATTTTATATGGCTGAGTAACAGTTGGGTAACAGTGGCTTTTATTGTTTACAACATAATTCCATATTTTACTAATTCATTCCTGCTGGTAGAAGAATTGATTCTGAGCTAAATTATAATGCTCAGTACCTTTCAGGAATACTCACACACACACACACACACACACATACACACACACACATTCCTATGTGAATAGATAGGAGTATATAAAGAATGCCTATAATATATATATATATTAACATAACATTTAGATCCTTGGAAATAAGAGGAGAGAAATCACATCACAGTTTTATAAAACTCAATTCATAGACATTTACCCTACCCTCCTTTTGCCTAATATAACGATATTAAAAGTGGATCCAGTTTCTCTGCTAGATGGAATAATTTTTAAAACTTATTATTTTATAAAAATATCAGCACACACAGGCAGAATATTTTTTAAAATCAAATGCTTGATGCTTTCTAGTCACCAAAGTTAATAATCAATAGACTCCAGCAGAGATGAACCAGTTATAATCTGTCAAATAACTTCTTTGAGAAATAGCGCAGGACAGTGGTGCTTGTAACACTCCAATAGAAGCTGTTTTGAGTTAGTGATCAATATCTCTCTTTCGTTTGCTTAGTGGCTCGTATAACTCTGGGTAGATAGGCTGTCTTTTGAATTAATGCATAAGCTATAACTGCAGAAGACTGATGAAATTAACCCTATACTTATTTCATATCATGATTTTCATTATAGTCTGCTTACAGTTATATTGAGAAAGTAGATATAATAGTCATCACTATGCTGTGCTTAATCAACATGTATTAAATGCATGTTTGTTACAAAAGACAATAGTATGTTGCCAATAATCAACCATCGTGCATCTAAAGTAAGGGAAGTTTATATGGCTGAACTTAATATTTTGTGTTGTGTGCCACTCCCAGTGTTGTAGAGGACATATATTGCCCCATCTTAAACATATTCATGAAGCAAACGTTTAATGAGAATCTGTGATGTAGATACTATCCTTAACTCGGGATAGATGAAGATAGTATCTGTCTTAAAGGGACTTTCAATCTAAAGAGTGTGGTGCTTACAATAAAATGTGCCATTAATTAGGGGAGATATACTCAAAAAATGTGGTACGTACACGGCTGTTAAATGCGAAGATGTAGGGTGCTAAAGGAAGTGCAGCAGAGAAGGAACTAATACACATAGGATGGAGATTTGTCAAGAAGACTTCTCAAAGGGAGTGATATGTTAACTGAATGCTAAGGATAATAAAAAATAATCAGTAGAAGGGGAGCAGTGGGAATATTTTTCAAGGGTCCAGACGCTTGACAGAGTATGATTTTTTTAAATGAGCACTATGTCATTTACTGCGCTAGAGCATAAATGGAGGTGGAAGGAATGAAGCTGCAGAAGGGTACAGGAGATGTATCATGAAGGATCTCTTAAACGAAGCTAACAAATTTGGATTTTATTCCAAAATAAAGGACTTTTGAAAGGTTCTAAGTAGTAGAATGACATGGGGAGGTTTATTTTTTAATTTGAAATATAGCAAAGACATAGAAAAGTGTATAAGACAAATACAGCTTTAAGAGTAATTACAAAGAAAACTTAATTTATCCATCATTCATTTTAAGGAATAAACTCCCTGTAGAAACCGATGTACTTCTTTAGGATCACATGTGTTTTTTTTCCCCACGAGAGGTGACCACTAACCACTATCCTGCCTTTTGTCACAGTTGTTTCTTGTTCCCTTGCTTTTCTTTGTAGGTTTTCCATCTTACAATCACAATATTATGTTCTTAACTGATTTTGCTAAACATTGTAAGATTTTTCTATATCAATGCATATAGTTTATTCATGTAATTATATAGCATTCCATGAATATAACCAAATTTCTCCTCCGTTTTACTGTTGTGAACATTTGGATGATTTCTGTATTACTTATACTTGTATGTGCAAATAACATGAATTATTTGTATATAAAATATGTTTACATAAATATATTTATTAAATATAGTAAATATTTTTATTATAATTATACATATATTTATAATAAAGTTGTTTAAAAAATAAAAAAATAAAGTTGTTTAGTATATATACACAGTTGCTTGCAAGTTCTAGTATACAGATATGAGCACTTCTTTAGGATAAATATCAAGGAAAGGTGCTATTGAATTTAAGGGTGTGTGCACATCCCATTTTTCTAAATAATGCCAGAATATTGTCCCCAAGCAGTTATATCAGTTTACACTCCCATCAGCAATATAAGAGAAGTTCTATATCCCACCAACATTTGATTTATAAGTTCTTAAATTTTGCCCATCAGTTGAGTATATAATTATATGATGGAAGTATTAATTGGCTTTTTGCTGATTACTAATGACGAAGAACATCTTTTCATTTTTTTATTGGCCATTTGATTTTCCTCTTTTGTGAAGTGTCTGCTCAAGTGTTTATGAGATTTGTCTTTCAAAATAATAACTAGCATTTATTGAGTTCTTCCTGTGTAATAGCATTGTGCTAAGCACTTTGCAGGCATTTTATCTTCAAATCATCCGTATGATTTACAGATAAGGAAACTCAGATTTAGAGAGGTTAAATAACTTGGTAATAGTCACACAGCTAAGAAACAGTGGACTTGCCATTCAAGCTCGGGGCTTTCTGACTCCAGACTTCTTCAATTTTTTGGATAGTGTTTGGAAGAAGATTAGATTGGAGGCAGAGAAAACATCTAAGATGCTATTGCCAGGAATCCAGTTAAAAAAATCATAGGGACATAAATGAATCACCAATAAAACATAATGACAAAGTATCTGGACTCAGTAATGACTGTCGTGAGTGAACAAGATTTTTAAATAGTCTCAAGTTTCAATACCTGGTGGCTAGGTAAAGTCAATATCGGTCATACAGTGCATATTTGTATTCCAGGTGGTGTGGTAGGTTTTAAAAATTATGATTCTGTGATTCAATAAGAAATGAGTTTAGTTTAGGGGACCATAAAATTTTGGATGAAGAGACTATAGTGTTTATTTGGGTCCACTCTTCACTGTTTTAAAATGTGGAACTTGGTGTGAAAAGAGGTGAAAGTGCGTTATTCAAAGAGTCACATGTTACTAAGCCTCAGATTAAGAATAGATAGCAGGCTTGCAAAGAATACAAAAAAAACTTGCCTGATTTTTAAATTATTAAGTGAAAATATAATCAACATACTTTATCTGCCAAACATTTTTTTAAGTCAGTTGCCTCATTATCATTGTTAGCAGGTTTATTTAATGTAGCCCAGAATATTATCTTCTTGCTCACGATTCTCCCAATGAAATCACCAGATCTGATTTGCGATTGTTACCATGTAACTGCCCTACTTCCTTTGATATAGTCCATTGGCTATGCAATAAATTTCCTTCTCCTTAGCATATACCATATTCCCATCCACCCACATTTTAGGAACTGATTATCTTTCAAATTGCCGGGGGATGCCAATGTGCTTCATTCTCATAACACACACTCAAGTGTTTCTTACCTCTGTGATTTCCTTCATACTGTCTATTCTGCATATATTCACCCCACCCAACCTTCACTTAGTCATTAGCCATCTTTTAAGACCTTTGCAGATCAACAGCATGGGCATCATCTGAGGCTTGATAGAAAAGCAGTATCCCAAGTTCCACCCAGATCTGTTAACTCTGAATCTTTCAAACAAGATTCTGAGGTGATTTAAATTTTGAGAGATGCTGTTGAGACTCACTCTAGACTTCATCAGATGTTATCTCCTTCCAGAAACCTTTCCCGACTCCTCCCATTGGGGATTCCTTTCTAGTGTTCTCCCAGTAGCCTAGGCATATCTATCTCATTGCATTACCATGGTATTTTATTAACTGTTTATCTGTCTCTGCAACTTAGCTTCTGAGTAATTTGACCCAGATCTAATTATCCTTGAGTTTTCCATGCTAGCACAGTGCCTAATACAAGGCAGTGATACACAAATGTTTGTTGAATGATTGCTTGATGAAAGAAAGAAAAAAGAGTAGGAGATAGATGCACAGAAAGATAGAAACAGAGGCAGGAAAGAGAAAATTACAAGGAGAAAAGACACAAAACCCAAGGGACTACATGGAGAAATAACTAGACTACAAAAAATTTACAGAGAAAATTACAAGGAGAAAAGACACAAAACCCAAGGGACTACATGGAGAAATAACTAGACTACAAAAAATTTACACCTCTGGATACAATCAGCCTGACAGAGAGTCTATAGTCTTATTTAAGTTTTGAGGGATAAATGTGAATATTATTGGCCAACTCCTTCAGAAGCAAGGATTACCTTAATTTCTCATATAGTAACAGTTTAGTTTTATTGTCATTGTTTTTAAGTAAATTTTGCCAAAATTTATTTTATTTTCCTAAACAGTGTGTTCTATCTAACTAGTCAGAGACCGTTCAGAATATTGTGTGGAAGTAGACAGAGGATGAAGGTTGATTTTGAAGCTGTGCAGGAGACAGAAATAAGAGATCAGGGAGAAGAGAGTAGGCATTATACATAAAAGACCTTTCTTTCTTTCTTCTTCTTTTTTTTTTTTTTTATAAAAGACCTTTCTGATAATTAAAATTATTTGTAAGTCTGTGCTTTTCAGCACAGTAAATTTTCCAGCACTGCAAGTATTTAACCACCTTCATGGTTGACCAAATATTAACAACATTTTAGAGGTGCTACTACTTGGTATGGGAGATTAAACTCAATGACCTCTATGGTCTATGGTTCTTATGAATTATGAGTCTCCAATTGTTAAGAGTAATACAGGAAGAATGAGGGTTATAATAAAGATTGCAATAGTGGATAACATTTATTGAGTGATTACTTGTGCCATTCACTGTTCAAAGCACTTTGAGTGCACTAATTCATTGAATCTTCATAGAAATCCTACTGAGCATTTCTATTTTACAAATGATGGAGTTGAAGGTGGGAGGTTTAGTAACTTACCCTACGTCATGCAATTAGTGTTGGTAGAGTCCAGGGAGTCTAACTTGGGAACACTTCCTTTTTTTTTAATCACTGTGTTGAATCCTTCTCAGTACTAACAGTGAAAGTTGGACTGAATGGAGCCTTAAAATTTTGATGTGATTTGAATTCCAAGAAATTGTAAAAACAGGAATTCCAAGAAATGATAATAACATAATCAAAGTAAACAGAGATAGAAATGAGCATAACGAGTTTGTAGAACCAAATACTTTACAAATGAGATGAATAAGAGGATATTCAGAAATTTGTCATTACAGTACAATTTTGCCTTGTTTATCAATGGCTACAAATAACCAAGATGGGAAACCAAGTCCTTAGGACTATTTCACTCTTGTAAACCAACATAACTAGCCTTCATAATGTATAAAAATTTAAAGGCTTTTCACCAATTGGTGGAATCTCAGACTATAGCTTCTTGGAAGATGGATTTGGGACTGTTCACTATTTGAGAGGTCCTAAGTAATTTGATGTCATGTCAGGAAAATAATAATGCTGTCTTTACAAGTCGGAATTTTACCGCAGCTTATTTGAAGAGTGAGTTAACATAAAAATTTTACCATATCTCAGATTCTTCATAGAGAATTCTGGGTATTCTAATAACCACTATTAGAGGAACTCCTATTAAAATAAAAGTATGAGATCTTAATGAAAATTTGTATAACATAAAAAACTTTTTCAGAGTAGGGCTGGTTGGAAAATTTAGTCCATAGTTAAGTGGATTCAAGACATGTAATTTATAGTGCAGATACCAGAAATATATATGCTGGATATTTAAAAGTTTTCTTTCTAGTTGTACTTTTGGAAGTTCTAGGTGATTTGTTTGTTCTTTAAATCCCACTTTTTTTTTAATACCTTAAGGCTTACTTTTAAGCTTCTTTAAATTTGAGAGTGAATATCCTTGACAATATTGTCTTTAGAAAGTCATTTATTAATCTTAAGAATCTGCGTTGAAATTTAGTTTAATAAGATTTAAAGACCTTGTACTCCCTCCACATCTCTAAAAATGTTAGGCAAAATCTATGTGAAATAGTGGGTAGGAAACAAATTAAAATATTTTTCATCTTTTATGAATTTCAGCCAGGTGTATCATGTCATATGTTTGTTGACTTCTTGCCAACCAGGGTTTAGGTCAGCAATGTGGAATGTCACAGGCAATCAAATCACATATGTTGAATTTCTTTTTTAGTCTTGATCCTGAGTACAAATGTCTGGCTCTGTATTATAATTTAAGGAGCCAAAACATCTTCTGGTTCTCTGCTTCTGAACCTGATATAATATGTGAAATTCTTACTTTTTTGGTTGAAGAGTATTCTTATTAAAATAGAAATGTTATGGGGGCATCTGGTGGCTCAGCTGGTTAAGTGTCTGCCTTCTGCTTGGGTCATGATCCCAAGGTCCTGAGATGGAGCCTGTGTCTCATTCAGGCTCACAGCTCATCAGGGAACTTGCTTCTCCCTCTCCCTCTGCAGAATTCCCTGCTTGTGCACCCTCACTCTCACTCTTGCTCTCTCTCAAATCAATAAATAAAATCTTAAAAAAAAAAAGTAGAAATGTTATGAGATAAATTGGTTGATTAGCTAACCTGGTAAGCTAACTTGAGTTAAGATGTGAATTGGTGATAATGGATATTGGATCATAGATAACATCCACACTTGGATTAGATAAGAGATTAAAGAAAGGGAACATATGGGAAAGATTTTTGTATGGGGAGGGAATCAAGATTGGTATCAAAGACAGTACTTTGTTGGGGTTTAGCAGATTATTTAAAAATTCTCATTGCAGTTTCTGGAAAAGGAAGAGACCTTGATGTGAGATTCTCATCCCTGCTCGCTCATTAATTAATATTCCCTTGGGCAAATCTTAACCTAGCTGAGCTTCTTCAACTGTGTATGAAGGAGTTGTGATGGATGATGTTTAAATATCTCTTTAACTGTGAAAACTATGTACATTAAATTGTACAGATTGAATTAAAGCGTGGGATAATACCCAAAAGGCCAGGCCCAAGTGGACTACCTTGGTGAGGGTAACCTTGGCCAGTGAAGAGACTTCATGAGAATGGAAAACAGCTTCATGGACAGCTGGAAGGGAAGAATAGGCCAGGTAGAGGCTTATAAGGGTAGAGGCTTATAAGACAGACTTGTCATGCCCAATTTTGCTTTAATCCACCCCCTTTAGTTATCTTTAGTTTCACATTGTCATTCTAAATCAGAAAATAAGGTATTTGAATTATAGGAAGTCACTTCTAATTACCGGAATTTATTATCCATAAGGGAGATAACGTATGCATAGGCAACCAAATTGATTGCATTTACTTTCCAGATTTGTATCTTTCTTTATCTTAAAATTATCTGCTGCAATTGAAGGGCTAGTATGTACAAATTTTTGCTCATTGATTTACTAAGGAGAGGAATCTTTTAAAATTTGCCTTTAAAAATTATATTTTCTAAGCTATATTGGGATTTACCAATGTATTAGGTGAAACTATTGGCATCTTGATTACCTCAGATATCATATCAGTACAACAGATTTACATGAGAGTTAACATATTTTCAATGGGCAGATTACTGTGGTAGAACCTTTGAAGAATGAATATGACACAATTCTACCCTCACTCTTTCTCTTCCCTCCCTCCCTTCCTTCCTTTCTTCCTTCAAATATTTACTGGCTGCCCCTGTGCTAGCTGAAGCAGCAACAAAGATAAATTCTATTTAGTCTCTGCCCTTAAGCAGCTGACTATCAAATCTGGGGCCTTTGGATGGGAAGAGAAAGGGGAAACGCTTGTAAATAAGTGAATCCACACATAGGATAGTTGCTTTAATAAATAATGAGTTCAGGGAACAGTGAAATTACAAAGGCAACTACTTAATTGGGGTTCTGCAGAAAGACATGAGTCTCAATGCTCGAAAGCAGTAGGGCTCAGACTTTGTGGTCTCATGATCCTTTTGCACTCTTGAAAATTATTAGCCATAAGCTTTTGTTTATGTGGGTTATATTCATTGGTATTTACAGTATTAGAAATTAAGATAAATCTTAAGATATTTATGTAATTCCTTTATGAATTAGCAACAGCAAACCCATTACTTGTTAACATAAAATATCTTTTGGTGGGAGGCCTGGGTGGCTCAGCCGTTGAGCATTTATGCCTTTGGCTCAGGGCATGGTCCAGCGGTCTATGGAGTCCCGCTTCCCCCTGCCTCTCCCCTGCCCATGTCTCTGCCTCTCTGTGTCTCATGAATAAGTAAATAAAATCTTAAAAAAAACTTTTTATGAAAATTACTTTTTATAAAACAGAGATAGTATAGTTACAAAGTGGCATTGTTTTACATTTTTGCAAATCTGTTTTATGATTCATTTAAAAGGAGGGGGCTGAATTCTCCTATGTATTTATGGCTTCGAACTATTGTCACAAAACACATCGTGTAGCCTCTGGAAGACTTTACTATACATTTGAGAGTAAATGAGAGTGAAGACAGCAAACCATATCTTTATATCATTTGGAATTAGTTTTGACCTCAAGAATCCCCTTGAAAGGGTCTTGGAGATCTTCAGGGAGTCTCGTGTACTCTACTTTGAGAACCACTTCTAAAAAGCATCTATCGTATAATAATGAATTAAACTCTCTTTTACGCATCTAGAATGGTACATATTACCTTTAGGAAAACAAAAAATAGTGTGCTTGGTTATTCAGAGGAAGAACTCCAGATGAAATAGACTGTAACCTCCATGAAGACTGTAACCTCTGTTTTACTCATTACTTGTCACAGGATCTGACACATAGTTGATTTTATGGGAATTTCAATGATAGAACATTTTAATAAGACAGATGTACTTTCACAAGTCACTATAGTCCTGGGAAGAATATGATGAGTGCTACAAATAAAGGTTAAATGTGTATTGTAGAGTTGGAAGGAGAGGCCATTTTTAACTGAGGTATTAGAAGGGATTCATGGAGGAGAAGGCATTGGAGTGGAGTTGTGAAGACAATTTTGGTAGTCAGTGTTAGGGTTGGAAAGGTTACTTCTAGAAGAGGAAATAGAATGAGCAAGGAGCAGAGTGCGTTTGAGGTTCAGAAGTTTAGGCTTGAATGTTTTAGGGATGGAGGACACGGTAGTCAGAGATGTGGTGGAGAAAATAGATTTGGGCCAGACTGAGGGAGGTTGTGAGTGAACTAGGAAGGAATTTTGGGTCTGTTTCTATAGATAGTGAAGAGCTGTTGCTGTTTTCTGAGCAGGCTTATGAAAATGATTCTGGCAGCGATGTTGAGAATGGCTTGGAAAGGAGAGAGGATGGAGGCAGGATGAGCAGTTAGAGGGAGGAAAGGTATGATAATCCGGTTTGAAGAAGAGACCGTAAGAACCAGAACCAGAACCAGTAGAAAAGGATCCAATAGATAGGAAGTTCTCCAGGTTTTAGGTAATGTGGAGTAAGAAGTTGTAAAAGAGATAGTACATCAGTCAGTAAGGAAGGGAAATACTGGGTCCTTTATGATTTCATTATAAGCCCAGCCACAGTATGAATAAACAATTTTACACAGGTCTTTGGGCTTTGGTTTTTCCAGATGTAAAATGTAGAAATAGATTGCTTGCCTATTTGTGTCACAAGAGTCCATGTAAGGATAAATGAGCTTTTTTTGACAGAAAGGTGCTCTATTAATCTAAGCCATCAATAATAAGAATGAGAATGTTTGCCAGGTGTTTTTGCTCCTGTGTTGAAGGCTGTTGTGTAAATAAGAAATAATGCCTGGAACTATTGTCATTGTTAATAATAGTAAAGTCATTACCACAAAATGCCTACACAGCGAACTTGTTCTCTGTCAAATACAAAGTGAGAAGATGAAGCCAGGCATGGAAGTCCATTCTGTTTTATTTATTATGAGTTTTGCTTATTGTAAATAAACTATTTTCCTGGTTATTAGAGAAGTCGTTTTAACAGTATTTGGATTTCATTGTATCTTATTATTTTCATCACTCTATTCTGGTCAGGTTTTCCATCACTATCAGAGGCCTCATTATCCTGACTTTTCTTTCTGAAAATGGAAGTGGGACAGCATTCTCTCTGAAAATGGAAGTGGGAAGTGTCAGTACTTGCATCTGTGTTCTTGTTAACTGTGGCTCCTTCAATTAATTTAACACATAGCTGTATGATACAGTGGTCAAGCATGTAAAATAAACTCCAGAGTTAGACTGCCTGGGTTTAAATCCAAATTCTGTTACTTCCTCGGAGATCCTGGTTTAGTCGCATAATCTTTTAAGCTTCAGTTTCCTTATCTGTAAAATGGTACTAGTAATAGTACTGATCTCAAAAGGCCATTGTGAGGGTAATGAATGAAAAGCACAGAGCCTTCCTTAAGTGCTCAGTAACTGCAAAGTTTTGTTTTGGTTTTGATCAAATTTATTACCATTATCATCAACATATCTTCTTTCCTTTCTTTTCTTTCATTTTTAAAATAGATTTTATTTATTTATTCGTGAGAGACAGAGAGAGGCAGAGACACAGGCAGAGGAAGAAGCAGGCTCTCTGTGGGGAGTCTGATGTGGGACTCGATCCTGGGACTCCCGGATCACACCTTGAGCTGAAGAGAGACGCTTTACCCGCTGAGCCACCCAGGTGTCCCAATATATCTTCTTTCCTAATCAGGATCCTTTTCTATACTTTTTTAATCCATTGTTTCTCTACCAATAGTTAATTTGTAACTGCACAATTAGTCATCCTCCTTTTCTTTACCGAGAATAACATTTTGAAGAATTCCCCAAATTTTAAATTTTACTCATTTTCCATCTATTATCTATCTATCTATCTATCTATCTATCTATCTATCTATTATCTATCTATCTATCTATCATCTATCTATCTATCTATCTATCATCTATCTATCATCTATCATTCATTCATTCATCTATCTCCTTCCCTCCCTACTGGTATTTCTTGTACCTAGCAATTCAAGTATTTAATTCTGCTTAATATAAGGGATCCAATAACTTGTTCTAACCATCAGACAGGTATTTCCCATGACACACTGCTATCCTCCCACACAATCTTCCTGTAAAGAGGATTTGCTTGCCATTTTCCTTTTTTACTCTAGTATTTTACTCAGTCTGTTCTCAAGATCCGTAATAGTCTGTTTCTGTCCTTGCTATTGATCATACTTCTAAAGGCATCTTCCCATATTAGCTCAGATCTATTGAGATCTATGTGAAACACATATCAGGCCCTGGATATATAATACAACCAGACCTATGCTCTGCTCATCAAACCAAGGCTCATTTTTTAATTTATGTAAGTGGTTTAAGAGTTATTGGCCTACTGTGGTCCTGCTCAGCAGTCAGTCAGTTGTTATCTATTACTATTGGCAAATAATGTCTATAAATTCCTGTGAGTTTTGGTCATATGTATCATTGGCAGATTTTTCTGTTATAGTTGCACAGACTGAATATTCATCTACCATTTCTCTCTACGTTGTCTTTCACTTTTATGGGATAGGAACCAAACAAAGGCAATGATCTTGCTTCCTATGAAGAGTTGATTCATATTTGTTAATAGTGAATTTATTCAAATTGTAGAGGGTGGAATGAAAATGACTATTGAATATAGCTGCTAACAGAGAAGGAAAAATGACTGAGTAGTAAGGCAAATCAGAATATATTAGCATTTAATCAGCTCCTTCTTTTACTATTCCAGTATTGAATATCTATCTTAATCAGAAACTGTTTAGAAATTGTAGAAATTGTTTAGATGAATATACCAGGAGGGAGTTTCCTTTTTGAAAATTGTAACACTAAATTTGATATTAGGTCACTGAGATTTCAATTTATCACCTTGGCTTTACCTATCTTTCAGAATGAGATACACTTACTTTAGCCATCTGCTAGTTGTATGATCTTGGCCATGTTACCTAATGTCTGGTCTCTGTTTTCTCATCTGTAAAATGGGACCAACAAAATCATCTATCTTATAAGGTAGTTCTGAGAGGTTAAATTAACTTTCACAAGAGATATTAGATGTAAGAGACATAAAGTTATTAGAACAATGCCTGGCCCAAAACAAAATTTCAATAATTAGCAAGTATTATTATCCACCTGAAATAAAATGGTGGTTAAAAGCTTGATTCTGTAATCAGATTGCTGGATTTGGGTTCTAACTCCATCACTTATTGCTTGTGTAATTATGGACTCATTTTATAGTGTCTCTGAGCCTCTATTTCATTTTTAATTTGGACAGTGATGATATCTACTTTTCAGGGTTTATGTGAGGAATAAATGGAAATCACTTAGTAGAGTTTTCATTGGCTATTAACTATTATTTTTTTAATCCTTATGACACATGCATTGCCTAGCAATTATAATTGTAAATACTTACAGAGAACTTAGTCTGAGCTAGGCAATATTCTAATACATTACATATATTATCTCATTTATTCTTTGTAATGCTCACAATGAAATAGGTACTATTGTTATTATACTCATTTTACAGATGATCAAATTGAGGCATAGAGAAGTTAAGCAACATATTCAAGCTCTTATAGTTAGTAAATGGCAGAGCAGAATCTGTGCACTTATGCATTATACTTTATTGCCTCTTTGCTTATGAAAATGAAAGAAAGTTGAATATAATGTCTGGAGAATAAAATTAGGCTGTCAGGCTAATGATTGAGGTTCTCACTGTGTACTATCCTCTTTCAAACCTGAGATCTATTCATATAGTGACGTAAACCCGGTTAACATGAAGATTAGTAGTAGCAATAAAGAAGAAAAGAAGGAGTGCCTGGGTGGCTCAGTGGTTGAGGGTCTGCCTTCAGTTCAGGGCGTGATCCCGGATCCTGGGATCAAGTCCCACATCAGGCTCTCTGCATGGAGAGAGAGCTTCTCCCTCTGCCTGTGTCTCTGCCTCTCTCTCTCTCTGTGTTTGTGTGTCTCTCATGAATAAATAAATAAAATATTATTTAAAAAAAGAAGAAAAGAAGGTGAGATGGTATTTTTGGAGGGTAACCTGAAATCTCTGTGGTTGTGTATGGAAGTGAAATCTCTAATCCTTCCTGCCTAAGGTAAGATCCTACTGTCTTGGGGATGCAGTGGGAGCAGGGTTTACACGAAGACTTGTGATCTTAGTTTCATCTTCTTCCCTTCCTGGCTGCTTGCATGACACTGTCTGAGGCCCAAAGCAATTGCACACATTTGCTACTTATTTCGTTTTAGTTTTTTAAATCTTATTTTGTTGGGATTTATACTCTTTATGTTCCTGGTGATAGTTGAGATGACTTTGTCCTGTCCGCAGCCCTGCTGTTATACCTTGCATGATAGAATAATCACTGACTGCAGGGTGTGGCTCTGAAGGGCTTTCTCTTTCAAACCATATAGATCCAGATCCACATTTCCAATCTGACATTGGGCAATTAGTTAATGCTTTCAGGACTTAGTTTCTTTATTAAAAAATGGGCATGTAGTATGTACCCCATAATTTTTGAGAGAATTGAATATAAATTGAATATAATTGTAATACAGTATTTGGCTGGAGCAGAGAATTAAATTTTGTTATTGTTTTATAACACTAAAAACTGAAAAAGATAAATTTGTTTTAGATCATTACCAGTTTTATCACTGAAATAACAAAAGAAACTTGGTTGTTATTGTGGCAAATACTAGGGATACTTTTCAATAAAATAAAATTAATTTCATTTTTATCCTTATTAGCATGTGACCCTTACTAGGATTGGGAAGAGCAAGCTATGGAAAAAGGCAGAGGGTTGGAGAGTGCAAGAAAAAAAATGAGTCTATAAAATAGTACTCTGCTCTTTTATATAAGTGAGATAATGTACATGGACATGCTTTTCATATTCTCAATTTCCCTTCAAATATAACATTGAAAAAATAATTCCCATAAGCATTCCGAGAAGAAGAAAAGTATGGAATCAGTCAAGGAAAGCAAGGAGAAAGAAGAAGAGGTGTTGCATCATTTGTTAAAGAAAGTATGGATTGGATTGAAGAAAATTGCAATCTGAGCAATTGGACTATTGGAAAAAGGCAAATAGGTATGGGACACACACATATGATAAAGGTAAAATGACCAGCCTGATGTGTTGGAATATTTGGACAAATCAGTGGGGGCTTGAATGCCAGGTAGAGGATTCTAGGTAATATCCAGTTGGCCTCAGCCTATCAGAATTTGGATCCCAGAAACTGATTCACAGGGTGATACAGAGAATTAAAGAGCAGGATTTTCTTTCGTTATGTGTGGAGTAGCAGTGGTGGATTAATTGGCAGCTCTTGATGTAGGCACTGATATAATGGCTATCTGCAGTAGTCCTTCTCTCTTCCTGGGTTACAGACTTGGTCTAGATTATCCACTCATGTTGGGTGCAAATGTGTACCACCTTAAGGACTCAGAATTCTCATCACTTCTTTCTATTTCTCCATTCTTTCTCTGGTGTGACATAGTTTCTTCTTTATAACTCTGAAACACAAAAGGGCTTATTACATACTTTCCTCTGGATGTCTGCTCATGTAAGTGTGGATGGAAACCTTGGGTAGTTTCTGAGGAGTCTCCATCTGAAATGATTCAGATGATTTGCCTTTATGAGATGATCAAAGCAACTATGAAGCTCTACAATTAGTGCAGAAACTGTTTCTGACTTTGATCTATAAAACTTCTAGCTACATTAAACTTACCATGTGGGAGTAAAGATAATCTGGATGTACTATCAGTTACCACATTGATTTCAAGGATAGGTTTGATTTCATTTATCCATTCAATAAGTATTTATTGAACACTAGTATGTGCCAGGTCCTTTTGCAGCTGTGGGGATACTGTAATGAATATAATATATAAAAAATCGTCCTTGACTTCAAGAGCCTGTTCTGGTTGAAAGAAACAGACAATAAATTACATGAATAAATAAAATATGTTGTCTATTAGATGGTGGAAATGGTCAGAAGAATATTAAACAGGAGGGTGGGTTAGAGAGCATGGTGTTGGATTACGATTTTAGCTATGGTAACTAGGGAAGGCCTCCCTGGAAAGTCATGGAACAAAGACCTTATTTGATATATCCTCATACTCTTGTGTTCCTCCCTCTTTGTAACTCATGTTTGTCCCTTCCAAAGCTGTATACTTAATTAAAGTAAAAGCACTTCCTGGATAAGTGCTCAAAGTCTTATCTTCCTTGATAAGACCCTTTATGTAAAGGTCAGTCGGTAGCCCTCATTGTGGGTAGAACCTCCAAACAAGTCTCAAGAATCACTTACTGGAGAAAATAGGGTTGTCAGGTTTAAATTAAATCATTTAATTCTGCTTAAGACAAGTTATCAAACAGTTAAGATGAACTTCTAGAGTTAGTCTCAATGATTTAGCTTTTCTGAAATACGTATACCATTAATTTAAAAGAAAACAATTTAAAACTTTTTATGTTATCTTTCTCTTCCATAAAATTGATTCTTCCTTTACTTAGAAATTATCTGATATTAATTTATAGAAGTAATGTCATGTTCAAGTTGTTTTCTAAAGGTTATTTTATGGCATTTCCATGTTCTTTCATTTATTATTTGATCTTAAACTGATTTCAAATTTCAAATTCTAGTTTGATTTCTCTCAACTAGTTTCCAATTCAGGGTGGCATCTTTGCCACCTGCCACTCAATAATTTAACATATCCATTGCACAGAGAGAGAGTGAGCAAGAAATAGAAGGAGAGGGCGAGAAAAAGAACAAGGAGATAAAAAGCAAAAAACTTAAAAAAACCCCAACATTTTAATTTTTATTTAATGTACCTATTTACTTTAAAAATACAACATTTAAATTTATTTTATGTATTGATTTTTTAAAAGATGTTTTTTGTTTTTAGGTAATCTCTACATGCAACATGGGGGTCAAAATTGTAACCCCAAGATCAAGAGCATGTTCTACTGACTAAGCCATCCAGGCATTCCAAAATCAACTTATTTTTAGCCTATCATTTCTATCTGTAGCGTATTACCTTGTTGTCCTTTATTACTTTACACTCTAAGGCAAGATTATTATGGATTTTTAATTTTTGAAAATCATTTTTCAGGTGGTTTTTATATACCGATGTCTTATACATTTTGGTGTAAATGGCATTTACTTTTAGTTTCTAAAGGCTTTGTGGCCTTTTAATTTGAATAGAGTTCAACACCTAGCGCAGTGTAACATGTGCAACAAATTATATTTGTCGATCAAATGAAAACCTTGTATCACGGGTTATACTAGGCATTTTATGAATTAGCTTTCACTTCATCAAAGGTATGGAAATAACATTGGAGGTATAGGGTTGAGGTATGGAAATGGGTGTTGATAGACAAGGCACTCAGAATTTAATGGGTAATGCAGGTAAGATATTAGGCTTTCTCTTTTCCTCTTCCTACTTCTTCCTGCTGACATTGATGAAACTCTTCTTTTTCTATGGATTTATATATATATATATACACACACACACATATACACATATATGTATATATATAAATATATATATATATATTACATAAAGTGCCTATTATTCTAAACATCGAGCTCAGAAAAGGTCTTATCTGCATGGGATTATAGTCTGGTAAGGGAAACACATTTTCCTTCAAAGCTTGTATCATAGTTTGTAATTATACAATTTATTTGTATATTGACTTTAAATATTTCAGTAAAAGATGAGAACTATTATTATCAGCTGGGCTATACTATTTTTTTGAGCATATGACAAGGCTACTGAATGTAGTTTAGATGTCAGGGAAAACCTCCTTGAGTAAAGATAGTTGGGTAGGAATTAGCCAGATGAAGGAGGTGGAGTGGGAGAAAGTTCCAGACTGAGGAAACAGCATTTGTGAGGGTTTAGAAGTGACAGAGATTTGAAAGTTGCATGAGTGAGAGAAGGATAGTAAATGATACTTAAGAAGTATGCAGAGGCCAGTTACATTATGAAGAGCTTTATCCTCCATGTTCATTATGATGTGGAAGAGTTTTTTAAAAAAGGATGAAGACTTGATCATATTTGAGTTTAGGAGAATGCTCTTTTTGCTGTGTAGAAAATGTTTAGAAAAGGCTACTACTGATGGTGAAGAGACAAGGAGGGGCTCAGGGGCCCAAAAGAGACACAGATGTGGCCTGGACTAGCTCTGCAGAGTTAGAAGAGGAGGGGATGTGTTAGAGGGATATTTAGGCAGTAAGAAGAATCTGTAGCATTTGGAAGATGAGAGGAGTGAGAGAGTCAGACATGATTCCTGATGCTGGCTTGTGTGGGTGGTGGCTGCAGTTTTAGAGGAAAGGAACACTGGAGGAGGAACAGGCTTGGAAGGAAGATGGATTCAACTGTGGTCATGTGGAACTTGAGATACCCAGGAGGTAGTTGCATGTGTGTGTTTAAAATTTAAGAGATAGGCGTGGGCTGGGGATTATGTTTAGATTTTATCAACAAGCAGGACACTGTAGCTTGGGAGAAGAGAGCTAGGGAAAGGACTTGATGAATACTGACAGAGAAGTAGGAGGACAGTAGTAATAAAAATGATAAAAGCTAAAATGTTAATGACACTGCGTGCCCAGCCTTGTTTTATGTACTCTTACACATATTAAATCAATTTAACCTTCTCAAGAGGTGCTACTGTTATCCCTGATTTTACAGCTGGAAAATATATGAGTCCCAGAGAGGTTAAGTAGTTTACAGATCATCACACAGCAAGTATATGGTAGAGCTGACTTAAATCTAGGCAGTCTGGCTTCAGAGTTTGTGGACTTTTTCTCTACACTCTTCTGAAAACTGTGGGCATGTGCTGTCTAGAAATTCTGGGAAGGAAGGGAGTCACTAGCAGTGTTGCTGCCTAGAGGCCAAATTCAGAACCAAAAGTTGTTTATTAGGTTTAATGACATTTACCCTTAAAGAGAATTTGTTTGGTGTTGTAGTAGCCTAAGAAGGCCGGTCTCAGTAGGTTGAGAGCCTATGGGTAGATTGAGAAAAGGAAGACAGCAACTGTAGATGATACTGTCCAGCAGTTTGACTAGGAAGATGAGGAGAGTAGAGTTGGGGAATTCTAGATGACAGACTTGGGTAGGAAAAAAGTCACGGACGCAACTTGATATGAAGGTAGAACGGAGGGGGGTTCTTCATGAGTGCAATACATTTGTGAAACACTGTTTTTTTTTCTTTTTTCTTTTTTTGAGAAGGCAGATATGGCCTAAAATACACATAAAACAATCCTTGTTGATAAACCATAGAATTTTTTTCTTTCTTAAAATCTACAGCTATAGAGTGATTAGTTGACTACCAATAACCGTCAGCCAGCAGCATTAAATTGGATGCAAAACCTATGGCCAAAAACATACTGATCTGTGACTTCTCTTTTGAGAATCTTGGGAACAAATACATTAGGGATTTTAACTGGACACAAATAGAGTGTTCTCACCCAGGACAAATGACAACCATCTTTTAGTACATTTCACTCCATTTGCTCATTTCTTTCCATTTATCACTCTAAAATTGCAGATGGCAAAGATTGCCTTGGGGAAGTTTCCTTAAAAATTACTTTTCCTTGTAACTTCATATCAGGTTTAATTTTGACCCAAGGCTTTGGTCTAGAAGGTCAGCAGGACCACCATCCGTGCTATTACCTCCGGATTATTAAGAAGCTCTTCTGAAATATTTTGTGGAAAGTTACAGGCTGAACTGGACTATTTCTCTGTGGGAATTTAGGGCACAGGATAATGTCATAGATGCCACACGGGAACTATGCTATGTCAAACCACAAGCAGTACCTTCACACAAAGGTACACTAGGATATGTTCTCTAAAATTCTATGTAATTTGATGGGTGGCATTCTTTCCCTTTTCCATTACAGAGAGCTGAGATTACCAAGAATACCTTTTTTAAGTGAATCTGAAAAGTGTGTTGGTTCCATAAGTTTTTTCCTTCCCTATCTTAAATCTGCATGAGACTGATGACCTTGTGACTTGTCTTTAGGATAATTAGAAAAAAAATCTCCCTGATGAGGATAAATGATTTATAAAATGATGCATCTAAATATAAAGTTGCATTCACTATAAAGTTTTACTTAGAATAAAGCTTATTTAAAGTTTTATTAAATTTATTTAAACATAAAATGCATTTAAATGTAAACTTTTATTATTTTAGTACCTTAATTTTCTTGTACCTTTAGTTTGTGTCTTTTGAAACATCCATAGTGGATTTGCATATTTTTTTGGAAGAAAAAACCCCCAATGTGTGTCCTAAGTAGAGCTTTGCTATTTGGGCTAAACATTCATTTTTAGGAAAACAATGTAAGGTTATCAGTTAGTCACTTAAGAATTCTACTTCCACATTAGAACAAAGGAAAGGGGAAAAGGAAGCAAGATTAATAACAGAAAGACACAGTTAATGATTAAGTGAATTTTAGTTACAACCCAGCAAAAGCATAGGCTAAACAAGTTAAAGAATAATTTTTTTTTCCTAAACAGGCCTTGTAGATAATTATACTTGCTGAATCATTTATCATGTTATACATTTCTTCACATTAATTATAAAACATATTTCATGGGTTCGTTTCATGATTTTGTTGCTCTTAATAAAAAAATACTTGAGCCTTCCCCGGTTAAAAGAATTCAGTGACTATTTGCTTGAGGAAACTCTCATTACCTATTCTTTGTTGAATGAAAAACAGGGCAATGAAGCCAATTGATAACACTTTTCTTTTCAGTTCAGTGACCAATCATGAGAGTGAATGAACATCTATGCTCTCATGCTGCACCTCTTAGCGGCCTTTCCTGAGGATGATAAACAGAAGTGTGATTTCTACCCCCGACCCCCAAGTCTGGCTTATTCTTAGACTATATATACTCTTGAACTTAACAGGATACTGTAAGGGTAAAGAGGGGACTCTGCAATCATATTTGAACTTGAACATGGCTATACATTATGTTCAAGACATTGCCTATTCAAAGGAAATCACCAAGTCTGCTCTGTGTTCTCTGTCTTGCCTATGTGCCGCTAGATGAGGGAATAAATATCCCTTCCCTGTTTTGGCTGCTGCCTGCTGTGCATAAAATCCTCTGCTTCTTTGAAAAAGCCTGTTTTCTGGCTCCAAGCTGTAGTGAGAGCTCGAGAAAGCCTATAGGATAGAATGTCTTTGCTTTTAAGAACTTTCCTGGTGGTTTAAGTCAACCTAGAGAGAGGGACGTATAGTTCTTACTGTCCTCATACTTCCCTTTCTTGATTCCCCATAAAGAGTAGTTATCTCAGGTGTTTAAAACATATATACCGTACTCTATCATCTCTGAGTTTATAGATTTATTATAGGTCCTTTGCAAAATGGATATGCTGCTTGTCATTATTTCATTTTTAGCAAAATTTTTTCAGACTATTATTCATTCAACAAATATTTATTGAGCATCCATTACATGCTAGGCATTGTATATTAATTCTAGGATGAACATGGATGCAGTATGGTTTTTATATATGATCTTTTTATATCCAGAAGGAACACCATCAAGTATATTTAATATATTTAATTAGCTTAAGATTTTGACAATAATTTCAAAATACTAGCCCATCACTATGACCATATCAAATTAACATGTAGAAATGAAAGCAAACTCCTTAGCCGTGATCCCTGTAGCTTTTTTAGTTGGCACTACAACTTCCCCTAGGTGTGGAAGAGGAGAAAGGGAAAAGTAATGACAAAGATGAAATTTATCTTGAAAGCCTGCTGCTTGCATTTGTTTTTTGTTTCACTTGTGGGTAGTTTGTAAATCCTATTAAGTCGAGGAATCATAAAGCTAGGAGGTTCCCGAGCTTCTTATTAACTTCTACTTGAACACAGAGAAACTGAAAATAAGTGGTATAGTATTATTATTTTAATTACAATAGAAAAACTAATTATTCTGAACAACCAACAATATACCTCTATGTGAATTCTCATACAGGCTGATACTCATTTTTGTATGCATATATTCTTGTGAGTTCTTTCTGGTGGCTTACCATAACTGAACTTTCCACAACTAGTGTTGCCAAGATCTTATTAAAGAGTAAATGCCTCCACTTCAGTCCTTACTCAAGTCAGATTTAATTGTTTTACTTCTTTGCTTATGATATTTATAACTCTGGGTATAACGGCAATTGAAAATAACAGAAGACATTCCTAAAATATGATGGGCTTTCCCAAAAGGGTGCTTGCCTGTCTGCCTGCCTGTCTTCCTTCCTTCCTTCCTTCCTTCCTTCCTTCCTTCCTTCCTTCCTTCCTTCCTTCCTTCCTTTCTTCCTTCCTTCTTTTGTTTTTTCCTTCTTTCCTTCCTGTTCATTTTGGGAAGATAGAAATGAAGTGACTTGTGGAGACCAGAGAGTGAGGTTATTTAACAAAACTAGGAGAAGAAAAGGAAATTTGTGACTCTGAATTTTTCTCTGCATAGGGATATGGCAGATGGCATAGTGGAGAACCAGCTGATAGGAATAGGCAGAGAGGAAGAGAAATCACAGTATTGTAAGCCCAGGTTAGAATACCTTATTGCTGCTAGTTTAGACTAAGCAGGGGACCTTGTCCTTGCTCATGGTAACAGGCTGTGAATAGAATAGTAAAAGGCATCTTCCTCTTTGTAATCAGTGATGGTTTCCTATTTAAATAAAATTGTAATATAACAATGCAATTTAGTATCTAGGTTAAATGTGCCTTAAAAGCTCGATAATTGAGGGCACCTGGGTGGCTTGGTCAATGAAATAAGTATCTGACTCTTGGTTTCAGCTCAGGTCATGATCTCAGGGTGGTGAGATTAAGCCCTGTGTTGGGCTCCGCACTGAGTGCAGTCTTCTTAGTCTTCTCTCTCTCCCCTTCCTTCTCCCCCACCCTCACTCATATGAGGTCTCTTTCTCTCTCTAAAATAAATAAAATGTATAAAAGCTCTATTATAGTCATAATATGAAAAAGGGTGGTATTAAGATATCAGTGAATTAAAAACTTAAAAGCATTTGTTCAGCTAATTAGATAACGTTTAAATATGTTTATGTTTGTGGAGCATGTTTTATCGCAAATAGAGCTTATTTATAACATTTTATAAATGTTAAGTAACTATCAAGATTTTAGAAAAAATATTATTTAAAATGTACAGTATTATGCTACTTAATTACGCATATGTAAGATATTGAGATCATGTTGTTTTTCAAAGGACTATATTTAATGCAAGAGTGAAACTGGTGAATATTTAAACATTTGCAATAAGTAATTCAGAGAAAGGTGTCAGATACTACAAGATAGAATTTCATTAGATTTTACTGGTTAAAGCACCATGTTGGCTCTGATTGAAGAAAATAATTGTAAGCTTTTAAACCTCAGGGCAAGGAAATCTGGGCTAAAAAGAAAAAAAAAAAACAAGGTATTCCATATTTGGTAAACTTACTTGGAAAATTAAAGGTTCCCAAGATTTGTAAAATTTAATGAAGATTTTGAGTTTAAATCAGATCGACCATATCCTATATGAAATTTTAAAAATCCTTGCATATTACATGTACTCCTGTCACACAGTTATAAAAAGGTTCTTAAAGTAGATTTAAGAATGCTAAAAGTAGTGTAACAAGGAAAAAAGTGGCTAAATACATTCATAGTATAGATTTAAAGTCAAGCAAGCATGTATATTTCCAGGGCTACTCGGCATATTTTTGCAACGGTTAGCGTGGACAGTTTATTCTATTTTTTTTGTTAGCCATTTTGTCTCCATACTGAATGTGGTTGACTTTTAGTTCTGTTATTTGTTATTGCTTATTTGCTTCCCAATAGTAAAAACAGCTATAGACGTATACTTGGTAGATTTTCAGCTATTTCATCTTAAAAAAATGTAGTATAAATTGACTGCAGATGACTCTAGGGATGTATTACTCTAAAGGGAATTTGGTCTTTAAAACACTCTTCTTTTTCAATATTCAGGGAGAGTTGCAAGAGAAAGGGAAAAGCTATGGCAAACCATCTTACTATTAAATCTCTTCTAGAGTACTCTTGCCCTTGGCTCAGACCCTCACACCTTTCAGTGGTTCCTCTCAGTTAAACCACTGCACGTATCTCCTTCGTGGTCTCTGCCTCAGCTTGCTCCCCACTCGAATCTGTGAGACACTGATGTCAGAGTGAATTTTCTATAATATATTGGACACATCTCTTCCCTGCTTACATGCATCCAGTGGGTTCTCTGTTAGAGTCCAAATTTCTTACCATGGTAGCCAAGTCACATTATAGTCTTGGCTGCCTTATTTCCTGCCCCTATAAATCTGAGATTGGTTATTCCTTGAACAAGGCATATCCTTTCAGGCATTTCCTTCTTACTGGAATATTCTGTGCTTCCTAGTTCCAGTCTCTGGGTAAATGACATTCATTTTGCAATGTCACTGACTCCATGAAGGCTTTTCTGGACATTTTCATACTCAGCAAAAGTAATGCTCCATTTATTTTTATTTTTTAATTAATTATTCTTTTTTCTTTTTTTTTTTTTGTCCCCCGAGCTCTCTTGACTGAGAAATTCTCAAGGGTAGGATTATTTTCTTCTTACCAATCCTCTGGTATGCTGTATGAACCTACTAGGTGCTCAGTAAATATTGATTGACGAATTATTAAATTCTGCCTAGGGTTTTTGGGTTATAAATTCATTATATATTCTTCTATTTGCATATAATTTATTTATTTGATACTGGTTAAATGTGTATTAGTAATCTAAGTTATTGTGTCATTAAGGGTACAGTGAAATGAATTAAGATGCAACAATCTATACTAAATTGTATTTTACTTAAAAGAACTTCTTTGTGTTATAACTATAATACAAATAAAAAATGTTTTAATATAAATTTTACTTTAAAAATTCAGATAGAGTCAAATCTTTCTAAGATTTTATTTATTTATTCATGAGGGACATAAGAGAGAGAGGCAGAGACATAGGCCGAGGGAGAAGCAGGCTCCCTGTGGGGAGCCCCATGAGGGACTTGATCCCTGGGACCCAGGATCATGCCCTGAGGCAAAGGCAGATGCTCAACCACTGAGCAACCCAGGTGCCCCTATAGTCAAATCTTTCTAAAACCTATTTGAAGTCCTAGTACTTTGCATAATAAAAATTCAAAAACACTTAGGACCATGGTTTTATGAAATTTGAGAAGTGTCTAATGTCATACTCGCCTATAAGATTGCTTAATAATATTATTTGTTGGTGATGTTAATTTAATAAATGAAATATGAGAGGCAGTGTACTATGGTGGTCAAGCAAACTGACTTTAGAACCAAAATGTTTGGGTTTAAATATTGGGTTTAATTATTACTCAGATAATTTTGAGAAGTTACTGTGCCTCAATTTCCTTTCCTTTTAAATGGGAATAATAATGGTAGTCTTCCTTGGGAGATTGTTTTGTGAATTAAATGAGTTATTTCATATAAAAGTACCTGGGCAGTAAGGCACTTTTATATAATAGCTAACGCTTACTGACCTTCCAGTAAAGTCAGTAAGCGTTAGCTATTATTATTATTATTGTTATTTTATTATTATTCATAAATTATTTTGTTCTCTTCCTCCATGCTCTGTGAAACCTCACTTATTCAATTATTGGTGTAGTGTTCTTTATCCTTTTGTAAGAGTATTTTCCAGTTCAAATGGCAACTCTGGTTGGAAGCTCAGAAATACAGAAGAAGGTTGAATTAAGATTACAATGCAGGGAGAGTTGGAAATTAGAAATTAAATTGAACTTATTTCCCTTGTATAAAAGTCCATGTCCAAAACAGTTTGCAATTTAGAAGTCAATATGCACTGAGTGCCAGGGCCAGAGTGTAAGAGCCTGTGCAGAATATAAACTAAAAAATAATTTTAAAATGAGCAAGTCTTTTTATGAAGAGCAGATTTTGTAAAAGCTGTGTGGGTGTTTGTGTGCACGAGTAAAGATATATGTTTTAGAGGGTGCTCAGATTTCTAAGTAAGTGGAAGGAATTTATAGACAGGGTTCCTGAAAAGGGGATTGACTAAGAAGTGGGGGAAAAACAAGTTGATTAATGATGCTCTTTATGATAGAATTTTTATGATAGATTTTATGGATAGTGTGAATTTTTTATGTTCCTATCCATAATAATTAATTTGGTTATTTGAGCAAAATGAACAGAAGATAATTCCTCAGAGGAAGGAGAGATGAGTCTGAATAAATGACTCTATTAATATCTTCCCAGCTCTAATCATACCTCTGCCTAAATGTTGCCTTTTTTCCCCGACACTTCCAACTAGTAACGGTCAGAAGTTGAGTCCATAAACTAAATATTATGAAGGTGATAAGGTGTAAGGAGTCTGAAAACAGACTACTACCTGGACTCAAATCCTGATGCTGCTATTTGTAAGTTTTATGATTTGGGCATATTTGACTACATTAAATCCATTTTCTATGTAAAATACGGATAATAATAGTACATAAGAGATAATGTTGTGTGGACTGAGATAATGAGTCTAGCACACAAGAAGCAGTCAACAAATATTGGTTATAATCTTTATATCTTGTGAGTTGCAGTTAAATTAACTTCTATAATGTCTAATATGGCCCTTCTCTTAGACTCTGATATTGCTTCAAAACCGTTTAGAAACTTTCCACCTAAAACAAAGGGAAGCTGCACAATATCTTCAAGTTTACCATTTAGAATTGATGAATAACAGACTAAGTATGAGTTTGATCCTGAATGTCAATGATGTCAAAGAAATATTCCTGCATAAGTGCTATCAAGTAATGAATTTTTTAGAAGGGAGTCATTTCTCTTTAGATTGAGATAGGTATTATTTTCATACAGACCTTTCCTTTTCTTTTTTTTTTTTCTTTTTTTTCATACAGACTTTTTCAAAGCATATATTGTTTGGTCATTCAAGACTCTTAATTATCCCCAAATCAACATATGAGTTTTTATATAATAAATAACATAGTATTGAATATAATAGTAATAATTTTTGATAATTCTATTATTATATGACATCTTCTGGCCAGGCATTGATGCCACAGGGACGATGGCAGAAAACTGTGCTTATCATTAGTAGAATTCTTTCCAAATTATGTTTTCTTCTCTCTGGAAGTTTTGGATTTTGTTTAGACTGTTGTAGAAGAGGTTGTGATAGTAAAATCTGGTAGGCCTGCCTTAAACTCTGATTCTGACTCTTGCTTATTGTATGATCTGGGACAAGTTAGTTCTCCAAGATGCTCAACATGATTTGGTGTGGTATAAATGTGATTATGTATATAAAACTCTTGGCCCAATGTCTGGCACAGAGTTGGCAAACGCTATTTCTAATTTATTTCAGATTTGTAAGTTGCCTGGTATGCCCTGAGTTTGTAATGGAAATGAAATATGAGACCACATTGAGAGGTTTAGAGATTACACAGATCTTGCTCCTAAGGGACCATAAAGAAGATTGCAGAGAGAAAGTTTACCTTTTATTACCAGCATTTTCCATCCAGCATGTGGGGTGGATTTCTGCTGTATCTCCTGCTATGATAAATGCTATTTCTCGAAATGAACTTTTTTTTCGTATGAGGTCTGGAGAGTAATATTTTTCTCTTTCCTGGCCTGAATATTTCCAATTTGGAATGACCTTGGTGGGCATTTAAGCTACAATTACTGACTTTAAATTGTCCAGGAAAGAGAACTGGGGCTTCTCTGCGCCCAAAGGTGGGTCAGCAATAAGATGTGTGATAGCATAGGGGATAATCTTTATCTGATACAAACGCTCGGAAACAAACAGCAGCTATTGCTACTGACATTTCGGAACTAGGTAGTTAGTCTATGAACAAGTGTGGACTTGAACTTCTACCACAGTAGTGCCTCCCAGTTACTAACTCTTCCTCATTTTTAACTTTAGTAGAAGGCTTTTTGACTTCTGTATAGGCAACATTCAGGTTGGTTTGCCTCCTCCCGGCCAATTAACTTATGTTAGAATTCATAACTTCATGTCTCCTTTTTTGCACTGCCTTATTCTCTGAGTTCCATAAATAGAATCTCTGCAGAATGTGTGCTAGAATTCCCTGCAGAATGTAACTAGATTATGTTCTAAAATATTTCACATGTAAGGATGCAGTCTCCTCCACGGGAGAAGCTGATGTAGGAAAGAAATTTCAAGGACAAACAAATGCAAAATTTTCAGATCTGTAAACAAAATTGTCAGAAGCTGTTTTTTAAAAAGATTTATTTATTTTTTCATGAGAGAGAGAGAGACAAAGACAGGCAGAGGGAGAAACAGGCTCCCTGCAGGAGCCCAATGTGGGACTTGATCCCCAGACCCCGGATCATGCCCTGAGCCCAAGGCAGATGCTCAGCTGCTGAGCCACCCAGGCCTCCCAGAAGCTGTTCCTGAAATGGTGTCTCATGACTCATAACATGCTATAGTGCTGTTTAAATATGTGCATTAATTTGGGGCTATAGTTTAGTTATAGATCAAGACATGATTTTATGGAATTATGAACACTTGATTTTCAGTGGTATTTAAAATTTAACTGATAATTCTTTACAGGGCTCCATTTTAAGAGAAGGTATATTGCAAATGAGAGCAGGGCATACCTATCTTAGATTACAAAAAAAGGTTCACAATTCATGTAGGATGTTTGATAAATCTACCCATATAGATTGCTTATTACGCAAAATTAAGTCACTGATGCCATTCTTTCTGGCAATAAATGTAGATATTCTACTTGGTTTGGTATTAGACTATTTGGGAACCTCGAATAGATAAACATCACTCATGAATATGTGAACCTAGTTAAGTCACTGAGGTTCTCATTTAAGGTTTGGAAATACATTAGGCTGTCATTGGAGTTACGTTCTAACAAGCAAAGTGTAGAGGAACCTTACCTATTTGGTCTCAGAATTTCTGAACTATGAGTTGGAAGATCTGTTTTTTGAATTAAAGATTATGTTAACTGGAATAACATAAGATATCTAGTCTGACTCTTGCATTTTACAGATGTGAAAACGACAGGTTTGACAGATTAACTGATTTGTCCAAGGTCATGCAACCCCTTGGTAACAGAGCTAGAGTCCTTGCTTCCCCAAACCACTGTTGATTTTAGATTTGACTACTTGTTACTCTCAAAATTATCCTCTAAAGGGACAAACTTTCAGAAAATCTGAGTCTGCAGCAGAGACTAAGAAGGGCTTGGGTGTAGGTAAATATTTCAGAGGTCATTCCAAAGGGCAGGAATGAGGGAGAGGGAGAATAAGACAAGAGACAAGGTCTCTGCCATGGGCAGCTGGGCTCATTTGATCAAGACCTTCCTAAGAGGCAAACATGAGGTATCTCAGGGATGTTTGCTTAAGGACCTGAGACAGAAGATGCATTTGGGAGCAAGGACTGCTGTCCCTTGTTGGTTGAAGGTTGCGCCTGAGGTTAACTCCTCTAGCACTTTCAGCCTGAGGTTGCTCAGAGGCCCAGCAGGCTTTTTTGGACTAGGAGAAGGCCTGGAATTAGAGAAGAGAGAGTCATGGTGCCTGCTTGAGTTAGAAGGCTGCCGTGCTAAGTTGAGTCTGAGCTTATTTGGAGCTGTCTACTGCAGCTGTGGTTAAAAACTCAAAGATGAGTAGAGGGAATGTGGTACAGGGCAGCAGTCGGGTAGACTACAGCTGGATGGGAGTTTCTTGTAACAGTGTGCTGTTACACTGCTTTAAATTTTTACCATGGGATGACTTAAAGCTTTCTATTCTATAGCAGAAAATATTTATTCTGGTTATTTTACATGCATTTCTAAAAATGGAGAACTCATTTATGTGTACCTTTTTTCTTGCCAGGCTGAGGAGTGCTTCAAGTCTCAGAACCCTGAAATTATTTTTCAATATTTTCTCTCTGTAATTCCCATTCTGTTCTTCCTCACTGTTCTGTTCTTTCTCTTTCTCTGCTCTAGTCTTGCTTCTTCCTTTTACCCTTCTCAGTTAATTTGCCCTAACTACTTCTCACTTGCCTTCAGCCTCAATGCCCTATACTTTAAACTTATTTTCATCTGCCTTTCTGTTGTCTTGTTTTCTTCTCCCACACCCATCTCACTTGTCTTCCTCAAACAATAAATTTCCCATTTATTCACCCTGTTTCAATAGAAGTGATGTATTGAAATACATCTAGTGTTTTAGTATTTTGAAACTTTGAACTGAAGGGTAAGTGTTGATGATCCCTTCTGTTATTTAACTTCTGAGATACCCTGTAACTCATGGGTCCCATAAATGTGGACATTCCCCCATACCACATCTAGTTGGAAGGGTGTTTTAGAGATAATCCAGGGTGTCCTATTTCAGTTTTCAAGTGGAGAATTGACATATAGAGGAGGTAAACAATCTGCTCATATCCCATGACTAATAGTGTTCTTTCTTTCTACTTATACTGCCTGATTATTTAGCTTTTCAAATGGATCTTCTTATGGATTACTAAACCATTAAATTCTATAGATAATTTGAGATGCATGGGGCAAGACAACCTAACAAAGTCAAATTTTTATAATTCTAAATTTTTCCTTGATTTTTTTTGTATTTTAGTGTGATTCTACATGAACCCCAAATAACAATGCTCCTTGAAAAAAGTGTAAGAAATATATAAGTTCATGTGATTTCTTTTAGAATTTTATTCTGTAATTATTACAGATTTTTCAGATTCTTCATAAAATCAACTCTAAGTAGATTAGAGGCAGTATTGTGTTGAATAGTGTATCTTCAAAATTCATTTCTGCTTGGAAACTGTGGATGTAACTTTATCTGGAAATAGTGTCTTTATGGATGTAATCAAGTTAAGAAGAGATTATACTGGATTAAGGTGGGCCCTAAATCCATTATGACTGGTGTTCTTATAAGAAGAAGAATATTTGGACCAAAGACATAGACACACAGGGGAGAAGGCCATAGAAAAACGGGCAGAGATTTAAATGATGAATCTTTAAGTCAAGGAATGCCAAGGATTGCCAGCAAGCATCAGAAGCTAAAGGAGGCAAGGGAAGATACTGCCCTAGAGCCTTCAGAGACAGCATGGTCTTGCCAACCCCTTGATTTATAACTTGCAGCCTCCAGAACTCTTGAGAGAATCAATTTCTGTTGTTTTATACCAAGCTTGTGGTGCTTTATGGCAGCTCTATGAAACTAATACAGATGCTAAGATAGTATGGCAAATAATTTTCAGGCTTATTTATAATATCCATATCCTGGGAGAGCTATGAGGGCAATCAGTCAATACTATTTCTTGAGTACTTAGCTACTGCTCAGTAATATTTTAGAATAAGAAGGTACAAAGGAAGAAGAGTTTTAAGTCTCAAGGAATTTATTGTTGATTTGTGGAGATAAAACAAACACTACAAAACAGAAAGCATAATTAATCGATAATGCCATACTGACTAGAAATGCTGTAAGATTTCAAAGAAGGGAGGCTTTATTGTGGGCTTCAAAGGAAGCCTTTTCAGAAAAAGAGCATTTGAATTCGGCCTAACATGGTGGCAGGACTTGGAAAAGAGAGCACAGTAGTGGGTAGTGGCCATCTTCTAGGGAGAAGGAAAAGCATAAACAAAGGCACAAAGGTGGAAAAGAGCCTCATAGGGATGAAGGCTGATCTCATTGAAGTGGAGGTGAGAAAATTGGGACCCTGGTGGGTGTGGGAAGTAGAGACTAAGATTGAGAGGAAGAGTGAGACAGCCCAGATTCATAGCAGTGCTCCAGAAAACTTATGATGACACATGGTTTTGGAATATACCTTTATTAGATGATGCAACATGCTGTGTGGTAGTGGTGGATACTCCTCTTTGGGGGAAAACCTGTTTTGAGTTTGCCAATAACCCACTGTTTTATGACTTTGAGGAGGGTATAGCTCCTGTTGGGTCTCACATTGGATTAGATGAGAGCTTGAATTCAGATTTCTGTATTCAGAGTCCAGAGTGTTCACCATTACGCCATGGAACCCCTAGATCAGAGCTTGAAAACTGATTTATTTTTTGGTGGGATCCATGTTCAGTAAGATTGTATATTGTTTAAAAATATTTTTTAAAAGATTTTATTCATTCATGAGAGACACAGAGAGAGGCAGAGATATAGGCAGAGGGAGAAGCAGGTTCCCTGTGGGGAGCCTGATGCAGAACTTGATCCCAGGGACCTAAGCCAAAGGCAGACACTCGGCCACTTAGCCACCCAGGCACCCCTAAACATTTTAAATATTAATTAGTAACCTTTTAAAATCCAGAGTTTTACCTACTGTTGTAAAATCTGAAGCATCAAGTGGGCATTTCTACCATGACAACAACCAACTATAGTTATTGCCATTTAGTTGGCTTTTGTGTGCCCAGAACCAGCTCAGCTTCCTCATGAATCTCTGACACCTGTTTAGGCCCTGTGGGCATTTGAATGTTCAAGCCCGGACTAAATGATCTCCACTGTTACTGCTTTCTGAGTTGATGACTATTTTCTTAAGTGTGGGTAAAATAATATTACCTAGCTTTTGGCCAATTAGAGTAATTGCAAATTCATTCATATTTTAAAACTGTAACATGGTCCCAGCAATTGCACTGCTGGGGATTTACCCCAAAGATACAGATGCAGTAAAATGCCGGGACACCTGCACCCTGATGTTTCTAGCAGCAATGTCCACAATAGCCAAACTGTGGAAGGAGCCTCGGTGTCCATCAGCAGATGAATGGATAAAGAAGATGTGGTTTGGGATCCCTGGGTGGCGCAGCGGTTTGGCGCCTGCCTTTGGCCCAGGGCGCGATCCTGGAGACCCAGGATCGAATCCCACATCAGGCTCCCGGTGCATGGAGCCTGCTTCTCTCTCTGCCTCTCTCTGCCTCTCTCTCTCTCTCTCTCTGTGACTATCATAAATAAATAAAAATTAAAAAAAAAAAAAAATTTAAGAAGATGTGGTTTATGTACACAATGGAATATTCCTCAGCCATTAGAAATGACAAATACCCACCATTTGCTTCAACGTGGATGGAACTGGAGGGTATTATGCTGAGTGAAATAAGTCAATCGGAGAAGGACAAACATTATATGGTCTCATTCATTTGGGGAATATAAAAAATAGTGAAAGGGAATAAAGGGGAAAGTAGAAAAAAATAAGTGGGAAATATCAGAAAGGGAGACAGAACATGAGAGACTCTTAACTCTGGGAAACGCACAAGGGGTAGTGGAAGGGGAGGTGGGCAGGGGGTGGAGGTGACTGGGTGATGGGCACTGAGGGGGGCACTTGATGGGATGAGTACTGGGTGTTATGCTATATGTTGGCAAATTGAACTCCAACTTAAAAATATGTAAAAAAATAAATAAAACATGGAAATGAAGGAAAAAAAGAAAAAAACTAAAACTGTAACATGTTTCTCTTTAACTTACACTTTTTTAGTCTTTGTGTGTATGAGAGAGAGAGGAGAAAGAGAGAGAAGACAGACACACAGATCATATCTCATTAAATTTATTGTGAAATGTCAGTGGAAAAAGGTAATTCATATGTGGATATCATTTGTCATATGACCAATTCAGATTTATGTTTATATGTTAGTATTCTCTCTCTTAATAAAAAATTGGTTTCAGTTTTTGGTCAGTTTTAATTTAGAATAGAGAAACATACAAATGCCAGGTTTCACCTCATTGCAAAAATATTTTCATATGTAAATGTTACTTTTGGTACATGCAGTAAGTCATCTGTTTACATATATGTTACTAAGGATCAGATGTGCCAATATGTTTCCTTTTGTTCTCTTTCTCTTTTTTTCTTTGTTGTGTATATAGTGTTGGTTTTATGCAATTTGTGCTGCTTTTGGAAAAGTGAAATCAACTTTAGATAGGGCATAGTGCTAGTCTTTATCTACAGAAGCATTGTTTAAATTAAGCTTTTATTTTAATTCTCGTATGATTAATATACAGTGTTCTATTAATTTCAGGTGTACAGTATAGTGATTCAGCAATTATACACTTTATTCAGTGCTCATCATGAAAAGTGTACTCTTTAATCCTCATCACCTATTTCACCATCTCCTCATTCACTACCCCTCTGGAAACCATAAATTTGTTCTCTGCAGTTAAGAGTCTATTTCTTGGTTTATCTCTCTCTCTTTTTAATACGCTCATAGTTTTGTTTCTTAAATTCCACATGTGAGTGAAAACATATTGTATTTTCTTTCTCTGACTGACTTATCTCACTTAACATTATATTCTCTAGCTATGTCTATGTTGTTGCAAATGGTAAGATCTCATTTCTTTTTTACATCTGAATAATATTCCATTATGTATATGTATACCACATCTTTATCCATTCATCTATTGATGTACACTTGGGCTGCTCCCATAATTTGCCTATTGATAGTAATGCTGCAATGAACATAAGGATACAATATGTGAAAACCCCACAGTGAACATTATACTCATTGGGGATAAAACTGAAGCTTTCTCCCTAATTTCAGGAACAAGAAAAGGATGTCCATGCTCACCGCTTTTATTCATTGTAGTTCTGGAAGTCATAGCCACAGCAATGAGACAACAAAAAGAAATAAAAGGCATTCAAATTGGTAAGGAAGAAGTAAAACATTCAATATTTGCAGGTGACATTACACTAGATATAGAAAACCCTAAAAACTCCACCACAAAACTACTATAACTGATAAATGAATTCAGTAAAGTCACAGGATACAAAATCAATGTACAGAAATCTGTTGCATATCTATACACATGAGGCAGCAGAAAGAGAAATTAAGAAAACAATTTAGGCAGTTGTGCCCAAAATAGTAAGATATGTAGGGATAAGTCTAACCAAAGACGTGAAAGATCTGTACTTTGAAAATTATAAAACATTGATGAAAGAAATTGAAGATGACACAAAGAAAAGACATTCCGTGTTCATGGATTGTAAGAACAAATATTCTCAAAATGTCTATACTATTGAAAGCAACCTACAGATTTAATGTAATCCTTATTGAAATACCAGCAGTATTTTTCACAGAACTTGAACAACCCTAAAATTTGTATGAAACCACAAGAGACTCTGAATAGCCAAAGCAATCTTGAAAAAGAAAAGCAAAACTGGAGATATCACAATTCCAGACTTTAAGTTATATTAAAAAGCTGTAGTAATCAAAGCAGTATGTTTCTGGAACAAAAATGGACACATAGATCAATAGAATAGAATAAAAAACCCAGAAATTAACCCATAATTCTATGGTAGGTTAATCTTTGACAAAGTAGAAAAGAATATCCAATGGGAAAAAGATAATCTCCTCAACAAATAGTGTTGGGAAAACTGGACAGCTACATGCAAAAGAATGAAACTGGACCACTTTCTTATGCCATGCACAGAAATAAACTCAAAATGGAGTAAAGACCTAAGTTTGAGGCTCAAAATCATAAAAATCTTAGAAGAGAGAACATGCAGTAATGTCTCTGACATTAGCCTTAACAAAATTTTTCTAGATATGTTTCCTGAGGCAACTGAAATACAAGCAAAAATGAACTATTGAGCCTACATCAAAATTAAAAGCTTCTGCACAGAGAAGGAAAAATCAATAAAACTAAAAGACAACCTAGTGAGTTGGAGAAGATAAAGGGTTAGTATCTGAGATATATAAAGAACTGATACAACTCAACACTCAAAAAACAAATAATCTCATTAAAAATGAGCAGAAGACATGAACAGACATTTCTCCAAAGAACACATACAATTGGCCAACAAACACATGAAAAGATGCTCAACATCTCTCATTAGGTATGCAGATCTAAGCTAAAATGAGATCTCACCTCACATCTGTCAGAATGGCTAATACCAAAGACAAAAGAAACAAAACAAATGTTGATGAAGACATGGAGAAATAGGAATCCTCATGCATCCTTGGTGGGAATGCAAACTGCTGCCACCACTGTGGAAAATGGTGTGGAGGTTCATCAAAAAGTTAAAAATAGAACTATCCTCCAATCCAATAATCACACTACTGAGTATTTAAGCAAAAATAAAATAACTAATTCAAAGGGATGCATACACTCCTATGTTTATAGTGGCATTATTTATAATAACCAAATTATGGAAGCAGTTCAAATGTCCATCAATAGATCAATGAATAAAGAAGATGTAGTATATATAGTATTTCTTTTTATTGTCTCATTGCTGTGGCTAGGACTTTCAGCACCATGTGGAGTAAAAGCAATGAGCTTGCACACCCCTGTTTTGTTCCTGACCTTGGGGGAAAGGCTCCCAGTTTTTCCCCATTGAGTATGATATTCACTGTGAGTTTTTCACATGAGGCCTTTGTTGTGTTGAGGTATGTTTCCTTTAAGCCTACTTTGTTGAGGGCTTTTTTTTTTTTTTAAGATTTTATTTATTTATTCATGAGAGAGAGAGAGGGAGAGAGAGATATTGAGCCAGAGACACAGGCAGAGGAAGAAGCAGGCTCCATGAAGGGAGCCTGATGTGGGACTCGATCCCGGGACTCTAGGACCATGCCCTGGGCCAAAGGCAGGCACTAAACTGCTGAGCCACCCAGGGATCCCCCATGTTGAACACTTTTATCATTAGTGGATGTTGTACTTTTATTAAATGATTTTTCCACATCTATTGAAATGACTGTATGGGGGAAAAAAAAAAAAAAGAAATGACTATACAGTTCTTATCCTTTCTTATTGATATGATGTATTGTGTTGATTGATTTGTGAATATTGACCAGCCTTGCATCCCAGGGAATAAATCCCACTTGATCATAGTGAATGATTTTTTTTAAGGTATTGTTGGATTCTGTTTGCTAGTATTTTGTTGAGGATTTTTGTATCTATGTTCATCAGTGATCTTGGCTTATAGTTCTCTTTTTTTTTGTGTGTGTGGTGTCTTTATCTGGTTTTGGTATCAGCATGATGCCAGCTTCATAGGATAAATTTGGAAGTTTTCCAAATTTATTTTGGAATTGTTTGAGAGGCATAGGTATTAACTCTTCTTTAAATGTTTGATAGAATTAACCTGTGAAGCTTTCTGGTCTTGGACTTTTGTTGTTGGGAGTTTTCTGATTATTGATTAAATTTCATTGCTGGCAATCAGTATGTTTAAATTTTCTATCTCTTCCTTTCAACTTTGGTAGGTTATATGTTTCTATGGATTTATCCATTTCTTCTAGGTTGTCCAATTTGTTGACATATGATTTTTCATAATATTTTCTTTTTTAAAAAATATATTTTTTAAAGGTTTTATTTATTTACTCATGATAGAGAGAGAGAGAGAGAGAGAGAGAGAGAGAGAGAGAGAGAAGCAGGCTCCATGCCAGGAGCCCAATGCGGGACTTGATCCCTGGACTCCAGGATCGTGCCCTGGGCCAAAGGCAGGCGCCAAACCGCTGAGCCACCCAGGGATCCCCTCATAATATTTTCTTACGAGTGTTTGTATTTCTGTGGTTTTGGTTGTTATTTCTCTTCTTTCATTTGTTATTTTGTTTATTTGAGTCCTCTGTCTTTTTTTATGAGTCTGGCTAGAGTTTTATCAATCTTGTTTACCTTTTCAAAGAACCAACTCCTAGTTTCATCTGTTTTTTTAGTTTCCATACCATTTATTTCTGCTTTAATCTTTATTATTTACTTCCTTCTAGGCGTTTTGGGTTTTATCTGTTCTTTTTCTAGCTCCTTTTGGTACAAAGTTAGGTTGTTTATTTGAGATTTTCCTTGCTTCTTGAGGTAGGCCTGTATTGCTATAAACTTTCCTCTTAGAACTGCTTTTGATGCATCCCAAAGATTTTGGACCATTTTTATTTTCATTTGTTTCCATGTAATTTTTCATTTCTTTGATTATTTGGCTGACCCATTCATTATTTATTTGTATGTTATTTAGTCTCCATGTATTTGTGATATTTCCAGATTTTTCTTGTGGTTGTTTATGGTGTTTATAGAGTTATGGTCAGAAAAAAAAAGCATAGTATGACTTCTACCATTTTGAATCTGTTGAGGCTGTTTTGTGGCCTAATATGTGACCTATTCTGGAGAATGATGCATGTGCACTTGAAAAGAATGTATATATTCTGTTGTTTTAGGATGGAATGTTCTGAATATATCTATTAAATCCATCTGGTCCAATGTGTCATCCAAAGCCACTGTTTCCTTGATGTTGGTGGGGTTTGTGCCAGTCTTCTGGCTGGGGGAGGGGGGGAGTCCAACTCCAGGTCTGAGGCAAATGTGACTAGGAACAGTGGATCCATCTGAGTGCTGGGTTTGGGGGTGTGAGCGGGGTTAGGGGAGTAAGAGGAAGAGGGGCTTGGTGTAAGCAAGTTAGATAGTGAGTGTCCACATCACCACATTGATTTCCACAGGTGGCTATGTATTTATGCTGGAGGGTGGGAGAGAAATGGTATGTGCCAGCTCCTTTGTTCCTGACGAGGTCTCCCTGCCCTCTCTGAGCTACCTCTGAGATGAATAAATATGCTCTCCCTTGTATGTTCTCTCAGTATTTTTCAAAATGCTGCTTCCATGCTGTATACTCTGATAGCTGTTTGTTGTACTATCTTTTTAAAGTTGGGGACTCAGCTTCCTAATGCCCTCTGGGCTCTCCCAGAGCAGAGCCACAGACTTAAAATTCCAGGCTTTAAATCCCACTTGTTTTAAGAACTCATGAGATTTAGCTCCTCTAGCTTTCAAAACCAATTGTTTTGGGGATTTGTCTTCCCCATGGAGGGTGCAGGCTCCCTGGTGTGATAGTCTGTTTCTTACTCTTCTCTACAATCTCAAATCCCTCCCAACAGTGGATGGCCACTGTCCATTTTGCTCCCCAACCGTGGCTAAACCTTTCATACCTTCTTGATGTAGTTGGTTCTCTGCCTTCAGTTGTAGAGTTTGTTCTGTCAGTATTTGGGTAATTTTCTGAGTTATTTACACTGATATGAGTGTTATCTAGTTGTGTCCATGGGGCGAGGTGAACTTAGGGTTCTCCTACTCCATCATCTTCCCAGCCTCTCCCTATAGAAGCATTTCTTTAAAACAATATTTTATTTAAATTCAATTTGTCAACATATAGTACAACACCTTGATGGGATGCTCATCCCATCAAGTGCCGTCCTTAGTGCCCATCATCCAGTCACTCCATCCCTTCCACTCTCCTCCCTTTCTGCAACCCTTTGTTTCCCAGTTTCAGGAATCTCTCATGGTTTGTCTTCCTCTCTAATTTTTCTATAGAAGCATTTATTAAGAAGATATCACTCTAGCAATGGAATCCTTTTAAGGAAAACTCATAGACAGGTCTCATTCAGGAATAGGTGTAGAGATTTACCTGCACTTAAGAACAGAGAATTGAGAATTGTGTAACTTTTTACTGCTTTGGGGAAGAAATTAATATTTTGTTTTTCAGTATATATTGAAAATTATTAATTTTTTTCACTAGGTGATAGTCTAGGTGATGAAATTTTAATACAAATATGCACTTGAGACTGAGTCACTTCTGTACACTTAAATTTTGTTGTTTACTATGTCTGTTGCAACATCAGAAAATACTTAACTTTATCTAAATTATACAATTATTTTATTTATTGTAGAAAGCAACTCTGTACATACATATAAGTAAGGTGAACAGAGAAAAATTATTCTAGTACAGAATACTTGGGAGGTAATTTGACAATATAATATGTAGCAAGCACTCTAGAAATGCTTACATTGTTGGGTTTAGTATCCCACTTACAGGTTGCATTGGATGTGTGTAATAAAAAATATAAAGATATTTATCCAGTGTAATTTATAACAGCAGAAATTATAAGCACTTCACATAGGAAGTAAAGAGCCTCACATATCTGCTGCCATACATGAGGAAGAAATTCTGAACTATGGGATCTAACTCTGTAAAAAGGTCCATCTATGCAAAATTTGCCATCATTTGGCGAGGAAATGTAGTTACACTTTTTAAAGTTGCACTTTCTCTCCACAGATAAAGATATTTGTTATTATTCATGGCAATATTGGGGATGGAAGTCCTTAAATTCTAAGCTGAAATTATCTTGAAGCTGTCACCTGATGTAAAGTCAGTGCTATTTTAATAATAGTCATGGTGAAAAATTAAGAATCATAAAAAAGGTAGAGATTCACCTTGGATTACCTATAAAACTAATAATTAATAAGAGCCTAGGATTTTCCACTTGTAATTTTCATCCACTTAATATGATTTTATCTTTTATATTTCTTTATTAATATTGAGCCATTTTGTTGATCTTATTACAGTTATACTATTCAAGCAATATAAATGTGTTATACTTGATAGCATGTTAGAGATGTTTGTTTTTGAGGACAAATATGTGCAATCCTTATGATTTTGTGTGTGCGCATGTGTGTGTTTGTTTAATTTAAAACTGTGTAATCATACAGTGCTTGGGAATTTGGCTTTCTCATACTTTGTGCCGTGGGGCATGTTTCTGACCTTGGGCTGTTATATAGGAAACCTATATAACAGCCCATCTTAAAAGTAATGTTCTGACCTCTGCCTCAGTAGGAGATGTGGAGTAAATAATTAAAGCAGCCTCCATGAAAAGCATCCACAGCAGGAAAGGGAGAAAGAATCTTCCTCAAGAAGAAAAACCACTAAATGACACAGTGAGAAATGAGGGAAAGAATAAGTGAGAGCAAGTTATCATAAATAGTGCCTCAAGGAAGTGAAAGATATTTTAGAAACAGGACTCATACTTAGGGAAAGTGAAAACATTTCAATGGATTTCCAGGCTGCCAGCAATTTTAGAATCAACTTTTCCCTTGATATTATATATATCTTTATTTTTATAAGTATTGGTAGCATATTTGTGTTGCTTGTAAGGAAATTACTAATGGAGGAGCCAATGTACAATGCACATTGATCAAAAAGCTTCACACTTCACCAAGTCACTTAGTTATATATTACCTGGTATATATAAATGGATGACCCATATTTAGGAAATAAATTCTCTGTACTTTTGAAAAAAATTAAATGATAGGTATTATGAATTTGCTGATGGTATTACTAATACACTCGAACATTTCAAAGGAGAGTGGTACAGCACCTAATCCTTAGGCTTGCACGTGGTCTGGCACAAATCATTGCTAGCTTAGATTACATTTATTAAGTACTTACTATGGGCTGGCCACTGTTATAATCTCTTCACATGTCTTAACTCTTTGAGTCTTCTTAACAATTCAATGCAGAAGGTCCTGTTTTAAGATTCCCATTTTAAGATGTCACAGAAAAAGAGAGAAGTTAATAACTTGTCTAAGGTCACATACTTGGAAGGTGGCAGTGCTGTAATTTGAACTGAGGCCAGTTTTAACCACTACAAATAACTTTCAGGTTATAGCAAGGGAAGGAAGTCCCAGTGGTTGATTTTATATTTATATCGGTATTGCTAAAAGCATCTCCTTCATGCAATTGCTTTGCAGGCTGTGGATGGCAGGCAGCTGAAGGCAGTGTGGCCTTTGGTCTTTACTTCCTGAACATAAGCTCCCTGTCCTTATTACACTGATGCAATACGTGGTGCATAGAAGTGTCAGAGATCTGTGTGACAGAGTTCATCTGTCTTTGTGTACCTTACCAGGATTTGCCTGTGGCAATTGTGGGGATGTTGGCATTGAATAGCATCAGTGGGGAATGTAGGACTACATTTGAGTCTCAATTATTTTTCATTTTAGTTACAGAGTATGAAGTAGAGTTTTTAAAGTAAGGAAGCAAGTTACAAATAAATAGCAAAAACTAACAGAGGCCAGTTCCCATGCCAACAAATAATAGTCTCCTGTGAGACTTTGATTTCGAAAGAATTCTTTTTTTTCCACTTTAATGTGAGGATTGTAGGATTTTTTTTTTCAATTTTATGACTAGAAGAAATTTCAATGTCTGAAGTTTTCAATCTATAGATGAATTCAGATGATGATGATGATGATGATAATGATGATTACTGATAGTAGCAGTACTTAAATAGCACCTGACTCTGTGCCAGGCACTGTTCTATGGACTTCACATATGTTACCAGATTTGTCATCATATTAAATATGTAGTTTTTTTAAAAAAAGATTTTATTTATTTATTTGAGAGAGTGAACAAGAGAGCACGAATTTGGGGAGGGAGAGGGAGAAGCAGATTCTTCTGTTGAGCAAGGAGCCCATCTCAGGGCTTGATTCCAGAACCTTGGGATCATGATCTGAGCTGGAGGCAGACACTTTGCTGACTGAGCCACCTAAGTTTAGTATTATGAAATGAAGTCCACTGAGTAAAATTTAAATATCTGAAGAGATACTGTTAATAACTCAGTTAAATGCCAGTTATGTTAGCAAAATCAGCAGAAAATATACATAGCTTTTCATTTTTAAAATGATAGACTTTCTTTCCAATCCCAGATAGCTTTGAAAACCTTGTTTCTCCTTGGTCAGCAGAATACATGCCTTATTCCCCTAATCTATTCTAAACTAAGCTAAAAGCCTGACAATTCATCAGGCTTGTGGGTATTATTTTTCAACAGATGCACCTGTATAGGCTATTTATAATTAAACTAAGTCATGCCATGAAACACATCCTTACTTGCAAAATGCGGAATGACCCATAGGACTTCATGTAAGAATAGAGGCATAGAGGTATTATATAATTGTATCTTTTTACAATTTATTTTCTCTTTTTTTTTCTTGTCTATAATCTTCAAGTCAAGACAGCATTTCAACAAAGAAAGAAGACTATTCGCACTTTAAGCTCTATACAGAGGGCGTCTGGGTGGCTCAGTAGTTGAGCATCTGCCTTTGGCTCAGGTCATGGCCTGGGGTCCTGGGATCGAGTTCTCATATCAGGCTCCCAGCAGGGAGCCTACTTTTCCCTCTGCCTATGTCTCTGCCTCTCTCTCTGTGTCTCTCATGAATAAATAAATAAAATCTTTTAAAAAGAAAAGCTCTATACAGAAACATTGGGTAATAATATCAGATGTTTCATCTTTTTGGAAAAAAATTGCAATGATAAAATCAATTTATTTTTGGCATTAGATAAGAAACTCATTCTTATCCTCCCTCCCCTCACTGAGGTTTAAGGTATTAAAAAATGTGTAAAGAACACAAATAGATGAGTCTCAGAACCTACTCTCTATTTTCAAAGTCCTGTTTAACTTCCAAATGGAAATTCACCATGTTCAACAGTCATTCCCCCAAATCAATTCATTTCTTTTTTGTACTTTCCCATTAATGTTAACAATACCATTATTTCCCTAATGGACTAGGGTCAAAATCTGAATCATTTTTGATAGGTCTTTCTTAATCATTATATTTACCTGTTGGTACATTTTATAGATTCTATCTGGAAAATGAATCTTATCTCTATGATTACGTGTTTTTAGAGTTCTAGTTCATTCATTCAGTGCTTCTTTCCCTGGCTGGGATAATGCCTACTTATTGGTTTCCTACCTCTCTTATAATCTGTATGATACAAGACTCAGACTACCACTTAAAAATCTTTAATTATTTGCTCTTGCCTCACGATTAACACAAACTTCTCAGCTCAGAATTCAAGGATCATGACACCATTCTACTATTCCTATTTTACTTGACCTATTTGCTTAACAAGTTTGTGCTCTAACCAACTAAGCTTTTTACCATGTCTTGAACATGAAATCATGAGCTTTATTTCCTGTCTTTGCACTCTTTTAAAGATATAACCTTTTAGTCTCTACCTTTTGTCTTTTTTTTAGTCTCTACCTTTTGAAATCATATTTACCTGTGTATGTCTATGCTTATTACTACCAACTCTTTCTCCTTAGCCCAAACTAAACCACTCCCTTTTATAAATATCCATAGCCCTCTACACTTCTCTTTAAATTTCCTTGTATTATAGTCAATGTTGAATTTTCTAACACTTTTCCAACTCTCTAGTTCCACACTCATGCACATGTGTGAGTTCCTTGTAAAAAAAAAAAAAATTAGTCCAGTTGAATGGAATTTAAATTCCTCAGTAGCTCTCAGTTACATATCAGAAAGGCTCAAAGATCTGCTGTTAGCATATTAAAAGCATAGTCTGAAACTTTGTGCAAAGAGAACCCATGGACTTCTATCACAAGGTAAACTATGTTAGGACATGTTTACTTTCTAATTAATGGGCCTGAAAGGGCCTTTTCTAGATGTTTAACTTGATTTATACCATTGTAAGTCAGCTGCAGATTATTTTCCCCTAATAGTTGACACGAATTATGCTTCATTTTCTCTTTTGGGCCTCCTTGTGATGCATGGTTTGTGATATGTGGTTTACGACTGGAATGACTGCATAGACTTAGAAGGTCATTAAGCCTCGGCTGAATTATACAGTCTAAGCTTACTTTAGCCACATGTAATTATCTAGAATTGGAAGTTAAGTTTATTCCCTCTCACAAACACTACATATATATGTGGGCAAATACAGAGAGTGATTATTACTGCAATGTTAGCTCATGGCCTTCGTGGCAAGATTCAATGGGTAAAGGCTATCTCATAAAATGTTGGAATGAAAGCTTTTTATTAATTGTCAAAATTTTCCCAAGAGTAAACAGCAAACACGTGCTACAACTTCACTTTGATTCTCCCCCTAAGGAAATTAATTAATCTTGAAATATTAAAAGAGAAAATTCCAATCAATTATATTGCATATTTTGTTTTCCATAATGATTCTGGGCATACTACACCATATTTACAGTTTTAAAAACAAATATTATAGTGTCTGGGATTCTTAACTTGATGCAAATAGTTTGCTTTTAGCCTAATTAGGAAGGAGTTTTGAGTGAATACAATAATGCAGTGGTTCTCAAAGTGTGATTTGGGGATCTCTGAAGTCCCTGAGATCCCTGCAAGAAATATGCAGGACCAAGAATTTTTTGTAATAAAGATACTATTTACCCTTTTTTTTTTACACTCATCCTTTCAAGAGTGTACAGTGAAGTTTTTCAGAGGTTACGTGGTATTAACAGATTGAATGAGGACACAAATATGAGAATCTAGCTCTCCTTTATTATGCCAGACATTAAATAGAGTTGTAAAAATATAACATATATTATAATATAATAATATATATCATATAATAATATATAATATATAATATATAGTGCTGTTCTTCTCATTAATTTTTGTTTAAGTATAGTTATTTTTATTCTTAGTTTAAGTTTCTAAAATGGTAAGTCTGATAGAACAATCAGGGATCCCTGGGTGGCGCAGCAATTTAGCGCCTGCCTTTGGCCCAGGGCGTGATTCTGGAGACCTGGGATCGAGTCCCACGTCGGGCTCCCTGCATGGAGCCTGCTTCTTTCTCCCTCTGCCTATGTCTCTGCCTCTCTCTCTCTCTCTGTGTGACTATCATGAATAAATAAATAAAATCTTAAAAAAAAAAAAAGAACAATCATAAACAGAAGCTCTTTGGAGACCTAAATTATTTTTTAAAATGTCCAGAGAAAAAGTTTCATAAATACTTCATTAGAGCATATAAAGTAAAGTCCCAATATTATCAAACAGATTATCTAGTTTTTTGAGGTTTTTTTTTGCATGATAATTGCATTATTTTAAGTTGTGATAAAATCTGGTATGAAAATTGATTCCATTTCTTGACTTTCTAAAAATAATGAGAATTAGCAGAGACTCTTATCTGTCTTAAAAAAGAAAGTGACTGGGATGTGGGTGGCGCAGCAGTTGAGCCTCTGCCTTTGGCTTAGGGCGTGATCCAGGGGTTCCTCATTGGGCTCCCTGCATGGAGCCTGCTTCTCCCTCTGCCTGTGTCTCTGCCTCTCTCTCTGTGTCTCTCATGATGAATAAATAAAATCTTAAAAAAAAAAGGAGAAGAAAATGACTGTGTCATATTTGAATAAATTAAGAATTAGGAGTAAGGAAACAGTAAACATCTCTTAGCTTTACCTCTAAGGTTGCAAATCCTTCAATGGCCTCCCAGTTATTTTGGACAAGCTAAACTCTTTTGTGGAGCACATGAGATCCTTCACAATTTGATGACCCCAAGCTGCCATTCCAATAACCTTAACTTCCTTGCATGACTGCATTGACATCTCTCTCCTCCCATAGCCTCATCTTTAGTCATATCCAAGTACTTACTTTTCCGTACCTTTGTTTTTAATGCATTTCCCCCCAAATATAATGCCTCTTTACTCTGTCAGGAAAAATTGTTCAAGATTTGGAAATTGACTCAAGGGATTCCTGGGTATTATCTAGAAGATCCTCTGGGATTGTTGATTCTCTAGGGGTGTGCAGAGTTGATTGATTTTCTATTGACTAGATTATTCACAACTTTGTAGTGGTAGAAGTTAAGTTGTAGAAAACTGACAGCATTGCAAATGGTTCCTATCTATAGCAGTACAGATGATTCCTATTCGTAGCAATGCAAATGAATTTTGCCCAGTAAAGGCTATAAATCTCTGTAAGTCAAATAAAATATCTGACATATTTATTTTATATATGAGTGAGAGAATTTTTTTAGCTTTTTGAAAATTATATTTTAGTATCTGCCTTTTCAACTACCCTGTATAAAACTCCTATTTACTCTTTAAGATAGAGTGAAAATACCATTTTCTCAATGGAACCTATTCTATTTTCCTAATCAAAATTGGCTTCTTACCTCATAGGGCTCCTATTGTACTTTTTTTTAATTTTTTTTTTTTTTTTTTTTTTTTTATTTATGATAGTCACAGAGAGAGAGAGAGAGGCAGAGACACAGGCAGAGGGAGAAGCAGGCTCCATGCACCGGGAGCCTGATGTGGGATTCGATCCTAGGTCTCCAGGATCGCGCCCTGGGCCAAAGGCAGGCGCCAAACCGCTGCGCCACCCAGGGATCCCTCCTATTGTACTTTTAATCTACTTCTACTATAGCTCTTACTAGATTGTAGTATATATGTCTATATTTCTCTTTTTTTCCACTAGACTAGCTTTTCAAAGGCAAAAACACCGTATTTTATTCATCTTTGTGTTATCTACTCCTTTGCCACACATATATAGCACATGACATGGAGAAATTTGCTTGGTAAATGTTTAGTGATGAATGCAAGCAGAAATCACAGAAGATGGTAATGAGCATTTTTTAGTGTTTGCTGATGAGAGGGAACTGGATATTCAGACCAAAAAATAAAGTAACTTTTTCACTTGTAGAGTTTATGGGAAAATATAATTTAGCATGAAATTGAAAAAAAGTTGAAAGAAGAAACTTAATGAAGCCAGAATGACTTAGAAGAGATTAGGATTAAGACATCTGAGACTTAGAGGTCTGCACTATGGATTCCTTACTGAATTGCTATATTCAAGACATTTTCTTTTGTTGTTCATTATACACCTAAATTAGACATAATAATTATTATAATTACAAAGACAGAGGAAGTCCCATATGGGGATGTTTAAGTCAAAAGTGGGCAGGAGGCAGCCCTACTTAGCTTATTTGTCTATGAGTGAGAATGAAAGAAGTTAAAAAAGAAAAGACTTTTTTACAGCGTGAAATATAGAACTATGGCTTGCAATAAAATTAAAAAGTGGCTCAACTCTTTACTTTGAATTTGGAAGGGTCTTTTACTTAGCATTACCTTCACATCCTTATCAGTTTCATTTTTATTTTATTTATGTACTTTTAAGAACTGGTTTTTGACATGATAAGCAAGATTAGAATGAAGAGACTAGTTTTGTCTGTCAGATATTTTGCACAATTAAATTTATGTTTGGGCGCCCCAATATTTAGATATTTTTAGAGCTTTTGGGATAATTTTTCTGAAACAGAGTGATTTCTAGTATTTACTTTGTAAGGAGGTCACTTACATATAGTGGACTTAACAATTGGCAGTAAATTCTGAATTTGTGTTCTAGCAGGTGAAAGAATCCAAACTATTTACTAACACATCCCAGTGCAGTTTCCATGGCAACAGAGGCCAGTTACTGTCAGCCCAGAGTTGCTTTGACGGTTGACTTCAGCAGTGAACTCTGTGTGATGCTGCCAAATGTCTGGCCTCTGTGTTTCCTGTTCCAAGCAATTGTTTCTTATTCTGAATACTAATGACTAGTCTACAAAGGCTGTAGTTCAATTCCACTGAAGATAGGCCTGGGAATCATATGTGGAAAAGTAGTGAGTGTTTTGCCTGCAGTGATTTAAAAACTGTATGTAATTGGATTGTACATTCCCTAACTAGCTATGCCAGTAGTTCATTAATAATGATACCTTGTTGTTATTAGGCAGATGGGCCTAAATGAGAAATGACAGCACATCCATCATCATTGAGTCAAAAGCTCTTTTTAAAGGAAGACTTGCTGACTTTGGCTGGCTAGCACCATCATGTAAATCCAAATGATTGTGCACATGTATGCCAGGAGAAAAATAAATTTGCAACTGAAGTGGTTTTTTTGCTATTTAAAGTGTTCATGTATTGATTGCTCTGAAATCAAGAAAAAGTAGCTGCCTGAAATGCCAGTGAAATGGCTGAGAAATTTAAAATGAGAAGGGGGAAAGCTAAGCAGTTTTTGCTCTTTAAAAATGAAGAGTACTAAAAAAAAAAATAAAAAAAAAATAAAAATGAAGAGTACTATGATTTTGAAATTCTAGTTGTATGGTGGTTATCAGTGTAGAGAATTGGGACCCTCTTTGCCTGGGTCACACTCTATACCAGGAATCTGAAGACCAGTTTTGTTATACTTATGTTTCTCTCTAGAGTATAAGTACCTTGAGGGTAGACTACTTGCATCATTGTGTTCCTGACAGCCAGCACAGGGCCTGACACACATTGAGTGCTCAATAACTATTTAATGAATCAAGTGAAAAATCAATGAATTCCCTGCAAGAAGTTTCTGATATTTAAGTGCATCAAATTTCCTAGAAGAAGCTATTAGTTCTCTTCACTAAAATGCATAATAGCCTACAGCTGCAAATACTCACCGCTAAGTGTCTGATGTGGAGCTTTCACTGGCAGTTACGACTGTGGTCACTCCAAGTGTCTGTCCTCAGTAGATACCACTCAAAGGTAGCTCTTATCAGCATGTTTTTTTTCCCAGCTAGTGGATCCAATTTTTCATGGCTCTTGGTGGTACCATTTATCATTTCTAAGTCTTAGAGTGGCTATCCCCTCTACCTTATCATAGTCAAAGTTCCCAGTGGTTGTTTTGGGCAAGGACTTCTGATCTTGTGCCAAATATTGTTCCTCGTTCTTGACTAGGGGCAATTATTCTGCACCCTAGAGGCATTTGGCAATATCTGGAATCTAGCTGGGGTGGGATGGGATAAGGAGTGCTTCTAGTAGCTAGTAAGTGGAGGTTAGGGATATTGCTTAATATTTTACAATGCACAAGGCAGCCCTCACAACAAAGACTTATTTGGCACAAAATGTCAGTAGTGCTAAGATTGAGAAATCCTGCCCTGGTGTTTCAAGCTCTTTCATGAAACTTTTTCAGAATTATTCAGAATTATTCCATGCCCTCTTTATCTCCTTTGTTTCCCCTTAGGAGAAAAAAGGCCTAGCTTGTTTTCTCATACTTTTTAAAATTCACTTTCTTTATCTCAAGATGTTACCAGGCTCTTACTTTTTGCTACCAGTGTCTGAACTCAGGTACATAGTTATTTTTGCTGGTAGACTCAAATTCTAGAGCATAGAAAGGCAAATATGCAAAATGAGTTCTAGTAATAATCAATCCTGAATATCTTATTATTTTTAAGGGAGACATACAAAGAAAGCTCTACTAGAGGGGAACACTCTTACACTGTTGGTGGGAATGCAAAATGGTATAGCCACTCTGGAAAACAGTATGGAGGTTCCTCAAAAAGTTAAAAATAGAGCTGTCCTACGACCCAGCAATTGCCCTACTAGGTATTTTTCCAAAGAATACAAACAGTGATTCAAAGGGGCAGATGCAACCCAATGTTTATAGAGGCAATGTCCACAATAGCCAAAATATGGAAAGAGCCCAGATGTCCATAAATGGATAAAGAAGATATGTATGTGTGTGTGGAATATTACTTGTCCATCAAAAAGAATGAAATCTTACCATTTGCAAGTATATGGATGAAACTAGAGGGTATTTTGCTAAGTGAAATAAGTCAGTCAGAGAAAGACAAATATATGATATTTCACTCATATGTGCCATTTAAATAACAAAACAGATGAATGTAGGGGGAAGGATGGAAAAATGAAATAAGCTGAAATCAGAGAGGAAGACAAATCATAAGAGAGTCTTAACTATAGGAAACAAACTGAGGGATTGCTGGAGTGGATGTGGGGGGGACAATGAAATAATTGGAAGATGGGATAAGGAAGGCATGTGATGTCATGAGCACTGGGTGTTATATACAATGATGAAACCCTGAACTCTACCTCTGAAACTAGTAACCACTATATGTTAATTAATCGATTTTAATTAAAAAAAAAAGAGAAAGCTCTACAACTATACCCACAGGGAGTTTTGAAGCTCCTCCACAAATAAATATTTTGCATTGTTTTACACCTTTTTCATTGTAAAGGAATTTTAAATTGGATCTTTGTGTATTATATCAAAGTTTGAAAAGCAAATGTGGTTTAATAATCTTAATATCATTCTTAGGATGGGCATATTTTGTCTTTGAAAATCTCAAATTGATCTGAATATTTTTAAAAGGAACTGATTGTTTTTGTGCATGGATATGGGGCTCAAATTTTAGATTCTAACTTGAAAAATTTAGATAATTATATGGCAGTGGATAGACCTCAAAACTTTAAGAAGAAAATATTGTCATTTGTTTAATGATTTCAATGACAAAGAGAGGAGGAAACCACTTCATCTTTAAAGTTCTTTATAAATATTAACTAATTAATCTCCATAACCCTATTATCATAAAAAATGTATTATTACCTCTCTTGGAAGATTTGAACACTGTTTACCATATAATATTCCAGTTTAGCAAATTCATGAACAGTGATTAAAGATAGTGTTTCTGTTCTCAAATACTATAATTAAATCCCTTCCTGGGATGCTTTCTTTCTAAATTGCATAACATAGTAATTTTTAGTATTTGCCTTTAGGAAACTAGTGTTGATAGTTTAAGAGAAAGGAAATCTTTATGATAAATTTACAAAGGGCTGATAAATTAATGCTAGTATTATATATTAATTGACATCTATATGTTGACAAAATCAAGTCTCTTATCGCTTTTCCTTTTAGTTCTTACTAAAATACTTTTAAAAGTTCCCTTTTATGATTATTCACATATTTAAAGTTATAAAGGGAGGAACGTATTATTATTACTACTACTTTTTCTGAAATAACAATTTCCTTATTTTATGCTAATTTCTATTTATTGCACCACTAAGTTGATTCAAATTGTAGACATATAATAAGAAGGTTATATCTCACAAGTATTCAAATAATGGGAGGCCTTCCAGGTTTCTTTCCTTATAAATAGTAGTTTAGAGGTTATATCAGCACCAACTATTCATATTGGCTTCACAGGGGTGGAAGGAAAGCAGAATTATATCTATTTTTTTCTATTCACATTTCCTCAAATCTATTTATCTTTCCTATCTTTTCTCTTCATAAAGAAAAAGAGAGAACTAAATCAAAACCACTCCACTCATCGTTTAAGTTTTAAGTTGTAGAAGTTGAGCATAAGGGAAAAGGAAAGCAAAAACAAAATAGGAAAGTGGTGGGAGATAAATGTTACATTTGGGTGAGTCACTGAGGGATCAGGTACAAATATTTAGTTGGCTGTCTGAAGGAACCTTAATCATTCAATGGTGGCCAGAAAAAAGGCTTGTCACTAACCATGACTATGTTGTAACAGGCAATAGATATTTATTAAGCATCTTCTATGTGCCCGGTTCTGGAACACAGTGAGACATATAGTCTCTGCCATCTTGAAGCTTCCAGGGCGGGAGACAATGGAGCTGTTCTTGGTTCAAACACTTGTGGTATTTAGAGTCTTCAAAGAGTTGAAGGCATCATTAGGGAAGGGCTTTAGGCATTTACTACAGTTCAGTATTCCAGTCTTCCTAATGGCTAGAGGAGGGTATCAGTGGTGGTTAATTTGATGATGGCTTGGTTTATTTAAATATTATAGAAAATTCAGATCTATTTACTCTTATTATTGAGTTTCATTCTTATATTTTAAAAAGTGCATTTAATGCCTTTTGTATGCCAAGATCTGGGAAGAAATTTGACAATATTGAAATAGTCACTGCTCTAGAAATGTCCATAAACTCTTGGGGAACACAAACAAGAAAACAGAAAATGATAATAAGTATGATAAATATTGTTATGAGTAGTATGGAGTGCTCTGGAAGGGGTAGCAAGGACTTAAGGAGGAACTCACATTCAAGCTGAATCTTACAAAAAACATAAAGCAGGTCCATTGAGATTATGGGACTAGCATTTTGGGTAGATGGAACAGCATAGATAAAGGCTTTGATAAAAATGAGAACACAGAGAACCACAAATGGTCCAAGTGACTGTGTGTGGAACTAAGAAGGTATTAGCCATGAATCTAAAGAGATAAACTGAGCTAGATCATGAAGGACCTTCCATGTCATCTCAGAAGACTTTGAATTTATCCAGCAAAAAGAGGGAGCAAATTGATAAGATTTTCAGAGAGAAGGGTTGCTATAAGATTTGTGTTTTGCATCTAATCACTCTGGCTGCATTGCAGGGAAAGGAATAGAGTAGAAGCAAGATTAGAAATAGCTTAAGACAAAGATAACATTGATTAATGTGTATGGAACCAATTACAAGGACAAAATTTTCATCAGTATTCATTTTATTATAAAATCATTTAAATGTCTACGAAATCCTATATTTATGCTTATAGTTTTTACATTACCATAAAACAGATTTACAAATGCCAGATTAAAAAATAATAAAATTTAAGTGAATATTAAATTAAAATAGTAGGTGATGTGGTTTCACTGAAAATAAAACCCTAATGTTAAGTTTTAACATAGAATTTTTATTTATTTTTTTTAAAGATTTTATTTATTCATTCATTCAGAGAGAGTGAAGAGAGAGGCAGAGACACAGGCAGAGGGAGAAGCAGGCTCCATGCTGGAAGCCCGATGTGGGACTGGATCCCGGGTCTCCAGGATCACACCCCAGGCTGCAGGCGGTGCTAAACTGCTGCGCCACCAGGGCTGCCTCTAACATAGAATTTAAAAAAAATTTTTATGTTTCACTTGTTTACTTGATTCTGAGTATGACGTACCATTATTTGAGTCATCATTGTAATTACTGACTCTTTTTTCCTCTTTTAGAAAAAAATTAATTTACTTTAATTTTTTAAAAATATTTTATTTATTCGTGAGAGACACAGGGCAAGAGGCAGAGATACACACAGAGGGAGAAGCAGACTCCCCATGGGGATTCTGATGCAGGACTCTGTCTCAGGACCCCTGGGATCCTGACCTGATCAAAGGCAGAGGCTCAACCACTAAGCCACCCAGGTGCCTCAGGAAATTAATTTTAAATGACCAATCTCTTATTTTGATGACCCAAAATGTAATAGTGTACCACAAAATATAATACTAAAAAGCTAAAAATACTATTTAATAAAATATTCTCTATTACATATTCTTACTGTTACCAACTTATCACAAGTTGATACATATAAATAAGGCATCTGTGCAAAATATTAGCTTATAACAAATATGTGATGATAGCCGAGCCCAGGTTATTTTGTGTTTGATGTTTACTATATTGCTGTGGGTGCTTTGATGTCTCCAATATTTCCTCCTCCTCTCTCTTCTTTTGGACAATTAGGAAGCTTGGGTTGGTAGTGCAAACAGTGATGCCTTTTGTTGACCTGAATTAATCATTTGTATGTCAGTTCAAGTTTCTCACTCACTCTGGATAATTAAAAAAAACAGTATTTTAACACCTGTTGCTTTTTTTTGTGGTGTAAAATCAAAGTCTCAATTTATTAAATTACAAAAACTAAAACCTTAGCCTATAAATGTTGCTTTCACTTACAAAATATGTGGATAATATAAAAGCTTGGTCACTTTTTAATGGGTAAAAAACTTAATATAGATATGATGACATCTGATTGTTTTAGTATGATTTTAGAAACAAACCAAGCTCATTCATTCAACAAATATTTATTGAAAGCCCATCCTGCTCCAGGGACTGTGCCATGATAAGAAAGAGCAGATACTGAAGCTAGAGATGCTTATAACACATCCAAAGTTAAATACCATATGTTAGTCAGTGGATCTTAAAATATTGTACCCTGACCAGCAAGTAGCATCTGCATCACCCAAGAATTTGTTAGAAATGCAGTATCTCCAAACACTGGGTGGCTCAGTGGTTGAGCTTCTGCCTTTAGCTCGGTTGTGATCCCAGAGTCCTGGGATCGAGTTCCACATCAGGCTCCCCACAGGGAGGCTGCTTCTCCCTCTGCCTATATCTCTGCCTGTTTCTGTGTCTCTCATGAATGAATAAATAAAATCTTAAAAAAAAGAAAGAAAAAAAAAAAAAAAGAAAATGCAATTTCCCAGGCCTCACTCCAGGCCTGTGCATCAGAACCTATGAGGGTGGGGGAGCCCAGCAATCTATTTAACAAGTCCTCTGGGGGATTCTGAAGCCTGCTGAACTGTGGTAGCCACTGCTTTTGAGGCTGACCGATTGATCTCTTCCAATACTAAGAATACAAAAAGTTGGGGCAGCCCGGGAGTCTCAGTGGTTTAGAGCCACCTTCAGCCCAGGGTGTGATCCTGGAGACCCAGGATCGAGTCCCACATTGGGCCTACTTCTCCCTCTGCCTGTGTCTCTGCCTCTGTCTCTCTGTGTCTTTCATGAATAAATAAATAAAATCTTAAAAAAAAGGTCAATTTTTCTTGAGGCAGATATCCTATGAATAGAATTTGCAGAAAATATTTTAAGGAAAAATTTGTAAAAGTGCAAGTTCAGGGTCACCAGATGTCTGAGATACAAGAAACTCGGACCTACCAACATTAAAGAAAAACATGATTAAAAGCTATTAAAAACTTTACCTTGTTGAGAATTTGACTGCTCTCGTTCTTTCTTAGAGTGGGCTAGGTCCCTTATTTTAACCAAGTCTGGGATAGGAGATTCCTTGTGTCATTTACATAGCTGATAGGTAAAGGGAATTATATTTACATACCAGTTCTGTGTTCACCAGTCAATATTGCTTTTGTAATTTTTCTCATTTTTAAATCTCATCTAGTGCAAAATTCTTAGTTCTGTTTGGTTCCATTTTATCTGAAGGATAAAGCCTTCCTTCATGTCCCAGCCTTACAAAAAGTCTCCATCTCTTTGTTCAGGACTAAGTGTCCAGTGTAAGGCCACCCATAGTTGGCTCTTTTTACCTCTTTGGTGCTTCTAAAGAGGGGAGGCCTCCCCCTTCCTTCTTTTTTAGCAGCCACTGCTGCAGTTGATCTTCTCTCCAAAAATCCGGTCTGAACTAATCTTCAACAGAAGGAGAGAAAAAGAGTTTGGATTGGAACCAAATCTTTCTACTAGATTCTTTAAGGCTTTGTTGCAGTTACTGTGTTGAGCAGGAGAAGGAAAAAATAGCCTTTGAGTTATTAAAAGAGAAGAGACGAAGGGAGAAATGCTGAGAATATATATTTACTAATGTGAAGGTATATACTGATGCCAGAAGATACAATACTAAAATATATGTTGTATCATACTTTTATAAAACTGTATTTTCTATTTCTTTGATACTATGGAGACTAGACAGTCAATACATATAGGAGTCAGAGTTAATTTCTAAAATAATTTACTTGATAAATATTCTTTGTGTACTTAGTATGTGCCACCAACTGTTGCAGATCTTGGGAGATGGCAGTGAGCATAGGGAAAAAAAAATCTCTGCCCTCATGAAGGTTAGAGTATAATGAAGGAAATCGACAAAAACCAAAACAGATAAAATATAGAGCAAACTAGTTGGTGAAAAATTCTGTGAGAAAAATAAAGCAGAGAATGAAATTAGGGAGAATGGAGGAGAAGACAGATTTAAGTAAGGATGGTTAAGGAGGGCCTTACCTGAAAAGGAGAGCACAGACATGTGGAGATGAGGGAGTCAAACAGATACCTGAGGAATTATGCTCCAGGCAGAGGGAACAGCCAGTGCAAGGGCCCTGAGGCCTAGGAAAAGAGGGGGGCCAAAGTAGTAGGTCACATCCATGGTCCTAATGAATCAGTGGCTTTTGCTTTTCATTCTTTGGAATTTCACATTTCAGACACTGCAGCTTTCATAATCAGAAAATCTATTTGGATCTTTTTTGTATCTTCTACCTTCTCCATTGTATATATAGCTTCTCTATATCCTCAAACACATTTATAACATTCATAAAATCTACTTTAAGTTTGTTGTCTGCTAATTGCAACCTTTCTGCCATTCCTGGGTCTGTTTCTATTGACTGATTTTTGTTTTCCCCTCTTGCTTAGAGTCATATTTTTCTGCTGCTTTGCATATCTGGCAACTTTTTATTGAATATAGGATATTTTGAACATTTTCTTTAATTATGTAGACATGAAAGTCAGGGGAATATGGATCTTGGGCTTTGTTCTAGTGTATAATTAATCTACTTTGGATCATGAGGACTTTTCCAAATCTTGCTTTTATGCTTTATTTTGGTGGGTCCACTGCAGCCTTTAATCTAAGGCTGATTTAGCTGCACTGTGCAGGTGATAGTCCTCTTAGGTCTCTACCCAAATTTCAGAGGTTACCAATTTTTTCCACTCTGGCTGGTGAGAAGACAAGCCATTTGCAGCCTGTCTTGAGCTCTGAGAATTGTTCCAGGAAGTTCTTCCCATAGCCATGTAGGGTATTAACCCAGATGTGTGCTGATTATACTCAGCAGAACCTCAAGGGGTTTTCCCTTCAGATTTCAGGAGCTCTTTCTCTATTCTTTCTGGTCCTGTGCCCAGGGATTCTAGCTCACTCAGCTTCCCTGAACTCATCTCCTTACTTGTGTGAGACTGGGAGACTGTTGAGCTTTCTTAGGCTTCTCCTTTCCTGTGGCTTTAAAGCTGCCTCCAGGCAATAACTTGGAGAAAATGTAAGGATCACTTCATTTTTCCTCCCATCTCATGGGTCACGATCTTGCTTTGGCAATTGTTCTGTGACAGAAAATACTCATCTTCATGCATAAATCTTTCTTCTTCTCTGGCTTCTTCTTTTTAACAGCAGGAAGACAATTCTCTTGGCTGTTAGTCCCTCTTGGAGAGAAACAGAAGTCCTAGTATGACTTCTGATTGCCAAACACATGGACTAATTAAATCCTCTCAGAACTTAACCTACTTATATTTATATGTGAACTCTGGCCTACACTTAAAAACCTATGTACAACTGAAGCATAAGTTCTGGCCATGTGTTTTGGATTGTATTATCTCAAATTAAACCTGGTGGTAAGGATTTAATGCAGAGAAGTTCATTTGGGAGATGATCCCAGGGAACACGAGTGGAAGAGTGGAGAACTCAGAGAGGCAAGAGGAAAAAACACTAAAGGGTGTGTTGTCAACTCACCAGATATAGTAAAGGGCTCAATCCTGCAGAGAAACTCAGGGAGGTAGAACAAAGTTAGCCTACCTCAGAACTATCACAATTAAGTGAGACAGCTTGGGTATATATCTCTACTCCTCATCCATCATTTATTGAGAGCTGCTTCTATAGGTGTTGACTCTGCACTTCTGAGTTTGTTCTGTATGTAGGTTGAGCAGTTCCCTGTGGCCAGAGGAAAGCCTTCGGGCAGAGAACTTCAGGTGTTCACAGTAAGCAAGCTTCATAATGCAGAGGTGAGAACAGGGGGATATAAGCGGGTACTAGTAATGTTACTAACACCAGACAGAAGATGTGGATTAAACTCACTCTAAAGGAGAAGTGCTATGTGCTCTTCTTTCAACCCAGCAGTTGAAATAGACCTGACTTAATAGATACAGGCTTATATCAATCTTCTCTTCCTTTCCTAATAATTAGAAAAGTTTTTTTAAGGTTTTATTTCTCAAAACAGTGAATACCTAACTCACAAAGAATGAATAATTCTGTGTATTTCATATTTCTGTATATCTGTACATTTGACCCTCTAGGTAATGATATTTTGGCACATTAATTCTTTTTTTTTTACATTAATTCTTTTATAGAAATATATCTATCCTTTTTATTGCCTTTTTCTTTTTTAAAAAAGGCTCCACACACAGCATGGAGCCCAATGCAGGACTTGAACTCAAAATCCTGAGATTAAGACTTGAGCCGAGATCAAGAGTCAGACACTATCAGTTGAGCCACCCTGTTGCCCCAATTGCCTTTTAAAATAGAAGACATGCAGTATATTTTAAATTTTGCTGAAGACTCAGTAATTTTATTTAATGTAGTGTACTGAAACCACAGACACAGTTGCATTTGTAGATTTGGAAAAAAGGAAATTTAGGATAGATGGACAGCTTGGTAGTGGCTTTCTTGACAAAGCATTTCATGCACTTATTTTTATACATTTGTACCTTTCTCATAAAAGAAAAGGTGTAATGTGATAGCCCGGGCAGGGAAACAATAGTGAATCAGGCAAAAACAGTTACGAGATCACAGACCACCATAGCCTTCTCTAAAGCGGGTTTATTCCCCCTGCTGTCCCCCAAATCATCTCCTTTGCTGAAGCTGTTTCTGCCCTTTGACTTGTTGGAGCTATTAAAAAACATTTATTATTTCTGCATCACAAATACAGTTGATCCCAGGAATCTCCTCATTCACTTACTCAAATGCTTTTTTCTCCCATGTGTCACTGACAGAATGAAACGAGGATTATGCTTTAACATTTTATGATTTTGTGCCAGAGATGTGAAGGGAAGGATTTATTTTCCTAAATAGTCACTGAGGTTGATAGCATCTTACACTTCTTGGATATTACTCAGTTGCACACATTTCTGCACATTCCTCTTAACTTTTTGTTAGAGTACTGAACAACAGTTAAAAAAATAACTTGAGGTTTAATAATTAGAGATTGAAAAATTTTCAAGGTTCCTGATTAATTGGCCAACTCTATTATAATACTCTTCAGAATCAGTAACACTGTAAAATCTGAGAAAAACATATCTTTCTCCATGGATTCAATTAGTGAAATAATACTGTGGTTCAGAAGGTTCAAGAAAAGGTCTGATGACTCTTAATTACAGAGAACAAAAGAGAAGATGAGGAAGGGGGGATGAGTGAAATAGATGAAAGGGGATCAAGAGTACACTTAGCTTGATGAGCACTGAGAAATATACGGAGTTGTTAAGTCACTATATTGTAACCTGAAAAGAATATAGCACTGTATGTTAATTATACTGGAATTAAAATTAAAAAAGAAAAGTCCTGATGTAATGTTTGTCTTTCCTGAAAGAAGCATGATTGCCCAAAGTTTTCTTTCACTATATGTACAAAAAAATGTATAAAACTATCAAGAAGGAAGCTATATGGCCATCCATATATTTATTTACATTTCACTCCCAAATATCTAATTTCGTAAGAATTTGTAGCATTGGCTCTTCCAAAATGAATCTGTTTTTCCTTTTCCTGCCTTAACCTAAGGTTATTTAGTTCCTTAGGGTCCTTTCAGTTTGGAGGTTGGCAAGTGCCAGTGACAATATAAAATTATTTAGAATGATAGCTGGTACTTAGAAATGAATTACCTGAAAATCTAAAAATTTATGCTGAAATGTTATGATTTACATTTTTTTAATCATCCCAGCATTTAGCCTTCCAGTGCCATGTCTCAGTTGGAAATGCCAAAGTTAAATGCATCTCTTAAAAAAAAAAATGTGTATAGCTCAGTTGACTGCTTCTGCTCAAATAAATCCTGGTACTTTTCTGTAATCATTGGGCCAGTGATAAGGTGTGCTTGGATTTCACTTAAAACCATTCATCAGAACATCGCTGCCCCAGGGTTGGCCAGTGTGGTGTGTAGCATGGCTACCTAGGATTGGCCTAGAATTGACTGACTCAGGACCCATAAAGCATTTCAACAGCTGCTTGTATGAAATACTGATTTCACACAGGTAAGTCTTGCTAGATTGAACGCTGTAAGGGGGAGGTTGTGTTTTATTGTTTTTTTGTTTTTTTGTTTTTTTTTTGCTTATTACACCCCCGGTTCCTAATGTGGTGCTGAAATATCAATATATATTCTGTGAACAAATGACTCTAGTCCCAGTTTTTTTTTCTGATGTATTTTTCTCTCATGCATAGTGACATCTGACCCAGTTCAGATGCCTGGTCTCTGACTTCACTGTGATTAGGCCTTGAGTGGCTTTCCCTATGTTTGCACTTACGATGCTATGCTGCAGTCGTCCCATTTATGATTTTCATTCACGACCAGACTGAATGTTCCTTGAGAGTGGTCACACTGCCTTATATATTCCTGCATCATCAAAGCCTACAATAGTTTACATAGTGTCTGGTAGACTTTTTGCAAGCTAGTCTTTTAACATTTTTAAGAAACATGCAAGTGTCTCTTCCTTTTACACATTTACTTTTCACTAAAGGAAGATGAATCTAAGTCCAAAGTTAAGCTTTGATGAAAAAACAAAGGAACAAGGCCAACTTTATAAAGCCCTCAGATCTGATGTAGTGTTTGATTGTTTTGTTTATTCATTCAGTCAGTATTTATTGAATGCTGAGTGCCAGTTGGGCAGCAGGCACTAGTCTAGGTGCTGAGGAGACAGCAATGAATAAAACAATTTCAAATCCCTGTCATGATGGATTTAGTCCAATGAGTGAAGTGGACAGTATAAAACACCTAGTCTACTACATAGTGATAATGGGCTAGGGAGATGAAATAAAGTTGGGAAAGGACATACAGGTAACTGGGAGAGAGGGCTGACCTTCTTGATAGTGTGGCCATTGCCAGCTTCACTGACAAGGTAGCTTTGGGTAAAGACCCAAGGAAAGAGAGACTGTCAGCTATGTGCAAAACTGGAATAGCATCTCAGGGAGAAGCAGCATGGCAAGTCCACCAATTCTTAGTTCTCACGGGAATCCTCCTCCTCAGCGAGTCTTGATGTAGCAGGTCATGCTACCCGGGCCACTCTCCCAAGTTTTCTCTGTTCTGACTGATGGCTCCTGTGCTGGTTTCTCTAATTTACGGTTTTGAAATGTTGGAGTACTTAATACTTCAGTTATCATAATTCTTTTCTTACCTTTCCACTTCCTATATTTGCTCACCCAGTCCTGTGGCTAAATACACATAAGTACCCCCAAGTCTGTGTTTTCAACTCTGACTTCTTTGACCATTCTATCCAGACCTCTATACATCATTGACATCTCATCTACGCTCATCCCAAATTTATTATGTCCAAAATAAAACTTGATTTTCAGCCCCACTTGCAATACCTTCTTTACCTTATTTTTTTGTTATTTCAGTTAATGGCACAATTATTCACATAGTTGCTCAAACTAAAAGTTAAGAGTCTTCCACAATGCATTTTTTCCTCTCATATCTCACTGAAAATCCATTGGCAAGTCCTGTTGGATCTAATTGCAAATAGTTTCCTCAAATAAGTACTTCTTTCTGCATTGACAGCTATTTCTCCTACTCTAAGACATCATCGTCCTTTTATAAAAAATGCAAAAATAAAGAACAATATAATAATATAACATGGATTACATATTATAATTATGTAATCTATTATATATTAAAATATATTTGAATATACAGATAATCTTGGAATATAAGAATATTGTAGTACAAATAATATGGTATATATGTGATTTATAAAATGTTATAAATATAAACATGGAAATATAATTTGCCATTATACATTAATAAACCCTATAATACAATATAATCACACATACATGTACATAATAATATAAATAGAAAAATTATCTTCTAAATTCTTTCTTTATGCTTCCACTCATTGTTTGCTTCTGCTTCTTTTTATTCTCCATACAGCCTCTAGACTCCTTTTTTTTTTTTTTTTTTTTAAGATTTATTTATTTATTCATGAGAGACACAGAGAGAGGCAAAGACATAGGCGGAGGGAGAGGCAGGCTTCCCGCAGGAAGCCTGATGTGGGACTTAATCCCAGGACCCCGGGATCATGACCTGAGCTAAAGGCAGAGACTCAACCAATGAGCCATGACTCTAGGCACCCCTAGAGTCATTCTTTACAAATAAAAATGTGATCACCTCATTCTTCTGCTCAAAAACCTTTGATGACTTTCCATTCTCCCAGAAGCAAATCCAGTCTCCTTGCAAAGTTCAGCAGATCCCACACGATCTAGTCCTTAGCTCTGTAACCTTTCCTATCTATTCTGTGCTAGATGGGTTTCTGCCTCAGGGCCTTTTCCATAGATACTCTGTTTGCCTGGACCATTCACTTGGAAATTCTTAGTGGTCCTTTGCTTTGTTCACGTCTGCCCAAATGTCACATCAACACTGAGGCTATCCCTGACTATTCTGGTTAAAATGGAATCCTTTACCAGTCCATATCTCCTCATTTTATTTTATTTTTCTTAATAGCCTTCATCACTATCTAGAAATACAGTGCATATTTATTTGATTTTTTGGGTTTATTTTCTGTTGTACATCTAGGGCAGGATCTTTTTTACTTTTATTTTTCACTGCTATATAACATGGTATTTACAGTGGTGCTTGACACAGAGTAGGTGCTTGATAAATATTGTAGAATAAATAAATCAAGGTCTCTCTTCCATGTTTTTATAGTCTTCGATTTACAGCCTTATCATAGCACTTAAAAAACTGTATTTTAATTGGAAGTAATATCTTACATTCATTGGACTGTGAGCCCCTGGAAGGAAAAGACTATTAATATTCATCTCTGATTTGCCAATGTTCAGAAAAGGACTGGGCACACAGGAATACTTCATGAAAATATACTGAATGCATTAATGAATTAACGATTACTTAGTCTCATTGTTCCCTAAAGAAGCAATTCGGAGAATCTCTGGTGTTTCCCTAAAGCATTAGGCTGGTACATTGTTGTGATCAACTATCTTGCACTAGGTAAAATGCACTCTATTTCTGGCTTAGAAAATAATTGAGTGATAGTTTGAAAGCATATGAAATTTTAGACTATAATTTTAATAGTGAAAAGTATGCAATTTTTCACATTATAGAGAATGCAGAATTTAGGTTATTAAGGCAACAAATGCAGAATTTAAAACCTTAGATTTTGTACAGTTAGACATTGGTGATCTTCTAGTCCAATGGCTTATTTTACACATGCTGAAGCTGAGGGCCAGAGCTAGAGTTGGGACACCTGGATGGCAGTCTAGTTCTTCCAGTTGTTCCCTCACCCCACCAGTCTTCCATACCTAACTCACCTTCCTTAATCTGTGTGATCATGTCTCCAGTGGTAGCCTCAGAAGCTATACATATCCTACCTCTTCATCCTTTTGTGTTTCCTTATATTAGATTTTCTTTTCTATATACTTAGAAGGCAGCAATCCAATTCAGTGAGTTCCATTTTTATCACAAGAATGCGAACAATGCAGACACAGTAGATCCAATTTTTAGAAAAATTCAAAATACAGCTTGATTCTGAATATCACCAACAAACATTATTGAAGACAATCCTTAACTTGGGTGATGACCCTTTAAAAAGTCACCGGGGCAGCCCGGGTTTAGTGCCACCTTCAGGCCAGGGCCTGATCCTGGAGACCTGGGATCGAGACCCACATCAGGCTCCCTGCATGGAGCCTGCTTCTCCCTCTGCCTGTGTCTCTACCTCTCTCTCTCTGTGTCTCTCATGAATAAATACATAAAATCTTTAAAAAAATAAAAAATAAATAAAAAAGTTTCTTTCTTTCTTCTTTCTTTCTTTCTTTCTTTCTTTCTTTCTTTCTTTCTTTCTTTCTTTCTTCTTTCTTTCTTCTCTTTCTTCTTTCTCTTTCTTTCTTTCTTTCTTTCTTTCTTTCTTTCTTTCTTTCTTTCTTTCTTTCTTTCTTTCTTTCTTTCTTTCTTTCTTTTCTTCATTGGATTTCAATTTGCCAACATATAGCATATCACCAAGTGCTCATCCCGTCAAGTGCCCCCCTCAGTGCCCGTCACCCAGTCACCCCAACCGCCCCACCCACCTCCCTTTCCACTACCCCTTGTTCGTTTTCCAGAGTTAGGAATCTCTCATGTACTGTCACCCTCACTGATATTTCCCACTCATTTTCTCTCCTTTCCCCTTTATTCCCTTTTACTATTTTTGTATTCCCCAAATGAATGAAACCATATAATGTTTGTCCTTCTCCGATTGACTTACTTCACTCAGCATAATACCCTCCAACCATGTCACAGCAAATGGTGGGTATTTGTCATTTCGGATGGCTGAGTAATATTCCATTGTATACATAGACCACATCTTCTTTATCCATTCATCTTTCGATGGACACCGAGGCTCCTTCCACAGTTTGGCTATTGTGGACATTGCTGCTATAGACACTGGGGTGCAGGTGTCCCGGCGTTTTACTGCATCTGTATCTTTTACTGCAATTGCTGGGTGGTAGGGAAGTTCTATTTTTAACTCTTTGAGGAACCTCCACACAGTTTTCCAGAGTGGCTGCACCAGTTCACATTCCCACCAACAGTGCAAGACAGTTCCTCCTTTTCCGCAACCTCTCCAACATTTGTTGTTTTCTGTCTTGTTAATTTTCCCCATTCTCACTGGGGTGAGGTGGTATCTCGTTGTGGTTTTGATTTGTATTTCCCTGATGGCAAGTGATGTGGAGCATTTTCTCATGTGCATGCTGGCCATGTCTATGTCTTCCTCTGTGAGATTTCTCTTCATGTCTTCTGCCCATTTCATGATTGGATTGTTTGTTTCTTTGCTGTTGAGTTTAATAAGTTCTTTATAGATCTTAGATACTAGCCCTTTCTCTGATATGTCATTTGCAAATATCTTCTCCCATTCTGTAGGTTGTCTGTTAGTTTTGCTGACTGTTTCTTTTGCTGTACAGAAGCTTTTTATCTTGATTAAGTCCCAATAATTCATTTTTGCTTTTGTTTCCCTTGCCTTCATAGATGTATCTTGCAAGAAGTTACTGTGGCCAAGTTCAAAAAGGGTGTTGCTTGTGTTCTCTTCTAGGATTTTGATGGATTCTTGTCTCACATTTAGATCTTTCCTCCATTTTGAGTTTATCTTTGTGTATGGTATAAGAGAATGATCTAGTTTCATTCTTCTGCACGTGGCTGTACAATTTTTCCAGCACCATTTATTGAAGAGACTGTCTTTTGTCTAGTGGATTATCTTTCCTGCTTTGTCAAATATTGGTTGACCATAGAGTTGAGGGCCCATTTCTGGATTCTCTATTCTGTTCCATTGATCTATGTGTCTGTTTTTGTGCCAGTACCACACTGTCTTGATGATCACAGCTTTGTAGTACAACCTGAAATCTGGCATTGTGATGCCCCTAGCTCTGGTTTTCTTTTTCAATATTCCCCAGGCTTTTCGGGGTCTTTTCTGATTCCACACAAATCTTAAGATGATTTGTTCCAACTCTCTGAAGAAAGTCCATGGTATTTTGATAGCGATTGCATTAAATGTATAAATTGCCCTGGGTAGCATTGACATTTTCACAATATTAATTCTTCCAATCCTTGAGCATGGAATATTTTTCAATTTCTTTGTGTTTTCCTCAATTTCTTTCATTAGTGGTCTGTAGGTTTTAGGGTATAGATCCTTTACCTCTTTGGTTAGGTTTATTCCTAGGTATCTTATACTTTTGGGTGCAGTTGTAAACGGGATTGACTCTTTAATTTCTCTTTCTTTGGTCTCATTGTTAGTGTATAGAAATGCCACTGACTTCTGGGCATTGATTTTGTATCCTGCCACACTGCTGATTTGAGTTCTAGCATTCTTGTGGTGGAGTCTTTGGGTTTCTATGTACAGTATCATGTCATCTGCAAAGAGAGAGAATTTGGCTTCTTCTTTGCCAATTTGAATCCCTTTTATTTGTTTTTGTTGCCTGATTGTTTTTGTTGCCTGATTGTTGCCTGAAGTACTAGAACTTCTAGTACTATGTTGAATAGCAGTGGTGAGAGTGGACATGCCTATCATGTTCCTGATCTTAGGGGAAAGGCAAAAGTCACCCTTTAAAAAAAGATTTAGTTAGATTTGTGTGTTAGTGTATAATTTATGGATTAATGGGAGTAATTTTAATGTAAACATTTGAACAGTGAAAAGTGAATTATGCCTGGAATATTTAAGGACAATAAAAATACCTTGACCCTCTTGAGCTTTTTTAGAACACCTGTTGTTTAGAAACTTAGAATAAACCATTACTCACAACTCCTTTTTAAAATAGGTTTTAACAAAATTTTATTATAGTATTACCAGAAATATAATTAATTTACTGATTGTAAAGCAACACCATTCATGGTTTTCTTTTTTTTTTTTAAATTTTAAGTTTTTATTTTAACTCTAGTTAGCATGTAGTGTTATATTAGTTTCAGGTGTATAATATACTGATTCAGTACTTTAAAACAGGTGATGAATATTCTTAAAAGTACCATACAGAAGAGGGCAAGAATATATTTAGATTGCATAAAGAGTTTATGTGGCCCTTTTTTGGTAACAGAGCAAAAACGAAGAGCAAAAAGCAACAAGTTTGTAGATAAGACATTTTGATAGAAATAGTTTAAAATTAATAGATACTTAGAAAATTAAACACTAGGATCACCTCTAATGCAATTGCAGTTTCTATGTGACAATGACAAGCAGAGGCAACACTTTAAGAAGTTTTTGTTGATTGACTGTAAAGGGAGAATACTGGATTTATTGGTTTATAATCTTAGAAAATGGTTTTTGGTATTTTAAACTTTTCTTGATGATCTTTCCTTGCCCGGCTGGTAAAGTGCTCCTCCTTTGTCCTACTATTACACTTGGGCAAATCATACTATTTTCTTCATTGAATTCCAATGGTGTGTTTACACTCTGGTCTTTCCCAAATGCAACTGAAGTTCTCGGAAGGCAGATATGATTCTCTATTTCTGTTAACAGTGCATTCTACCAAACAGGCTGTAACTTGCTCTCTATCCCTCAATTTCCAAGTCCTGTATGTTCAGCCTTGAAATTTCCTTTTCATTAGTCTTTACTGACATCGAGAAGTATCATCCACAAACCAAAAGGGTTACTCTGCCTAAGGCTACTCTTAGGTGGGGACCTGGAAGTAGAGCAGGCTATAGAGATCAAGACCTCTTCCCCATCCCATCCTGCATGCACCTGAGGAGCTCCACACTGCCCTGGTTCAGCACAGCCTTGAGAGTAAGAGCGAGAACTCTGGAGCCAGGCTGCCTGGAGTTGAGCCTCTGCTGTGCCATTTATTAGCCCTGCCACTTATTAGCTGTGCGACCTTGGACAAGTGTTTTCACTTCTGTCTGCCTCAGTTTCCTCATCTCTAAAATGTGGCTAATAATAGGCTACTTCATGTGGCTGCTATGAGAATGAAATTACATAAGTTATATATGTAAAGTGCTAACAACAGTGCCTGGCACAGAGTAGACCCTTCAAGTGTTAGCTACAATAGTTATTATTCTTCATTACTAGGCAGTAATACTGCCCCTTTAGGTAGTGGTGGGAGAGAGTAATAACAGAATCTCCGTAGGAGTATGGAGTAGGAACACTTCCCCAAAGCCCTTGTTGAGAGTCACTGCTCTAGGCTGGAAAGCCAATGCTGCCTCAAGCACTGGACAAGCCAGCTTTAGGTCCAACATGTGGAAGGGATCCAGTTATGATTTACTGCTGTCCAGAGCAAGGGATACAAACTGACAACTGACAGTGATTTGATTGTTAGCTCATACAGTTCTTTATAAGTAGATGTAACTACACAGATGTTAGGCTTCTATGAAATTCATGCATGAACTAACACTGAACTTATGATTGCTTTCTTCAAATAAGTAAATCCCCAATCTCTAAGTGAGGAACTGGAAAGAAATCTCAGAAGGGCTTTTAGAAGATGCAGATTTTTTTTTCTGAAGAATATCCTTTAAGAGAAGATTCTGTGATTCCGTTAAAAATAGCCTCTCACTGGTTTTCTCTAATGCATTCATTCCTAACTTCCGACTTAACTATCTACAAAAACAGAGGGAAACACACAAAGTTCCCACATCAGGAACAAAAACAAGGACTGCCAATCTATTTTTGCTAGATTCCAAGGGACTTTCCATTGCAAGACCATGGAAACTAGACTGAGAAGAGCAATGGATAATATGCAAGGCAAGAAAGAAAGAGCGAAAAACTTTCTCCTCTGAAAGTTACGAATGAAGGCCTTTTGTTCCTTTGTTATTTCATACCCTTGCCAGAAATAAAGATCTATCAACTCAAAAACTGATTCACTATCCTCCTACTGTATGTATCCTATATTTTTGGGCAGTCAAATGCTATTATTTGCCTGTTACCAGTATATCGTTTCTATATTACACAGAGGCTGACTCTATGTAGAGACTGAATCAATGAGGAAAATAGCAAGAATAATACAGGTGGTGAATATTTATTTTAATATGCCCTAAGCTTCTGCTGCAGCCAGACTGCTATTCAAAAGACATTTCACTTTAGGTGTTAGTTTGTTTAAGCCTCACAATAACCTATGAAGGCAGGTAGTATTACTATTATCCTATTTACTATTATCTAGGTAAGGGAACAGAGACACAGAGTACTATGGAAGACAAACTTGAGAAGTATTTGCAAAATCGGGGGAAAGGACAGTGAAATTACAATAGCGCAGCTGATAGGTACGGAAACCAGGGAACAAAACTCTAAGCAAGTATGGAATAGAAATCATCCAAAGAAGCACATGAGAAGAATTGAGGTGAAAGCAAAAACCTTCCTGAGGCAGTGAATGGCCTGAGTTTACACAACTCTGCTTAGGAAGAAGAGGCGGCCAAGCAAAGTCACCAAGAGGTAGTCTTTCTAGATTCAGGTTCTTTCTCTACCATAAGTTGGGTGACCTTGGGTGAATTACTTAATTTTTCTAAACCTCTGTTTCTTCATTTGTAAAATGGGAGTAACCATGATAGTATGTTCTTCATATGGTTTTTTATAAGGATTTAAGTGAGTCTTACATGTACATAAAACTGTGACACATAGTACATCCAATAAGTGATAGCTGTTTTTGTTGTTATCAGGATGATGATTATTGTTATTATTATTATTAAATGGGTAAAAAGAAAGGGGAGGAAAATTCATGGTCAAGTAATTGAGGAGGTTCTAATTAATTAAGATTGTTTATGGTATGTTTTCTCATTGCCTTTAATATGCTTACCTAAATTGTCAAGCCTCAAGTAGGGAATTCTCAGATTTATTTAACCACAAAACCTCCTTGCTTTTTATTGTTTTTCATTGAATATAAATAATGTCTCGTGGGACATTGATGTCCTACAGTTCGCAGTCTAGGAAATGTTCTTCATTTCACACACGTTGTACAGAAGAATAGAAAAACAGGCACGACAATGTCTTCTTTCTTTGATGACCTGCACTGCAAACAACTAACCATCAAAGAAAGTGCTTTTAGCTTTACAAAACATCATGAATACACTTCTTTTTCCATTGTACAAAACCACATATCTAGGCACTCAAACCTTATGATCACTCAATCTTGTCAATGTCATCAGCTTTAACCTTGAAAGGTTTTCAACATTTTTATAGAATGTTGTAAAAAAATGAGTTAAAATTGGCATAGCTCCAGCTTTCTGTGAGATTTATTTTACCATATTATAATTCCTTCAAAGTATTTGTAGTTCATTGCCTATTGTGTCATAGGAACACTATTCACTTGTGTGATGGCATTACATTTCTCTAGTGCTCCTTATTTTGATTTCAGAGTAATAACATAAAAAACACATTATTCAGAAGTTTTGTTTTATTAATTTTCCCTCTAGTCCTGACGGTAGATTATATTAATCAGTTTTTGTTGTATTTAATGTTTCTGTGTCAGATAGCGTATCCTACATGGCTTTCCACAACTGGGCACGGGTTTATTCAAAGAGAAGTTAACGAGCTTCTGTAGGAATTATTCCCACTATATTCCATTACAACTAAGCTGAGTTGGGGAAATATAATTAGAAATAAAATCTCTTAGGATCCCAGTGAATCCTTCCCATGTAGAAAAGAATGAAACAGTTTTATTATTGTGTAAAGATTGATCAGACTGAGATGCACTTCACATGCAATCTGCTGACAAGATTGCAATGAAAGAAATCCCTCCCTTAGCTAGGCAAGCAGATACAGTTCATTACATTTATGCTAATTGTCTTTATTGAAATAAAAAAATAAAAATTTTTTGTATCTTTTTTCCTTAAAGTATAATTGATTTCTAACATTATATTAGTTTCAGGTGTATAACATAATGATTCATATTTATATACATTGTGAAATGATCACCACAATAAGTCTAGTTACCTCTTGGCACGATACAGAGTTATGTTTTTTTTTTCTTATGTTGAGAATGTTCAAGATCTGCTCCCTTAGCAAATCCCAAATATGCAGTACAATATTATTGACTATAGTCACCATGCTGTACATTACATCCCAATAACATTTATTGTATTACTGGAAGTTTTCATCTCAACTTGTATCTTTATGCCAAGCAGGAAGTAGCATCATGAAGCCAAGTACATAGTTTTAAATTCCCCAGAGCTGGGGAAAGGAATGCCATCCACCCTCCTAGAAGTTCATACATCAAAGAAATTGCTCTGAGGCCTCTGAGAAATGCATTCCTGGGATGCAGAACCAGTATGAGGTATATTAATCTTTTAAAAAGATTTATATACATCTTAAAAAGAGAAAGCATTTAGAATTTCAAGTTTTCTAAGGTAAATGCTAAAGGGACAGGGAGGACTACTCTTCCTTTTAGGCACTAGGGAAAAATTAAGTTAATTAATTTTTTTAGAACTGTATTTATCCTTGCAATTTCCCATTTTTGATACTACTTTATAGTTACACTATGGTTTTTTTTTTAAATTGTCTCCATTTCTGTGCTGTCTCCTTTTTCTGAGCAGTTTGCAGTTGTATAAATATCCAGCAAGTCAAGTCATTATCAGAATTACAATAGGATGAATTTAAAAAATTAATACAATATTCACCTTGAAGGAATATTTTTTTGAGGGGATATCTTTAAATATATCACACTAATGATATGATTCTTCATTAGAATTTTTGATTCTTGATTAGCAGCGCATAACATTTTCTTGGTATATTACATTCACAAACTCTAGTGGAGACTTCTTGCTTGTGCTTTCAAATGAGTATTTCAGCATTATTTTGTAGTTTCTTATGAAATCTTATCCAATCCAAGCCTGTAATCTAATAATATAAATTTTTAATTAAGAAATTTTCTTATTATCCCCAATGAATTTCTCCTAAGTAACATTGCATTTACATGGTAATCTAGGCCCTTCAGTAATTATTCCATTTTCCCAAATAATTTTTCCTACATCCAAAACACAAAGATATCCATGGCTGTTCTCTAGTATTAAAGTCTTATTATAAGACACCCATTGAAGGATACAGATTGGACTTATAGTGTTTAAGGTACAATGTATTGTCTTGAGAACAAATACAAACTGGGCCTTTTTTTTTTTTTTTTTTTTTTTTGCATTGGTCTAATCAATAATTGTATCGTCCATTATATCTCCATGAATAACGGGCCTCTACCTTTGTTTGCTTTCCATCCTGGTCCTGGAGAGAACTTGCATGATAGGCAGTTGAGATATGGTGAAATAACTGTGAGCCTTTCCTCACGGAGCCTACATTCCAATAGGATTTCCTTTCACTTAACTCATTGTCTCAAACACCAACTCAAGAAACTTCATTCCTTTTCAAAGTGTAATCTGAGCACAGTGTTTTCAGAAGAAGACTTAGGGATGCTTCTCCTCACAGACTTTGGATCAGGGCACACACACAGGATGTTTGTGGTTGGCCACAAATAAGAGAGCCCAACATTTACAAACTTGAGCAGCAAGGCAATTTGGTGGAAGGGCATATGATGGTGCACAGAGCAGCAGGAGCACTGGAGTTAGGGGGACCTGGGGGAGATGGCTAGCAAAAAAGAGTTAGGCAGCTGATAGCACAACCTGATTTCCATGGGGAGAATTTGGCTGGAGTGCTGGTGCTGGGAACTTTTTGTTTGCTTGATTCTGCTGATGCTGCCCTTCACACATTACATTTACAGAAGTCAAAATTTCAGTCACAAGTATCTGATCAACTAGAGCCATCTTCCAGTAATGTCAGCTCCATTATAACAAGAGACTAAAGGGAGAGAAAGAGTTATCCCTCTTTGCTTTCTAGAGTGGGAGATGTCACTCTGCTTATTTTGATACTTCTGTCAAATGGTGCTCACTTTATGAATACATCATTCTAAGTGCTTTGCATATATTAATTCATTGATTCTTACAGCAACTCTAAGTGGCAGATATTATTTTTTCCATTTGTACAGTAAAGAAACTGGGCATAAGAAATTAATTAATTTAATTTTTATTTTTTAGATTTAGTTTGCTCCAATCACACAGTAAGTAAGTGGTAGAGAGAAAATCTGAAGCTAGACACTCAGGTTTCAGAATGAGTGGTCTTCTCAGTATTGCTCAGCCTTACCAAAGACAAATGTTCAGAGGTCTTAGTATAAAGAAAAGGAAAAAAAAAAAGGAAAGACAGAAAAAGAGAAAATAACAAATCAAATCAACAATCAAATGTTTGGTTTATTTGGTGATAAAATGTAGTTTCTAAATGTAGTTTCTATTTTTCTCTATACTTTTGTATTATAAATTTGTGTTTTTTAAAAAAAGTTTGTATTTTTTTAACATGTAATTTTGATGTAATGTTAGAGTTATAGGAGATTTACAAAGACAGTACAGTTCCCACGTGTAGTTTTACTCAGCTTCCCTATAGTTAACACTTTACATAGCCACACAAAGAAATTAACAGTGATCCATCACTATTAACAAACCACAGACTTTAACCAATTTCCTGTTTTTCTACTAACGTCCTTTTTCTGTTCCAAGGTCCACTCCAGGATCCTATATTGCATTTACTTACCATGCATGTTTCTTTACCTCCAATCTGTTCCAGTTCCTCATAACTTTGGTACCTTGAATGAATAATGGTCAAGTGTTCTGTTGAACATTCTTCAATTCAGTCTTGTCTGATGTTTTCTTATGATTAAGGTTATGGATTTGGAGGAAGAATATCGTTCTAGTGCATTCCATCAGGGAAGTTATATAATATCAATATGTCTTGTTATTAGGATTTTAACATTTATTATTTAGTTACGGTGGCTCTGTTTTATTTTTATTTTTTAATTTTTTTCTGTTTTATTTTTTAATCATGATTTTTTCTTTACTTTTAAAAATATTGCTGAGTTAACATTTCCAATATTTAGTAGATTTTATTTATTTTTTATTGCAACTTTTCTTATATTGCAAAACCTCTAACTCCTATGGATTCCTAGACCACATATAACTAACTCACTCTTGCTCTTCAGTAACTAAGTTCTTGTGATTTAGAACATAATCTGTCCCTTAAACCACATATAACTAAATGCTCCATCTGATGTGTAATAAGCTAAATGAAAGATGAGCAATCCACTATGTCCATGTTTTAGAGTAAACTGTATAGCCAAAGGCAATCCTTATTCTGATACAAAAAGTAGTACCACACTACGGAGTTAGTGAATTATAGTCCATTCTATTTAATGAGTATCCAGGCTCATTTCTTTTGCTGTTCTTAAAAGGCCTTCAGGCCAATTTGCTTCTTGGCTTAGGTTTTATGAGACAATGTACAGCTCATTTAAAACAATTCTCCATACATAAAATTGTACATCTGTCTTTTGATATGTGTAAAATGTGCTGAAATAGTAGTGTAGACAAATTCTTGTTAAGGAAAACCATTTTGCAGTTGTCCCTGTGTAATCCCATGATCTTTTGTAATTTGTACGTTTTGCTTATAACTGAAGTATGTATTTAAAAACCATTATGATCTTACGCTTTTGTATTTCATATATATACACACAAAACTATATATATATACTTAATATAATTTATTATTTTTATTTGAACTCTTTCTTCCTTATACCAGAGAGCCGATCTGTAAACTCTTTTAATTCTTTTTGCAACTTTAGGAGTACTATTACATGTTGTTTGTGTGTGTTTGTTTTTTTTCTTTAAAATAAATAGTAGCATCTGCTCTAGGCCTCCAACAGACAGTGGAAAAAATTTTTTTTAAAAAACATAGAATGCTTCATCAATTTGTGTGTCATTCTTGTGCAGGGGCCATGCTAATCTTCTCTGTGTTGTTCCAATTTCGGTATATGTGCTGCCTAAGCAAGCATGATAGTGAAAATTTTTAATGTTTGGTAGGCCATTTGTTTAAATTTAAGTGGGTGATAGTGAAGATGTGGCTAAGAATAGGAAAAGAATAAAAGTACATATTCATGATAAGTCAGTGTTTAGGATGCTACAGTTCTAGCAATGCTCTTATATTTATCAACTTGGAGCATGGTGATCCTGGTTATTTAATACACCATTCTAGTGTATTTTGCTTTTGCAAAAAGAACTTAGCATTTAAAACATTTGCCCTCTGCTTAGACATCTAGTCACTTAATCATTAGTTAATCAATATCTCAATGCTTAGGCACCTTAAAGAGCATCTTAGTAATCTTACTACAAAATTTAAGTTTGTTATATGATTGCTTTAAAACAACTTTATTAGTTTTTCACTGCTAAGGGCTAGTATGGAATCCTAGAACCCTGGCTTTTGATCTTAACAATAATATATGAGAAATCATAAGAATTAAACCACTTCCCCCCCTCCCCCCAGCTTACTTTCCAGGATATGTCATAAATGATATATCCACAAACCAGTTTTTCCTTTTTTTATTTTATTTTTTGTTTGTTTTCAGGTGAGTGTGGGGAAATGGGAGAAACCATTTGGCAACAGGAGCGGGATATGAAATTAAATATTTCCATAGATCCGTCAGGTTTCTGGACAGATTAAAGAATCTTTACTCACAGACAGCATGCATTAGTGGTGTGCTGGAGCTGGCATGCACCAGCTTGCAGGAACCAGTTATTAAATTCTAAAGAGTTTTGTCACCCAGTTATTAAACATAGCCATTATTAAAAATTGAATTAAAGAAACTTATGATTAAATACTTTTAAAGCAAAAGGTAAAAAAAAATAAAGCAAAAGGTAATAAAAACTCAAGACTCATCATTTTCTAATTTTTAAATTATACCTTAGTATTGGCACTCGAAGTTATTTGTATCGGTAATCTTTGAAATACAATGATTTGCCACTGCCCACCTATTCCCAATTCTGTGTACAGAGACTTCATGTTGGTAGCCTTGAAAGGTTATGATTAACATTATGAGTATGTATTCTCTTAAAGAAAATAAAATTAAACATAGAGACCCTGTGATTTAAAATCACTATTCCCCTATCATTACCGACATTCTGTTAGTCAAACACACTACTCTCCTATCCACTTCAAGGTTTTTGAGTTTGCTGCTGTTTTCCCATTGCTTGGAATCCTTTCCCCTTCACTGTACACTTGGATTTTTTTTCCCATAAGAGTTTACATTTTATTCTTTCAGAAAAATCCTGTCTGATTATCCTATCCAGAATAGTCCACCCTGTTCTGCCTATTCCCTGACCTGAAACATCATTTGCCATTCCTTCACATGGCCTTATTTTCCTTAGAGCATTTATTATTCATTGAAAGTATATGGTTTATTTGTTTATATGTTTACTGTCTTTCTCTCTTGCTAAACTATAAACTCCCCAAGGGAAGGACTCTTCTATTATCTTTTTATTTCTGGGGTTTTTCAATGCCTAAAAGAGGGCCAGGCACACAGTAGATGACTCATATATTTTTGTGTAAAAAATGATTTAATATTTGAATAGACAATATCAGTGAAAGCTATCTAATTTAAAATAGAGGTTGAGAGATAGTAAAATTAAATTAGAGTACTACCACTTGACAAAAAAAGAGGCTTTAAGATTCTAAGATAAGCTATTGCAAAGAACACTTTTTTGGGGGGGGTAAGTGTCATTTATAAAAGATAAAGATATTTAACTTTGGCTGCATTTTCTGAGGGATGGAATTTGGGAGTAGATTATGTCAAAATTCTAGTTAGAGATGGGTTTTGCATATTACATTAATTATTCTGTACTCATCTGTGGAAATAATCCTTCTTAAGCAACATAATTTACATGAATGAGGGAGAGGGTTTTATTTTAAGGAACAGCAGCATATTCAGATTTTTTCATGGCAGTCCTCCAGCTACAGAAGCTAGCTGTCAAGAACTACTTTCTTTCCCAAAAGGCTTTTGTAAGGTGGAAGCTGAGGCTGCAGTTCTATTCCAAGCCAAACTTTGTACAATATGAGCAAATAAAATGCAAAAGAACATTTTCAGTGACTTTGATGAGGGTAGCTATTTCTAATATTTAAGAGTCCAGTCAAATTTATTGCTGCTTTTAAAAAACTGTGATCAGGAATGGATAGATTATCTGTTATCCATTAAGAACAGAAATGTAGGGATCCCTGGGTGGCGCAGCGGTTTAGCGCCTGCCTTTGGCCCAAGGCGCGATCCTGGAGACCCAGGATCGAATCCCACGTCGGGCTCCCACGTCGGGCTCCCCGGTGCATGGAGCCTGCTTCTCCCTCTGCCTGTGTCTCTGCCCCTCTCTCTCTCTCTCTCTGTGTGTCACTATCATAAAAAAATAAATAAATAAATAAAAAAAGAACTGAAATGTAAGATTCATAAACTGAGGAGTAAAGGGTAACAAGGATATTGCTTAAAGGTAGTGATGTGGAGGTTGGCAAATATTTGGGAGAAAGCACATTTATTTATTTCATTCATTTATTCCACATATAGTTTTAAGCACTAATTATGTGTTAGGCATTGTTTTCGGTACTAGGAATATACATAAGAGAATACTTTCTAGCTTTAAACAGCCTAATAGGGTAATAAAAACAAGTAAGCAGGTTATTGCAACACAATGAGGTAAGTGGTAGGATGAGAATGTTCAAGGCTTTCTAAGAGCCCATGAAAAAGACAACAGCCCAGATTTATGATGTTTGTGAAGTTGATCACGTAACCATGATTTACCTCATGGTTTAAAAAGTCTCTGACTTGAATGTAAATAATGAATTGAAGCACACAATGATGTGCTAACAAATGTTTAAAAACTGGCTCTTCAGAGGAACAAAACCCTCAGATTTGTGGCATTTGCCCATTTCTGTGGTGTAAATATATCCATTTTGCTGATTTTAAAGCTACTAAGCCGGCAGACATAGTATATTTGAAGTTACAAGAGAAAGAGAATAGGTTAACAGAGGAAGGCTCCTGAAAAATGAGATAAAGGTAGGTTCAAGATGAAAGGAGGGTGAATAGATCCTCCACTAACCAAAGGGAATAAGAATAAGGGTGTGGATCTAGATGCATTTTTTGTGGTTTATGGGTCCACCCTGACCTATAATTACAATTATGCAGAGTTAGAATTTGCAGAAATAATTTGAAAATTTTCTATCTACTGGTTTGATGGGGACTACTAAGTTATCCTCTGGTATTAATTTTCGTTTGATTCTTATTAATAATAGAATCTCCCTTGTAATGGTCTCTTTTGCAGCTAATGCAGTTATGTGACTATGTTTGAGTCCATGGGATATGAATGGGATGATGTGTATATTTTTTAGGAAAGGTGAAGCAAGTGGCTTACGTTGGATTGCCCTTTCTCCTTCCACCTGATTGGGAAATGACTAAAACGGCATCCAGTCTTGGATACAGAGATGAATACCATATATTTTCATCATGTGAGGGCATGAACCAAACTGTCTTTTTGGAATGCTGGCTATCCTTCTGAACAGAGCCTAGTCTGCTTGCCTATCTGCCTTTGCACATTATGTCAGAAGAAAATAAGCATTTATCTTATTTAAGTACTGGATTTTTGAATCTCTTTGTTATAGCAGTTTAGACTGTCCCCTAACTAGTACAGTTTCTGTATTCTCTGTGAATGAGGAGATAAAATTGTTTTTGAAGAATTTAGAGTTCATTGGGAAGGGCATACGGTTTGAAAGGAGTGAAGTTAGTTTGAAATAGCTAGGGGATGGGGGATAGGACAATAGACAATAGTTACTTGGAAAACATAGAAACATTGCTTGGTAATCTTGAGGAATAGAAGACCATTGATCATGGAAAAAGGAAACGATATAAATATGAATTAACTAAATAAACTCAACAAAACAGGGGAAAGCCCTAGCAAACAATTTTAATGTAGGCCATACAGTTTCTATCAGAAATGTTCACATTTCTCAGACATATATTTAAAAATCATTTAATGATAGTAAAGATTACAAGTATATTTTCAATGTTACATACTTTAGTTTTTTAGAAAGAGAGAGAGAAAGAATGCAGGGTGGGAAGGTCAGGCGGAAAGGGAGAAAGGGAATCTTAAGCAAGCTGCATGCCCAGCATGGAGCCTGATGTGGGGCTCAATCTCACAACCCTGAGATTATGACCTAAACTGAAATCAAGAGTCCTATCCTTAACTGTCTGAGCCACTTTGGCACCCCTCAATGTTACGTACTTATTTAAATGCTCTAGATATATAGCTTACAGGCTTGCTTGACTTTGAAGACTAGCTATATTTAATCTCCAGATCAAATAGGAATGAAATGCTAGGATTATTGAAATTAAGTAAGATGGAAAATGCTTTACTGTTATTGTGGGAAGCGTCCTGAAGGAGATGGCTTTTTAATTAAAACTCAAAATTGATGTATCTTCACACTTTGAAAACTGAGCCCATATTATTGAATTTACCTTTCTGCTATCATACATCTTTTCAAAAGGGAGTAAAATCATATTTGACTTTAGGATCTTTTAGGCTTAGACAGTTGTAGCACTATAGTAGTCTTTCATGGTATTTAATGCTCTTTGCATCTTTGTGATATTTAATGTTCTTTGGGTCTTCGACATTTGATAAAATGTGATTTTAAGTGTGATGTTTCCAGTATGGACCATGTAGAATTAAATATTTGAAATCACTCATTAGAAGTAGACTACATAATTTCCTTGTCATAGATTTCATTTTTGTTTTACCTGAAAGATGATGTGTATTATTTTAAGTTGTGATCTTCTTTATATTCTAACAATGGAATACCCAGTAGTCTTATGTTTTGAACGAAATTAGATAGGATCTTGTCCCTAAGTGGTTATGGGGATAAGGGTTTTTACATTTCTGTTTATTTAATTGGCATACTGTGATTCTTTTAAGAATCCACCATGATCAAAATAAATCATATTTATCCTGTGCATGTTCATCCAGTAACTACACAAAATTTGTATCATAGGTTTAATTTTTTTATTCTAATCAAGATCCTTTGTTTTTGTAAAGTGGGGACAGTTTATATAGCCAGTGAAAGCAGTTTTGAAGATAGGTAAGGTGTGTTTGTTCACGGAAAGCCTTAAAGAAGCTTGGTGTTCACTGGAAAAATGTTTTAATTTGCCCTAAGCCCAATTACTCATTACAGTTTAATTGAGCAAATTGCTTAGTCTTTCTGTCAAGTTTGATTGATGCAGATAACTACTAGCTGGAGGTGCATTGGAATGCTGGGTACCTTAAAATATCTTGGGATTTGCTTAAGAAAAAGAATATGTACGTAATAGGGACAGAAAATATTAATGTGTGAGAATACATGGTTTTTCTCTGTTCTCTTGTCTAACAAATTTGCTGTGCAGATTGGTACAATCTTTAGAGGCTGAACAATAGAAGCATGAATGGATACTTGCATGAAGATACTGTCTTGAGAAAAAAGAGAAAGGGATAAAAAAGGAAGAGGGAAGGGAAAGGGAAAGTCTCATCAAGAGACAAATAGAAAGAAATTTAGGGAAGAGAGTTAAAAGAGGGTGGGGAAAATTGGAATTGGAAATCAATAGGAATGAGGAAAAAAATAAAGATTTAAAGAAATGGATTATAAATTAGAGTTCCTTTAATACTTAATACTTACTATTTTTCAAGAGGTATACCTAGGAGTTAGAATTACTTTTTATTACCTTTGGTTGCTGCATTTTGTTTCTTTCAACACAACACTTTCACCAAGTATTTGAGTTTTACGTAAAAATCACAAAATGATAAATTAGCTCTATATCTTGAAATGCTTTAGTGCTTTGTGAAAATCAAATATGAGGAAGACAAAAACTTTCATACAATATTAATATCTGATTCCTAGGAGAGTCAGACATGGTGACTCTTGGTAAGAAGTCAAATTCTCTGGACAAAATAAACACAACTACAAAATTGTATTGATTTCTCCCAAAATATTTTATCAACCTTGTGACCGTGAACCAGTTAATATCTATGCTATAAAAGTAAAAATGAAACATGCTTACTATTTTCCCTTGGTTGATTTTATTGACAGGACTTTAAAGAAGTGTGAAATGTGAACTGTTATTTTGCAATTTTTTTTTTTTTTTGGATTTTGCTAATAGGTGCAGCTTATATCTTGGCTTTATTAACTGCTCAGAACAATTGCCTTTCTTTTGTTAGGTCTTGGGCAAGATAAAATTCTGCATCACATAGCTTTTATTTTCCTTTTATTGCAGTGGAGCTTGTTTTTCCATAAAGAAAGAATGCTGGCGTATATCCTATATTAAATAGAAATTGTAGATTTAAAAACATTTCAATAGGATAATGAAGATTCCATAATTAGATATATTAAGGTGCTAGTTTTCACTTGGTTGCTTATTTTGTAGAATTTTTTAAAGCCCTGAAAAATAACATTGTGGTATATTTATTTAAAAGAGGGCTGCGATAGACCCACTACCCTGGAGGGCAACTGCATGATTTGCAGATGGCTGCTAAAGTAATTTCTAGATAGAAAATAAAAATCATTTGCCAATATCAGTGCATTGCATAAGAGAAGCAGGTGATATAATGTGCTCAATATTCATGTTTGGCCCCAGGATGTGTGAGACCTCCTAGGCTTGAGCCATCCAGCAAAACTGGATTCTCAGAAAAGGTGGAATTGTGTCAGAACCAAATGGCAGAAGGTGTTTGCCCTCTCTAGACCTATGAACCATTTTAGCCCACTTCTGTTTGAACTATTCTTATATAGACATGAGCTATATTGAAAACAACATCATTAATAATAAAAAGAAAAGTGGCAAAGTAAAAGAAATCATTTTTAAGTGCTGGTTAAGTATATTGTCTTTTTATGTTTCTCATCCAAAATCTTGAGATTAAAATTTAATAATTAATATAATTGTGTGAAAAAACCCTTCAAGGTCTATTTTATACTATACATAAATTAATGTAGGCTGGATAAGAGACTTAAACATATAAACCAAAAACCATAGAGTTTCTGGAAAAAATAAAAAATATATTTTGCACTTTAGGGTATGTAAAACTTAGGAACCAGAAACCATTAATTATAAAAAATATGATAAACATAAGAAGGTGGGCTGCCCAGGTGGCTCAGTGGTTTAGCGCCGGCTTCAGCCCAAGGCATGATCCTGGAGACCTGGGATCAAGTCCCACGTGGGGCTCCCTGCATGGAGCCTGCTTGTCCCTCTGCCTGTGTCTCTGCCTCTCTTTCTCTCTCTCTCTCTCTCTCTCTCTCTCCTCTCTGTGTATTCTCATGAATAAATAAATAAAATCTTAAAAAAAATAAGGTGAATTTTCTTCATCAAAAACAGTGCTAGGAAGATGAAAAGGTAAGCCATATGCTAGCATTAACTATTTGAATATAGATTCTAACAAAGAACTTTGTTCTCAGAAACATACAACATACAATATAGTGATTCAGCTTCTCTGTATGTCGTGTTATGCTAAGCTCACCAAAAGTGGCATCTGGCACCATACAACACTGTTACAATACCACTGACTAATCTCTATGCCAAACCTTTTATTCTTGTGACTTATTTATCCCATAACTGCAAGCCTGGATCTCCTACTCCCCTTCACCCATTCCCTCTGTCAAGCATCAGTTTGTTCTCTATATTTATAGGGGTGTTTCTGCTTTTTATTTGTTTATTCATTTGATTGTTTTAGATTCCATTCCATATAAGTAAAATCATATGGCATTTGTCTTTCTCAGTCTGACTTACTTCACTTAGCGTAGTAACCTCTAGTTCCATCCATATTGTTGCAAATCACAAGATCTCATCCTCTTTTTGGCTGCATAATATTCTGTGTGTGTGTGTGTGTGTATGTGTGTCTTTCCATATCCTGGCTATTTTAAATAATGCTGCAATAAACATAGGAATTCATATCTCTTTCCAAATTGGTAGTTTTGTTTTCTTTGGACAAATCCAATAGTGAAATTATTGGATCATGTGGCATTTCCATTTTTAATTTTTTGAGGAACCTCCATACTGTTTTCCATAGTGGCTGCACCAATTTATGTTCCCACCAACTGTGTGAGAGGTTTTTTTTCCACATCCCTGCTAACACTTGTTATTTCTTGGCTTTTTTATTCTAACCATTCTGATAGTTGTAGATAGATAGGTTTATTCTAACCAATCTGATAGATTCTAACCATTCTAATATCTCATTGTGCTTTTGATTTGCATTTCTCTGGTGATTATTGATGTCAAGAATCTTTTTTGCGTGTTTGTTGGCCATCTGTCTTCTTTGGAGAAATGTCTATTCAGGTCCTCTGCCCATTTATTAATGGGATTAATTTGTTTAGGTTGTTGGTTTTTTGATGTTGAGCTGTAGGAGTTCTTTATATATTTTGAATATTAAGCCCTTTATTGGTTATATCATTTGCAAGTATCTTCACCCTTTCAGTGGGTTGCCTTTTTGTTTTTTTGATTTCCTTTGCCGTGCAAAAGCTTTTTATCTTGCCCTATAAGTTTATTTTTGATTTTATTTCCCTCGCTTTAGGAGACCTATCCAGAAAAAATGTTGCTATGGTCAGTGACATAAAAATTACTTGCCTATGTTGTCTTCTAGGGTGCTTATGATTTTAGGTCCCACATTTAGGTCTTCACTCCACTTTGAGTCTATTTTTGTGTATGGTGTTAGAAAGTGGTACAGTTACATTATTTTGCATGTGGTTTTCCAGTTTTCCCAACACCATTTATTGAGAAGACTGTCTTTCCCCCATTGTACATTCTTGCCTCCTTTGCCAAAGATTAATTGACCATATATGTCGGGGTTTTTTTCTGGGCTCTATTCTGTTTTCTTGATCTATGTGTCTGCTTTTGTTCAGTGCCATACTGTTTTGATTACTACAGCTTTGTGCTGTATCTTGAAATCTGAACTTGTGACAACTCTGGCTTTGTTCTTTTTTTCTCAAAATTACTTTGGCTATTTGGGATCTTTTGTGGTTCCATACAAATTTTAGCTTTATTTCTTATAGTTCTGTGAAAAATGCTGTTGATATTTTGGAGGTGATTGCGTTGAATCTGTAGATTGCTTTGTTTCCCTATATATATATATATATAATATATATATATAAATTATATATATATAATATTTTTCTTTTCAAATTTTTAATTTAAAATCTAGCTAGTTAACATACAGTGGACTTGTACTTTAATGTTCATAGCAACTTTATTCATAACTGCCCCAACCTGGACACAACCCCAATATTTCAATAACAGGGGAACATATAAATCAATTGTGATATATTCATTTAGAGAAATACCTATTAATAGAAAAGAATCAATTATTGTTGTATGGTGCAACATATATGAACTTAAAAACATCATTCTGAGAAAAATTAACCAGGCACACAAGTTTAGACGCTGCATGATTCCATTTTATAAAGTGCAAGAATAGGCAAAACTGATCTATGAATAGAACTCAACACTGGTTGCTTATGGGTGTGAGGGTGGCCTAGAAGTGACACAGGGAACTTTCTGGGATGATAGACATGTTTTATATTTTTATGGGGTTAATGGTTGCAGGGTGTATATATGTATCAGGATTTATCAAATTATACATTTAAGATTTGTGCATTTCATTGTCCATTGAGTTTATCTCAAAATTTTAATTCTTAATTATTATAGTGTATCCTAAATGGCACAGAAAGTGATTCAAAGAGTTAAATATAAATAACATCTTTATCAGGCAAAGGTAAACAAAAGGCATTTGATTTCTACTGTTTTATCAGTAGGAGTCAAAGAATATAAGCTTTGGGACTTCCTATGACCTGGATTTCCTCTCTCTTTCATGTATTTTACTACTATCTAGATTCTAGAAATTTTGCATAATTTTCATATTCTTCTGAACACAGAATTCTAGATATACTACAGCTTGACAATATTTCGCATTCCTAAATTTTTGATAGTAATTATAAAATTTACAATGGTAATCTGCACACTTCAGAATTAATATTCACTCTGGGACACCTGGGTGGTTCAGTGGTTGAGTGTCTGCCTTCGGCTTGGGGCCTGATCCCAGGTTTCCAGGATGGAATCCCACATCAGGCTCCCTGCAGGGAGCCTGATTCTCCCTTTGCCTATGTCTCTGCCTTTTTCTATGTCTCTCATGAATAAATAAATAAATATTAAAAAAAAAAAAGAATTGGGCAGCCCTGGTGGCCCAGGGGTTTGGCGCCGCCTGTGGCCCAGGGTGTGATCCTGGGGACCCGGGATCAAGTCTCACATCAGGCTCCTTGCATGGAGCCTGCTTCTCCCTCTGCCTGTGTCTCAGCCTCTCTCTCTCTCTCTCTCTGTGTCTCTAATGAATAAATAGGTAAAATCTTAAAAAAAATAAAAAAAGAATTAATATTCACTCATTTTTGTTCATTTCTCACCTTCCTTCACTCTTTTCTGTTTCAGGCAAAGAGTAAGTAAAAATTATCTGCTAAGATTATACTAAAATGTTGAGTGCCTGAAGTCAAATTAGTCTCTTCATTTCATGTGTTAGAATGCTAAGCAAATTTTGAATAGTAAGTTCCCTAATTTCTAGTTGGAATTAGAAATATTAGAATTTTACATTCCATTTTCATGCCTAAATGAGTGCCATAATAAATTGATTCATGTAATACTTTTAAAATACTTTTAATTTTTTTTGAAAAAAATTAAGGTGTTTTAAGTTAAAACCTACATTTTTTTCTACTCAAAATTATAAACGCACTTATAAATGAATGTCATATCTTCAAAATATTTTTCATAGTTTTTGAGTTACAATATGTAACTATTCAGAAAATAGTCTCAGGATAACATATTTTACTTTAAAGAATAAATGACTTTAAAATTCTTCAAATCTTGGCCAGCTTATCATAGAAATGTGTTTTAATCAGTATTTTCTTATTAAATATTTTCATTACTAATATATAGGAACCTTGAATATTATATGACCTTAAGGCTTGATGACAAATGTTGAATTTTGTGTCATAGGAACTTGTGTTAGGATGAGGCTTAATTATACTCTCTTATAATTTTTATTTTGTTATCTAGGAATTTATTGTTAATCTGACTGTGACTGGGTTTGGCTGAGCAAGTGGGAGCAAGGGATATAGTATTTGAAGTGGAAATGCTCTCCAAATAGGAGTAGAAAAGGGAGGAAAAAAGAATATTGAATTAATAAGTGACGTAGGCTGCATAGAGGTGAGACAATAGATGCAGAAAGTGGGGCCTTGAATGCTTAGACAAGATGCACAGACTCAATATGCTCACAGGCACTCAAGCACTTTCTGAATTGAATTATTAAAACCTAGGAATTTAGAGGAAGAACTTAAGAAGTGTAGTGAGGTAGTCATGGTGATTAGAGGGGAAGAGTTTAGAAGATGCAATTTGAATTAACTTTTAAGAAGAGAATTAAAGCAGTGAGGCTAGCAAAGAGAAATTTGCATTTGTTAAAATGACAAGAACCAAATACGTTAAACTGTTCAGACATATGTCATAATGTCAGGGCAGTGTACTCACAATATAGCCTAATAGCTCACTATCATAGACTGGCAGATTCCAATGATGTGTGTGGTTTACGTTTAGGAAGCCTGGAGAGGAATACAGAGAATATGGCATTACATTGCAATAATTTGTTTACTTTTTATCTCATCGTATAGAAATTACTTTCACCTTTGTATAGCCTTCATATATTTTTTAAAGATTTTATTTATTTATTTTAGAAAGAGAGAGAGATAAGAGCATGTGAGTGGGAGGAGGAACAGAAGGAGAGGGACAAGTAGACTCTGCACTGAGCACCGAGCCCAATGCTGGGTTTGATCCCACAACCCTGAGATCATGACCTGGGCTGAAACCAAGAGTCAGATGCTTAACCAACTGAGCCACCAAGACATAGTCTTCATATTTTGAACAGAGAAAGGTGCATTCTAGCCATTTAATAAATGTTGGTGGATATTATGAAGTCAGTAATCAAATCATTACTGTATATATTATACCATGTACCATGCACTATTCTAGACATTGGGCTCATAATGGAGAACAGCAGAGAAGTAGTCATGTCCTTCAAAGATTTTACATTCTACTGGGAGTGAGAGAGTGGAGGAGACAATTGTATGTAGTTCATTCATTCATTCATTCATTCACATACTGGTAAGTTCTATAAAGCATTTAAAAATAAAGTAATAAATAATAAGTGGGAGGGATCGATCAAAGACTACAGAGAACTGTCAGAGAACGCCTCTGGAGGATATGATGCTTTAATTAAGACCTGAATGGTGAGATGGAGGCAGCCATATGAAGACCTGGGGAAAGAGAATTTCAAGGAAGGAAGAACTTTAAAAAAGCAAATAAGTAATAGTGATGAGCTTTTCTTGTTCAAGAGAAAAAAAAAAAAAGGATAGCTGGATGAGATTATAGTAAGGAGTAGAGGATGGAGAGACATGAGGTCTGAGAGGCAGCCAAAGGCCATTAATGTAGAGCCTGTGGGCTGTGATAAGGATTTTAGATTTTATTCCAGTTGTAATGGGAGCCAAGGAGATGGGGAAGTGGTGCGCTCTGATTAATGCTTTAGAATTATCATTTTGGCTGCTGTATAATGTCAAGACTGCAGGCAAAGAGCAACTAGGAGGCTATTGCAATGGTTCATGTGAAAGATTCTGAAGGGTTGGAATAGAGCTGTGGCAGTAAAGATGGAGAGAAAGTGGCACGACTTGGGATCTATTTTGTAGTGGAGTGGGCAGGACTTCTGAAGAATTGTATCTGGAGTATGAAGGGAAGACGCAGGACCAAGGAGGACACTTAGCTTTTCCACTTGGCAACTGAAGGGGATAGTGGAGCTATTTAGAGAGAGAACAAAAATTTGGTGAAAGGAGGTCTGTGTGTGTGTGTGTGTGTGTGTGTGTGTGTGAATAGTTTTATTTTGACCATGTTGTTTCAATGAATGGATTTTGATAATTTTTTTCTGAGCACATCCTACATCCCAGCCACTGCTGTATATGCTGGGGAGACAGAAAAGAAAATAGAATCTCATCTTCAAAGAACTGACATTATAATTGAGAGAGATAAACAATAAATAAATAAATATATACTCTAGTTTGTTAGATGTTGCTAGTGTTTGTGGATAAATATAAAAACATAAGTGGGGGGAAGTACTGAAGGTAGAGGTAGGCTTGCTATTTTTAAGTATGGTCATGGAAGGCCATTTTTTAATAAATTGACATTTGACCAGAGATATGAAGAAAGTAAGGGTACTAGACATGTGGATATCTAGGAAAAAGAGCTTCAGGCAGAGGGAACAGCAAGTTTCCTTGCTTGCCCCTTCACTGCCATGAAGCAGGTGCATGTTAGTCTAATGAGAGAACCAGTAAGGAGATCAGTGTGGAATGAACTGAGGATGAGAGAAATGGTAGCAGATGATGCCAGGAGAGGCAGGGCACCAAATGATATAGGATGTTGTGAACCATTGTAAGGAATTTGCTTTTTACTTTGAGAAGCCAATGGCAGATTTTGAACATAGGGATATATATATATATATTTAGAGAGAGAGGAAGGGAGCACCAGCAGGGGCAGGAGGGGTAGAGTCTGACATGGGGCTGAGATTTTGACCTGAGCTGAAACCAAGAGTCAGGTGTTTGAGCCACCCAGGCACCCTGGCAAATTCATCTTTCTGAAAGCATCTCATGTTTTTGTGTTGTATGTGGTCCTCAGTGAGGCAAGAACTGAGGCAGAGAGGCAAGATAGGAGGCTCTTTTGATCATTTAGCCTTGAAATATTGGTGTTTTAGATTAGTATGATAGTAGTGAGGATGATAGTGGGTGATTGAATTCTGGATATATGATGAAAGCAGAGCAGATAGGAATTGCTGAGAGATTGGATTTGAGGTATTAAAGTAAAAGAGGAGAATCAATGATGGCTGCAAGATTATGGAAGGATGGAATTGATACTTTTGGAAATGGACCTCAGGATGGATAGGTTTTTAGGTAAGAAAAAAAAAGTATTCAATTCTTGTTCTTCTGCTGAGCATTTTAATTTTGAGACATGTATTAGACCGGTAAGTGGTGGGACACCTGGGTGGCTCAACGATTGAGCATCTGCTTTTGGGTCAGGGCATGATCTTGGAGTCCTGGGATCGAGTCTCAGATCAGGCTCCCTGCGTGGAGCCTGCTTCTCCCTCTGCCTGTGTCTCTGCCTCTCTCTCTGTGTCTCTCATGAATAAATGAATAAAATCTCTCTAAAAAAAAATACATGTAAGTGGTGATGTGGAATGTGTACACACACACACACACACACGCACACACACAGCATTGGTGGAGAAATCCTAACTATAGATATAGATTTGGGAGTCGTCAGCATTAGATGATATTCAAAGAGACAAAATCATTTCCTTAGGGAAGGAAAGGAGGAGAGAAAAGATCTGGGGACTGAAGTCTGGGCACTTCAACATTGAAAGTGAGGAGATGATGAGATTGAGAAGGAGAGACCAAGTAGGCACAGAATTCAGTGACTAAGTGAAGAAAGGAGAGAATGGTTCAAGAAGGAGAGAATGGTTAACTGTGTGTAATGATACCAGAGATCAAGAATGTATAGGGTCTATCTACAATTTTATCATTGGATTTGGCAACATGGAAGTAATTAAGATTTGACAAGATCTGTTTCAGTGGATGGTAAGGACTAGAATGGACTCAAGAGAGAAGGAGAAAAAGGAATTTGAAAACAGCAAATGTGGACTTTAAAGGAGTTTGTTGTGAAAGTATACAGAGAAATGGGGTGGTAGATTGAATGGGACATGGCTTCAACAGAACCATTTTTTAAAGATTTATTTATTTATTTATTTATTTATTTATTTATTTGAGAGAGACAGAGAGAGAGAGAGAGAGAGAATAGGAAGGGCAAAGGAAGAAGGAGAATCTGAAACAGACTCCTGAGTGCAGTGCCTGAGTGCAGAGACTCACACAGACTGTGTACGCAACCCTGAGATCATAACCTGAGCCAAAAGCCAGAGTTAGATACTCAATTGACCCAGCCACCCAGTCGCCCCTCAATAGAAGCTTTTGTTCTTACTTATTTTTAAGATGAGTGATATAGACACATCTGTATGTTGATGACAATGATTTAGCAGAATGTGAGAACTGACTATAGGAAGGACTTTGAGAAAATGAGAATTATTAGAACAAGTGCTAGAGCATAAGAGAAAGGGTTGGTTGGCAAAGATCTGAGCAGCAACACTACTTGCAGTACAGTGGACCAAAAGGCAGAGGGAATAAGAATTGGCGATGGAAAGATGAAGAAGAAAACATTTTGAATTATAATGTAAAGTAATCAGGTTACAGTGGAGCACAAGGGGTTTTTGAAGATTTCAGTACAGCAAGAAGGAGAAATGAAACAGTCATTTGTGATCATGAGAATTGAATTTCTGAGGGAAGAAACATGGATTATTCCTGGCAATGCTGAGAAATGTGGACTCAAATTTGAAGTGAGAGTAATCATTATGGTTAGGTTTTTCTCTGGTAGTGTTAATTTACTCAGGTTCTGGCAAGAATAATTGGATAGTTGTTTTTAACAAGAGTCAGAAAAAAAAAAAAAAAACAAGAGTCAGGGTTTCTCCTTGTAGATGTGATGAAAGAAGAGCTTAGTCCATTTTAGTAAATAGCGACTCCAACCTTCCATAACTTTGGGCCCACGTTGATTCTTCTCTCTTTTTTGCAACCCAAATCCAATCTATCAGAGAGCAATTGCAGTGCTAGACTGTGGATGAGATGCTGAATAAAGAAGGAAGTAGAATTTTTTGGAGTTGGGGGTTGAAAATGAAAAGTGGCAGGGAGAGTGGATTGGAGATCCCTAGTGAGGATGGTAAATTACTGGTATCAATTACTAGATGAGTGATCTGGATGCAAAGCAGGTATTTTGAAATTGAGATCTGAAGGTGCTGCAATTATCAATGATGGTTAAAACTTGCGAGTAGAACCATGTGAAATTGAAGAAAAAGACATCAGAGCTAAGGTGGTCAGGGAACTGAGAGACCAGCATAGCTGTTGGATGTTGAAGGATCAATGATAACACAGTAGAAAAAAGACAAGTTAGGTGTTAAGGTCATTAACAAATAAAAGAGGACATGGATTCATGGCATCAAAAAGAAATGGTGGTAAACTCAAATGAAACAAACTTCACATGATTTAGGATTTGAAAGATAAACTCTTTGGAGAAGGCATTGGAGATGAACAAATTAACTTTACTTGAAATCTCTGAAATATATGGGATGTTAAACAAACTATAGCTGTGACTTGAGAGCATTGTAAAGGCAAATCGGATGTGAAACATAATTTGAGGACAGAGGTGGGGAAATTTGCTGATGAAAGATTTTATTCCAGAGGGTGAGATGGAAGGGTTTAGGAGAGTGGGAACAAATTAGGGCATGTCTAGAGCAGTATGGGGTTCACCCTCCCTGGAAGAATGGGTAATCTGTCAGGCTAGGACTTATGATGACAATGGAAGGGAAAGAGAAGGTTAAGACATGGTGTAAGCCTGTAAGCCTCAAAGCAAGAAGTATCTGAAGACCTTCAAATGGTTGACTCTTCCTCAAAGGAAATAGATAGCTCATGAGAGTTTTCAGAGAATTAAGGTGTTGGGATGGCTTGAGATATTGGGAAGAAAGAAAAGAATACAATGGGAATAATTACATTTATGTGGCTTTTGATTCAGAGTCTTAGAATTTTTCTTTTGTCTACTTATCTAAAAATTGAACGAGGCCAATTTGATTTTTGCTGAAGTAAATTAAAGCTCTCAAATCGGGGAGGGGCACCTGGGTGGCCCTGTGGTTGAGCATCTGCCTTTGACTCAGGCTGTGATCCCAGGGTCCTGGGATTGAGTCCCGCATCAGGCTCCCAGCAGGGATCCTGCTTCTCCCTCTGCCTATGTCTCTGCCACTGGGTGTCTCTCATGAATAAATAAAATCTTTAAAAAAATAAAGCATTTGGAAGAAAATCTATGCTAAAATAATACTACTGTGAAATTTTTCATTCATTCAGGACATTTATTTTATACCTATTAATCCATTTCCAAATGATTGCATCCATTTACATTTCAATTACATACCTGTTAATTTGCTTCATCTATTCCACATAGAGGCTTGGGCTGGAGACCAAAATGATCCAAATAGCTTGGTTCCTCGAATAAACCTGAACTCTGATATAAAAGAAAAAACAGTACACGAATACATACCCATACCATCAAAGATGGATTTGATCAGTGTTGAAATGAAAAAGCTTATCATTTTGGGAGAACACATACCATGTTTTACATTGTTGTGTTTTTAATATTTTGTGCTGTCTAGGTCTGATTATATAAATGCAGATTTAGTAATCAATTCAAAGCTCAAGAGGATTAAGCGAATTTCAGAGTTGCAAACAGAGTGAAGCCTCTCAAAATCCTGGCTCATTCAAGATTCACCAAGATGTTATTAATATATATTCGTCAGTCAGGGATCAAATACATAATCCTTTTCTGCTATCATTTTCTTTTACAAGATTTGAATAGATATTTATATGACAGTTGCTACTCCAGTTGACTTGGGATGGTAGAGAAACTAGGAAATGTCTGTTTGGTTTAGAGGATGCCCCTTAATCTCTATTTCCAGATGTGTCTGACATCATCAGCCTGTGAGTACAAATGGGACCATATTATAACAGTCAAATGTTTGTCATTATTGCTAGTTACTGTTCTAACCATTTGCATGTATGAATCCTTAAAACCTCACACTAATACTGTGAAATAGATATTATTATTACTTCTGTTCTATAGGTGAGAAAACTGTAGCACTGATCATTAAATAACTTGCCCAAGGTCACACAGCTAGTAAGTAGTAGGTCAACATTTGAACCCAGGGACTGACTCCAGAACCCAAAATCTTATTAATGTGTTATACTATTTCATACACCAGGGAGCTAGTAGCTCCTTACCTGCTGAAACTGGGCCTCATCTTCCATTTACCAGATATTCCTCTTCTTTTCCTTGGTATTTCTTACACCTAGCAAGCATTTCAGGGAAGCTCCAAAAAGTTCCTCAAATGTTCTCTTGAGCTAATCTGCCAACTCAGTTTGCAGTATTTCTGCCAATTATTCCTTTCTTGGTTTCACCATCCCCTATCCATATCTCTACTTATGAAGCAGCCTTGTTGTCGGATGTTGAGGTCTGTTTTAGAGGTGCTGTCCCTTGCTGCTTGGAAAATTATCAGTTCTCAAGGTCAGAACAGATCTGAAGGTTGAATGTGGAAGTGGATCATGAAACTTGCCTCAGCTCTGATTGTCACCTCAACACTGTCACAGAACTGCTTGTGGACAGCATTCCAAAAACACTATTGAAAATAGTATCTGCAGCTTCTGTCTCTAATGCATCTGTCTGTTTGTGCTCCAACACATCCTAAGGGGTTGAATGAGAATGGGAGCATTTTCTCTTGTTCTTTACATCTATTCTTCTTTAGTGACCATATGCCAGAAACAAAACAAAATGAAATGAAAAACCTAAATAGATTCCTTTCTGTCACCAAAGCCAATGCATTTCAAGTTGTATCAGTGGATACTCAAGGGAGTCACTCATGCGTTCCATAGCCTGGCAGGCTGCCTTTGGGTTTAATAAGGACTTTGAATTCACATACTTCATAACATTTTTTTTCTAGGCTCTTGGATGAAGGAATGCTTTTGAACACGTTAAGAATCTCCATATAAATTTCAGAGCCATCAAAAAACAAGAAAGGACATATATTTTAGCAGAAAGAGTCATATTAAGGGATTTCATTAGAATCTTGAAGAGCTAGTTGCAGGGCCAGCCTTAGGCACAAATATGAATTAGATGGTGTTTGTCTTCAGTGTTGCCAACTTCTTCCTTTTTAAGCTTGCAGTTCTTTCCTTGCTGTAACTCGTTATCAGAATCAGAAGAAAATAAAAACAAATGTAACTGTCAATTTAAGTTTAATAAACTTTTACATTTTAAACCTATTTCTAATGATGGATGATAGACTTCTTTATTACCAAAGGAATTTCAGACATCACTAACAGGGATTGGAAAGATGGGTAGAGGATTAAAAAAGTCCTGTATGACAGCCTTAAAAATCACAACGCACAACCTACCAGCTATTCTGACTTCAAGGCTGTTCAGTTAGTGGGTCTATTTAAAGATTTTTCTAATGCATGCTGAGAAAGGAAACAGAAGTATGTTGCCTCTTCTTGTTCTTGTGTGGTGTGAAACTCATTTGCCTAGGAAAGTTTTTTACTTTGTCAATGCTTGCACTTTAAAAGACCATATTCTTAATTTGGACTGGTAACTGTGCCACATATCTTGGCAACTTAACAAAAAGATAGCTTTAATGTTAAAGGAAAATCATATACCATGAAGGCTGTCATAATATGTTGTACTGATAGGGAAAAGATGGAATTAATATGACATTTTCTTGTTAACTTCAAATTTCAAAATTAAAAAACATTTTTAATGTTTTACAAGCAAGAAATAAAAGTCTTGTACACATAGCTTTTTTGCTTTTTATATCTGTAGCAACTAGAAACAATAATATATTTACTTTTCTCTTTTAGCAACAATAATAATTGTGATTATTTGGTATTATGAGTTGATATGAGAAAATTAAGCAGTGGAAGATTTCTTTTTTTAAAAAGATTTTATTCATTTATTCATGAGAGACACACAGAGAGAGGCAGAGACACAGGCATAGGGAGAAGCAGGCTCCATGTAGGGAGCCCGACATGGGACTCGATCCCAGAACTCCAGGATCATGCCCTCAGCCAAAGGCAGACATTCAATCGCTGAGCCACCTAGGTGTCCCAGCAGTGGAAGATTTCTACAGCTATGTAGAATTTTTAAATTTTTTGATATAGCTGAATGGGCCTTTGGAAATGATCCCTTAGTTGGAATATGCTTCATAATAGCTCTTGAGTATAACTATGTTATCAATAATGAGGTACCACATTTTCCCAGCACATATACCAAACAACAACGTATATCATCTTTAGTGTTTATTAAAACCTTGTGAGAATAGGTCTTGTTTTTTTCTAATATGCAGAAGAAACGGAAACTCAGGTAGTTTGGTTGACTTGCTCAGGCATCAGTGAAATACTAGAATTGAAACTCAAATGTTCATCTGTCCAGACCTGAAGCCTTTGCTCTTTCAACTATATCCTGCTACATCTCTGACAAAATTAATTAATTAAATTAACAAAATTAATTAATTAAATTAATTAACAAAAATTAATCCCAGACTATTTATCATCTCCGTTTTTAATTGTTAGTGTCTGTAAGAGCTTGGGTTTGGATGGGGGAAGTATAGTAAGGTCATGGGGGATAGGGTAGGTAAACATCAAAAGTTAGAGATAATTCTACCTAGATTAGATTAAGTTTGGAAAAGTAGGAACACTTAAGGTGGGTCATGGCTGGTGGCCAAACCAAGTAGACATATTAGGAGAGGAAACTATATTACAAGAGATTTGAAAACTAGCATAAGCTAAAGTCTTTCAGTTAGAATTCTGTACAATTGTTCATTTGAGGAGCATTTAAGAAAGGGACTAATTTAGACATTGGACAGAGTGTAGAGAAATAACAAGGGATACTGTGATCTCTAAAGAGAGTAACAACGGGAAGCTATTACCACCCATAAGTCTGAAGGAGTGAGAGGATAGTAATTCCTAAAATTTGGAGATGGCATAGTGTAGGAGGGCCATAATACAGTAGCTGTGACCTTTATAGCCACCCCAATCACCCCACAAGGAGGGCACTCAAGGAACAAATATCCCAACCTCTTGCCTCACCCTCCCTCCAATCTTCTATGGTGCCCTTTTGTGACTCAACAGGAAGCTAGACGGCAAGACAGTTTGTTGATGAATTCCATGTTGGTCAGCCTCCCAAACATGGAGAAGATTAGAGAAAGTTGGAGAGGAGATCTGGAGATGCAAATGGAAGTTAACCAGCACACTATGTCAGGTAGAGGAGCAGTAACTCAATTCAAAATCAAGGAGAAGGCAGAGCTGGGGTAACGAGAAATCTGAGTTAGGATCAAATGAGACTTGAGAACTGAGGCTCCAGCTTTCTTCACTCACTATTCTGGTGAGAACCATTCAATCATTCACCATTTGTTCATCCATCCATCCATCCATCCATCCATCCATCCATCCAACAAAACATTGTTTAGTTTATACCAGACATGTATTTCTACAGCATATGGTTATTTTACTAGGTGCAGTACACAGCATGAGTTTAGTTATGAGGTATATTAAAAAGAGCAACCAGAAACATCTTCCTGGTGTGTTTAGTAATTATTTATGTACTGTTCTGTTATCTACTATCACTCTAAATTCTGAAGGCAGAGCCAGGGAGTCTTTTTTATGTTCTATTAAATAATCAGACTCACAAGATTACCATAACTCACATGTGGCATCAAAGTTGCTTAGAAGGACATGGGGCATGGGAGAAAATGAGTGGGAAATATCAGAGAGGGTGACAGAACATGAGAGACTCCTAACTCTGGGAAATGAACAAGGGTAGTGGAAGGGGAGGTGGGTGGGGGGATGGGGTGACTGGTGAAGGGCACTGAGGGGGGCACAGGACGGGATGAGCACTGGGTGTTATACTATATGTTGGCAAATCGAACTCCAATAAAAAAAATATGCAAAAAAAAAAAAAAAGAAAGAAAGAAAAGGAGGACATGGGTCAGGAACCCCAGTTGTCCAGGGCCGCATCGGGCATTGCTATTCTATCATAGCAGTCCAGGCTGATACCTGTATGGCAGTCCAAGAGCTATATTTTTTGGTTCCCCAGGGGATGTCTCAGATTTGAAAGCATGATTCTCAGATGGAGCAGTTATGAAAGATCTGGCTTAAAAGCCTCATATACCACAGGAGCCAGTATCTCTTGTAGCAATCCAGAGGCAGAGCTTCTATAGAAGGCATGCCCAGTTATAAGAATCTAAAACTATGGTGTCCTCATGAAGTATTTTGCATTCATTTATAGTTTTTACCATTCCAGATGCAATTAACCAAGCAGATATTATTTTTACCATGAGCAATTTTACCTAGTAATGTAGCTGACATACCTCCTTTATCAGGTTGCCAAGGGAACTGATCTAGAAAATGAGTTGAATGTCAAATTCTAAGAGAGAAAGGGAAAAGATTTTGTTAACCCTTTGCCCACATATATTGTGCTCCAAAATAGTATTTGTTATATCAAATAAAAAAAGAGAAAGGCATGAAAATGGCATGGAGCAGTTAAAGTTCCTAACTGAGCTAGGGTTTGACACCTCAAAAGACAAATTCAGCTCTTGTTACAAAAAAGAAAGGCCACATTCCATTTTGAACCAGCAAATGATTTTAAATAGTCAATGAACCAACAGGATATTCTAAAGAAGTGGTCCATAATAATGTGATAAATTGTTGGAACTATTATTATATGAAGAATAATGAGCTAGATCTAGTTCTATATTCAGGTAGTTCTTGGAATTAGCTGATATCTTAATATTTATTTTGCAGTGCACAAAAATATTAAAAAATGGTATGTTTTTTCTGTGTTATGAAAAATCTGTTAGTATGGCAATTAATATGAATATTATTTGAGATGACCTGGGTTTGAAACAGGACTGCTAGCTGTGATCTTGAGTAAATTACTTTACTTCTACATTCTCCAGTTCCTTCATCTGGAACCTGAGGAACATGGTGGTGCTTGTTTTATAGGGTTATTGTGATGACTGCAAAATAAAAAACTATTAGAAGAGTGAATGGCAGTTAGTAAGTGTTCAATATGTGTTTACAACTATTAACTTTCTTGAGGCTAAACAGTTAATAAGTAGAAGTAAAAATTGAATCCAGTTTGTCATTTTTCAACTTCATTGTTCTTTCCAGCATTTAACACTTTGTATGTACAATATATACTTAAAATTTCTTTAGAATAGTGCATGTTTTGCCCATGTCAGACATTCTCTGGCATCTGGAGATGTCACTAAGTACTGCTTAGTTATAATTGCATAGTTTATCTCTGAATTGTGATCATTTGGTTAAATTTATTAGATAATGACTCCAGGTTGATAGTTTTCATTTATCAATACAAATGACTTGGAGGGTAATTGTTTTTAGTTTTATCTTTACATATTTTTAAGAGAAAATTCAGTATAAACATGGAATTGATTATCTAATGATCATTCAAAATTATAGAAAAAAATGTCACTGAGTGATGAGAGCAAAGACTTTCTTGATCTATCCATAAATATCTCACTTTCATGCTATTAGAACTATGAATCTTGTGATGTGTTTTAAATGCTTCCTGGTTATGTAAAATGTAGATACATTTTTCACATCCAAAGTAGCATTCACCTCCATCAGGAGGTTTTAGGCAAAATATTGTATTTAAGTTAGAAAAGCTCCTTTATAGATGGCATATAAATATAGATCTATGTTATAACCATGTGAGTGGATACTATTGTGTGTTGGAGGACAAGAAGACCATTGAGAGAGAGTTTGGATTCTCTGCAAGACCTCCAAGTGCAGATGTTTAGGAAGAAGTTAGATATACAGGTCTGGAATTAAGGAGAGACTTAAACTAGAAATATAGGTATTTAGTGGCTAACTGAAGGAGATACTTCAAACCATGACAGTGGCTGAGAACTTTCAGGGATAATATGAAAAAGTATGAAAACTTAGGAGAGATTAAAAGTTAAGGAAATAGAGAGGAGATTGTAAAGGAAATGGAGAAAAAAAAACCAAGAGTCAGGAGAAAACCCAAGAGAGACTGTTGTCTTGGAAACTAAGAGATTCATTCCTTTAACAATATTCCTTTAAATATCTTTTGAGCTATTACTGTGTGTGAGATGTTGAGATAAATCACTGAACACAGCAGATAAACTTATTTATTCCTGGGGAGAAACAGACACAAATTTAATAAATAAGTAAATTCCATATTTTGTTAAAAGATGATAAGTATAATAAAATATAGCCAAGGAATATAAGAGAGACTGTGTGTAAAAGTCAGTGTTGCAGTTTTAAATTGGGTAGTCTGGGTAGGTAGACAAGAAGGTGACATTTGAACAAAAACTTGGAAGAGGTAAAGGGAGCACGAGATCAATTTCAAAAAGGATGTAGGAGCTTATGTTTCAGGAGGGTTAGGTAAGACACTAACTGAAAAGTTTCCATTTGAGTTTTAAAATTTATAGTCATTGTTGACCTAGACCAAGCAAATTTGGTGACATTGGAGGACATAGAAGACAGATTGCATTGGATAGATGAATAAATGTAAGATGGAGAGGAAAAGGCAACAAACACAGACCTCTGTTTCTACCAGTATGATTATGAAGAAAAAAAGAAAAAAAAACAATATGGTGTCCAGAACAATAGATTAATAAGAACTTTGTTCCATTTTATTATTTGATATGAGAGACTTGAACATAATTATAGACTGAGAGGAGAGAAGCCAGCATAGAAGGGGTTAAAGACCCAGTTGGGCAGGAGGATGCTAATAGTAGGAAGAAGTACTTGAGGATATAAGAAGTGGGAGACAGGGAATGTGATATAAAAAAGGAGCTCTTCAACTGGCACAAAAATTAATGAGAAAATATTGAGTTGCTTAAAAATAAATTAGTGTTGGGAGGATGCAAAAGATGACTTTGGTTTCTCTATGAAGTAAGGAATTAAGGTTATTTGTTTAAAATGATGAAGTAGGTAATAAAGGTAGAAGACCTGGGAAGATGCCATATAATTACTGTGGGACAAAGAACAAGGAAATGGCTAAAATGGAAGAACAATTTTGAGAGTCCAGTTGAAGCTGGAATTCATGAATTTTTCATACCATTCATCTTCATGATTATGCATTCTGTCTTTTTGCATGGATTCTGCTTTCTCTCTAGTAGTCCTTATCAGTCTAGGCATAGAAGAGGAATGAATAGACAGCTGAATCAATCCAAGCCTGAAGTTTTGCCTAGTATGTGTAATGAATTGACTGTGAGAATGGAAGTTAAGAGGTTTGGTAATAGTGTACTCAAAATGATATTTACATTAGTCATAGAAAAGAGAGAGAATAAATAGGAGTGGACCGATGAATTGGAACCAAATGGTGAGATAAAAGGGCAGAGGAGAAGATGGAATGCATATGAAGGAACTGGAGATATAAGAGGATATGAATCAATGAATTTAACATTGGAGTTTAATATTTCAAAAATGAGGCAGTTCTGGGTTATAGAAAGCCTAAGATGTGGATGTCTGAAGTGAAGTGGAGATGGGCAATAAATGGAACTGAGAAGGAGAAAGAACTGTGAAGCAAGACTGTTGGACTGGTAAACCATATGGGGATTGAATCACCAAGGGAGATGGTGATTAATCCCCCGACATGGGGATTAAGAAGAGATTGTGAGCCAAGAATGAAGTTATTGCTGAATCAGTGGGAGATTGTAATGAGGAAGAAAAGAGCGAGGCGATATATGGAGCACATGGTCCCAAAGGAAGATTTCATAATGTTTCAGGTATTCTGTGATACTCAAAAAGAGCTCCTTTGAAATTCACTCACAATGGATATGGTATATAGATTCAGTATTTATCATTTTTAATAAAAATTGAGCTCTAATTTATTATATTTATCAATTTATAATAACCCAACCCCTTAATTAACTGGATATTGTTTCTTTCAACTATACATTTTGAATGAGAGCAAATCATAAACACATAAATTATTCTTAGGGATTTAAAGTGCCAATTTCTTGGTCATATAGAGTAGAGGATATATTCATATTAGTATCCCATATTTTCTACATTTACTTCTTTAAAAACATACAATGAGGAATGGCATTTGTAAGAAAGGTAAAGGAGTGGCCAGTCACCTAGTGCCAACCAATACAAATAGAATGTAGCAGTTAAAGTGTCAGATACCCAATGACATATATTTGAAAATAAGTGTGATTTTAGTATGCCAGTTGTGTGGTTATTTGCTCAGAAAAAGTCTAGGTACTTATTAAACAAATTGAAATACTTGTTCTTTTTGCAACGTATATCCTATTTCTTTGAAAGTCTGAAACTATTTTTCTCTAATTTTAATAGAACTCTGAGTTCTCAGAATAAGCAAAACAGAAGCATAATGTTGGTAATTTTGGCCAATTTCAAAGGAGTATTTTAAAGAATGGAAACTTTTATAACATGACTTTAGAGCTATAGTTTTCTCATTGCAATTAACTCAATAAGTTTTTGACTGTAGGTAATTAAAGTAAATAGGCTGGTTTTAGTTAAATGTGTATTTCCACTCTTCTCCGGAAAGGATGTACAAACTCCTGACATACTCATGTACTGTGGTAAAGGTGTTGTTCAATCTATCTTTAAATATGAGATTAGTTGATTGTAGAGACAAAAGTCACTGATAATTTTGTTACACAAAATATTTTAAAATTATTTTAGGAGAAGAATGGGGAAAGTATCTTGGTTTTAGTGTATATGCCACACATGATATTTATACATATAGAAACTTTTCTCAATTGCCTACAAATGCTTAATTCAGTAATACTGAACCTGTCTGATGCCTCTCCCTCTTTCCTTTCCATTTGTCTTCTCTATTTCTCTTTCTTTGCATTCTCTGGCATCTTAATGTTGAAAAATTACATATTAAGTTTTAAGTACATGCCATGTATTGTTTGATGCTGAAAATGCATAGGGGAGGTGTATTTTCCATGCTTAACCTATATTCCACTGGGGAGAAAATTAGACAAAGAGATATCTAAGACGAGACAAATGCAATTTCTAAACCACAAAGTAGTGCTGGATAGTCCAAGATGCATGTTTTAGTTTTGTTTGAGGACTTAGAAGAACAGAGGCAACTCCCACATTTCTTCCTGCAGAAAAAGAAAATTTGGTTTTGATGAATTTTTCTAGAATTTTTAATCAGAAAAAGTTAGAATCTTGATTTTTAAAGATTTTTATATATTTATTTGACAGAGAGGGAGACAGAGAGCACAAGCAGGGAGAGCAGCAGGCAGGGGAGAGAGAGAAGCAGGTGTATTGCTGGGCAGGGAGCCCGACATGGGGCTCAATTCCAGGACACTGGGATCATGACCTGAGTCAAAGGCAGATACTTAACTGACTGAGCCACCCAGGCGCCCCAAGAATCTTGATTTTTAAAAACACAATAGCCAGGTTATGGAAAGAGCCCAGATGTCCATCGACAGATGAATGGACAAAGAAGATGTGGTATATATAAACCATGGAATATTACTCAGCCATCAAAAAAAAAAAAAGAAATCTTACCATTTGTAATGACGTTAATGGAACTGGGGGCATTATGCTAAGCTAAATACGTCAATCAATTATGATTTCACCCATGTGTGGAATTTAAGAAACAAAACAGAGGGTCATAGGGGAAGGGAGGGAAAAATAAAATAAGCTGAAATCATAGAGGAAGACAAACTATAAGACACTCTTAACTATAGGAAACAAACTGAGGGTTGCTGGAGGGGAGGGGCATAGGGGGATAGGGTAACTGGGTGGTGGGCATTAAGGAGGGCACTTGATGTAATGAGCACTGGGTGTTATATGCAACTGATGAATCCCTGAATTCTACCTCTGAAACTAATAATATGCTATATGTTAATTGAATTTAAATAAAATAAAATTTAAAAAAATTAAAATATTCAGTATCAGTGTAAAATTTTCACTCAAGATAAGATTGTAGTTTGAATTAGATACATGGTGGAGGTCTCCAAAGTCCCCTGTGATACTGCATAAGAGCAGACAGGATAGAGAATGTATCAGGACAACGTATATGCATGAGAGAGGAAGAAAGCTCTTCCACTTGAGAATGTCTCCCTCTGCCTCAGCACTCTGTCTTAAAAGATCATGTGCATTGAGGAAGAAATCAGTAAGAGAAAGAGATGCCAAAGATAACTTCCATATTAATACTTTTCATGCATTTAAAAAATTCTGTGCATTAAAAAAAAGCAAGTGCATTTATTTTGGAGCTATCAATAAACTGGAGAATAGAAATAATCCTAGGCAAAATTGAAGCAGAAGGGCTTTCCCATTTCCTTACTTTTCACAAAACCCACTTTCTGTCCTACCCAGGCCTCCATTTTAGTCTTTCCTTTTTTTGAGAAATGAGAAACTCTTTATCATCTTTTTTTCTTCAGAAAATAGGAATCCAAGAATGTGTTGTTCTTGCTTATGCAGTAATTTAGTAATTTAGTAATACTACTGTTGTGTCATTGCAAAAGAACCTCATTTGGTGATTAGTTTATCTTCTATTGAAAAATATCCATGATCATGACAAGTGTGTAGGGACTTTTTGAGAATATTTATAAGAGCATACTGTATTTCTTTTAAGCCTTTTAAAAAAGGTGTTTTGTTTGACATTGAGAATGTAGATTGCTATCTTTCCTCAATGGTTTGAAGAATGTGGAAACAACTATCTGTTGTGATGGGAAATTCCTTCACTTCTATGGGTTGTTTCCTGAAGTTTTGTTTCAGTGAGAAAATTATTGGCCATTTGGTTCAAAACAACACGTTAACTGCATGATTGAGCTTACTTCTTCCCAGCTATGATTTCAACATTTACAGTATTGGTCACAGAGGAAAAATAATAGTTTTCTCCTATATTCAGTCTGTCACATCTCCTGGCTGTGTTGTGGTTCATGACCATTGGTGAAATTAATCAGCTTGGCTTTTTGGGATCATGTTTCCTTGACACTAGTACATTGTTAAGGCCCCAGGAAACATTGTCCATGGCTTGTTTACAGCAATGTCTAGGTCTCTAGAAATTGTGATTTACTTCTTTCCCTTCTTTGGTATTTTCTCTATTCCATAGCAAAGAAATTTAAAGACAGGGAATTCTAGATGAGTTCTCTATGAAATTTAGACATAATTTAAATTTTCAGAGATGATTTGAATTTTTACTTCAGAGTTGGGTAAACGTTGCCTCTTTCTAATTTTTTTTTTCACTCCAAAACTCTCTAGATTTTTAGTCAATACTAACAGCAGAAGCATAGTTCAATGGGAATAAGAGCTATTTTTATGATATACTTAACTAGAGGCTGTTAGAATCTCTTTCTGTCAATGTTGTTTAAAATGGAATAGAGCTTGTCTGGGTTGTTTCAAGACTTCTGGTGTGGGTACCTAAAATGACCACATGTACTGTACAAAGATCACACTGAAATCAGCCACTTGCTTCTGTAGTTACTGGAGAAAAATATTTACTTCAAAACTGTAGCTAGACAAACAGATTTATCTAATTAGTGATCACAGTTCTTGCATGTATTAAACTTCCAGCAAAAGTTTCTAAAGATCAGCATTCCTGTGAGTCTAGCTGAACAATTAACTGGAAAGATCTCACAAGGTCATTTAGTCAGTCTTCTTGCTTTTGAACAAGACAAATTTATAAGAAATAGTTTGAGGTATTATTTTTAGATGCCTTATATTTGTGCCTTGTGACCAGCCCCACTTCGTGTGATTTTCCTCCTTTTAGACATGCAGCTTTTTTGTAGTACAATCACTTAACATTTTTTTTTTAACATTCTTATAGTTCAATCATGTGTAGGCCACATAGTCAGCAATGAGTTTGTTAAGGCATCTTTATGTAATCATGAGGTTTTTCTGGTCTGTTTCCTCAGGTATAAGCATTTTCACTATATTGTCATCAGAGTGTTTACCTGGCCTAGAAATTGGTCTTTAAAATATTTGAAAAGACTGTTTAATATGGGATTCAAAGCAATAAAAAGATTTGTTGCAATACTGAAACCTACTATATGGACCAAAAGACTATATTCCAAGTGCTGAACAGTTCCTGCAAACTGCATATGCAGGTAGCCCCAGTCATGATTGACCCCAAGCCCTTTCCAACCCTTCTTGTCTCTGCTTTCTTATTCCACTCACAGTGGAGCCTGAGAAAGGTTCTTGACAATTATCTTTCTAGCCTCTTGCTGGAAATAGTGGTCATGTGACATGGTTCCACCCAAGTGGACGTCTGCTGAGAGAGTATCTGAGAAAATTTTACATTCTAAGTTAACAGAGGCCAATTTGGTGGGCACTGGTGGGCATTGGTCCATCCCTACCTGTTTTAGCAGCTAATGAGGATGTAGTATCTGGAGTTAGAGCAGCCATCTTGTGATGCTGAAGGACTCTGTATGGGAGAATCACAGAGACACTGGCTTTAAATAATCAAGCCACTAAACCAATACCAGAACCCCAGAATCTGCTCACCTCCAGTTGTTTTTTTGAAATGACAAAAATGAACTTTTGTTGCATGTATCTGGTAGCATATATACATATATAACGTAAAATTCTCGTTTTAACTATCAGTTTTTCCTCATGAGCATACTGATAGAAGGTGGAGGTTGAAATGCAAAGAGAATTTTCTTGGACCTTTTCAGATTTCTTATTCCATGTTATTTTGGTTTGCTGATTCAGATTAGTTTCACATTCACTAAATTCTACTCTTTACAACAATTTCAGAGCCATATAAGTCTTTCTGAATTTATTCGAAATATAGATTTCCAACAGTATCTTTATGGATAGCACTTCTATCTTCTCACCATCACAATGCTAAAGTTATGGTTCTTTGAAATATTTAATAAGATTGCCAATTTAGCTGCTCCTTTTTTCTAGAAACGATGGCATCGCTGCTCTTTGGTGGTCTTCAATCTGCTTCTCTATTACCTCTCACTTTGGAGGTAAATCTTTCTGGTTGGCCCTGCACTATTAGGAGATCTTGTGTCCCAAATCTCCATTTAGATGAGAAAGAAGAGCTGCTTGGTAGAATCCGATCTGAGAAAGTTTCTTCCTTCATGGAGTCCTGAGCTCTATGAAATAACTTCTGTGGTATTATCAAATTTTTTTTTCTGGCTATAGCCATTTTAGATTTTATTATTTAGTCATTTCATGTTCACTTAGTTCTAGGCTACGTTTTCATAAAATTCCTAGTGCTTACAACATGTGTAGAATAGGTGCTCAAGAAGGCATATTTGTTTAAAAGACAGATTGAGAATTTTAAAAAAACTGTTGAGTTCTCTTGACTGGGTTAGAATACAGTTATCTAATATGGAGTTGTGAGTTAGCTTTATAGGAAGAAGTTAATAAATTAACATTTTAATTTAAATAACCAGCCAATTTCCAATAATACCTCAAAACTAACCGTGAAGGAGGTTAGAAAAATTTGTAAAGCAATAATGAAGCATTTAAGAAATCACAATGAGAAATTATGATTGTTAAGAAAGTAATCACAGGATTTTACAAATATCAGGATTGCACAAACACCACAATGGTGATTAAATACATCTCTTTTGAAGTTTTGCCTCTGGTCTTAGAGGGAGAACTAGAAAAGCCAAGAAACACAGCTTTTATCTTTATTTAACTCTATTTACCCAATAGAAATGGTGGCTGAAGTGAAGAAAAGTATTAAGCTACTTCAAGAATGAGAACAAAAGACCAGAGGGACTTTTGAGACTGACGAGGCCTACAGTTTTAGAGCTTGTCTCATTTCTTGTTTTTCTGAAGGACATTACTATTTGCAACTGCCCGCCATTCTCAAACATTCCCAACACTCTCATATTTACATGATGCCGATCATGATTTTCCCCACTGTCTAGAATGCCTTTGCTCTACTGTAAAACTCCTACTCATCTTTCAAGATCCAAATAAAATGTTAGCTCCTCTGTGAAGTATTAATAAAGTCCTCCAAAACATATTAGAGATTCCATTCTCTATGCTGTGAAAGCACTGACGTCTCATATACACATACACACACACACACACACACACACACACACGGAGTTTATATATTATAGCACTATTGCATATTATGGTAATTTGTTGTCTTCCTTCCTAGAAATTAGTTTTGTGAGGCTAGGGGCTATGACTCATTTATCTCACTAAACCAGAGCCCCACAATGCCTGAGACAGAGTAAGTAAATAAATATTTGTCAAGTGAATGAGTGTTCTGGAAAATAAGTGACTCAGCAGTAAGATTCAGTGGGAGTTAAGATAAATGTATTACAATAGGTCTCGAGATCAGGGCAGAAGGAGAATACAGGTTAAACAATGGTTGTTAACAATGTAGAATTTGTAAATAAGGTGCTTCATTATACCAGTATTTGTCAGGGTGCCTTCAGGTATAAGAAAGAGACACCCTGATTCAAGTTGGCTTAAACAATAAAGGAATCTGTTATCCACGTAGAAAAAAGTACAGAGACAGAGCAGGAAGAGAGAGTATAGTAAACTAGGGCCTCCAGCTACATCTTTGTGATTCTTTTGGCTCTTGTCTCCTTTTTTGCTTGGGCTTTGACCCCAGACTGGGTTCCTTCATGATTGCCAGGTGGTGATTTGCAGTATATACATCCTTGTTTTGGAGTAGACCTTCCTTTCTACCATGAAGTAAACATTCTTTCCTTTAGTCTGATTGGTCCAACTTAAGTTGTGCACTCTCCTGGGTCATCATGGTTGTCAGGGAATGTCATTTAACGATGGTAAGGTGGTTGGAATGACTGTGATTGTCCCTTTTGAAGGAGGCACTCTTGAAGTTGTAGGGAATTAACTTCCCTCAACCAAACAGGCTGAGTGTGGGGGAGGATATGATGGTCAAGAGCACAGATACCCTCACTGTCGGTGTTCCAATCCCTCTCTTCTGTTCACCTGCTCTGTGAGCAACCTCACTGAGTTTCATCTGTAGTGTGGTTAGTAACAGTATTTATAAGTACTGTGAGGTTTAAGTGAGTTATTAGACATAAACTATTAAGAACAAAGCATAAACACAAAGCATAAGAGTGTTAGCTCTCACTTTTTAATTATTTAACCAAAACTGATGTTTTTTTTTTTTTATTTTTTAAACAAGATTTTATTTATTTATTTATTCATGAGAGACATACAGAGAGAGGCAGAGACACAGGTAGAGGGAGAAGCAGGCTTCATGCAGGGAGCCTGACCTGGGCCTAGATCCCCGGTCTCCAGGATCACGCCCTGGGCTGAAGGTGGCGCTAAACCACTCAGCCACCCGGGCTGCCCTGATGTATTTTTTAGAAAGGCTGGAGCAGGGAATAAATTCTATGTAGGCAAGCAACAATGTTCTTGACGTAAATTTTTATTTTCTTTAAAAATTAGACTTTTAGAGTCATCCATTTATTTTTGAATGTCTATCACTATATAGACATTTAAATCTTAAGTTTAATGGAAGCGCAATCATTTGGAAAAGCATGTGCTCACTGCCTATTAAGCATGTCTGGAAAGTAGGAAAGAATATCCGCCTTTTTATTCCAAGAGTGTATATTGCCAATCTGTGGTCATACGAACCAATTATAGACAAAATGGCTAAAAATAGTTTAGACTAATGTATTTTTAGGGTTTAATTCGATTCTTAAATAAGAAGTAAGAAATTCACTCCATAAGGATTAAGTGAATCCTTAATCTTGCCCAAGATTATACAGTTTATGGTGAGATTGGTTTTAGAGTCAAAGGTTTTAAACCACCTACATACTATTTTATTGATCTATATAATATCCCTCTTGAGCTCCAGACCTGCACATCCAAATAATTAAACATAGAGATATGTTCCTCTTACTAGGAATTAGCCCCTGTGCTAGGTGGGTTCTGTGATTTGCAGTGTGGAATTGTGTAAACAGGTGGATTCAGTAAGTCAATGTCTTCATAGCAACTTGAATATAAGCTGTATAAAGAGCTCTTAGAGGGGATCCCTGGTGGCTCAGCCGTTTAGTGCCTGCCTTTGGCCCAGGGCGTGGTCCTGGAGTCTTGGGATGGAGTCCCACATCGGGCTCCCTGCATGGAGCCTGCTTCTCTCTCTGCCTGTGTTTCTCTGTTTCTCTCTCTCTCTGTCTCTCTGTCTCTCAAAAATAAAAAAAAAAGAAAGAAAGAAAGAAAGAAAGAAAGAAAGAAAGAAAGAAAGAAAGAAAGAAAAAGAAAGAAAGAAAAAAGAGCTCTTAGAGTTAGTATCATGGCACACACAAGATACACAAGATTAAATGAGACAAGCAACACAATCTACTGGACATAATTTATTTGGGTCATATTTTTCAGGAACTTAGTTACAAATACTAGCTTTCATTTTTAGATATATATAATGACTTAGAATGTCAGGCAGATTTCCTGGTGAAACTACATTAGTGTTTATAAAGAGGAGGGAAAATGCACATCTAGGCCACATAGTGCCTAAAATCCCTAAATATTAGAGCTGGAAAGCATTACATAGTGAATATTGTCTATGTTCAAGGGTGAGGGAGCTTTCTAAATTTCACAGTATTACTTTATTTTGTATTTTTATTTTATTTATTTTTATTTATATTTATTTTTTTATTTATTTATGATAGTCACACAGAGAGAGAGAGAGAGAGAGGCAGAGACACAGGCAGACGGAGAAGCAGGCTCCATGCACCGGGAGCCCGACATGGGATTCGATCCCGGGTCTCCAGGATCGCGCCCTGGGCCAAAGGCAGGCGCCAAACCGCTGTGCCACCCAGGGATACCCTATTTTGTATCTTTAAAAGATTTATTTATTTATGTGCTTATTTGAGAGAAAGAGCGTGGGACCGGTGGTAGAGAGAGAGGGAAAGAGAGAATCCTCAAGCAGACTCCCTGCTAAGCACAGAGGAGACAGGAGGCTCCTTTCCAGGATCCTGAGATCATGACCTGAGCTGCAATCAAGAGTTGGATGCATAACCGACTGAGCCACCCAGGCGTCCCTCACAGTCTAATTTTAAAAAGAAAATTCCTCAGGCTCAAAGGGATCACATGATGCAATTCAAAATAAAAAAGGTAATGATACTTAATAAGAAGCTCAGCTCTTTGATTATCCCTCCTAAAGCTGCCTTTTAAATGGGTTGCTGGCATTTTATTGCTTTTCCAACATGTCTTCCAGGGATCACAAAACACATATATACACTTTGTGTGGTACTTTATAGTCCCTCTCTGATGTTCCCTGGAAGCACCATAAGCTCCTTTACAATTCCTACAGGACCCTGTTTTTATTAGAGTTGCTTCTCATCTGGCAGTTCACTTATCCATGCTGAAGGATGCTATTAAGAACTGTTGTGAATTGAAACACTAAAACTGCCCTTCATTTGATGCATAATTAATAGAGGCATAAGATCAAGTAAGTGTTAATGAGCAATAATATATTTCAAAATCTATCTTAGAAATTGCAGGCATCTCAAGTGCAAGAAACCTTATCCTTCAGATCCTTGCCATTGCATAGGTTTGCACAATTCAGTGCATCCTTCGGTTTTGTGTTATCATTTATTAAACATGATTTCGCATGAATATCTTATAATTTCACAAATTATTAAGGTGCACAAACTGGTTGGCTTTGTTTTTCTAAGGGTTTAAGTACCTAAACACTTGGCTTCTCTTTTTTTCATACAGACTTTCTCCCTAGCTCTGTTTCTTTAGTTGTAACCTGAGAGCTAATAAAAACATCTAGAAGAGTGTATATCTGTGTAGCACAGTGGATGTGCTAATGTCAACCTTCACTTATGTGGGACTCTTAAACCAATGCTTTCATTTAGGCTGCTTTTCTGCACGGCAGTATTAATCATGAAACAAATATTTATCGAGTTGCTACTATGTTCTAGGTGGTGTTCACATGTAGCAATGAATCAAAAGTCAACATTCCCTGCCATTGTGGAACTTACATTCTAATGAGTCATGGAGGAGATTGGAGATGTAGGAGAGGACAGGCAATAAAAAAAAAAAAAAAAGCAAAATAACTTTTACATTTATAGAGAACAGTGCTATGGGTTGACGAAAGCAGGAAAGGGGGTTCAGAGTACTGAGATTGGCAGATGGTAGTTTTAACCAGGGTGATCAGGAAAACCTCCCTGGGAATGTGATGTGTGAGTTAAGAGCTGAAGCAGGCCAGGGTAGAAGACACATGTGTATCAAGGAGAAGAGAGTTTCAGGCTGAGGGAAGAGCATGTCCAAAGGTCCTGAGGTGGGAGTGTGCCTGAGTTCTCTGAGGAGCTACCATGCCAATATGGCTGGAATGGAATAAGTGAGGCAAGGAAAAGTAGAGAGCAAGTTCAGAAATGTTGATGGTGCTGGATTGACTAACCTAATAAACCACTTCGAGGACTTTGGATTTCACTCTGAATGAGGCTGGAACCATTTGGGGTTTTGACCAATATAGAGATTTACTCTAAGATCTAAGATTTTAGTAAGGTTCCTCTGGTGGTGACTAAGTATCTCCACAGTTAAGGTTTCCAAGCACCTCTAAACTCAGCACTGCATCTATCATCTTCACTCTCTAGTCCCCTCCTTTTCTGGAGTCCCACCATTTAAATTATAGGAATATTATGATTTATCAAACAGTCTGGAAAATAATCTGGAAAATCACTGCAGCATTACAGTAGAAGAAAGGAGACCTGGTATATTTTTTTTCCCTTCACTCTTCTCTCTCCTCCTACCCTGTTGCTGCAAAGCTTCTTGCAAAAAATACATACAAGTTCTGCCTACTTTATCAAGTATATAAGATGGCTGAATTTTTTTTTTAAAGAAGGAGATACACTTCCTGAAAGAGTCTCAGATATTGTTGATTTAAGTCTAATATTGTAATTTTCCCCTGATTTTTACAAGATAGTGTTTCTATACTATTATAATCTTTAAGAACTAGAAGATTAACTTTGGGATCCTTAGGTAAAAATTCCATATTATTTATTATTATTATTATTTTTTAGAGACAGTGTGAGCAGTAGGGGAAGGATAAAGGGGGAGGGAGAGAGAGAATTTTAAGCAAGCTCCACACCCAGCAGAGAGCCCAACAGGGGCTCAGTCTCTTGACTCAGATTATGACCTGAGTCAAAATCAAGTCAGATGCTTAACCAATTGAGCCATCCAGGTGCCTACCAAAATCCATATTAATAAGGAAACTGACCATGTGATTTGGATATGGTGAATGGAAAAAATTGATTCATTGTTTATTGGTTGGAAAAGAAAACAAATTCTCTTTATTTGTTTATACATTTGTCATAATATTAGCCATTTATTTCAATATTGTATTTATTATTGAAGAATTTGGGCTAGATATTCATGGATTAAATAAAAGTACCTAAAATATAATAAAGGAAATTAAAGTGAAAACCAAATATTTAATAAGGACACAAAACAGAAACTATTCATCTTTTGTAAGTAATATTATATAATAAATTCAGATTTTTAAATATAATCTATTCTGAATTTTGAAATATATTTTTGTAAGAATATGTTTGCTTATACTCAAAAGATGATAGCAAAAAAGACTGCCTATTGAACATACATATTAGAATCTTTACATTTGTTTCTTCTTTGTGACTTCAATGGAGATGTTATTTTTCCTATTTTATGTATAAGGAAATGGAAGCACAGATCAAGTTCAAGGTCACACAGGTAGCACGTTGTGGAGTCTGCATTAAAGCCAGGTACAATGACTCTAAAGTTTCATTTACTTTTCATCAAACCTGTCAGCCTCACTCTGGTGCATATTGTGGTTGAGAGGATAGTCGTTTTACATATTCCTTTTGGTGTTAAAGGGAAAGCCTTGGCCAATAATCCTTTATTTTTCTTTTTCTCTCACTCCATGACATATATAAAAGCAGTATTAGAAAGGCACACACCTGGGGAGACACGATATACTGGGGTTCCAAGCAACTTTTTGATTCCTGCCACAAAGATGGATGGGTTGTGAAAATCAAGTCAAAGTGAGATGGTCAGAAAAATCTATTTTTACCTTAAGAGTAGCCTATTGTAGATAGGTGCTAAACCAAATGGATGAGAAACAGCTTTTCCCAGTCTATTGTACAAGATGGCAACTTTCCACTTTTCAGACTCAGAGGGAGAGGACTAATTTGAAAACTCACCACGAAAATGACTGACACTGAGGCATACCTAATTAGCCAAATCTTTGTGGCACTCAGAAAATGTGTGTTTTTCAGTAGGATGTTTTTAAACTACTCTTCTCCATACTCTAACTTCCAATTACTTCTGTAAGTAAACCTTACATAACCATCAATTATTCTGACTTCACTGAGTACTTAGATTATGTATATAGATTTCTGAATAGCCCAAATCAGTTAAATATGTTTTTGTTCATTGGGTCCTTCTGTTTCATTCTTTGTCCATATTTGACTATTAGTTTGTCAGATACAGGAATCATGACTCTACTTTCTCTGATACCAAGAGCTCAGAAGATTCGAGCATAACCCTGGCTTTTCTGACATTTGACACTAGGAAGACACTTATTTTATTTGGGTCTCAGTTTCCTTGTTATTTCCTAAAGTGGAAATAAGGACTCCTTCACCTATTTACTATCATAGGGCTTGCATTATGTAAAAACTCTTGGAACACCAAGAAAATCTTAGAGACTTGTAGACCTGAACGGTTTCATCTTGAGCTCAGCATGGCCTGTCATACCGCTTTTACTCCAATAAAAACAGATCATACGGTCACATCTCCATGCCTTTCTTCATGTTCTTTCCTTTGACTCTAAAGTTTAACTCCAATAAAAATTAAATAGAAGAGAAAGAGAAAGGAAACATAATACATTTCTCCTTAGTCATTTCCTGATTATATTTTTAAAGGACCTAGAAAATTGGGGCAGTGGTTTGGTTGAGCTAGATGACTGAATTTAAAGATACATACATGAAAAGTAGGTGCAAAAGATACATACTTTTGCAAAAATAATGTCACAGGGAAATTATTGTAATCCCCTAGATAAATTTTCACCTTTGTGGTCATGTACAATGTACAATCTAAACAGAACCAGCAATTTTGCTTATTTTCTTTTATTTTAAGATTTATTTATTTATTTGAGAGAGGGAGAGTGCATGCACACATGAGTGGGAAGATGAGGGGAGAGGGAGAGAGAGAATCTCAAGCAGACTCCCTGCTCAACACACAGGGCTTGATCGCATGACCTGAGCCAAAACCAAGAGTCAGATTCTCAACTGACCAAGCCACCCAGGTACCCCAATTTTGTTCATGTTTATAGTATAGTCCAGAGATCAGCAAACTATATTGTTAGTAATTTTGGTCCACTAGCTGTTTTGGTAAATACAGTTTTATTGAAACACAACCCATGCTCCTCTGTTTATGTATGGCAGAGGTAATATTGTGACAGAAACTGTATGGCCCTCAAAGCCTAAAATATTTACTGTGTGGTCCTTTATAGACATTTGGTGTCCCAGGTATAAATGAACCAATCTATGTTTCTCTGTTATGTAAGGACACTTGATTCATATATATCCTAATGTCTGGGGATCTAAGCACAGGGCTGGCTTCATGGTCACTTGGCCAAATGCTCTACTATTGCCATCTTGAAATAATAATTGTTGAAAAAGAGGCCAAATGTTTTCATTTGGCATGGGGTCCTGCAGATTATGTCTTGGCTAAGGACCCATATTTTTGCAATAGTTAGAGATTAAGATTTTCTTCAATCTAAATGTGAGGGAAAAAATGAATTAGTATCCCTATAATTATGCTTCTACATAAATTCCCAGATTTAGCAAATAAAAATACAGGATACCCAGTGAAATATGAATTTCAAATAAACAACAGGTAACTTTTCAATATAAGTATGTCCCAAATATTGCCTGTATTTTGTCTGGCAACTTTGCTTCTACACAATTGATAACAAGCTCTTTAGGGGTGACCATATAGTATGCATTGTGAATATCAATAGCATAATTATGGGACATGCTATAGAAATCATTTTTAAATCAGGATAATTCATTAGACTATTAAAAATTCCCTCTCCTTGCATTTTCACTTTCTTGTTAGCATTGGTCTTGGGTGAAGATTCTAAACCTATCAATTCATATTTTCTGACAAAATGTTACACGAAACTGAAATTTTGATATTCCCTCAGCATGCCTTTTCAAGTTATCCCAGCTCTAGATTTATAGACCACTTTTCCTAGGGCTGTTAAATTGCTATTCCTATCTGAGCAGATAAAAAAAGGTATTAATAAAACAGAAAGTAGACGGAGCAAGTATTTAAAAGTGAAAAGACTTTATCATTGAAAATGAAATAAGAAATGATAAAAAATGTTGACTAGATATTCAATATTTTGGGATTAAAATAATTGAAGTAGTACTATTTTACTGAAATTTAAGTTGCATAAAAATAAAGGTGAATAAATTAAGGGTGATTTTAAAGAAATAATTTAGTAAGAGAATCGGCAAGGTGAACTTGTATGATTTTCTTAGCATAGGGATAATGTTAATTTTCATATATTTAAGTATTGGGCTGATGAGTGATATAAATCAATAATTTCAATAGTACTCATGGTTCCTCATTTATGTATAAGCAGAATATTCACAAAAATATATTTCTGAGATTAAATTCGTAGAGGTAATCAATTTTAAAAATTAGTAGCAAACAGTAGCTTACCTAGATATATACAGGCATCTTACATTCTTTTTGAAGATTTTTTTGAGAAAGGATATGCCAAATCTGTATGTGTGATGTGATAGTGGTAAAATTTAAATTCATATGATAATTCATACACTGACAATTCACATGCTTACTCTCCCATTTAAAAATGGAGTTAATAACCTTCACAAAGAAACACAGTAGTCAATGGGAAATATGTTTTATAATCAATCAAAATGTATGAATTTAGCTTTTTAATAATCACTTAAAGATCAAAACTGGAAAATACTTTTTTTCCCAAACCATGACTGATGATTTTCAGTTCTCACAACTTAGAATTATTCTAGTAACATGTTATTTTAATTTTAATCTGAAAAGTATATTCTTAAGTCTGGAATAGTCCTGTCTCCAAGCTTTGCTTTTCTCTTTCAAGGCTGCTTTGGCTGCTTTGGGGTCTTTTGTGGTTTCATACAAATTCTAGGATTGTTTGTTCCAGCTCTGTGAAAAATGCTGTTCGTGTTTTCATAGGGATTGCATTAAATGTGTAGACTTCTTTGGGAAGAATAGACTTTTTTTTTTAAGGTTTTATTTCTTTATTTGAAAGAAAGAGAGCACAATCAGAGAGAGCAGCAGGCACAGAGAGAGGGAGAAGCAAGCTTCCCACTGAATGGTAAGCCCGACTTGGGGCTTTATCCCAGAGCCCTGGGATCATGACTCGAGCTGAAGACAGTCACTTAACCGACTGAGCCACCCAGGTGCCTAAGGAAGCATAGACATTTTAACAATATTTGTTCTTCCAATCCATGGACATGGAATGTCTTTCCATTTCTTTGTGTCACTTTCAGTTTCTTTCATCAGTGTTTTATAGTTTTCAGAATACAGATCTTTCACTTCCTTGGTTAGGTTTATTCCCAGGTATCTTATTGTTTTTGGTCCACTTGTAAATGGGGTTGATCTCTTAATTTCTCTCTCTGCTGCTTCACTGTTGGTTGGTGTATAGAAATGCAAAAGATTCCTTTATGTTGATTTTGTATCCTGTAACTTCACAGAATTGTTTATCAATTCCAGCAGTTTTTTTGGTGGATGGAATCTTTCGAATTTTCTGTATGGAATATCATGTCATCTGCAAATAGAGATTTACTTCCTTCTTGCTCATTTGAATGCTTTTTGTTGTTGTTGCCTGATTGCTGTGACTAGAACTTCCAGTATTATCTAAATAACAGTGGTGAGAGTGAACATTCTTATTTTATTCCTGATCATAGAGGAAAAGCTCTTAGTTTTTCTCCATTAAGGATGATATTAGCTGTGGGTTTTTCATGTATGGCTGTTAAGGTATGTTCCATCTAAACCTACTTTGTTGAGGGTTTTCATCATGAATGGATATTATACTTTGTCAAATGCTTTTTCTGCATCTGTTAAGAGGGTCATATGGTTCTTATTCTTTCTTTTATTAATGTGTTGTATCATGCTGACTGATTTGCGAATATTGAACCACACTTGCAGTCCAGGAATAAAACCCACTTGATTGTGGTTGATGATCTTTTAAATGTATTGTTGGATACAGTTCGCTAGCTTTTATTAAGAATTTTGCATCCATGTTCATCAGGGATATTAACCTGTAGTTCTCCTTTTTCAACAGTCTTTGGTTTTGCTATCAGGGTAGTGCTGGCCTTATAGAATGATTTTGGACATTTTCCTTCTGTTTTGATTTTTTGGAATAGTTTGAGAAAAATAGGTATTAACTCTTATTTAAGTATTTGGTAGAATTCACCTGTGAAGCCATTTGGTCCTGGACTTTTGTTTGTTGGGAGTTTCTTGATTACTGTTTCAATTTCTTTGTTGGTTATTGGTCTGTAAAAGTTTTTTTTCTTCACATTTCAGTTTTGGTAATTTATGTTTTTAGGAATTTATCTATTTCTTCTTATGTCCATTTGTTTACATAAATAGTTTTTCATAATATTCTTTTACAATTATTTGTGTTTCTGTGGTGTTGCTTGTCCTATCTCTTCTTTCATTTGTGATTTTATTTGAGTCTTTTTTCTTTTATAATGAGTTTGACTAAAGGTTTATCAATTTTATTAATTTTTTTCAAAGAACCAGTTCCTGGTTTCATTGATGTGTTCTATTGGTTTTGTAGTTTCTATAGTATTTATTTCTGCTCTAATCTTTATCATTTCATTCCTCATGCTTACTTTATGTTTCATTTGTTGTTCTTCTTCTAGCTCCTTTAGGTGTAAGGCTTTACATTGTTTATTTGAGATTTTTCTTGCTTCTTGAGGTAGGCCCATATTGCTATATACTTCTCTTGTAGAACTATTTTTACTGCATACAAAATTTTTTTTACCATTGTATTTTCGTTTTCATTTGTTAAAAATACGTTTTCATTTCTTCTTTGATTTCCTAGTTGACGTATTCATTATTTAGTAGTATATTATGTAACCTTCATGTGTTTGTGGTCTTTCTAGATTTTTTCTTGTGATTGACTTCTAGTTTCATGGTATTGTTGTCAGAAAAGATACATGGAATGACTTTAGTCTTTTTGTATTTGTTGACGCCTGTTTAGTGACCCACTATGTGATCTATTCTGGAGAGTGTTCCATGTGCACTTGAACATAATGTGTATTCTGCTGTTTTAAGATGGAATGTTCTAAATATACCTCTTAAGTCCATTTGGTCCTGTGTGCCATTCAAAGCCATCATTTCCTTGTTTATTTTCTGTTTAGATGATCTATTGATGTAAATGGGGTGTTAAAGTCCCCTATTATTGTGTTACTATCAATTAGTTCCTTTATGTTTATTATTAAGTGTCTTATATATTTGAGTGCTTCCATGTTGGGTACATAAATATTTACAATTGTTATATCTTCTTTTTGTATTGTCCCTTTTGTTATTATGTAGTGTCCTTTGCCTTTTGTTATAGCCTTTGTTTTAAAGTGTAGTTTGTTTAATATAAGTATTGCTATGCCAGTTTTCCTTTGACATACATTTGCATGATAAATGTTTCTCCACCCCTTTACTTTCAATCTGCAGGTTTCTTTAGGTCTAAAATGATTCTTGTTGGCATCCTATAGATGAGTCTTGGGTTTTGTGTTTTTTTTTTTTTTTTTATTCATTCTGACATTCTATGTCTTTTGATTGGTTTAGTCCATTACATTCAAAGTAATTATTGATATGTATTTATTGCCATTTTTTTACTAGTTTATGTTTATTTCTGGAGATTTTCTTTTATCCTTTCTTGTCTTTCTGTCTTTCATGTTTTGCTGATTTTCTTTAGTGACATATTTGGACTCCTTTCTCTTTATTCTTTGTATATTTATTAGTGGTTTTTCATACATGGTTCCCATTAGGCCGGCATATTATCTCTTCTGTAAATAGCAGTCTATATGAAGTCGATGGTCATTTAAGTTTGAACCCATTCTTTTCTCCTCTCCTCCCCATGTTTTAGTTAAATGTAATTATATTTTATATCCTTGTTTTGGTATAGTTTCTTGACTGATTTGTTATAGAAATATTCATTTTTACTGCTTTTGTGTTTCCCATGTTTATACTGTTGCTTTTGACAATGGTCAAAAGTGGTCTCTCCATTCCACTCTAAAAGTCTGCTTTAACATTTTGCAGGGCTGGTTTAGTGTTACAAACTTATTTAGTTTTTGTTTGGGATACTCTTTATCTCTCCTTCTTGTTTGAATGACAGCCTTGCTGGATAGAGTATTCTTGGCTGCAGATTTTTCCCATTCATTAACACTTCAAATATATCATGCCACTTTCTTCTGGCTTGCTAAGTTTCTGTTGAAAAATCTCCAGCTAACCTAGTGGGTTTCCCTCATAAGTTAATGACTACTTTTGTCTTGCTACTTTTAAGGGGTTTTTTTTCTTTGTTATTATATTTGCAAAATTAGTTACAGCATGTCTTGGTGTGAGCCAGCTTTTGTTGATTTTGATGGGAGTTTTCTGTGCCTCCTGGATCTGATGTGTTTCCTTCCCCCAGATTAGGGAGGTTTTCAGCTATTATTTTTTCCAATAAATTTTCTGCCACCTTTTCTCTCTTCTTCTGGGACTCCTATAATATGAAAGTTATTATGTGTGATGAAGTCACTGTGTCCCCTAAGTCTATTTTTGTTTTGCATAGTTCTTCCTTCTCTCTTTTGTTCAGCTTCATTATTTTCCATTTCTCTGTCTTCTGGGTCATTACTTTGTTCCTCTGATTCTTCCAGTCTTGTGTTCATTGTATCATTTTCTAATCTTGTTTATTGAACTCTTCATCTCTTGATTGATTCTTTTTTAGCTTTTTTTTCTCTGTGGTAAGGATTTCATTGGTTATTTTCTATTCTTTTCTTAAGCCCAGTGAGTATCCTTATAATCATTGCTTTAAATTCTCCATCAGGCATGTTACTTATATCAGTCTCACCTAGATCTCTGGCTGTGGCCTTATCTTATTCCTTCATTTGGGATAAATTCCTCTGTCTTGGCATTCTGTCTAAATCTCTGGCTCCTGTGTTAGAAAAGCTGGTTATGTTTCCTGCTCCTGAGTGTCATGTCCTCGTGAAAAAAAGGTCATATAGTACTTATGGCCTGGCACTTCAGGGAGTATCTGGTGTGTGCTGTATGCATTCTGCTATTGTGTTCTGACTGCTCCATCCTTCACAGAGGCTCTTATTGCCTGCTGTGAGCAGTGTTTGGCCCCTGGCCTATGTGTGGAGTTTTAACTAGGTGTGCTCTGGTCTGAAATGAGACCTATCACCACCTCCACCAGAACTGAGGCCCAGGAAAACTCTCTGGTCAGGACCCATGGGGTGGGTAGGGGTTTGGGCTGGTCTTCTGGGGGAAAGGTCCACCATCCTGGGACTGAGGCAAATGTGACTGAGAAGGGCAGTTCCACTGGAGCTCAGTGGGGTGGCACCTGGTCTATGCGAATTAGGCAGCCAGTGTCCCACTGCACTGCTTCTTACAGTTGGCTCTGTGTTTATACTAAGGGGTGAGGGAGGGAAATGGTTCTATCTAGCTCCTTTGATCCTGGAGAGGTGTCTTTGTGAATACTGCTCCTCAGAGACATGTTCTAAGAAGAGTGAATAATTTCCCCACTATATGCCCCAGGTGCTCTTCAGATTGCTGTTTCCATGCTATCTACTCCTGGGTTGTTTGTCTATCTTATCTCCAGGAGAAGCACAATACCCTCCAGGCTCTTTTAGCCATGCCCATTGACCTACAAAAGTCCAGGATTTAAGCCCCACTCATTGCAAGAACTCATGAAAGTTAGCTCCTTTTTTTTTTTTTTCCCTCCAAGCCAATGGCTTTGGAGGAAAGTTGTTCTTGTGCATTTCCCTGTATGCTGATCTCTCTCTCACCCTTCTCTGCAACCATGGCTCCTTCTCCTCTGCAGCAGCGTCAATCTGTTTCTCTCCTGAACTATATCTCCACACTTCCTACCTTCTTTAATATGGCCTCTTCTCTCCCTTCAGTTGTGGAATTTGCTTTATTAGTCTTCAGGTTGATTTCTGGTGTATTTAGATGATTTGTTAATTATCTAGCTGTGTTCATGGGACAGAGTGAGCCTACTGTCCTCCTATTCCACCGCCATCTTTGGAACTCCATGTAGTCTTTTCATAATGGTTATTTTCATATTTTGTTATAACCATATCTCAGCTCATTGGATATATTTTAGTGATGCATAACTGATGTGTTTAGAAGTACAGTGTGGGGAGTAGATATGAAGAAATTAAACGACATGAAATGTAACTTTTCTCTTTCCACTTAATTTAGATTTAATTAGGATCTTTATATTTAAGCTTAACTAAAAGTTTAATGGGGTATTGATGGGCAAACTTTAGTTGCCTAGTAAACTCATAATGGAGGTTGAAAATGTCAATGTATGAAATGTTTGTTTAAATTTTTGATTCCTGCTTTCTCTGAAAGACAGCAGATTCAAAAGCCTTGTAGAACTATAGTTAAATGTTGCTATGCTTTGAACTATGCATAGTCTAGTTTCTTAATAACTAATTCAGCAAATATTTATTCAATACCTGTCATGTACCTGTACTGTGTAAGGTGCTGAAGATGCAAACATGAATAAAAGGTGTTCCTTCCTCAAGAACTTCATTGTACAGTGAGTAACAGACATTTATAATTGTAAGGTAGAGAGAGTGATAGAAATATATGTATATATTAGGAGCAACAGTTTTCCCAGTCTGGATCTAGCAGTAGTGGTCTGATAAGAATGCTAAGATGAATTTATACCTTAACTGAATATTAAATATAAAAATAAGTGAAAAATTAGAAATATATGGGAGAAGGACTTCAGGTAGAAGGACTTGCTTAAGGACAGGGAAAGGGAGAAAACATGGGATGTCATAAGTAATTTAGGGTTGTTAAAACAAAGTGAAGTAAGGATAGGAAGGAGGTTAGAACATGAAAGAGATAAGGCTAGATAGGCAGGCAGTGGTCAGATCAAGTAGGACAGAGAAACTTGATCATACATAAGGTGGGTGCATCCTTATCAATATTGTTTTGTTTTATTGGTTTGTTTTCCCTGTGCAATAATGCCATTCTTTGAGAATCTCTGAAGATTTTTAGTTTAGCCGCACATAATCTGCAAGGTTGGTCTAAATGCCTTTTAGGACAGATTCTACCTTGTAACTGATTTTGCTGATAGATGAGAAAGTATTCTGGAGACTTGAGAATAATACTATCTATACTGTCTTTTTTCAAATTGTTTTAATATTCTGCAAAGTGGATATTTAGATTTTTTTTTGCCACCCCCAGGAGAACAAATATGTGGGGATAAATCATTTTGGTTCCCTGGGAATTTTATGTTTTCATGACTGACAAGACAAACTGTGACATTCACAATGCTTTCGGACATAAAACTTTTTTTTCAAAAATCAGGGAAAGCATTTCAACAAATCTATGAAAACACAGGTAAATTGGATTTACAATGCCTTGGGAGTATACATTTCTCATGTGCAAGACATAATAATTTGAAATGATTTTGGTAAATATTTAGGGATAGCCATATCAGACTCTTAAGAAATTCATTTTCACTGTGGAAATGGTCTTCAGTCATACTTGTGATATAGAACACAGAATTCTTCAGCATATTGTCCTAACATGGAATAGAAAATTAAGTTCTAGGCACATCTGTTATTCCATATTTTCTGGAACTATCTTTGAAAGTCTTGAGAAGTTAAAGAGATGGCTTCCTCCTAGATTCTTACATTGTTGGGTAGCTCATTCAGAAACTGATTAAAATAATATGAGATTACCAGTGTTGAATTAAAATCTTAGAGGGAAGTATATTCAAGGTTTGATGCTCTTTACTACCTATTTGTGTTCTATAAAATAATTTCAAAATAATCTTGAAACTCTGGCATAATGTATTGTAATCACAGCCATTAAATAATGATCTTTTAACCTGTCGGTAGTAATATGCCAACTTTTTCTTCTAAATTTTAATTATTTAATTCTACACTTGATCTTAGTCAAAAGGCTGAGAAGCGATGGCATATAACAATTCTAAGGTGCACTAAGATCTTGAAATACAGCTGTCCACTGAAAGTCTGGTAAAGTCTGGCTTTAAATGGAAAGTAAGTATTGGATATTTAGACACTCAAGTGATAAAACAGAAGCTTGGTTCTTACTTATCATATGAATTTCTCACAGATATATATTCCATTTTTAAAAAAGCATGCCTGCCAATCTCACCTCAATGAGACTAAAGTATGTGAGCACATGCTGAAAGCTGGAAATCCCTATGTAATGAAAAATATTTTTAACTTTTAAAAAATGAAATTCCATATTGAATTAGTGTGATACATGTACCACATGATACATGTACCATATGCTGTCATAATAAAAAGGTTTCTTTTGATCTTCTCTCAGAGAAATCTACTGATGGAAGTCTGTTCCTACTCTTTCTCTTTTAAAATGCATATGCATATGTATGTCTATATCTTATCTATATCTATATTTATATCTATATATCTGTCATGGATATATACATGGCTACCCTTACAGAGAATATATAGAAGAGAAACTTAACAATGAAGCATGTATAAGTGGACACAAAGAATAGTGTCATCTGGAAATATTCCCTATAGCTTTTAAATGTGACTAGGTAAATAATATATGTTAATATTTTATTGGTAATTATTAAGTGTAAGAATTTAAAAATAGGAATAAGTGATATATTCACAGTCTCCTATTACTGTACTGATAAAATTTGGCAACTATGTGAGGATTCTTTTCACACTTTTCACACTTTTCATTGCAATAGTGAAATTGTATTTAAGATGTTGTTTCCATAAATGGTGACTCTCATTCCATTTTTTTGGTAATTTTTATTTAACTTCTATTTCAAATATAAGGTTCTCTGACTTTATTTCTCAAACTTGGAAGAACACACAAACTGAGCTACATGCCATCCTGTGCAGTGGTTATGTTCTCCCAAATTTGGGAGGTAAAGAAAGAGAAGGAATACATATGTTCATAATTTAAATCAATAGTGCTGATATATTTGATCCTCAACCACTCTATCTTCTTCAAATCATTCTTTGTACTGACCCAGAGTGATCTTTTTAAAACACAAATCTGATCATATCATGCTTATACTGAAACCCCTCAATAGTAATAATTGTCTTGACTTTCCATCACTCACACTTCTCTATGTTCCCTCCATCATTGCATTTTGCCCATGTTAGCCCTTCTGCCTGAAATTCTCAACCCTGCTCCTCTATCTCACTGCTACTCATTCTTCAGCTTTCAGCCCATAGATCACTGATCAGGATTGACCCGATTATAACAGATAGGGCAGCATAGAATCATATATATTCCTTCCCTGGAAGAGGTCACAGTTTAAAATTGACATTTCTTGAAATGATATTGATTAATGTCTATACTTAACATTAGACTGAAAGCTCCACTATATCTTTAGTGTGTAGCAGAATTCCAGGACAGTTGCATATATTCAATAAGTGTTTATTACATGAAAACTTTGGGAAATTTTCATTTGTTCATGTCCCTGGATCATCAGAATTGAGGTAGGGATCTGAATTCTACGTATGGAATTTGGGGTATTATATAATGGCAACTAAGTCAGAGCTCAAACAAGACCAGCCAACAACAACAACAACAACAACAAACTTGTGGCATATTTAAGTCATTAATGTAGAGGAGTGTTATATTCACTTTGCAGAGGAAGAATGAACCCCTACTCAAGATTTGGTTCAGATGCTGAGACTAGTGATGCTATCATACACCAAGAATGTACGAGAAGACTTATTACTTATATAGTGAGGCCTTCTGGGGGACAACAGGGCATGTTCCTAAGCAGGTTCACACACAGAGAATACCACCATTCAATGAGCCTGTATATTGCACAGGATATCAGTCTTTCTCCTGAACACTCTAAAGAAAGGGCCAATTCCTAGTTGAAACATACATTCTGAGCTTAGCATCAGTGGTGGTATGTTTTAGAATCAAGACACATGATTTAATCTGAGACACACAGATATGTCTTGGCCAAGACACATGATCCAGGGCCACTTTAAGGAAGGCTCCAATCATATACTCTACTCCCTAGATCCCAAATCGTGAAACTTCCAACATAGGTAAATTAAATCCTAACAGAAGCTTAGTAGAACTCAGCAAATATAGCACAGAGTAGCACAGCTCAAATCACAAGCTAGTGAGCAAGTAGCAGCTCAAAGTGCATCCTGTCCAGTAGACAGAAGAGTCAGTTAGCAAGCCAAGTAAGAGAGGAAAGACCCCCAGCAGTGGAGGTTATTACCTAGACATATTTGCTATGCCATTTGTTATGGTCACCCTGCAGAGGAGAGATGGGTATCCCACTTAAAATTTGCTTCAGCTATTGAGACTGATGGCAACCATACATGCACCAAAAGAGTATGAAAAGGATAATTATTTATGTAATGAGACTTTCTGGGGGAGAGGAGACAAGTTCCTCAGCAGGTCCAAAAATGGGCTGAGAACACAGGAAAGAAGACTGGGTTGGCATTTTATTGTGGTAGTGGTAGGGCTGGGATGAGGGTTTCTGTGTACATGGCTCAGGGCTTGAATGTTTTGAACTTCCTTATGTAATCAAAAGAGGGAGCATCTGAGCTTTCTTTCTTTCTTTCTCTTTCTTTCTTTCTTTCTTTCTTTCTTTCTTTCTTTCTTTTCTTTCTTTTTTTTTTTTTTAAGATTTTCTTTATTTATTCACGAGCGACACAGAGAAAGAGAGAGGCAGAGACACAGGCAGAGGGAGAAACGGGCTCCATGTAGGGAGCCTGTCATGGGACTTAATCCCGGGTCTCCAGGATCACACCCTGGGCTACAGGTGGCACTAAACCGCTGTGCCACCGGTTTACCGCTGTGCCACCGGTCTGATCTTTCTATCCAGTTTGCCTAGCCAGATGTGGGGCAGAAGAGAAGGGGGAAAAAGGGAAAACTGAAGCTGTCAGCTATCAAACAACAAAAATGGTATCAGACTCTATTAGTTTGAGCTGTGTGTATATTTCTGAGAGGTCTATTTTGGTGTTTGAAGTATGTCTGTTGACAAGAAATGTTGGGTATGTGATTTTTATGTAAGTGATCCTTTTATATGTGTTAATAACCATGCTGAGAAAACCTTTCTTGCTTTCTTTTTAATTCTCCAATTATATAATTTGATGTAAAAATTTACTGTAATACTGATTTACTAAGTCAATTATTGGCATTAGAGACTTTACTTATACTTTATGAGTCCAGCTCAAAATCATGAATTCCGTCCGAATTTTATTGTGTTATCATATAGAATTCATGTAGGACGTCAGCCAACTAAAATGAGCATGATCAAATAAGCTTCTCATTTGGACAATCTTTACAATTTATAACTTATTTATGGCCACAATATGTAAATCGTTATATAAAAAATCAAATGTAACTCAACCAGTAGGCCCATTTAATGAGAATTCTCATAAGAGTGGGTCTTTATATTATGTGGGTTGAGCTTGCTCAGCTCTGGCCCTGCAGTTTTAAGTTATGGTCTGGCATCATTATCCCAGAAGTTTCCTGTCGGCATGGATCTTCCATTATACAACACTTAATTTGTTTTTAAAATTATCTGAATGTATAGAATGTAAATTCAATAAAGGAAAGAATTCTTTTTTTTTTTGTTTGTTTGGTTCATTGTTATACCCTCAGTGCCTGAACAATGTAATAGTAGCTACTGAATAAATACTTGTAATTGAGTTCCTTGACAAGAAGTACTTTTTGCCTCTTTGATAATTAAAAAGTAGTTTATTATAATTTTGTAGTAAGCCTAATCTCAATTTCAGAATTTGGGTGTTTCTCAAAGAAAGTACCATGTTGCTTGTTTAAATTTAAAAATATTAAGACAACTAATTAGAAACAGCAATTTACTGGAAACTTTAGAAGGAATATTAGGTAAAGCAATTTGTTAAGCTCATTGAAGTACATGTATTAATTATGTTTATTTGGTACGTTTGACTTAAGGATATAGAAATCCCATATGAGCCCAGTGACAGCATGTATATTATAGTCAGCTTTCAAGGGAAACTAGATACGTAAGATTCTTTTTCTTTTTCAGGAAACTACATTATCTTGTTTCTTTTAGTTTCCTTTTTTTTTTTTTTTTTCATATTATTGGAAATACTGACTGAATAAGAATAAGGAATATGGATTCAAATTGCCAGGGCTGAATCTTGGTTTTATATAAATATGTGACCTTGGGCAAGTTACTTACCTCCTTTGTAACTCAATTTCTTTATCTGTAAAATGTGGCTAACAGAAGTAGCATCTAGCTCGTAAGGTTATTGTGAAGATTAAATGAGATAATGCATGTAAAGTATTTAGCATAGTTATGGGCATATAGATAAGCACTCAATAAATTTTAGTGTTTATTAAATTTTAGTGATGACTGAAATGTATCATTATAGTAACATGTAGCTCATCATGGCTTTCTTCTTATACCTCAGTAGCCTCTTTTAAAACACAACTTAGAGACATTTGAGTGGCTTGCAGTTGAGTGTCTGCCTTCAGCTTGGGGCGTGATCCTGGAGTCCTGGGATGGAGTCCCGTGTCAGGCTCCCTGCATGGAGCCTGCTTCTCCCTCTGCCTGTGTCTCTGCCTCTCTCTGTCTCTCATGAATAAATAAATAAACAAAATCTTAAAAAAGCCCACAACTTATTCCTTCATCTAACTCATAACCTCTTAATTTTCTAAGCTGAAATTTCCAAAAAAAAACCATATAGTTGACCCAGATGACAGGTTTGGGCCAGATCACAGAGACTGTAGCGAGGTTAGCCCAGTCTAATTAGGTGTATTGGAATGGAGTATGGATCAAAAGGTAAAAAGCATGGCTGCTTGAACAGCTGTGGGCCTATGGACCGACATCTGGTTTAGTGATACATATGCAATTGTATGTATCTACAAATGCCTATGTGTATGTACTGCTTATTTTCAAATAATTGCCTAGATCTACAATCAAATAACATGTAATATCAATTAAACTATTCTATTAATGAAATTGTCTTATGATTAGTCAATGATGTGAAATCTATACAATTAGTTTGCTTAAAAAACGTCTTTATTTATGTGTTTTTCTCATGTTTGGGAATACTTAATCTATTTTATTTATTTTTATTTTATTTTTTAAAGATTTTAGTTATTTATTTGATAGAGAGAGAGCATGAGTCAGGAAGGGGAGCAGAGGGAGAGGGACAAGCAGACTTTCCGCTGAGTAGGGACCCCAACATGGGGCTTGATGCCAGGACCCCAAGATCATGGCCTGAGCTGAAGGCGGATGCTTAACCCACTGAACCACATAGGCACCCCTAATGCATTTTATTTTTAAAGTATTTCAAAATCAGAATAGTATTTATGCTAGTAGTGGTTATTTGAAACTTGATTGGAAGTTTATTTTATTTTACAAAATGAATTCATTAACATACAAATTTTAACAAAAAGAAAGCAAAATTGAAAAGAGATTAAATGTGGCTTAAAATAAAGAGACTGGGAATACATTAGATAAGCTTCGGCAGGCCAGGCTCCTGTTGTCTTTAACTATTGAATATACGATAAAATGCATTTCTAGGACGATTTTACTCTATTTGCACGTTGCAGCTAAAAATGTCCATGTATTTGTAGCTTAGTCTAATAGCCCTTAGCACCAGACTATCTACTTTATATTGAATTTAAAATCTCAGGGGGAGGTAAAGAGTATCCACTCCTGTACTTTTCTATGCTTATTCATCTAAATAACATAATTTTGATTTTAATTATCCAGTACAAACTTCTGCATTTGAAATAAAAAACCTAGAAGTTTTCTTTAACTCAGAACGTTATAAAGATGATGACAGAATTCCTTGGAAACATCAAACCAACTTCCCTAATGAGATCAACATACAATCGAATAATAAGGGAGTAATGGGCTCCAATGGTAATGTTGTTTTCCCCCATTAAGGAGCAAGTGCTAATCTTTAACAATTAACTGAGGAAAGTTTCTGTATTGATTCTAAGCAGACCTTCTCTAGGTACTATGTGGTTTTGTTCTGTATAACCTCTACTCTGCAAAGTTCTCTTTTTCTTGCTTTTGGTAGGTTACACAGAAAGGAATTTAGTATAAGGGCTCACAGATCTTCTGGATGTCTGGAAGACCAGTCAAGAATCAAGGATGATAAGGCATAGCGAAGAGCCTAAAGAGAGGGAATGATTCTGGACTCTGGTGCTTCTGGACATCTGCTACAACTGCCTTCTCCCATCATTCATTGATGCCAAGCAGTATTCTCAGCTGATCTAGAGCCCCAAGAGCAATCTTGGACAATCATATCTGATTAATTGTGGTTAGGTCATTGGCCATGTTCTATCTTATAAAAGTCAGGGGAAAGAAATACCTTTTCCCCTTCCACTTTAATAGGAAAAGACTAGATCCTGATTCCCACCTACTTTGGGATTCCTTAGTGTGAAGGTTTTTTTCTTAGTGGTCTGCTAAAGCTACAAGTGTGAGCTATACCTTATTATGAATTTGTAGTTTTGTTTAGACACCAAAGAAAGCCACATTCTTTGCTTGGTTAAAACATGGTTTTTGAGTGCTGTGTTTTCCTTATCAATTCACCCTTACAATGGCTTTAATGCTATAGTGAAGCCTATTAAACTTGGAAGCTGTATTCTGTCTTCTAAGAACAGTAAATATTTGTTACATTGTTACATTCTTTCCCACCAAACACATTTTTTTCTCCTTGGAATGACACATGAAAAATATGGTAATTGATTTCAAATAGAGTAAAAATAAACTCATATGTTTGTATACTTTGTATTTTCATTTCTTGTCATGAAGAATCAGGGGCAAATTAAATCTTATTAGAGAGTAGCTTACTCTTGAACATAGAGAATTCAGCACCTAAAAACTGATAAGTTGACTTTACTCTTTATTACTGTTTTTCCTTAAAAGTAGTTTCATTAATCATAGAGTCTTAGATTGGCTTCCATTAGGCCTAGAGCTTCACGAAGTATACAGTCATGTTAGACTTGCTCATCCTCAGGGCCCAGCACAAGAATTGGCACACAGATAATACCCAGTAAATATTTGTTGATTGAATAGTGAATGAAAAATTTTCAACATATGAATTGCCATATTAATACATGAGTTCATGTATTGAAATATAGCTTTCTAAATTCTGGATATAAGTCGTTAAGGAAGTTTACCCTGGAGGGTAAAGTGGTGAGGTTGTGAGATAGAGAAGTTAAGTGTCACCTCTTGGAGGGGATGGGTATCAACATAAATTATTTGGACTCTTTGGTAAAGAGTTTGTTTCTTCCCCCCCATTTGTTTATATATTTATATCAATATTGACTCATGTATATTTATTTTATACTTTGGATTATAATCCAATACTACATTATTTATGTTGTTGCTTGAATTGTTCCAGATTTGGCCATTGGGGGCTCTTTCAGATTGGCTCTTGTGTCCCTTTGGCATGACCTTACTCATAGTATTTTCAATCATACAATGTGTCTTCAATCTCTCAGGTATCTAAGCACCTGCTAGTGTGTTGCATTCCAGGTCATCACCTGTGAAAGTTATAGCAGTTGTTCTATAAGGGCATGCTAGGCCTTATTACCTGTGATGGGATCATCCTTACCAGACAGGTTATCCAGATCCAAATTCCATCTTAAAGTGGGCTTTTCAGAACTATTCCTGGTATCAACTTATCTAGGGTGGATTCCCTGGGAAACATGTTCTGAGCCAGAGTGATGATTTGGGCAATGCTTTTAGGAAAACACCTATAAAGAAGTAGGAAAAGCAGCATTGGCAGGAGATAAAGCCAAACTACAATGCATTTGCAACAGGGGCTTTGGTTAACCCCATGAGTAATTGTGAAGTTGGAATGACCCTACAGAGACATCTTAAGACAAAGAGTAGGTATGTGTTGGGGGCCAGGGGGCTCATATGCCACATTCACTGGGAAAGGGGCGTAACCTTCAGTAGAGAAGCTCCCTTTAGCAGTGGGCCATTCCTAGGAAGAGGCTCAGCTGTGTGCTGTTAGCAGGCAAAACTCCCAGCAGATGGAGAAATGAGTGGCTCAGTCCTGAAGGGGAAATATGGTGTTGTTACACGATATCCACTGTAAATGAGAAATGTACCTGTTTTATTAGTTACAAATATGCTTGATTACTGCAGTTTCTATACTGTCTTGTTTGTTGCATAAGATATATTCAGAGAGTAGCCATTTAGTATGGCTTTTACTTCCTACATTTTGAGCTATTCCGTTCAAACCCCTGATCTGTAAAAGTCAGTGACATGCTGAATGGCATTTTCTCAAAGCAGTTTCTCAGGATTTGCACCTTCATACTCCTGTGTAGTTTGATGCCAACCCATAAACACTTCTTAATTTTGTTTGTTTGGCTTCAAACTGGATTTTTTATATTTCTAGACTTTACCTTGGAGTTTGAACACTGTCAAAGCTGATTGACATTTTCCAATTCCTTTCTACTCAGTGGACTATCCTAGCTGGGCTAGCCAAAGTCAGCTTTCAACTTGAGGAAAGGGAGAGCTTCCCTAAACATATTCATTGGAGATGAAAGTGATACAAAAAATGAACATTCTAATCTTTGGGCATGATTCAAGTCATTCCTTCAAAAGTTCCCTATGTTGTGAGACAATTAAGACACACCTGAATCTACTGAACATATTTAAAGGTTATGGAGGGCCTAGAGATTAGGACAGAATTTGATTACAAACAAAAAGAGATGTTTGCTCTGATCCAAATGCTAAAGTGCTAGATACAAATGCCATAATAAATATGTTAGCCTGAGTATGTCGCTAGAAGAAACCTAAAACATTGTATTCATTGTTAAGAAATACTTGTGAAATTTTGAACTAGCTTTTCCAACTCTAAATGCAAGTGGAGTTCTATATATATGTGTGTTCTGTATATATATGTATCCTTCTAAGTACCAGCCTGTTAATTATATGATAAATATATGCAAAGAGAGAAAAAATATTTCTCTTGCTGTTAAGGAAGACTCATGACATCACTGCCCTTCTTTCCTATGAATAGTCTGTCTACTTACCAAAATGTAAAGGCTCTGTTATCCATGTCAAAAAAATAAAAGAAAGGACATGATTCATGATTCTTATATTCTTTTGGAATCATATTACTCCTTTAAGAGTTTTATATTTTCCCACATTACCCATTGTTCAATTAAAAAATATAGAGGTCAAAATTGAACAGAAGTTCAACTCAAAACACAGAGGTTAGTGTACTGTTAGCTTTTGTTTGTTTTTACTATGGATGAAGCATTCGGCATGAGTAGCTTTTATAAGTGATGGCTAAATATAGGTCAGCCTTCTAATGGCTTTATTTGAACTTTACTTTTTGTTGTGACATTTCAACCAATCATGAAATGTCACGGATTAAATTAAACCAAACTAAATTTTTTGGCATAACATTTTATTTTGTCATGGGCCATATTAAAATGCCTTTTGATTTGTTTACATATTTTTTTTACATGTAGTTTTATTGACATTTATGTAGGGCACATTTTATTTTTTTATTTTTTATTTTTTTTAGGGCACATTTTAAAGTAGGTTTTTATTTACTTATTTTTAAATATTTTATTTATTCATGAGATACACAGAAAGAGAGGCAGAGACACAGACAGAGGGAGAAGAAGGTGCCCTGTGGGTAACCTGATGTGGGACTTGATCCTAGGACCCCAGGATCATAACCTGAGCCAAAGGCAGATGCTCAATCACTGAGCCACCCAGGTGCCCTAAAGTAAGCATTTAAATGCAACTCAGTATATCATGATTTACTTAGATTGGATATGGGTAAAATTTCTAAACATAAGCTTTGCAGAGAGTCAGTTCTATGTTGTAAGATCAGGTAATATATTTTAATTCATATACATATTTCTGGAAAAGAAAATATTAAAACAATTAATTTATCATAATTACTTTTAAAAAGCCTTATGTTTTTCAATAGATGTTCAAACCTTTCTCCTTACCCCATCCCATAATCCATAATTTGCTTTAGTTTACATTGGCAAGTAATTAAAACCATTTGAATATAAGAATATTAATATTTTACTTAAAGAATATTCATTTTTTTCCTACAAAATACTTAATTACCTAAAGAAAAAGGATCTTCAAGTTATCTATTAATTTGGTTGTCATTAAATCATCTTCCTCCAAAAAGGCTAAGGGTTACTTGGCTTAAACTTGCTACAATTTTTTTAACAGCCACAAAATAATAAGTGCATATTTCTATATTTCTTGAAATAATAGATATATTATTCTTATAATGAATATTCTTTTAAAATATCCACTGAACTTAGACTAAAAGAATAAGGGAACATTTGATTTTATGTGAATTTTTGGTTGCTCTTTTTGCTTGAAGCATTGCCGTTGTGCTATGAATTTGTGTTGGCAATATCCCAAATATCCTCCTTTTATTTATTCACTCTATGAAGTTTTGACTAGATAAAAAAAAAAAAACCTTTATGCTGCTCAATGAAATGAGCAACTGTATTTGTGTTTCCTCAAGCTTGTTCTTCAGAAATTAAAAAGATTTGACTGTGCAAGATAGGATGCATGCTGATCATGTCTGCAGAAGGGGCTAGTCTGATAATCTATCTCCCAAACTAGGAGGTGGAAAGAAACCATGAGTGACACAATGAGAAAGACTCTAGGCAGCAGGGGGAAGAGGGACGTGGAGGGGATGGAGACAGTTATGTAGACTGAAAGGCTCAGCTGTAAACCTTGTATGTGAGGCTTTGTGTGGTGATGAATGCGTCCCTGCAAGGAGAGCTGGCTGGAAACCCTGGAGAAAGCTGCTTCCATTTTCATCCTCCCGTTACTTATCTCTACCTCAGAGTTTATGGTTAATTATTTTTAGAAATCATTTCCCTTTTGCCCTCTTCACTCTCATTCAGCTGCTAAGTGACTGGAAGATGAAATGACCTCTGAATTTATTCTTCTTGTTAGATTTTTCCACACCACTTAAGGGACCAAGTTGTTTGTGTAAGTTCATCACCCCTCCAGGGTTCAAGTTGACATTTCACCTAATGAATAGCCCCTTGGCCTAGTTATTCCAGAGATGCATAATTAAAGCAATAATGCTATTTGTTTAGTGGAAGTAAGATTTCATTTTGTCTTTTGAATTAATTGCTTAAAGGTTTGTTTCTTTTTTCTTGCTGAAGGCATATTATTATACCATTTGTGTTAAAATAAATATATTTTTATATGTCCATCTTCAGAAAAATTAAAAAGTTACTTTAATGGAAAAATTTTAGCCCCGAGGATTTAGAAATAAACATGTATATGTACAATATTTTAATTTTATGATATTTAATTTTATGAGATATAATTTAATTTTATATCTTCCATAAAGGCACTGATTTAGGCCTTTTATTTGGAATTCTTCAGTATTATACATGACTTTCCAGTATAGCTATCTGACATGGATTGGATACTAAATATATATGTATTTTTCATTGAGTCCATATGATAGGAATTTGAATTTTCTTTTTGAAATGAGGTTAATATTAAAAAAGGCTTCACATATTATAAGGAGTCCTAACTAAAAATCAAAATGCCTCTGTTTGTGACACTAATTGCTACTTTTACTCTTTGGGAATTGTAGTCTATATATATATTACTCTCTGTGATGTGAAATGTTATTTATCTATAAAATTGTATATATAAGAAACACATATATGGCACTTATGTAAAAGTCACTATGTTCTATGCTTTATAAATGTTATCTTATTAATGTAGAATCAGTGAGGAAAATAATATCATCCTTTCACTCTGGCTAATATTTAGAAAAGATATTATATAATTCATACACAGACACATAGAGACCTAGAAATGATTACAGATGTGTGGAGCATGAGGATAGTAGAGGCTGAGTATTCTGTGTATAGAATAATAGGTGTGGGGATCCCTGGGTGGCGCAGCGGTTTGGCGCCTGCCTTTGGCCCAGGGCGCGATCCTGGAGACCCGGGATCGAATCCCACGTCGGGCTCCCGGTGCATGGAGCCTGCTTCTTCCTCTGCCTGTGTCTCTGCCTGTCTCTCTCTTTCTCTCTGTGTGACTATCATAAATAAATAAAAATTAAAAAAAAAAAAGAATAATAGGTGTGGTGGTGGTAGGTACACAGGATTTCATGCAGTAACTGAAGAGCTGAGTTTCTTGACATTTTAAATTGCAAAATGTCTTGAGAAATGTTGAAGAAAAAGATGTAACTAGGCAAAGATAATGGTTTATATACTTCACCTGGGTAAGATACTTCTTGTGTTTGATAGTGAGATCTAAACTGGTGGTGTCTGTTAAAAGTGTTAGAACTAATTTAAGCAATACTTTACTAATTTTTCCAAATGATGAAAAAATCCCGTTTCTCTGTGTTAATGAAACTCTGTACAGGATATTTTAGAAAAATAAGTAAAATACTTGTGTCTAGGTTCAGGCTCCATGTACATGAATTTTAGGTACAATTAGAAAAAAAATCAATTCCTGAGAGGCTATTTCTAACATATTTTTAAAATGTTTTCTGGTCAGTGTTTTGGAGAAACTTAATCTGTGTTTACTGTATAGCATTCGGGACATTTGGATTTGAGTCCTATTGCCTCACTGATGACGTTTGAATTTGGAAGATTTCCTAACCATTTATCACTAGGCCTTAAATTTCTTATCTATGAAAAGAAGTTGCTTAGATACTTGCTCTGTTTTCTTTCAGTTAAAAGGGAGAAGTTGAAAGATTTGCATGTCATTTTCCTATATGCTCTAATAGCATTTTTTAATTAAAAAGATGCAATCTTCACTGTAAAAGCGCAAAGATTAAAAATGTGTATATTTCTATCTCTCTAAAACTATATTCATATTTATTTTCCTAAAAAGATTGGGGACTTATCGTAACCCATTTTTGTTATGTTTTTTCCCTTGATAATGTATTGTGAACATTTATACATATTATGATTTGTAAGTGGCTAAATGGGATTATGCTATGTTTTTAAAATACTATTATTAGGGGCACCTAGGTGGCTTAGTCAGTTAAGCATCTGACTTTATTTTTTTTAAGATTTTATTTATTTATTTATGAGAGACAGAGAGAGGCAGAGACATAGGCAGAGGGAGAAGCAGGCTCCCTGCGGTGAGCCTGATGTGGGACTCCCAGGACCCGAGCAGAAGCAGGGCCAGGACCTGAGCGGAAGGCAGACTTTTAACCACTGAGCCACCCAGGTGCCCCAGCATTTGACTCTTGATTTCAGCTCAGGTCACAATCCCAAGGTCGTGAGATTGAGCCATGCATTGGGCTCTGCCCTGGGTGTGAAGCCTGCCTAAGACTCTATCTATCCAGCTCCCATTGTCCTTCTCCACCTCTGCCCCTCTCAAATAAAATAAAATAATAAAATAAAATAATTTTTATTGAATGTTTAGTTTTTCAATTATTGTACTCTGAATAATGCTATGTTTAACATTCTTATAGATTGATCTTTGTACAGATACTTGATTATATCTTTAGCATAAATCCTTAGGTGTAGAATTATTTAAATCTTAAATACATTTTAAAGCAGTTTAATATTTTGTTGTCGAGCTATCCCCAAAGTTTATATCAATTTTAATTTGCAACATCTAATAATTCATTCAACAAATAATTCATTCAACAAATTCATTCAACAAATTCATTATTTAGTGCTTATTTTATATTGGGAAGACATGAATGAAATGAGATATTGAGAGAAACAGTGGAAGAGAGCAGGGTAGGTCTGTTCTGCATTGATCATTAACCATCAAAAAACTTCAAGAATTTTAGAAGCAAAATAATATTTTATTTTTTATTTCTTTGCTATTAAGCAGAATTTTTTTAAGTTACTTTGATGATAGTTTTGTATTGGGATTATTTGTGCTGACTACCTTGATTGACTTCTGTGTCCCTCCTTGGTGAAGGAGGAAGGTGACTCTAATGTTAATTGCTCTCTTCCAATTAGTTGCAAATCATAGGATGTTTTTGCTATCAAAATTAGAATTTTTCTCGGGTGTCTGGGCGGCTCAGTGGTTGAGCGTCTGCCTTCGGCTCAAGGCGTGATCCCGGTTCTGGGATTGAGTGTGGCATTGGGCTCCCAGCAGAGAGTCTGCTTCTCCCCCCACCTATGTCTCTGCCTCTAACCTCTCTGTGTCTCTCATGAATGAATAAAATCTTTTTAAAAATCATTAGAATTTTTCTCATCAAAATTAGAGGACTTTCCTTTCCACTATGTGTTGGTAATAATAAGCTGGTCTTTTTGTTTGTATGTTTTATTGTTCTCATCATGTTAGTTCTGTTCTGTTTTCTTTTTTTCCTCTTTTTTTATGGTTCTGTTTTGTGTTTTAAAGTGACATTTCTAAAGTACCATTTTTCTTACTTTAAAACCTTTATACTCATCAGTACAATTGTTCTTCTATGGGACTCCTGACTCTTATCTCTAGTTGCTTTTAAGATTTTATCACTGTACTGGCTGCTCTTCATAATATTTTTAAGCATGGATTTACTCTTATCTATGCTGCTAAGGACTTCATTATGTTTTTCAACTATTTAGGAGAATTATCATTATCACTTCAAATATTTCCCCTTGCCCATTCTATTTAATTTTCTTTGTACCTTCTGAAAATCTTGTTATATTTATTTTGGACTGTGTTATTCTATTGCCTGTATCTCATCTCTCAGTCTTTTACATTTTCCATCTCTTTGTTAATATGTGATAAATTCTTGTGAATTTCTTTCTAGTTCATTAACTTGACTATTTCTATTTAGCCTGCTCAACCTATTAGGCTTTTAATTTATTATTTTTAAAAGATTTTATTTATTTATTCATGAGAGACACATACAGAGAGAAAGAGAGAGAGAGAATGGCAGAGAGAGGCAGAGAGAGAAGCAGGCTCCCTGTGGGGAGCCCAACATGGAACTCAATCCCACGTCTCCAGGATCATGCCCTGGGCTGAAGGTGACACTAAAACACTAAGCCACCCGGGCTGCCCTAGGCTTTTAATTTAAAAGCTACTTTTCCCACAACTTCTATTTACTTCATTTTCAAATCTATCAATTATTTTTCTTATTGTAGCGATAGCTTATTTCTTCTGGCACTTGTTTCTTATTCTGATTCTCTATTTCATTCCTTCCTACTTATGGTCTTTCCAATTGTTTTCATCATATAAAGTTCTTGTGGTAGTAATATTTCTTTTATAGTATCTGATAAGTCTCACTTGTGATATTTATTTTCCGTGTGATATTTCTGGAAATTTGTGATATATCTTTTAGTTTCTTCTTTCATTTCTGGTACCTGGTAACTTCCAGGGGTGTGCTAGTAGATGTTTAATCATCAGGTCTCCGAAGAAAGCTTGGTTTGTAGCATTTGCCAGTTTCTATGGTATAAATATTCTCACCAAAGTCAATTTTAAACTACTGAAGTGGTATCATCAAGCTTGGAGTTGGGAAAATCTGTGCACAATCAGCTTTTGCAAGCTGATCGTAGGAGCCAACTTCAGAACACCACTGGCAATTTTCCTTTTCTAATGCAAATTCAGCTGCACATTAACTACTTTTTGTTACAGTTTACCCAGCTCATCTAAAGTTTTGTGATGTTTAAGAGTCCATGTTAGCTAACACTACCAGGTTTCTGGACCAGAAGCAATGCTTTATGTCCGATATTAAGAAAACTTAAAAATGTTTGTATGTATTATAATTCTTGAATTGGGGAATTTTGCTGTTTTTGTATTTCTTTTTTTTAAGATTTTATTTATTTATTCATGAGAGACACAAAGAGAGGCAGAGACATAAGCAGAAGGAGAAGCAGGCTTCATGCAGGGAGCCTGATGTAGGACTCCATCCTGGGACTCCAGGATCACACCCCGAGCCAAAGGCAGACACTCAATCGCTGAGCCATCCAGGCATCCCTGTTTTTATATTTCTTATTTTATATGTCCTTTCTCTTAATAATCCTTCATATTTCTTAGGTATTTGCTTCCTTCTCATCTCTTACATTCTGGTCTCTATTGCTTTACTCCTGCTAAATAAGTTTATCAAAGGATTTCTATGGAAGCATCATGTTGTTATATGAACAATATTTTAAGAGATTCTTAGCTTTTTGATATAGACAAGAACAGATTACTTGTAAGGAAATAGTAATTATTAGATATTGAATATTATTTATTAGAAAGTATTTATTAGAAAGTATTTATTAGAAAGTATTATCACATACTTATGATTAGAGACATTAAATTATTTTTACCAAAAAAAAAATATTTTTACCTTTATACTGAACTGATGGTGTGCTTCTAGATATTTGTATTGAGAGTGCTCTAAATCAGAAGTTGGTAACCTTTTCTTTTTCCTTTTAAAATTTATTTTAATTTTTTAAATTATTTGTTTTTATTTTTTAAGTAAGCTCTGTGCCCAGTGTGGGGCTTGTACTCACAACCCTGAGACCAAGAGCTGCATGCTCTACTGACCACCAGCCAGGTGCCCCTGGCAAACTTTTCTATAAAGAATTGGATAGTAAATATTTTAGGCTTTGCAGGCCATATAGTTTCTGTCACAGTAACTCAAATCTACCATTATAGCATGAAAGCAGCCTTAGACAATATGTGTAAACTAATGAATGGCCTTGTTCCAATAAAATTTTATTTATAAAAATAGGTGGTGAGTTGAATTTAGTCCATGGGTCACTTCTGCTCTAAATGATAGTCCATAGACCAAAAGATTTAATAGTATCTTAAAGTGAGCAAATGCACAGTTCTTAATAGAAAATTAAATTTAAATCTATTTTCTCTATCAGCGCTAAAAAGATAATTACTTATTTTATGGTATATTTACTTTTATTTGTGTTTTTAAATGTACATTTTTTTTATACATAGCTGGGAGAATTCTTTTGGACATAGTATTTTTTTTTTTTGGTAATTAACAATAATTATCTAATTTTGTACGTATGCTTACAGGCTATTAAGAGAGTCATCTGTTAATAAGTCTGATATGTAATAAATGCAAAAATTATTTACAGATGAGTTTGTTGCATATTAGTTCAACTTGGAAAGTGCTGGATCTCCAAACATTTTTTTGTAATCAATTGTTCATTTAGTTTTCTCTTGCAGGTATTGTAATTCAGTGACAAACCATGGGAGCCTGGAGCTACCCAGAACTGATTTTTTGTGTCTGTGAAGCTTCTCAAACCTCCTGTGGTTTAGTTGGCACATCTCAAATACAAAAGAATTTAAATATTGATCTAAGCTATTAAAACACATTATAGTTACATTCTTTTATAGTAGCTGCTGTGCACCAATTCAACCTAATAAATTCTTAAGTATATCTCATTCATACAACTTGGCCTACTGCTTTGCTCAGAGTAACCATTAATTCATACAGGCATGTAATGAGAGAAACTCAGTATAGTACATAGCAAGGAGCACACAGGAACAACCAGTAATTGAAAGCTCTAAGCTCCCCAAATTATCATCCCTCCCTTTTCAAGTTACTCATGGGTCCTCTATTACACCAAGATATTGTCACTAATTACATTTTAGACTAATATTGAGACAATTCCCTGGCCATTTATGTTGTTTCTATGCAATGGTGCCAAATGCTTTCTGCCATGCTATCAGGAAATATAATTACCAAACTATTTTTTGTAATTCCCTGAGATTATCATACTGAACATTCTTTTGCTTTTAATGATCCTTTGTGGAACAAGAAGTTTCTGCAGTGACTTAGTGACTTAGTCATGGTGCTACATTTGGAATCATTATAATGCAACCAGGAAAGATCAGGATGCTTGCTTCCCATAGCAAGATTATTCACTCATTAAAAATTAAAATACATTGTTCATTTCAGGTGGTGGGCTGGATGTTATTATTTCCCACATGCCCAATTCAGCAGTACAGAACTAAAACAGCTTTGCTGGGTAGCATTTCTGAGGTCAGCTGTGTTGGACTCTTCCATTCTTCCACTACTACAAACTCCTCATTCCTAGTTTATTAGCATCAAATTAATTGAAAAGTTATAGATATCAATATGCAAAGATAATGAAAATACTTAGATTTGTGCTAGAGAAGGAAAGAAGCTTTCTTTCATTTGATTCTCCTTTTAATTCAGTAAACATTTACTCGACACTAACTATATATTAAGAATAGTGTTGGGCCCTGGGGTTGTGAACATGAATAAAACATAGTCCCTTTCCTTGAGAAGGTCATAATGTAGTATGGATCAGACATATGAACAAACAGTTACAATATTATAAGATATTTGTTCTAAAAGTATGAATAAAGTGTTGTGACAAGACTGAAGGAAAATATTAAAGAATGGCTGGGAGAACATTTCCCCATTGAATGCATGCTGTAAGGTAATGAGTCAATAATGAATGGAAATTTTAAATGCTGGAAATGAGCATTTGGAAAATGGTAATTAAATAAAAATACCATTTATAATAACATTAAAAACATAATTGCTTAAGAAAATATTAAAGTTGTGAAAGAACTATACAGAGAAAATATGTAACAAATATAAAATACTTTTCTTTGTAATATATTAATTTCTTTTCAAATAGAATTGCTTATTTAAAGCAAAAATAATAGCAGTCTGTTATGGAGTTTATAAAGTATTATGTATAAGTAAAATAAATGACAACGATCATTCATAGGACCAGAGGAGAAAATTGAAGTAGACTATTGTAAGTTTCTTAAATTATATGTGAAGTAGAATAATATTATTTGAAGTTACATGACTAAAAATTAAAAATGCAGTAACTCTAGAACAACCACTAAAAAAAGTATCTAAAAATTAAAAATGCAGGTTATAACTCTAGAACAACCACTAAAAAAAGTATAACTAGTAAGCTGTTGGATAAAATAAAATGGAAAACAAAAAGACAGTTCTTCTTAAGAAGGCTGAGAATGAGGAAAAATAGAATATTTTCCATATGAAACATATGAAAACAGGAGTAAAATATGAAACATATAGTACAGTGTTAGGCTTGATGTCAGCAGTATTCATATTCACTTTAAATGTAAACGGACTAAATACACCTATTAAGAGACAGAGATCATCAGCATCTCCTCACTTCTATTCAACATAGGATTGGAGCCAACAATTAGGCAAGGAAAAGCAGATTGGAAAGGAAAAAGAAAAAACTATCTTCATTTGAAGGCAACTTTTCTGTGTATAAGGAAAATCCTAAACAACCTATAAAATATTTACTCGTTTTAATAAATGAGTATAGCAATGTGGTAGAATACAAGGTCACTTACAAAAATTAACATTATTTTAAAAAATAAGTCTTTCGGAAATGGAAATAAAAAATATACCATTTACATTAGCATCAAAGATGTAAATGCTAAAGAATAAACTTAAAGGAAAACATACAAGATCTATACACTGCAAACTACAAAACATTCCTGAGGTAAATTAGAACTAAAATAAATGGGCAAATATACTATAATTATGGATAAAAATATCCAATATTGTTGAGATATTTTTCTTCCCAAAGCAATCTATAGTTCTAATACATTCTCAATCAAATTCCAGAAAGTTAAAAAAAAATTTTTTTTGAAATGTCAGGCTGATTTTTTTTTTTTTTAAGATTTATTTATTTATTCATTCAGAGAGAGCAAAGAGAGAGGCAGAGACACAGGCAGAGGGAGAAGCAGGCTCCATGCAGGAAGCCCGATGTGGGACTCGATCCCGGGTCCCCAGGATCATACCCCGGGCTGCAGGTGGCGCTAAACCGCTGCACCACCGGGGCTGCCCTGTCAGGCTGATTTTAAAGTCCATGTGGAAATGCAAAGACCTAAAAGAATCTTCCAAATAAAAAGAAAAAAAAATGGAGAACTTACCTCATTTGAAGAACTTACAATAAAACTCAGTAATCAAGATGGAATGATATGCGTGTAAATACAGACAGTAGGTCAATGGGACAGAATAGAGTCCTGAAATAGATCAACACTTGTATAGCCAATTGATTTTTTTGGCTAAGGGAACAAGGCAACTCAATATGGGAAATTTTAGGACCATGAATACTTGAACAACTGGCTATTTATAAGGAAGAAAATGAACCTCAATATATACCTTAACATATAATCCCACCATAGATTAAAATTAATTGGAAGTAGGGACGCCTGGGTGGCTCAGTGGTTGAGTGTCTGCCTTCGGCTCAGGGCGTGATCCCGGGGTCCTGGGATCAAGTCCCACATTGGACTCCCTGTATGGAGCCTGCTTCTCCCTCTGCCTATGTCTCTGCCTCTCTCTGTGTGTCTTTCATGAATAAATAAATAAAATCTTAAAAAAAATTAATTGGAAGTAGACCATATTCCTAAAAGTAGAGTGAACAATGTAAAGCTTCAAGAAGAAAATGTGGAAGAATATCTTTCTAAACTTGGTGTGGTCAAAGATCCCTTGATAGAATCAAGAAAACACTATTAATAAAAGAAAAATAAATGATAAAATAATTTCATAAAATTAAGTATTACTAGAAGACAGCATTTTTAAATTAAATATGCAAGCTACAGACTGAAAGAGGATATTCATAATATATGTATCTGACAGAAAACTTTTATCTGAAATAAATGAAGAATTTCTATAATTTGTAATAAAAAGACACATAACCTCCTCCCCCTATGCACAGTCCACCACCAAATGCACAAGATTTCAAAAGGCATTTAACCAAAGATGTTAAATAAGTGTCCAATAAACATGTGAAAATAAGCTGAATATCATTAGCAATCAAGGAAATAAAAAACCATAACAAAGTATTACTAAATGTCCACTAGAATAATTAGAATTTAAAAAACTGGCAGCACTAAATGTTGGCAGGGAGGTAAAACAATTGAATTTTCATACATTGCTGCAAGTTGATAATGTGCCTGATAATGTGCCCGTTTTTCAAAATTTAATAAAACATATTCCTAATCTCACGATCCAACAATTTTTTCGCATGCTATTTTTCATGAGAGGAATGAAAACATATTTAACAAAAATACATGTACATAAATATACATAGCGGAATTATTAATAACATTAAAAAATAGAGGCACCTCAAATGACCTAAAGCAGAATGGACAAGCACCCTGTGATGCATTAAACTTGGCCATAAAATGAATAATTAGTAAAACTTATGCCAATATGGCTGAATACTAAAAGCATATTACTGAGCAAAAGAAGTTCAACCAAAGAGAGTGTATATTGTATGTTCATTGATATGAGTTCTAGGACAAGAAAAACTAATTTATAATGAAAGAAGTTAGACCATTGTTTGCCTCAGGGTTGGGGAATATTGTCTAGAAAAGAGCAAAGGGGTTTTTAGACTATTTTTTATCTTCACTGAAATGTGAGTTACATGGATATGGGCTTTTGTCAAAACTCATCAACCTATACACTAAAGAACTGTTCATTTTACTGTGTGTAAATTATACCTGTTATTTTTTTTTAAGTGGCACTGTCAGGAGGGATTCCTGACTCTTTTTTTTTTTAAGATTTTATTTATTTATTTATGAGAGACAGAGAGAGAGAGGCAGAGACACAAGCAGAGGAAGAAGCAGGCACCATGCATGGAGCTGGACGTGGGACTCAATTCCGGATCCCCAGGATCAGGCCCTGGGTTGAAGGTGGCGCTAAACTGCTGAGCCACCCAGGCTGCCCTATACCTGGTGTAAAACTAAATTTAAAATTTTAAACAAAGTAGATGTACTTGGCAAAAATAATACATAAATTTTATGGAAATCTCATGGATACGATAAAATAATCTCACAGACTAAAATTTGAGAAGTTGTTTTATTTTTTACTTTTCTGATTATATTTTAGTAATTATTTTATGGGGGAGGTTTACCTTCTTCAGGAAGTCTAGAAGTAGAAAAGTTCCAGAATTTTTAATTCAGTAGTTTAATGTTATCATCAAGCACAGTTTCTTCTGTTCTTCCTGCTTTACCCTCCTTGGCATTTCTCTTTAAGATCATTTCCCATCAATGGCTTTTATGAATGTTTTGGTTCCAGGCATTTGTGCCTACAGAGCAACTCCCAGCAAAAGAATAAATGACCACTCGTTCCTTGTGTCACTTGAATTTTTTGACAAATATTTAACATATCAAATGGCATTTCATATATGTAGGCTATAAAAAAATAATAATGAAACAAACATACAAGACTCCACCATGCAGCTTGAAGTTGACATGGATTCTTGGTCTTTATTACTCACATTAATAGCAGTAGCTAGAATGTCAATATTCGTGGTAGTTCCTCAGGCCCCAATTCCAAAGGGTGATTCAAAGAAAGTCAGGTGACTACTGCATATATAGTGGGTTCCGCTATAGAAGTGGAACTCCAAGCATAAGGAACCCAAATCTTTATAATTGGCAATAAGCACGGCTTGCCCCAGAGAAACATCATTTTTTTATTATACTGGCGAGTGATCAAACTTGCTCTTTGTTCAAGAGAGAGATAGTATCTCTGTCTTCCAAGATTGTTTGCTATATAATTACCCTTGAGAAGATAGTCTGGAATAATGACAGCCGGTGCTTCTGTTTGCAAGACATGCCAGAATGTGAAAGACCTAATTAGAGAATTGTCTTTCAACAGGGGTGTGCTTCCTCCCCACCCTCTGCACTCTGTATTTATGATGCATTACCTATTGTCTCAGCATTATTTAATGCATAGTTTCTTCTTTCCCCAAATATCTGCAATGCAGACTTTAACATAATCAGGCTTCCACCTATGTGTGTGTCTGTTCTTGGCTCTTTATTAATTTATAGGTCTATCTGCATCAATCTCTCATATGTTTTCTTACTGCAGCTTTGTACCCTCCTAACGTTCACAGACAAAACACCCACTCTCTTTTCTTCAGGAATGTCTTCTATGCTCTTGCCCTTTCATTCTTTTTGAAATTTAAAAAATCTGTCAATTCCTATGTATTTTTTCTTGCAATTCAGACTCCTGGGATTGTGTTGCTAGCTTTCCTAAGGTTTGCTTAAAACTTCTATTGAACAAACTGAGAGTTACTGGAGGGGAGGTGTATGGGAGATGGGCTAAATGGGTGATGGGCATTAAAGAGAGCACTTTTTGGAATGAGCACTGGATGAATCTCATTAATTCTACCCCAGTGCTACACTGGATGTTAACTAATTTTAATTTAAATAATTAAAAAAGCTATTCAGAACTATTGTGAATGTACCTCATCAAGTCAATAGAAAAAACAAATGAAAAAATTTCCTCTATTAAGCTCAGTGTGGTGTCTTCAATGTGACTTCCTACCATAGATAGGTTCTAAGCTTTGTTTCCTGGGCTCTACATGTTATTTATTTATTTATTTATTTATTTATTTATTTATTTATTTATGATTTTATTTATTCATGAGAGACACAGAGAGAGAGAGAGAGAGAGAAACAGGAAGAGACACAGCAGAGGGAGAAGCAGGCTCCATGCAGGGAGCCTGACCTGGGACTGGATCCTGGGTGAAGGATCATGCCCTGGGCTGAAGGCAGTGCTAAACCGCTGAGCCACCTGGGCTGCCCTACATGCTACTCTTTAAAAACTAAAGTCCTCATCTTCAGACATCACCAGTTGGCCTGGGTACAAGTGACAGCTTCAGCTCTTTTACTTCTCTGCATGAATTCTTTCGCATTATTTTCAATCTCTTATAATTTTTTTCTTTTCTTTTTTGGCAGATCAGTTATGCATTAAAAAATACTTTGTATATTTTTTCTAACTTTTTTAGGACTTTTACACTGAAAAGTGGTTTTCAGGATATCTAATCATTCATATTGCCAGAAACAGAAGTCTCTTGTCAATTGTGGTTTTAAGATTGTTTAGCTCACAGAATTGTGTCTTGCACACAATAAACATTCAGTAAAGTGTGCTTAACTGAACTGAAAAGGTTTCAGTTGGATTTCTCTGATGTTGCTTCATCATACTCAAATAAGTACCTAATTTAGCATTACCACCTTTACATTATTTTATCCTCTCCTTAAAAAATGATTGATTTAATCCTCTCCTTTACAAAACTATAAAATATTTCCAACATATGGAAAGTAATATAATTGAAATCTTTGTACTTAACCTCCAAGATTAAACTGATGTTAACGTAGTGCCCATTTATTTCAGTTTTGGTTTTGTGATCGTATAACAAAGCAATGTACGTAATTTTGTATATTTAAAATTTTTATGTTAATAAGTCAGTGATCTTCATACCCTTTTGAAACTTGCTTTTATCCCACTCAACATCATGTTTGAAAAATTTATCTATGCTGATACCTTAAACTCGAATTCAATTATTCCAAGGCTTGTATATAATTCTATTATCAATTATAGTTTATTTAAGAGTCCCTCTATTCTATGATAAACATCCTTACATATATGCTTTTGAGCATATGTTTGAGATTTTTAAAGTTAGATGCCTAGAACTGAAAGTGCTATAAAAAAAGATGTTCTAAACTTTAACTTATTAAGTATATTCAATTCTTTATATCAAATCTTTATGATTATGATAGTATTAATCATTATAAAAATAGAAAATTTTTACTTTATTTTATTATTTAATGTTTATAATTTATGAAAAGTACCTAATACTAGTCTGGATACAGATAATGCCAAATATATGTTATGCATGACACCTTGTGTTTAACTCAAATTATATTAAAATTTATACTATTAAATAATGAACAATAGGTGATTTGGAAATTCATACGCCCCCTTTTTCTATAGGTATTTATGAGCCTCCATTTATTGTACTACTGCAGTGAACCAACCTTGGATGTGAAAATTGCCTTTTGTCAGGTGTGTGTTCTTACAGGTAAAACAAGGTACAGTATATTCCCTTGTATTTCCATTTTGCATTTCAGCTTGTATATATTACACACCAAGTTAGGGTTTATGTAGTATTAAAAATAACTTGGGAATAAGAAGTGAATGGTTAAATGTTTTTTCTGTTCCAGTTCACTTGTTAGAATGGGAATGAAGATAATTCTTTTTAATGATTATAAATATAGTATTTAATCACTGTGTAAATTGATTTCTTACTGGATTTTATTTATACTTAAGGTCACTAATGTCTTTCCTAGTACTTGAAATGTAGCTTGAATCATCGAAATAGCACATCTGTATTATTGTTCCTCATCATAAGGACTCATGAGCCCTCTATAGCAGATCTTCAATACCCGCAGATAATAACATGCCAGGGGTTCTCAGTTTGTTTTTTGATGCCCAGTGCTAACTGATAATTAGTAAAAAGGTAAACAACAATAACAGCAAATAAAGGTATATTTAACCTACAATGAACCATAGTAAGAAAGTAGTGTGCATGGACCAGATAAGAGTCTGCTCTCCTGTATTCACATACATTCTATTCTTAAGAAAAAGAGGTTACCTGGGGTGCCTCTGCCTACTCTACCGTTATGCTTAGGGTAATTCTAACTTCAGCCTGCTGTTATGTTGTAATTAATAGTGCTCCCTTTTACTCTCAGGATTGTTTTTTGGATAATAAGTTATATAGTGACTTTACTCATGCCCTAAGGATGAAGCAATTCAGTTTTTCTGTAATGATTTTCATTGTTATCTTCTCATTGAGCTGTGCTGTAAACAGGAGTGATATGCATCCTTTAAAACAAAGTTTAAAAAATAACTCTGCACCTTCTATTATTTTAATGTAGTCTTTTCTGATTCTGAAAGTAACATGTGCTTATTACAGAAAATGTAAAAAAAAAATCATAAAGAAACATTGGCAAACCTATTCTCTCTAAGCATTAAGTAGAATTTCTATGGGAGAGTAAAATGTGTTACATGCTATGAATAGGATTTACTAGGAGCAGCCCCGGTGGCCCAGTGGTTTGGTGCCACCTTGGCACGGGGTGTGATCCTGGAGACCCAAGATCGAGTCCCATGTCAGGCTCCCTGCATGGAGCCTGCTTCTCTCCCTCTCCCTCTGCCTGTGTCTCTGCCTCTCTCTCTCTGTCTGTCATGAAAAAATAAATAAAATCTTAAAAAAAAAAGAATAGGATTTACTGATCTGATCTGCTTCACCTCCCTGACCTCTAAATGTTGTAATGCTGGCTACCTCAGGCCTTTACATAACTTCTCTTCTATAATAAGAATCCTGGAACTGGACAGCCTTGGTTGGAAACTCTAAATCTATCACTTATTAGCCATTTACTTATGACCTTGGGCAAGTTACTTAACTTCTTTGTGCTTTAGTGTCTAAACTTTAAAAAGAGTAAAATAATAGTATCTACCTTTTAGGGTAATGAGAATTAAATGAGTTAATATTTGCAGAGCAATGAGAATAGTGCTGGGATATGTATTTATTAAATAGCTAAATAAATTTACATTCATGGGATCCCCAGGTGGCACAGTGGTTTAGCGCCTGCCTTTGGCCCAGGGCGCGATCCTGGAGATCCGGGATCGAATCCCACGTCGGGCTCCCAGTGCATGGAGCCTGCTTCTCCCTCTGCCTATGTCTCTGCCTCTCGCTCTCTCTCTGTGACTATCATAAATAAATAAAAATTTAAAAAAATTTACATTCATTCACCTGGTGCTCCAATTGAGTTCCTGTTTTAAGTATTAACAATATCTTGACTACTTCCATAGTTTTATCTCCAGTCCAAATCTCTCCCCAAAACTAGACTCTTGCCTAACTACCTATTCTACATCTTTGCTTATATGTCTAATAGGCAAATCAAACTCTGCATACACCAAACCAAATTCCTGATCTTTCTTCCAAAATTGCTCTAATTCAGTAAGTGCTGAATTCACCTTTCCTCTTGCTTAGGATAAAATCTTTGGAATCATCTTTTGGACAACACTTCACATTCAGTTTGTCAGCAAATACCGTTGGCTCTACAGCTCTACATTCAAAATATATCTGAAATCTCACTGCTTCTCAACATTCTCTCCACTACTTCTTTGATCCAGCCTACTATCACCTCTTGCCTGGATTATTACCAGAGCTTCCACATTTGCTCACTCCCAAAATGGTTTATTCTTAAAACATCAACAAGGGCAATATTTTGAAAAGTATAAGTGAAATCATATCATCCCTCGGTTAAAACCAAACCAAAACAGAAAAACCTTTCAATGTCTTCCCATTTCACTTAATGGTAAAAACCAAAATTCTTAAAATAATTACCTTTATCATATAGCCACCTAGAGACCCCTTCACTGAAATGCTCTTCCTCCTTAGCCCACTCCTCCACCATTGTCAGGGCTTTGCTCAAATGTCATTTTTTAAGGGAATCTTTCCTCACTATTCTATTTAAAATTGCCCCTTCCTTTCTCTGCCTACCCAACTTCCCAGCCTTTATTTTGTTTCCTCCATAACACGTTTTGATATACCATATATATAACCAGTATGTTGTTTCTCTCTACTAAAATGCATTTCTCACATGGGCAGGAATTTTTTGCAGTGGTGTGCTGGAGCCAGCTCACACAGGCTCACAAGAGTTGATTTTGCACCTCTCTCCCCAACTCAAAGTTCAGTGAAAAGAGGCTGGTAGATTGAAGTCTGTTATTATAGGAGTATGTACATTATGTAAATAAGCAATTAATACAATTAGTCTCCTCCCTCCCTGCAGTTGTTGAATATTTACCCAACACACTATTGGAATTTTGTCTCTTCTGCACATAGCATGGCATGGGCTCTCCCTGAATATTTGGGTAATGAATCAATGAATGGCGACATGTTTGGTTTGCAACTATGACTGCTCTTTGGTTGAAATGAGCAGGCCTGAATTTTGGGGTAGAATATCTGGGCCCTACCCCTTGCAAGCTATATGACTGCATGCTATTTCATTAGCTTCCATGAGCCTATTTACTATAGGCATTAACTTTATAAAACAAACCACAAGAACTAATTCAAGCTTTACATATCTCAAGATTAAATCTGAACTTCAAAAATTATCAGTAAAAAAGGTCTTAAAACTTATGCTATATTTTTAAATCCAGAGTCTTTGTGTGGGTTGAAGTTATTTTTTATATCGGTTCCCAATATTTTGGTGCAGATGCAGGATGTCTATTTCTAGTAAGAGTTCTTTGAAAGCAAAGGAATAAAGAGAAGTGAAGCATGAACTTTATTAATGACTGAATCTTTTTCTGCTTACTATGAGCTTTTGGTATCTAGATACATGCATATTTGATAACTTCAAAAAAATCTAAAAATATAGCAAGCAGAATGTTGCTGGTCATGACTCAGAGCATTTTATTTACTTTCCATGTAGAATTTTTATTTGATAATGTTTATTTATTTACTTTTCTTTTCTGTAGCTCTGCCTGCTTTACTGCTCTAGTAATTTAGAGAAAAGAGTGTATTCATTTTTTAGAGGCAGAGTTATCTACTGGGATTTACTTTCAAACTATGTTTTTTGGAAGCTTCTTATTTTATGAGACATCTCACACATTCTTGGTATGCTGTGGTGTTTACCCACCAGCAGGGTTAGGTCACTCCCAACTTCCTGCCAGACAGAATGAACAAAGATCTTAAGTAACTTGTCAAGTGATCAAGTATTTTCAGAATCCAGGTCTCTTGAGCCTTAATCTGTGATTTTTTTATATTATGTTATATTTCCAATTTTTTCATTTGTTATCAATAAGAAGTTACAGAAAATATAGAGAACAAAATTGCCCAGATAGTTATCAACAGGGAATATGTACATTATCTGTAATAGTGTTAATCTTATTTTTTAGTTGAATCATATGAAGAACATGGGAGTCATTGAATTTTTTAGCTACTATTGAATTTTCTTTTCTTTTCTTTTTAAATTCCAACAAGCACTTTTTGCAGGCAAGAGATCTCTCATTATATTCTGGGGAGAAATTTGTCTTTGTAATGTTAGACAATAAAAGAATAATCTTTAGTTTGGACTATTATGAATCCTTTAAAAATATAGACTGATAGGGAATTGAAAGTGCAAACACTCTGGATCCTCCTGAGAAAGAGGTAGGCCTTCTTAGCTTTCTTTTCTCAATTCAACAGAGAATTACAGAGCTGTTTAATTTCATTTTTTTCAAATTATTAAAAAATCTGTAAAAAGTGCTATTTTTGGAACTCTGTTGTACTGAACAGATGAGTCAGGATTTTAACCAAGGAATATATACACACAAAAATGTGTTTTGGAAACCCCATGCATGTCCATGGGAATCTATAGCATTTATTACATCCTGAAGTGCATGACCATTAGTTGTACAGGCTTGTGTTTTCCCCTCTTAATGGTGACTCCCTCGGGGCCAGGACCAGGGCAATCTCATCTTTGATTTCCAAGTCCAGAAATCTACCTTAATTCTGTAGATGTTCCATAAATGCCTCTTGAATACAAGAGCGTAAATAAAACTTAATAGAGAAACACCATTTCCCAAGTAGAAATTCGTTTACTTGCTTTTCAAAATCAAGTCAATTGCTCAGCATCTAACATTTTATAAGTGTACATTAATAGATTTAATTGCATTTTGGTTATTTTGCTATTACAAATCAGTGTCAACCTAACAATTATCTAAATGTTATTAATTTACTGTCCTCTCTAAATGTTACTGATGCTTGTGCTGGTTATGAGTCACTTAAAATGTTTTCTTAATTTTGTATTTTCGCAGAGAGTTCAAATTAATGAATCAAGAATTATAAATTTAAGTAGAACTAGAAATAAAGAGACTGAATCTATTGAGGTTCTTTCTGGCTATGACAACAAAACTCTTTCTGTGTCCTTACATTTTTTATGCAAGGAGATATTTATGTACTGACTGATTAATTATTGATTGATTCTATCATGTATGTATACAATACATCTTAACTGAGTACCTATAATATAAACCTGCAACTTGTAAAAACTAGGGATACAGGATGAATGATATGGTTACTGTCCTCAAAGAACACACTGTCTAGTCTAAAGCATGCTGGACAGTGGCTGGGCTTATAACTTGAAAACCTATTCCTCTGAGTTAAAAACCTAGGCAATAGCTATGTGCTAAAGAATGAGTCAGAAAAAAACCAAAACCCTGATAGTATTGAAGAAGACTTTATTAAGATTTTACCTCATTTAATCTTCACAACAGTATTAATTATCAAAGATATAATCCAATTATATTTTATTCTGGAGTTGGAAATCTCAACTATTATACTGGAAGGTCTTTCTCCAGTCCTGTTATGAACTTTTTGAAATCTTCTATTGGTTCTCAGTGTTTTTACTGAAGTGAGTAGCAGTTAAATATAACAATAACCAACAGACTATGATTAAATGCAAAGAAGCTTAAGATTCTATTGGTCACTGGTAGAAAAAAAGAACTTTTATATAAATTCCAAAAGATGTTTGTGATATATAAAATCGAAAATATTACTGAGGATATGACAAAAATAGTTTCATTGTGAGGTTGTTATCAAATTGTTCTTCACTGTCTTTTTGAGCTCTTACTGTTTTTTGGTATAAACCTTATTAGACATGTTGGCTGAGACTGAGAATGTTAATTTTTTTTCTAGTTAAAACGTGTTTTTTGTAAACAGATATAAAATACTGCTGGACAACTTGACTAATTAATTACATTTTATTTTATTTCTCTAATGTCTGTATAATAAAAGCATTATGTGTATATGTAATAATTTTCTTAGCTACAGATGATGAAAATTTACTCTTAGCAAAATTGCTGATCACTTCTAATTTATTATTTTTTAGTATTCAGATGTTTTCCTCCTTTGATCTTTAGAAATTTCAGGATGTTAACAAATATTTTATGGGCTGCATTCACTTTTTAGAGTTTTTTATACATCTGGAAATAATTAAACCTAAAGATAGGTATTCTGGAATGCCCATGGAATGGTTTATTTTTTTATTTATTTATTTATTTATTTTTATTTTTTTTTGGAATGGTTTAGTTTTAAGTGATATGTTCAGATCATAGTACTTAGTACATTTAAAAAATATCATTAAACCAGATGCCAGAGTTATATGGTTTAAACAAACAAACAACGGTTCTTTGGTTTTCAGGCATATTGAATTTGAAGTTGATTTGCTCAACTCTATACCATTTAATAGGGTTATGTGTTTCTGTTTCAAAGAAAGTGAAATCATCTGGTTAAAATTTTTACACTTCATTAGCTGGCCATCTTAGATTGAAAGACTTTAATACTAACATAGAGGAATAGAGCAACAAAGGAAAAGGTATTTTGATGGGACAATACAAAGGAACCATTAAACCAAACTAAAAACCATTTTTGGTGTCCTGTGAAATAAATGGCATTGTTTGTATATTTTAGACTTTGGGGGAGATTGTCTGCCACTTCAAAACATCAATTTAGACACTGACTTCCTAGAAATATAGTTTAAGGGAATCAGTAGTTTGGGCATGGATATATTTAAAGTTCTTGGTATGTCATAAATGAATGGCTATGATTTTGAGGTATAAAAACTGATAAATTTTTCCTTTATTATTTTAGTTTTTCATGTAATAGGGAAAGAAATTTTTTTACCTTAGTTTCTCCTTTTAAGAATTTTTCTCCTGTGTATTATTTGAGGAAGCCAACTCTTTCTTCTTTATCTGCTTTTATACATTGCATTTAATTTTGCATACATTAAAAAAATCCCAATATATATGCCTTAGCGCATGGACTGTCCATAGGCAAATTGTTAAAGACATAGCAAACATTATTGTAATTGCTGTAATTATTGTAAAAACATGGTACATCTTGAATCATGAAGTAAATCACTAAGATATCTATAATCTGAGGATAACTAACATATCTATTTTTATGAATGAACGTTTCATGATGCTTAACATTAGCTTTTTTTTTTCCATATGCCCACATGTGACAATGGCTGCAGCAAATTTCAAAAGAATAAATTTAGTGTTAAATTTGTGTCTTTTACGTTGGGCAGGGTTTTTTTTTCTAATGATTTATTAATTATCTGAGTTAATGAATAGATTCAATTATGCTACAAAGATTAAAAAAAGGTAAATATCTTAAGATTTGGTTCTGTAATGATGAACTTTCCTGTATTGATTAATTGTGGGTATGAGTTTAGTTTGCTTGAGGCACAAAAATATTGAACTTGACTTCTTATTGAATGATCTTAACCTTAATAAATGTAACTTAGTACTGTAAGTTCAATTATGACTGAAGTATTAATCAGGTTAAATGAACTTAATGCCTACATCTTTAAAAATATTTGTGCTATAAAGTATCCCAGAATTATCTGTGGTTTTCAGTGTACAATAAATCATGCTCTGCAAGAAAAGCATCAACGTGGTATTCTATTTTGATCTATATAGTGTTAAGTAATCAATCATTCCTTAAATACACTATTTTAATTCTATGTGAGACTTTGGATAATACATTAAGTGATAATTTTGCTTTTCTGTACAGATAATATCTGAGGTTGGGGTACATGATAAACAAAGCCTGGATTTTTTTAGTAGGTTAAGAAGAATAATGCTAACTTAGATCATGAATTATAAAACCAGTTCCAATCTGGAATGTGTCATTTAACTCTTCTTTCATTCATCTTCTCTAAAGGTGAATATTTATTTGATTATATACCCTATACATCTCTAACTCATTCCAAAAAAAGCTTAAGGTAGTTACAAAAGTACATATCTAAATAGATGAAAACCCAACTTTGGAGAATACGGAACTACTAGATTTAGGTACTGATTAGATCTTTTTATAATTATGCATTGGGAGAATCATATATATATCATTTGGATTTAAGAATAGTGCTCTTTGTTACATATATGAAAATGGTTCTAGTGTCCATTTTTAAATATATCATTTTATAAACTCAAATTTCCTCTTCTAAAAAATACAGATATTGTTTTATAGATAACTCAGTGAAATTTAGATAACTTGTAAATGTTTGGATTCCTAAATGATTTTTTACTGTCCTTCTATGGGAATATAGCCTCTTACTCCTACCCTGAGAAAGAGTTTCTTGAAAAATGAACTATTATTTATTAACCTGGAAAATTTTTCCTGTCTTAACTCTTTTTTTAAAATATTTTATTTATTTATTCATGAGAGACACAGAGAGAAAGATGGTGATACACAGGCAGAGGGAGAAGCAAGGCTCCACACAGGAAGCCCGACGCGGGACTCGATCCCAGGACCAGGATCACGCCCTGAGCTAAAGGCAGACACTCAACTGCTGAGCCACCCAGGCGTCCCTCCTGTCTTGATTCTATAATACCACTTATTATTGCCTATTTTATACTTTTTTTCTTTATCATAGACAAGCTGGAAATATGTAAATAAGAATTGTAGAATTCTGTGTCATTAGTTTAGTAGGTTAGATCATTGTGGCAATGAAGTCAGAATTCCAAGTTTGATTCGTAAAGAAGAACTTAATATTAAGCTCTTTGAGGACAGGAACCTTATATTCTTGGTGCTTAGAACATTTTCCGACACATTGTAAGACGAAAATAAGTATTTGTTGAGTGAAGAATATACTGCAGTAATAGACCTCAAGTCTCAGGGACTTATCAGAGCAAAAGTTTATTTCTTTTTATACAGTGTCTAGAACAGGTCAGCAAAGGGCTCTTCCCTATCTGGTGACTCGGGAATTTTGGCTTCAGCCACCTTGTGACTTACGAATTTAAGCTCTTGCCATCTTGTGATGTGCCAACTAAGACATCAGAGTGTGGAAAGAGATGGATTGTGGTGGCACATTCCCCAAATGTCCCTGCATTTAGCAAACCTTTGCCATTTCTACTGTAGTTCACAGGCCAGAATTCATCACGTGGCTCCAACAGAACTACAGAGGAAGGCATGGAAATGTATTGGAGCACAGGAATAGTCATGGAACAATGTTTTTGCCACAAATGAAAACACAGAAAAATATTCTATTACCTGACCATTCTCAAACCTATTGGTTGTATATTAACTGTATAGCAATATCATAGTGTCTTGGAATAGCACTACAGTTCAAGCCCATTTTTTGTTAAAAGCATTCTAAAACTGCTAATTAGCTATGTGTCTTTAAAAGGCTTTCTAACTTCTCAATAATAATTATAGTAATAATAATAATAATAATAATAATAATAATAAACCATTAAGGGTTTTTTTTATAAGCTTATACTATACTAAGAGCTTTATATAGATTATCTCATTTAATATTCTCACTAATGAAAAGAAGCAGTTTATTGCTGTCATTCTACAAATAAACACACTGAGTGTAAGATTGTAAAAAAGCTTGACCAAGACTTACAGTCAGGACTCTAAGATAAAAACTGGATTTTTATTCTTTGTTGAAATTCTCAGTCTAGGATTTCTCAATTGGAAAAAGGACAATATAAGGTCTTATGTGAAATGATATATTATAACCCAGCACAGTGTCTGGTCCTAATACTAGCTTGATGCATAGCTTTGAAGCAGTACTAGCTTTCTTCCTTCATATATAAATAGCAGGAGGCAGAAGCCATGCCTGCTCTATTTTTGATTACTGCCATGTGTTTTTTTCACATAATTGAAAATAATGGTTAAACAATTTAAGTCTTAAAGTTATTATTTCATTATTGATTTGTTATAAGCCATTGAGTCCACAGAGTATCCGACTCTGGGCAACCAATATAAAAGTCATATACATTTCAGGCTGTAATCCTCCTTAGAAAGTAACACTTTAAGAAACAGAGTGGAGAAAATATGCTCTTGACAGAAAAAAATCTAATCCTAAATATCATTAAGTATTGTCTCAAATCTCCTCCTTTAAAACTCATATGTAAATAATTTGATTCAGATTTAAAATGGATTGAACACATGCCTTTTTTGCCATTACAAATGGAATAGGAGGTATGGTTTCTGCTGAGTTTAAATAGCTGTCTTGGAATAGCATCATGAAGCAACTCAAAATTCTAGTCATAACTATGAGAATGAATAGCTCAATATTATTTGTGCCAAAAGCACAATCACCACCTTGTGGCAGTTACTTTTCAGTATCCAAATAACAATACTAAAATAATATCCAACAGATTGGCCAGTTAATTTTCTAGAGATGCATTTTGTAGCTAACTTATCTTGGCTATCGTATTGAGATAGATCAATGTTGTATCCATAGCATCTTCAATAGGCCTGGCATATAGTAGGTGATCAATATATATTTAACAAATGAATACATCAGACCTTAAAACTTTTAAAGCAGTTCTGAAAGTCCAGCTTTCCCTCACCAGCACTGTCTACTTCAACCCTAAATTATGTAATGTTCAGTTAAGTTCAAACTCCAGTCTGAGACAACTGATGAATATAAGGGAAGGGCATGCTATTAATTAATTTCTCTTGATTTTCTAAGCCCTATTCCTATAGCCCACCTTATCATAAGAAAACCATGTAATTGTTCTAAATTATTTTAGCTCACCTAGTGAATGGATTAGTAAAAAAAAAAAAAAATAAGAGCACACATTTTGGAATCGAATAAACTTTAATTTATATATTTTTTTACTTTAATTTATATTTATTGACACCACTAATTAATGGTTCTAAGACTGTGAGCCAATGAACAACTCTGTATGCCACTCTTTTCACCTGTAGTTAGTGTTAAATATAGTATTTAACAGAATATAAAGTTCACCTTTAGTAGATAAGCCATTAATACTGCTTTACCTTTCTTTCTCCTGTTGAATTATTGAAAGCTGATGTCACATAAATCATATGAAATATATTTTTATGTCTTTGATTAACAATATTGTATTGACTGCCTGATATTTGATTCTCAAAGTTATTATATAAAAAACTATTAAACATATTCTTCCTGAAGTTAAGTACTTGAGAAATTATATCTTGCCTGTGAACTGGTATGATATATTCTATGAGATTAATGAATCAAAACTTGCCATTCATTGTGTTTTGTTGTTGTTGTCACTATTTTTTCCTTTTGGCTTGGTGGAAGAATGACATTGTTTTGTGCTCAAAGTAGTAGATATTTGTAATGTAAGCCTTCTGGTAAAACTGTCATCTTCCAGCCTGCTTTATTTGAGATCTCTTCCTAAACTGGATTTAATGTTTTTTTTATTCCCGTATCTTTGATGGTGTTCTGCATAAATCCTTTTGGAACCACGCAGAACATAAATAATAAATGAATGAAAGAATAAAACGACTTGCTTAAGGTTTCACAGCTGTTAAGTACTGGCTTGGTACTATTTTCAGCCAAATCATTCAAAGGAAACTAAGGAAACTTAACCTCTAAAAATTTCTAAACCTTGATGTCTCCTGCTCAGATACTGACTAACAGTAACAGGACAGTCAGGCACAAATGAAAATGGGGAAGGAGTACTTGTGACATATAGGTTATTAAATTTGAGAATAATGCAATCAAGACTTTGGACAACTACACAATAAGATCAGTAATGTAGAATGTTTTTCTTCACAAAATTCCATCGCTATAGGCTAGCAGCTAATTGGTGATAGGGACTCATTGCACAAAGTCCTTTCTTACCAATCTGCATAACATGAAGTCTTGTCACGGAACAGATTATACTCAGATTTCTTCTCTAACAAACTGCCTACCCAACTGCCAACAGCAATAACGGCTTCTTTTAATTTAGCTTTAAAATCTTTTGGCAGATGGGGGACAGGGAGGAAATAGGTTTGCTTTGAGTTTTTGTAAAAAAATTCTCATATCCACATAGAAATATTGATTCATTAAACATGAGATTAATATTCAGTGGAGGAATTAGTTATTTCAAAAATAATGTGAATCAATAATAAACTACTCTAAATCTATAATTATTTCTGAACCATATTGATTTTCATAAGTTGCCACTGTGGTGATTTATAATTTTTTAATATAATATTATGTATTTATAATTAACATAATTTCTTCTCTGGAAAGAGACTTCCATTTTGGTGAGCATTTATGAATACCTTTGGGTTTTAGTATAAATTCAATATAAATTGATGATGGAATGTTTATTTTCATAAACTAATTGAAAGAACACTAGTTGGGCCTATATGATACCTATGAGAGAGGGAAACATTTCCCTGGGAATATGACATCTGGGCCTGCTAATGAGGTGCTGATACCATAGAGAGCCACTGTGACATTTCTGATTCCACATCTTTTATTTACTTGGTTTGACCTGCATTACTTCTAGCTTTTGCCTCTCCAACTAGCTCTCTTTAAGTGGTGATGTCTCATGTCTCTTATATCTACTATTTTCTAATATAGTGGTCATATCGCCAAGAAGTTGTACACTCAAAGAATATGAACTCTTGGCCTTACAATAGTCCTGTTGAATCAGAAACTTTTCAGTAGGGCTCAGGAATCTGTTTTTTTCAAGCTCCTCTAGGAGTTCTGATCCATTTTAAAACTCTCCCTAGTGCTTGCTTCTGCAGCACATATACTAAAAACTCTCCCTTATGCTATTGGCCAGTCATGCTGTCCCAATGTGAAATTTTGGTTCTTCCCTTTTTGGGTTCAGCTCATCAGTTTGGTGACTGAACTAAGAATATGCTAAAACACATAACTGGAGAAAAATCTTTTTAGCATTGATAATTTTTTATAGAATACTTTAATGGCATACTTTCATAGGTACATTTTATTTCATTTCTTTTATTTATTTTTAAAGATTTTATTTATTTATTCATGAGAGACAGAGAGAGAGAGAGAGAGTCAGAGACATAGGCAGAGGGAGAAGCAGGCTCCATGCAGGGAGCCTGATGTGGGACCCGATCCCAGGACTCCAGGATCATGTCCTGGACCGAAGGCAGGTGCTAAACCACTGAGCCACCAAGGATTCCCCCATAGGAACATTTTATAGAGAAAAGTTTACATTTGAACTTTATAATCATAATAAAAAGGACCACATGGAAATACAGAATAAAATATATTGTGTTAAATATGTTCTAAGCTTTTTGAAATGCAATTTGGATTTGTAAGTTTGGGGCAAGGATGAGATCTAAGGGAAGCTTTTCAACACAACATATTTGCCATCAAATTTTTGGTTATGACATCAAACCAAGAAAATGTCCAATGCTGCTTTCTCTCTATCATACTATTTAATGATTAAAATAGCCTTTTCCCAAGGGGTGCCTGGGTGGCTCAGTCGATTAAGCCTCCAGTTCTTGATTTTGGCTCAGGTATGATCTCAAGGTTGTGAGATCAAGCCCATCAGGCTCCACTCTAGGCATGGAGCCTGCTTGGGATTCTCTTACTCCCCTTCCTTTGCCCCTTCCCACCCTACTGGTGCTCCCCCTCCCAAATAAATAAATAAATAAATAAATATTTAAAAAATAGCCTTTTCCCAATTATTTCAGGTACTTTCAAGGATGTGTTTTCTAACTTTCAGGTTTTATGTAAAGTTTAATTCAAAGTTAGGTATAGAGGGATCCCTGGGTGGCGCAGCGGTTTGGCGCCTGCCTTTGGCCCAGGGCGCGATCCTGGAGACCCGGGATCGAATCCCACATCAGGCTCCCGGTGCATGGAGCCTGCTTCTCCCTCTGCCTGTGTCTCTGCCTCTCTCTCTCTCTGTGACTATCATAAATAAATAAAAAATTTAAAAAAAAAAAAAAAAAAAAAAAAAAAAAAAAAACAAAGTTAGGTATAGAGAGGATACTTGAAACATTGTGTGTGTGTACATGTATGTGTGAATTCATAAACTTTATTTATAATGATAATTTTCAATGAATGTGAGAAATTATATACTTTAAAATGGAGATAAAAGATCACTAAGTAATTTTATTTTAGAAAATGTGTCAAGGCATTAGATACTTCATTTGAATAGCTTTTTTATTTGTCATTTTTTGACTGGGAATTCTCTTCTTATTGAAATTTTGCTGCTGGTATAAACTCTATGATTGTTTTAACCATTTCTATCAAACTACCAAGTCCATATATAGCTTTCCCATTATATGAAAAATTCTGTTATCAGTATGCACTGGCAAAAATTACTGAGCACTTCTCAGGAGTGTGAACAATTGCTGAGATGCAATGATATAGTTATTCCAAATGTTGACCTGTCTCAATACCAGGACTTTGTTAAGTCCTTGAGTCTGGGGAAGTGGGGCTCTTTCAAATACTTGAATCTCAGGTGAGGCGTAATCCTTGTCCTAACTAGAACTCCGGTTTCCACTTCGTGTGTGCCATGAGCAATGGAATTTGGCAATCCATAAAGACACAAAATGTGTTCCCTGAGGCAGATATAGAAATATTGTTTTACTTTTCAAATATCTCAGGCAGAGGTGTAAGTTCCATTTCAGATGATCCTTCCCCTATAGTGTGTTGTTCTTAACATACATCAGAATGCTTAGAGGGCTTATTGAAACAGATTATTGGGCCTTGCCCACAGAGTTTCTGCTTCAGTAGGTATGGAGTGGGAGTGAGCACTTTCATTTCTAACAGGTTTTCAGGTGATGCTGATACTCCAGGAAGCACTTGATGAGAATGACTTTTTTTTTTTTTTAAAGATTTTATTTATTTATTCATGAGAAACACACACACACACACACACAGAGAGAGGCAGAGACACAGGCAGAGGGAGAAGCAGCCTCCTGGCAAGGAGGCCAGTGCGGAACTTGATCCCAGGACCCCGGGATCACGCCTTGAGCCGAAGGCAAAGGCTCAACTGCTGAGCCACCCAGGAGTCCTGAGAATGACTGTTTTAATGCTGTCTTTCTCATAGTCAGAGTCTCAAATCCTCAAATCAAAACCACCTGGATTGCCTAGTAATCTTCCAGTCATCAGGACGAAATGATGATGGCCTAAATCCCAATCTTTATGGTGGTATGGTAATGACTTGCCTTTTGTCAAGCTCCTCGGGTGCTCCAGGTGCACATTTCCTTTTGAGAACCAGTTAGAGGAGAGGTCCAGGAATACTGTTAGCTAGGGTAAACACTGGTCAAGTCTCCTCTCAAACATTACCAATTTTATACCTGTGGGTTGGCATCTAGTAGTTTTTTACATAGTAAATGAAGGAATTAATAAAAATGAATGAATGCAAGCAATTAGTTGCTATTCTTTTTTGCTTCCAACACCTTTTCTTTATTCTACTATAGAATATATCATCCATATTTTAATACTTGCTTATTTGGCTGTCTCCATCTAGACAGAGACCTTATCTTTTTGTTCTGTCTCCAGTGCCAAACAAACACAGTGTCTGGCACATAATATGTCAGTTATCAGTATTTGTTGGATTAAATGATTGTAAATAGTGGCTCAGTGGTAGAGCAACTGCCTTTGGCTCAGGTCGTGAGCCTGGGGTCCCAGGATCGAGTTCCACATCAAGATCTCTACAGGGAGCCTGCTTCCCTCCTGCCTATGTCTCTGCCTCTCTCGCTCTGTGTCTCTCATGAATAAATATATAAAATCTCTTTAAAAAATAAATAAATAATTGTAAATGTTGAATAGAATGTCTCTTAAGGTTAGTCTGAAAAAGATGTTCCACGAATTATTAAATTCCTTGATTTCTTTGAATATACATTAGAATGTTGGAAGAGGAGCATGGTGGACTCAAGTATAATATAAAGACTGAAACCACAGCTAGAAAAGCCACAGGCAAGTCTGAAGGAATAGGGTGGTACTAAGATACAGCATTAAGTCAGGGGTCTGGAACATAAAACATTACATACGATTAGTATTCATATATGCAGGACAGTTGGAACGAGCAACATTTCAGAGATGAAGGAGAGTAAGTGGGGGGAAAAGTAGATTATGTAGGTTTGATGAAGCTAGCGTGTGCTAAGAATTTTGTGGGTGGTTAGAAATGAGAACGTTAAAGGATGTAAAAAAGGATCAGAACATGACAAATGAAATCAGGTACTTCATCCATCCCAAATTAACCTTGGCAAAGGAATTGACTGGTAATCTAGCTCCAGTTATTTTTGTTTGTTTGTTGTTTTTATATTTATTAAATTTTGGGGGTTCTTTTTTTACCTTTCAAAGTTAAGAAGAAGCAAAAAGAATTTTAATAAGTTTAGTCTGCTGATAGACCAAAAACTCCTACAGTAGAAATGGAGTATGGTGCAGAGAGAAGTTCCTGATTCTGCTGTTGAAATCAAGGATTGTTCAAATACTAATGTTCTTCTTTCTTGTAGTCCACAGTCATTGTTTAAATTCTAAATCCTGTTTAGTCTCCCTGAATAGACTTACAATGCCCTGTAGTTGTTGTTTTTTTTTTTTTTTTTTTTTTTTTTTTTTTAGATTTATTTTATTTTGAGAGAGAGAAAGAGGGAACGAGTGAGCACATCCATGAGGGTTGGGTGGGGGGGCGGTGAGTGGACAGAGGTACAGGGAGAGTCTGATGCGGACTCTGCTGAGCCCAGAGGCCACCCGGCTCCATCTCTCAATCCTTAGTTCAGACCTCAGCCCAAACCAAAAGTTGATGCTCAGCCTACTGCGCCACCCAGGCGCCCCAATTCTGTTTTTTAATAGTCTTGTTTAATTTCCTGTTCCATGCCTCAGGGACTATATCTTGCATTTCACACCTCTCCTTATTGTACTCATAAAATACTGAATTTTCGGTCATTTTTCCAACCAAGCTGGATTCCCCAACTTCAGTCCACTTTGTTCTTTGAGGTCTGTGTGCATTTGTACTGGATTGCAGCCACCCTATGTCTTCCAGTAATAGGCTGGTTCCGGTCATGTGCATTCTGCTTTCATTCTGTATGGGGTCTGTAAGGTCCGCCAACTAGATTCGAAGGTTTGGCCACTCATGTCCACATAGTCCCCAATGTATCCTCCTCATTTATATTACTCGGTGCTGCCTGTCTCCCTTTCCGAGAGTATGGAAAGACCAATTAGTTTGTATTTCTGTTTCTGTTTGTTTTGGTTTGGTTTTTATAAATGAAATGCCAAAATTTTCTAAGGACAATGGTTTAATGACCAACCAGAGGTTCAGAGCCTAAGGAGATCTAAATTTTTTTTCAAATTATGTGAGAATCAGATTTTCAGAAGCCAGTTTTTTTTTTCTTTTTTTTTTCAGAAGTCAGTTTGTACTCAAACCATACAAAAATCCTTTAGTTTAGATTCTGCGCTCAGAACATTAAAGACAGGGTTTCTGTTTTCTTTTGTTTACTAATTAAACCTTTGGCATAACTCAAAATTCATGAGGTATGTAAGAAATTATTCACTGTATAAGAAATTATTCATGAATGTCCCACTCATTGCAGGATAACCAGCACTGTTTGATAAGCCAACTAAATACAAGCCACATCTCCTACCATATGGTATACCAAAAATGTCCACAAATCTCCCAAATGTTCACCAATGTTAATGACACTTCTAAAGAGAACCATTTATTTAGACTATTTCCTTTTCAATTTTTGGGATTGGGAAGGAACCCACGGACATGAGAGTGCTCAAAGCTTGAACAAAATCAGCAAAAAGGAGAGGGGATGACTATTGGGCAGGCATCCAACAGTGTGTGCCATAACAAACAGTCTAGACAATATTCTATACAGTCCTTTCTAGCTATAGAATTGAAACTACTTACTGTCTCAAAATGCAATATAAGTTTATTTATGGGTAAACAATAATTATGGATAATGGGTATTTATATTATGTTCATATATCATGATTCATAAATCATGATTCAAACTTTCAAGGACAGTTTCTTTAATTGCTAAATATTATAAAGTAAAAAAAAAAGTAAAAAAAAATTATAAAGTAGAAGAACTTCTCCTAAAGATAAACAAAAGATATGCAATCAAGATATTTAAATCCAGGGGCAGCCTGGGTGGCTCAGTGGTTTAGCACCGCCTTCAGCTCAGAGCGTGATCCTGGAGACCCGGGATCGAGTCCCATGTCGGGCTCCCTGCATGGAGCTGCTTCTCTCTCTGCCTCTCTCTCTCCTCTCTGTGTTTCTCATGAATAAATAAATAAAATCTTAAAAAAAAAAAAGATATTTAAATCCAAACTTGCAAAGGATAAAAAGATATCATGTGGGATTTTAGAATAATGTTAATTTGGACTAAAATTGTTCAATGTTTAATGTAGGATAATAACATTTTTGGTATTATTGAGAACAAATGAAGGCAACACTATTAAATTCAAATTTACCTAATTAAATAATTAAAGATACATTATTTTGCATCTCATTTTTTTTTTCTGAGAAAGGGATATGGATACAATCTCTTATCCTTTCTCATATGGCTGTTTTAATGGATGATCAGGAATTACCTCTGAAGTTTCTAGTATAGTCAATGGATCTAGTATATGTTTGGTAGCTGTTTGCTTCATGAAATTTTTTTTTGCTTCATAAATAATTAAATGGTTCTAATGAGACATTTCAGAAAAGATTATGTAAATCTAATCTACATAATTTATTTTCACCATTAAAACTATTAGTTTTAATGCTGAAAATAAATTATTCTATGTATGTTTTCTGAGTCCTTTTACTCCAGATTATCTTACATGGACTAATACATATTTTTTATATGAAATACAGTTTATATAATGATGATAGATGACTGAATTAGTAATCATTAGAAGAACAGACTTTTCTATGTCTCTTTATCAGTCTGGTTGTTCGTTTTCTCATGGTTTTTTTTGTTGTTGTTGTTGCTATTTTCTCAGGGATTCGATAAACAAGTGGATGTGTCATATATTGCCAAACATTACAACATGAGCAAAAGCAAAGTTGACAACCAGTTTTACAGTGTGGAAGTGGGAGACTCAACCTTCACAGTTCTCAAGCGCTACCAGAATTTAAAGCCTATTGGCTCTGGGGCTCAGGGAATAGTTTGGTAAGTGAAATGGATTTAACATACATATATGTGTTAGCATATATATTTATTTACTGAAGTATAATTAACATACAGTGTTTTGTTAGTTTCAGGTATACAGCATATTTTATAATTGTATACATTACCCTGCTTATCATGATATGTATAGTCACCATCTGTCACCAAATGTTATTACAATCTTATTGACCATATTCCCTATGTTGTACTTTTCATCTCTGTGGCTTCTTTGCTTTATAGCTGGAAGTTTGTACTTTTAATCCCTTTTATCTATTCACGCATTTCCCGTCTCACCTCCCCTCTGGCAACCACCAGTTTGTTCTCTGTATTTAAGAATCTGTTTTTTGGTGATTGTCTCTTTGTTTTGTGTTTTAGATTCCACATGTAAGTAGAATCACATGGTATTTGTCTTTCTCTGCTTGACTTATTTCACTTAACTTGTATTTTTAAAGGGAATAATACTGTGTATGTCAACTAGCCACAAACACCCCCACAAATAAACATAAACAAATAGTACTATTTGAGATGGGAAGAAGTCTTCTAGCAAAGAAAAATAAAATTATGAACATTATTTGTAATTCATTATTAATTTACTAAAAATATGTACAGCTTTGCTAGTGAATAGTCTTTCTACTCACCAAAAGTATCCATTACACAGCAACCATGGAGAAACCAAGAAGACCAGAGTTTTTTTTTTGGCTAATACACTTAGAAAATTTTATTTGGATGTTTTTGCAGCAAGAAATGAGGGGGTATGTTTTAAGATAACCAGCAAATAAAATAATCTACACCCCAAAGAAGCATAAATGATATCTCAAACATTCCTATAACCTTTAAAGTTCAATATTTAAAATTCAGTTACCTATTGGTAAGTGGTATTTTAAAAATGTCTGTTATATGTCTCCAAAATGGAAAGATTCTGGGCTCCTTTACTAACCATTCTTTTATGACATTTTTGAGTGGCAATTTGAAATGATGACAAATCAAAACCTGATTATCTGTTGTGAAATTCTTGCAAAAGTGATAATATCAAATTGATAAGCATTTATTTTATGTAGTTTTAACTTGCAGTGTAGCCACCAAATGTATTTAGTATGAATGTATTAGCATAGTAATTTTCAACTTGATGACTCATACCTATAAGTAAAAATTTAGCACATGTACCATAAATATGTATAGTTTATATATTTATAGAGGATATTTACTTAGATCCGTATGCTTATTTGTTATATAAACTACTGCTACATTAGTAATATCCATTCAGAAACATGAACACTCTTAAAAGATGAGATAAAGGTGAAATAAACATTATTTTAAAATATATTTTACATTTTTTCATTCATTTGATATAATGTAATTTTGATGATAGGAATGTGGCAGTGTTCATTATTTTTTTAACTTTTATTTTATATTTCATAAACAATTTTAAAATCTGGTTCACTTCACTTTTTTAAAGACTTTTTTTTAGAACAAAATGGTTCACAGCAAAATTGAGATGAAAGTACAGAGATTTTCCACATTCTTCCATATTCCTCCTACCTCCACACATGGGTAACCTCCTCCACCACCAACATCCTCCATAAAAGTGGTATGTTTATTACAATTGATGAACCTAACTGATACATCATAATCACCAAAGCCCATTTTATACCTTAGGATTTATTCTTGGTGTTGTACATTCTGTGGATTTAGACTAATGTAGAATGATATGTATCCATTAAGGTATCATACAGAATATTTCCACTGCCCTAAAAATCCTCTATATTCCACATGTTCATCCTTCCTCTTACTCCCAACTCCTGTTTCCATAGATTTGCCTTTTCCAGAAAGTCATAGAGTTGGAATCAAACAGCATATAGCCTTTTTAAATTGGCTTCTTTGACTTAGTAATATGTATTTAAGGTTTTTCCATGTCTTTTCAGAGATTGATAGCTCATTTCTTTTTATCATTGGCATACCTAGACATACACTGAAATGTCTAGGCATGCCATGATTTATCCATTCACCTGCTTTAGATTATGTTGGTTCCAGGTTTTGGTAATTATAAATAAAGCTGCTTTAAACATCCATGTACAGGTTTTTATGTGGACATAAATTTTAAAGTTCACCTCATTTTGATAACTGGTTTTAAGTTTACTCTCAATGCTTAGTCAATGCAGATAGTAGTAGTGCATGCAACATTGGTGTACTTCTAAGTCATTTATTAGCATTTAAATTTCATTTATCAAATATACCAAGGCCTTTATTAAAATTTACTTAATAATTATCTAAGTCAATCAGTAATTGTTTTTGCTATTCAAAAGATGGAACAGTTTAACATTTTTAACAATGGATCAAACCTTTCATTTCAAAGATATTTAAGCTGGTAAAGTCTTATTTTTAATTTTTATTTATTTGTTGTAGTACAGGTATGAGATGAACCTCTTTATGGCACAAAATAATTTCCTAGAGTGGTAGGCAAAATAATGGTCCCCAGATTCTAATCCCCAGAATCCTTGACTATGTTATCTTAGGTGGCAAGAGGGACACTGCTGACATGACTAAAGTTACAGGCCTTAAAATGGGGAAGTTATCCTGAGATATCCAGGAGAGATCAATCTAATCACATGAGTTCTTAGAAAGTGGAAAAGAAAAGTAAAAGAGTGGGTCAGAGAGATACAATGGGAAAAGAGAGATAAGAGATTTAAAACAGGAGAAAGACTTGCTTTATTTTGGCTGGCTTAGAAGATAGAGGAAGATAGAAGAAGATAGAAGATAGAGGAAGAAGGCCATGAGTTAGGGAAATTTCTAGGCTTCCAGAAATTGGAAATGCTGTCCGCCTCCAATCAGCAAAAATATAGAGGCTGCATTAGAGTCATGCAACCATAGGAAATTGGAATCTCCCAACAAATGCAAATGAGCATGGAAGTGGATTCTCCTCTAGCACCTCCAGAAAGGAACCAGTCTGCTAACATATTTAGCCTGATGAGGCCCATGTAAGGGCTTTGGACCTGTAGAACTGTCAGATAATAAATTTGCGTTGTTTAAGCAGTTGTTTGTGATGTTTGTTGTTGCAGTTATACTAATACAGATAGTATGGTAAAGATTCTATTATTAAGATAAATGCTATAAATCTCCTAGAGCAGGCACACTGAACTATAATATTTTCAGCAAAAGGAATTTAGGGTGCTTCTGTCAATCCCCCTCAAACTATGAAATTTCCCTTTGCCTTTCAAACATTTTTTACCCTAGGTAATATGAGACCAACTGCTAGAAAGGGATAATGTGTGTTTGGGAGAGACCAGTTATTAATTTGTTTATTAAATATTAGTACTTTTAATTTCCTTTCTACATTACAATATATGTTTATATTTTCTGCATTATGCTAGATGTCTCGTATACCATGTAAAGAATGGGAAGAGTTAGGAGAGCTAGGACAGTTAGGAGATCACTGCATTTATAAACAACTTTCAAAATGTGATAAAAAATAAGAAAAAAGAAAAATTCTTATAAAAGAAGAGAGACGGAGAAAGCAGAGGGATTTCTGGTTACTTTTCAATAAAGGAAAATTGTAGAACATGAGAAAATTTTCCTACACTTTTCAGTTCATACTCATTGAGATTGCTTTATTTTCCTTTTAAGTAAAGCTGCCACAGAAAATTAGGGCACTAGTGAAAGGAAGCTAATAGATCCTTAATGATTAAAAAATGGACCAAAGTAGTATTTTTCTTAAGAAGTTAACAGACTGTTCCAGAAATAGCTGAAAATCTACTAAAAATTTTGTGGCATATTTTTGGGACATTTTGGGCCTCTATTTATTCTTGTATAAGACAGAAATCATCTTAGGTCTTAGGTATACTAACTGAAACAGATTTCAATAAATAAATATCCTTGAGTAAAATTTTTAATCCAGTTTAACAATAGATTTATCAGCACATTTGTCAATAAGGACACCCGAATTCCAAAACATTAGCCTTGGAGTTTCCTGGGATGATTATTAGTCTTTTGGTTTATAGCTGAGGGAATTAAGCCGGCAAAGACCAAGATGAAGGGACAGAAATAGGATGGCATATTCCTCTTACTCATCTTCTAATTTGTTACTCTACCATGTGCACAGACAGCACAATTCCAGCACATTCCTTTCTGGACATGAATATAGTTGTCCCTTCCTAATACCCCTTTCTCAGCCTAGCTTTGAGATACCTTTGTTTATTTATCATGACCTAGGTTAATAGTATACTATTTCTTTTGAAGATCTATTCCTGTATTAATTTGTCCTCTCTACCTACAGCCTTTAATTTAATTTCCTTTTAATTGCCTTTTGTCACTGGTGAGTTTATCCACCTCTCCTACATCAAACACAGATACATTCTTAGACATGTTTCTAAAATCCACAGACCTTTCTTCTGCTCATGAAAACTCAAATTTGTGTATTTTGTTCTATACGATCCTGAATATAGTGACTGAGAGAAATTGGAAACTAGAAGTATCTAGGAACTTTGGACATGGGAGGCAATCTGAAATTGATGATTCATTTATTTTGCTTTATTTTCTTTAGAGCAGGAATAAAACATGTAGGAACCAATTTCAAAAAGGATGTTCATCATCAATTTTTTTTTGTATGTGCTGCTACAAAATTTTGTGTGTGTAATAACGATTTTACTTTTCAAGTACAAATGTTGGTATACTGGTATTTATGTTTGAAATGGGGTCTCATTTCTACTGTTTCACTTACCTTAAATTTATTATTGGGTTCTTATACTTTCTTTCTTCTCTTTGGATTACTTCATTGCTTATTCACTATCAAGGGAACAAACAGGCAATACTTAAATATCTTCAAAAAGAATTAATCACTACTATGGTATTTTTTCATTCATTGTGGGTGATGGACCAACAATGTCATTTTTGAGAATCATTAAATAAAATCTAATAGGAAATAATTTGAAATAAATGAAAGTTTTTTATCTCTGAGAGAAGAAATAAAGATTATCTATTATAACAGAAAGATACAATGATTGAGCAGGCTCCAAGATGGCAGTATAGTAAGATCCTGAACTCACCTTCTCCTATGGACTTCCAAGTCTACACCTACATATGGATCATTTCCCTCTGGAAAAGATCTTAAAGCAAGATGAACTGTTCACCACAACAGAGTATAAAAGGACCAGACTGAGCATGTAGGAGAGGCAGAGTAATAATCTTGCAAAACCCCCACCCTCATTGTAGCAACACACAATAGGGAGGAATCTCATCGGATAGGCACATTGAGTACCCTGGCACCTGGGATATGCATCAGAAAGATGAACCCCCAGAATGTCTGGTATGGAAAATCAATGAGACTGATTTTTGGGGATCCCAAAGTGCCATAGGAAACTGAGGTTCCCCTCTTGGAAGGCTTCTATGGGCACTATTTGCATAATGGAAAGACTTGGTATCAGAACTCTGTCATTTCTCTCTAACTTAACCTATAACTATAATGATCCTGATAAACAATAGCAACCCCCCTCAAAAGAAAGAAAGAAAGAAGAAACTAGGGTTCCCCTCTTGGAAGGCTTGTGTGTGGTCTTGCTTGCCCCAAGATCCAGTGAATAAACAGTAGTTTGAAAAATACCTAGAATATATGTGAGGGACATTCATTTGCTGATCTGAGGTCATTGGCTGGGGGGTGAGGGACAGTTGAGATTTCTCCTTAGAAACAGAGGTACTGATAGTTGTCATTTTTATACTCTACACAGCCTGCTAGCACAAGCAGGTGACCTTGGACACGGCATTGTGTCTGGGACAGGTTGGGGTGAGAATTTATGGCAGTTACTGAAACCGGAGAGCACAGTCAGTTACAACTCTCCTCTGTTCCCTGGCTGGGGTGGACAAGAGCATGCAGTCATGGCATTCTTCCATGCTCTGCCTAAAGATAGTGCGTGCACTGACAAGGCTCTCTCTTGCTGCATCACTGAAGCCTGCGGGCATGCGTAAACAAGACAAGTTCTTGCTGCCTCTCTGAAGCAGGCAGGCATATCCTACCTACTACAGGATTCCGCTGCCTTGCTAGAGCCGAGGGCATTTGCAATCTACACAGGGTACATCTCTTCATCACCTGACCCTGGTGCCCCAGAGAACTGGCATTTCATAGCTCCATGGGATTGTAACAATTAGAAAGACAGCTCTTGGCCCCCACTGGAGGGAGGTACACAGGCAGCAGATTAAAACACAATTCCAGTCTTCCTATGAGAAAAGCATATTTACTTAGCCTGGAGCTTCTGCCTGAGGGACATGCTTCTGGTTTCCCACACATTTAGAGGTCTAAGAGGTGCTCCAAGGGAGCATAAGCAGGGAGACACCATCCTTGCACATTCTCTTGACCTTACTATAGCCATTGTAACTTCCCAAAAAAGGAGCTTATATACCCTTCTGGAGTCCCCATTGCTGCTGTCACTCAGGGGACATCTCCAGATCTCCTGGTTTGGAGGCTAACAGGGATTACGATTGCAGACCCATAGGACTGTATATATTTGCATCCTGTAAAGCTACTGCCTGAGAGTTTGGCTTGCAATCAGCCTGAAACAGGGTGCTAACTGAGATTCCTTCCCTTGGATCAATGACTCAAACATGGGGGTATATCAAGAATAAATCAGGCAGTTTAGACAATCACAAAGGTTCAAGGGACAACCAAAAGCTAGGACAAGGTTGAATGAAAAGGATTACAACTGAAAGAGGTAGCTGTTTTGCCAAATACACAGAAACACAGAGAGTCAAAAAAATAAGGAAGCAGAAATATGATCTAGATGAAAGAAAAGACAAAACTTCAGAAAAAGACCTGATGATAGAGATAAAGAATTCAAAAGTAATGGTAAAGAATTCAAGTAATGGTCATAATGATGCTCACTGAACTCAAGAGGATAAACATAGACTTTAACAAAGAGATAGAAAACATAAGAAAGTAGAAACAATTTAAGAGCTGAAGAACATGACTGACCTGAAAAATATGCTGGGGGTTGGGGTGGGGAGTTCAACAGCACACTGGATGAAGTAGAAAAATGGATCAGAAATTGGAAGACAAAGCAATAGACTCCTCCAGACAGAGGGGCAAAACAAACAAACAAAAAAAAGTAAATAAATGAAGATAATTTAAGGGACCTCTAGGGAACATCAGACAGAATAAAAGGGTCCCAGAAGAAGAGAGTGAGAAAGAAACAGAAAGCCTATTTAAAGAAATAATGGTGAAAACTTCCTTCACCTGGGGAGAGAGACAGCCAGGACTGGGAAGCCTAGAGAATGTCAAATAAAATGAACCCAAAGAGCACCACACCAAGTAACATAATTAAATTGCCAAAAGCTAAAGAGAGAATCTTAAAAGCACCAAGAGAAAAATAAATTATTTCATACAAGGGGAACTCCATAAGACTATCAGTAGATTTATCAACAGAAACTTTCCAGGGCAGAAGAGTGTGGCACAATATTTTCAAAGTGCTGAAAGAAAAAAAAAGCTTTCAAACAAAAATATGCTACATGGCAAGATTATTATTTAGACTTAAAGGAGAGATAAGGAATTTTTTAGACAAGCAAAAGCTAAAGGAGTTCACTACTAACAAACTGGCCTTACAAGAAATAATAAAGGGACTTCTTTAAGCTTAAAATAAAATGGCAAAAATTAATAACAAGAGACCATATGAAAGTGAAAATCTCACTGGCAAAGGTAAGAATGTAGGAGAGGTGGTAGCTACTTCAGAAGGTTAAAAGACAAAAGTAGTAAAATTAACTAGAACTACAAAAATCAGTGAAGAGACACATACAATAAAGAGATGTAAAATATGACATCAAAAACATAAATTGGCAAGGGAGTAAAAGTATAGAGTTTTGGAATTATTCAAATTTAAGTTGCTATCAGCTTAAAAATAGACTGTTACATAAATAGGCTGTATGTGTTATGTGAGCCTCAGTGTAACTACAAAGAAAAAACTTAAAGTAAATACACAAAAGAAGATAAGAAAGGAATCTAAGCATAACATTAAAGAAATTCATCAAGCCACAAAGCAAAAGAGAAAAGAAAGAGAACTACAAACCAACACCCCCCCCCAGTCAAGAAGACAATGAACAAAATCACAATGAGTACATACCTATTTGTGATTATTTTAAATGTAAATGATCTGAATTCTCCAATCAAAAGCCATAAAGTGGTTGAATGGATTTGAAAAAAGATGCATTTATATACTGCCTGTAAGAGATTCACTTCAGATATAAGGACACACAGACTGAAATCGAAGGGATAGAAAATGATGTTGCATGGAAACGGAAACAGAAAGAAAGTTGAGGTAGCTATACTCCTATCAACAAAATAGACTCTAACATAACTGTAATAAAAGATGAAGAAAGACATTACATAATGATAAAGGGCTCAATCCAACAAGAAGATAAAACAGGTGCAAATAGGGTGCCTGGGTGGCTCTGTTGGTTAAGTGTCTGCCTTCAGCTCAGGCCATGATCTCAAGCTCTTGGGATTGAGCCCTGAGTTAGGCTCTCTGCTAATCAGGGAGTCTGCTTCTCCCTCTCCCTCTGTGCTTATGCTCTCTCTCTCTCTCAAATAAATAAATAAAATAAACATTAAAAAAAAACAGGTGTAAATATATGTGCACCCAATTTTGGAGTACTAAATATGTAAAGCAGATACTAATGGACCTAAAGGGAGAAACTGACAGCAATACAATAATAGTGAGGGATTTTAACATTCAACTTATTTCAATGGATGGGTCATTCAAATGGAAAATCAATGAGGAAGTATCAGCCTTAAATGACACATTAGACCAAAGAGACTTAACCTATCTATAAAACATTCCACCCCAAAGCAACGGGATACATATTCTTTTCAAGTGCATGTGGAATATTCTCCAGAATGGGTTACATAGTAGATCACAAAACAAATCTCAATAAATTCAAGAAGATTGAAATCATATCAAGAATCTTTTCTGACCACAATGGTATGAATAATAGTCAACTATAAGAAGAAAACTGGAAAAACTGCAAATATGACGAGATACAACAACATGCTACTGAACAACTGTGGGGTTATAGAAGAAATTTAAGAAATAAATTAAAAATACCTAGAGACAGAAGAAATCAGAAATAAGATATACCAAAATCTAGAGGATGCAGCAAAACAGTTCTAAAAGAGTAGTTCATAGTATCCACCTAAAGACACAAGAGAAATCTCAAATAAAAGATTTAACTTTACACCCAAAGTAATGAGAAAGAGGAAAACAAACCAAGGCCGAAATTAGTAGAAGGGTAGAGATAATAAAGATGAGAGTGGAAATAAATGAAATAGAGACTAAAAAGATAAGAGAAAAGATCAATGAAACTAAGAACTGTTTCTTTGAAAAGATGAACAAAATTGATAAACATTTACCCAGATTTATCAAGAAAAAAGAGACAGGGCTCAAATAAAGAAAATCAGAAATGAAAAAGAAGTTACAACTGATACCACAGAAATATAAAGGATTGTTAAGAGACTTCTATGAATAAAGTAAATGCCAACAACCTAGAAGTAATGCATAGATTCCTAGAAATTTGTCAACTTTCAAGACTGAGTCATGAAGAAATAGAAAATCTGAATAGATTGATTACTAGTAAGGAGATTGAATCAGTAATCAAAAACTTCCTAACAAAAAAAATCTGGAACAAGACAGCTTCACTGGTGAATACTACCAGTCAAAGATTGTCCTTCCCAAAACCTGTCCTTCCCAAACTCCTCCAAAAAACTGAAGTGGAGGGAAACATTTTAAACTCATTTTACAAGGACAGCATTACCCTGATACCAAAACCAGACTAGGACACAAAAAGAAAGAAATAAGAAAAGAAAAAAGAAAAGAAGACGAAGAAAAGAAAAAAGAAAAGAAGACAAAGAAAATAAGACAAAGAAAAGAGAAAAGAAAAAAGAAAAGAAAAAGAAAATTACAGGCCACTATCCTTGATGAACATAGATGGGAAAATCCTCAACAAAATGTTAGCAAACTGGTTTCAAACAGAGATAGACAAATACTTCATGATTTCACTGATACGTGGAATCTAAAAAACAAAACAAACAAAGTAAAACCTGGATTCATAGATACGGAGAACAGATTGATGGTTACCAGAGGAAAGGAGGCTTGTAGGGATGGGCAAAATGAGTGAGGGAGATTAAGAAGTACAGACTTTCAGTCTTAAAATAAGTGAGTCATGGGGATATAATATACAGCACCGGGAATATAGTCAATAACATTGTATTAACTTTGTAATATGACATGGTAACTGGACTTATTGTGATGACCATTTTGCAATGTACACAAATGTCAAATCAATATATTGTACATCTGCAACTACTATAATACTGTATGTCAACTATACCTCAATAAATTTTTTAAAAAAGAAGAAGAAACAATGATTCTGCGTCTCCACATGAACAAAGAAGTCCTCTGTACCTTCCCAGGTGGAGCATTATAATCTAGAAGATGCTTTTTTAACAACAGTAGTGAGGAGCTGGATGACCAAATATTTCAGAATATTTTTCCAGTCATCAGGAGATGATTTCATGAGGGTTGCTTCTACTGCCCCCTCCAGAACCAACAACAACAACAGGAACATAGGAACAAATCAACAGCAGAGAGTTCACTGTCTTCTCTCACTTCCATCCTGCTGTTGCTTGCCAAGCCAAGGAACATTTCTGTTTTCTCTGTTATTTTCTCCAAAGATGATTCAAACTGACAAAGTGGTGGCAAAAGTCAACAACCAAGCTTATGCAGTGAAGACTTGCAAAGGTTGGTCTGCTCTTAACCTGAAAAGAGCTGATTGTTCAATTTAAATGACTGGAATTAAAGCCATATCCTTTCCCTTGGACTTGTTCTCTTTGACATCTGTCCTTCTCAAGCTGTAATCAGTTTGTAAGCAGTACCAATCCAGTTTTGCAAGATGATCTTTTACAGGATATTTATATCAAAGATGAAAGCTTAATACTGACAAAAGCATAGGTTTTGAGTGGCTTATTACAAAATCTCTGAGCCTAGAAAATTAAATATTTAGAAATAAGTTGATACATTTTATGTTAACTAAACTTTTATAAATTCCAATCAGAGCTAGAGGATAGCATTTAATTAAAGTTGAAATAATGGTATTTATAAGATGCCCTGGAAATAATCCAGTATATTAATCTATCTTAAATTGAACATATATCCGTATATTTATATACGTATTGAATATAACAAATAATTTATAGTATATATAACATATGTACATATAATACATATTAATCCAATGGATTCATTTATCTTAATTGGTATATATGCTATTTATAGACATGTCTATATATACACACACATACACACAGAAACACACATGAATTTCATACATAGAGATATATTTATAGCTCTGTTTTCCACAGAAATCTGGAAAATCACTTCTGGTGAATGTCCTTCAGTTAGTGATCTATAGCAACAAGATCCTATGCAGGTAAACAATCTAGGATATAAATTGCCAGGCATGTTCAACAAAACCTTGGATGTTCACATATTCCTATTTTCTCACCTTCCTTTGGTAAGTGACTGTTGGTGAATAGAGTGAGCCTGTGTGGCAACGTCCTTTAATCTTAGTTAAGTGAAGAGTTAGATACGCCAAAGGGAAGTCTAAAATTCCTATACTTAATAGGGAATAAAAATATTCCATAAGCAACACTGTGGTGCAGGAAATGAAATTTGTTACAGCACTTTATCTAGTGGGCCCTTCCTTGGCCCAATATTTGATGCTGCAGCTATGTTATCTTGGCACACATGTGTATATACACATGAGTTTTAAACCTTGTCTATTCCCAGGTAGAATGCGAAGTGATGAAAAACATAGATGTGACTTAGTATACACCCAACACATAAGGGACTTGGGAAACAAGGAATCCCATATACCTCAGGGTAGAATATTGATAGTCTGACAAATCAGAACTACTCCCAAGGGAGTCTGAGTTATTGACTACAGAGCTCCCCATGCCTTCCATGCCTTAAGTAATAGGCGTATAGAAAGGAAGGACTTTCTTTGTTGTTTGCTTTATTTTTGTTTTTTTGAATTAAACACAATTTGAATCTTTGACTTCCTACTTCTGCATAGTACCAGTAGGTAGAATTACTGTGGGTAAGCCAGAGCTCTCATCAAAAACTAGACTGGATCCAGTGAAGCAATGGAATCAAACACTAAAGAAGCAAAAAAAAAAAAAAAAAAAAAATCTCTGGATTTTTCAAAAGCTTAAAAAAATTACTGGTAATAATGCCAAGTCAAGTCATATTAGTAAAGCAATTGCTGCCCGTGGAAACTTCTTCAAATAATAATAGCCTCTTGGTACTTAAAAATTGGTTTATTGTAAGTTTTCTTTTTTTAATGTACTAATTTTTATTCAAGAAAAATGAGTATTGAGTTACTGATGCTTTTAACAGCTTTTCTCATTTTGGTGACGAATTGGAGCTATTCCATCTATGCACTGATTTAATCATCTTTGAACTACTAGCACAATTCTTTTTTTTTTTTTTTTTTCAAAATGGCTGACAAATTTAGGGGATATTTGTAAATAGTACCAGAACAAAAGAGATTGAAACTTGGCAACGTTAGGGCACATGATGGAAAGATACTCAATATCTGTTTATTGCTGATTATGATTCAGAAGGAAATTAATTAAATAAATTCTTTGAATTCTGTAAAATATTTGCACATTTAAATATTATCAATTCAATTAGAGATACTTTATGATACCTTATATTATCATGTTCAGTCTTTACAGTTCTAAATATACTTAACTTCAAGGTAATTGGACTTACCATTGTATTTCATCAATGATTATACTTAACTTCCAGTCTCTAAAGCCTTGGGTTACACATCTGTAAAGTGGGGATAATATTATCTCACAGGACTCAAAAAGCATAAAATTAGATACAAAAAATTGCCTTAAATCTGATATTGTCATGACTTTTAATAGATTCAAGCAAGGTAGACTTTAACGTTACTCTTTTCTACCAATGGAAAATTGCAAAAGGTCAACTTAGATCATCCAGGAAGATGGCTGATTATAACAGCTGCATTATAATCAGAATGTGCATATTAAATTCACATTATAGTTGAGAGCATGGGATTTAAAAATGACTTTACTAGTATTCCATAAGTGAGTCTAGCAAAAAAATATCGGAACCTTTTTCTTCCTATCTTGCATTCTGAACTTGTTAACCAATAATTTACAATATTTATACAAGTTTTAAATACCAGTTTTTAAATTTGTAACATGACTGCACAGACTCAGCTAACCATCTCCAAGCAGAGACTCCAAGCAGAAAAGTTTTGTGGTTATGAGGTTGATGGTGTGAAGAGAAATGGGTAAAATCATCCAGAGGATTTCTTAATTTAAAAAAAAAAAAAAAAGACTTTCTGAATAAGGTAAAAGACACTGGGTCATTGGGTCCCGAATGATGATTTTATTTGGTTTCTGGAAACATCATTCACAGTCCTATTGCATATTTCTTAGAACTCCAAAAGTACCATTATGCTAAATGATGCAGCTTTAATCACACATTTCCAGTTAGCCCCTAACCAATGGAGATGATTGCTTTGATCCATATCTGGAAAATCAGCACATTGTGTATCCCTGTTATTTTCCATTAATTGTGATTTAGACTCTTAATTGCCACCTTCTTGATATAAGGAACATTGAGCTTCAAATATTGCGTTTATATTGGTAAGAGGTGTGAGGTATCCGTGCTCTAGGACAGAAAGTGTATTTATTATTATTTTTTTTGTCACATTTTGCCCCTTGGCCCTTTTGCATAGCACAATCCCTAAATACATGTTGCCTGTATTTCTTGATTGATGATTAATATTTACAAATATCACCTTTTTTTCCTTCACAGAGAAAATATGCTTTGAGAAACTATGGGTAGAAGTTTAATGGCAGTGTGCTTACAGGAAGAAAAATATTATATAAAATCCGTATTTCTGTGTATTAACTGTTAAGTATGTACATGTACATATTTGTAAATATATAGTTACCAGTGTGATAATTGATGCTGAACGGGTTGGTAGTATATAATCTTAAAAATTATATTTGGTTTGTAGAATGTATTGTGGACATTTATTCTGAATCTGTCATTTTTAAATAAATTTGTAGTTAATATATATATATATATATATATATATATATATATATATATCCCTGTAGTAAAAACTGTTAGCAAGAGTTTGTAGCCCAGAAGCATTTTTCTTGGGAGAGGGGAAAGGTAATCATTTAAATTTCCATAGATAATTATTTACTTACAGATGACTGAGTCTTCTCTGTGAATCATATATTGATATAAATGCTAAAATCCGTATCAGAGAAGTTATTAGTAAATACCCGTATTTATTTATTTTTCAGTTTCTACTTTAATCTCAAAGATTAAATGGCTCAGTGAGATTGATTCTTAGTTCTTTTAAGGACCTATCTTCTAGGGCTTCAATGGATATTTTCATTGCAAAAATAAAATTGGTTTATGGTCTATGCACGATTTTGCCAGATGCTTAAATCCTGATTGTTAGGATTAAAGTGCATCTATGCTTATATTTTTAAAAGGAAACTATAATTTAAATATAAATACCTAAAGGCTTAATCCTGCACTATCCAATGCATCTTGGAAGAGCCGAATTTCCTTACAGAAAGGAAGCAAAGTCTTCCGTTAAATTATGCTAAATAACAGATGGCGATTGCTTTTCCTCAGATTCCAGAAATCATTCTCATTTACTGCTCTATCCTGTCTGTAGGTAAGGTGGCTGAAAACAAACAACAGACAAAAAAATTAAAAGAAGAGCGAGTAGGTGTTATAAATATTGTAAATAAAATACTAAGGCTTAGAGGAACTTTTTATAAAGCTCAGAAGCGGGGTACTGGGCCCCTCTCTCTACAGTCCTGCCTCTGGCCCATTACAGCATCTCATTCTGTTTATAGAGATTGATTTGTCTTGCTAATCATGGATTTGAATGTGGGAGTTGAGGACAAAGGAAGGCATCTTTCAGTTTGGAAGTTTGAGTGACAGCCCTATCATTTTCCTCGTTCCGCTCTCTACTCCCAGATTTGTTACATTTATTTAAAATATTTGACCTTCTCAACTGAGTTTTGCTTTACTTGTCCAAAGTTATGCAGCCAGCATTGATCCAGTAGGATGGGGGAGTCTAAATCACTATCAGAGAGGGAATTTAGCCACTTCATAGACGTGGGTTTTCTTTTAAGACAGTATTTTAGAGTTCTCTTAGCTATGCTCTTCCTCATCTATATTTACTTTTATTTTTTATCATTAAAAATATTTTCCACAGAAGATTTTAGCATGTCCATTCATAAAAATCAAGATTTTACTTCCAAACCAGGGAGATACAAAAATACTTAATCTGTTTTTCCTTGGGTTCACCTAGGATTGGAAAATATAGTTGGGGAATGTGTGCTGGGCACAAGAGCATGTGGAAGAAGGAGCACATGGGGGCTGCTTTCCAGCCTGCACTCCCTGGCCCGTGATGTGCCTGCGAGACCCCTTTACCTGGAGGAGCTACCTTTTCCTAGTCACACACAAGAATCTTGCAAACTTAAAAAATTAAATAATTCACTGGCATGATTGTTTAACCTAAAAAATGGAAAGAATGAGAGAGCAGGGGGAAACTGTAAGCCAGATTGTTGTCACCTTAACACTGTCCCTTCCTCCACCTACTTTTGCTCCCTGCAGCTCCTTATGAGCAAGAGTCTTTCAGGGCCTCCCTGCTCTCTCAGCCCATCGTCATTCTCCTGACTTTTCCTTTCATTACCTTTTTCCTCTTTAGCCTGGAACTGTGAAAATGATGTTCAAAGACAGTCTCAGAAGTTATGTCTTTCCCTCTTTGTCCTCTGCAGCTCCCTGTTTTCTAAACGCCCATTCAGATCAGCCCAGCGGGCTGTTTTCTGTGCGGCTGGAAGGCAGAGCTCAGCTTGTGAAATCACATAATCACACTGATTTCCTCCATTATAAGTTTATGAGCTTCATCCTCAGCTGGGCCCTTGCTGCTTAGCAATCCTTTTACTTATGTGTCTCATCAGCTCCCTAGTTCATTTCCCATGGTGACTATTACAGGCCTTTTCCAACTGTCACTGCCAGCTCCCAGTTCCACTTCACCCATCCCATTTTTTTTTTCCCAGAAGGGTTTACCTCCTACTTCCTGTAGAAAACAGATGTCCTCAGGCCTGTGAGCTCCCAATTTCCCCTTCTACCTCCTAGATCTGTCATCTACAATCTTCTCTGCTTCTCCACCAGGAGCTCCTGGAGGGGGCAGGCCACCCACTGTATTCTCAATGCCATCTTCCCCCCACCTCCACTTAGGAGTTGCTCTCTATCTTGCATCACCTGGCTGCTGTCTTCCAGTACCTTCTCCTCTGCTTACAGAAGACCTCCCATCGAATTCTCATGTAAAAAGACAAGTTATTTAGAATGTTTCTGCCCCTCAGACTACCTCTCTGACTCTCCATCATCAAAATTCTGAATACGGTAGTCTGAATTTAGTGCATCTACATACTGTTTAAATTCTTATTTCATAGACAGTGCCAATTCCATCACCATAACTCCTCTGGTGGAGGAGGATGTTATGGAAAAGGCTACCCGACCCCCTAAATGACTAATTCACTGGCTTCTTTTTCAGCTCCTATTTTTTTACTCCTCTGTAATGTTTGGAAATGTTAAATAGTCATCAAATTCTTCTTTATGTCTGTCTTTCCTTGATTTCCAAGCTGGGAATTTTCAAAATCTGCCCTTTGTTTGGAATTGGATGAACTGGCAGCACAGAAAGGGCAACACAACGCAGTGGTTAAGAATGCAGACTCAGGAACTAGGGTGTCTGACTGGGCTCAGTCTTACCTGTGTGTGACCTCACTTATTTCACCTGAAGATGGGGCTGGTGGAAATATATGTGTATAGAGTTGCTAAAGCACTCTAAATCCATTAAGACAATCCTGGCTTTAGTAAATAGACAATATGTATTAGTTTTTGTTGTTATCTGACCTGGGTCATGGCCAGTTTCTAGGGGACTGGTTACATGGAGAACTATTTTTTATAGTTTAATGTGCAGAAAGACAGTGAAATAATCTAATCAAAAACTCATGGAGGGAGGATTGGAATCAAGAGCCAGAGCATAAGGAGCTAGAGAGGCAAGTAATAATTCCAAATCCTACTGAGAGGGAGATTCTAAATGAGAGATGGAAGCAGATTTCAAGAACCAGTAGAGAATTGGATTAAAGTGGGAGAAATTTGGGAACAATGGAATGAATATACGACACTGTTTACAGAATAAAATTGCATACAGAATAAAATTCAAATATTTTATTTTTTATTTATTTTTATTTTTTTATTTTTATTTTTTATATTTTATTTATTTATTCATGAGAGAGAGAGAGAGAGAGAGAGGCAGAGACACAGGCAGAGGGAGAAGCAGGTTCCATGCAGAGAGCCTGATGTGGGACTTGATCCCGGGACTCCAGGATCACACCCTGGACCGAAGGCAGGCACTAAACCGCTGAGCCACCCAGGGATCCCCAAAATTCAAATATTTTAGAATGGCACACTAGTCAATGTTCCCAAATGTGCTGGCCACTTTTTTGCTTCTGGTATAAATGTGAAGTTATTTTCCCCCATCTGAGATGGTCTTGATTTATCTGTCATTCTACCTGGGAAATTGCTACTTATTTCAATTTCAGCTATAAGGTTACCAAATTTGTGAAACTTTAACTCACCTTTCCTACTGCTTAGCAAAAGTAATTATTCTCTTATTTGCATTGACATAACATGCTGTATTTTCATTTCTTTTGATACAATTCATACTTTTATTGGGGAGTATTTTATTGCTATTTAAGTCTGTTAAGGGGAGATTTTATTGCTATTTAAGTCTGTTGTTAGATCATGAATCTCCTTGGGCAAAAATTCTGGCTAATTCATCCTTGTAGTCTCAAGACTTCAAAAGTGACTGGCACTAATGGAAACACCTTAAATGTTGAATTTAATATCTAATTTAAAATATTAAATCCATCAATACTATAATGTATATATCTATGTCTGTCTATCTACTGTGTATTAAGTAAATAGTATATACCCTTAATTTCAGGAGTAATACAGAAATAATTGAAATATTTAAAGTAGAAACTAGCATCAGCTCTCTGAAATAGATACTAATGCAACTATTAATGCAATAATTAGAATGATTTTATTTCTCTAATAGCTGTGTTTTTAGCTAATCTAAAGAATGAGCTAATAATACCACAATTGATTTTCAAATCACTAATTAAATGCTATACCAATTTCTATTTGATCTGATAATATTGAACAGCATGGACAAATGGCAAGTTCTAAAAGAATTGTTATAAAGTACAACTCAAGGACTTGATGCAGAATCCCTGAAAAGTATTCTTCCATACTTTTGGGTCTAAATGTGAGAGAGATAACATCGTCACTATAAATTAATATTTATGGCATCCATACAGAATGCATTAGGGTTATAAGGTTGGAAATCAGACATGAATGCCAGTGATACAGCTAAAATCAATATTGAGGGTATATTTATTAGCACTGTACATGTAAGAAGCATTACAGGATTAAGGGGAGAATTACTAGGCTTAATAAAATGAAGAAAATGTAAAATATGGTAGTTGTCAGGATTCATTCTTTATAAACAAAATAAAGAAAAAACAACAAAATGTGATCTCATCCCTAAGATAGCTCATTAATTCATTTTCACTCAATGAATATTTAATGAGTGACTGATTCACATTAGGCACTGTGCTATGTCATAGGGATATAAAATTAAATAGACAGGGTCAAAGATCCTGCCATCTATCTAGTCAAGAGGTAGACATATAAACATATAAATTCCATTGCTTTTTTTTTGGCTAATTTCTTCACATCCTTCAATTTATATACATTAAGATAGTTCTGGCAGCTATAACAAATTGACAAAAAAAATCCAGTAGAGGTTCAAACACAGTAGAAGTATATTTCTTTTTTGTCAGTTGGGGGAGAGGTAAATAACTGGATAATGGGAAGGTGCCTGCTCTGTTCAGTGTTGTGAGGAGCCAGGCTGATGAAGACTCTGCAACATTTACCTGTGGCATCCAAGATCTCCAAATAGCAGATGGGTATAAAAGCATGGAGGGATCTTTATTAAACAGGCCGGGAAGTGGTGTGTTTCCCTTCTGTTCACATTCCACTGGCTACAACTCAGTTATATGGCCACCTCTAACTGTATAGGTAGCTGGAAATGTCATGTAGCTGTGTGGCCAAGAAGAGGAGGAGGACTAGGATTTGTAGTCCCTGCCCTATATTATAAATGTTCATCATTCCCCTGAATCCAGGGTCAGTGCCCCTCTGGCTTCCACATCACCCTGTATTTTCTTTGTCAAATCACCATCACACTAGTTTTACTTTGTCTTATTTCATACTTGATATATAATCCTTACAAGCAGAGACTGTCAGGCTTGCCCCCAATTGTATTTCTAAAGGTTAGCGCAGCTCCTGGCACAGAGTGGGCACTTAATAAATATTTATTGCTGTAAACTTTTCATCCCTTATTCTCTCCCAACTCACTAGAATCTACTTCTTTGTACACCAGTGAGGGTATGGTCTCGTTGTTACTAGTAACCAAATACCAGAGATATCAAGGACTCTTTGGTCTCCGTCTTATTTGATTTGGCACTTGCTACTTCACTTTGATAGTCTTTTCTTTAAGGTTTGCTTCTGAGTTTTTCAATTTTACTTTTTCAGTTCTTATGCGGACTCCTTTTCTGTGAAATTGGCTTTCAAAGGAGAGCTCTTGGGTGTTAAGTGCTTGCAAACTCATGGGTAAAGGAGAGAATATATTTTTTAAAGATAGGAAAGCCTGTGTACCCCATCAGAGAGGAAATGCTGGATGCTGGAGGTGGGTGTGTGGAGAGAGAGTGAGGGAGGGAGGGATAGAGACAGAGAGTCCTAGAGAGAGCACAAGAGAGGATATAGAGACAGAGATACAGAAACAGAAAAATAGCAAGAAACAGACGACAGATACACAAAAGGAGAGGAAGAGAGAAGCTGAAGATACACAAGGACACAGAGCAGGCAATTAACAGACACCCAGAGAAAAACAGAGATAGAGACTGAAGATACCAGAAAGGGAAAGCATATTGGTTAGAGACCAATTTCTGAGAAAGCAGGAAGATCCTAATGGGATTAGCTTTGAAAAGAGGTAATGATTCTCAATCAGAGAGTAAAATTGAGAAAACTTCATTTTTCTTTTGTTTACAAAGAACCATGCTTGGTATATTGTGTAACATTTCTTCACTAATGTTGCTTTACTTTCAAATAGAGGTGGAAATTTGAATGGACAAAGAAGTCTTTTGACTGTGCAGTTACATATGAAAAGGCAATTGAAGGGAAAGTAGGAGAAATGTTAGAAAAGAGCATTAGTCACAGAGCAATTCTTGCAAAATTGCCACTTCTTGTGTCTTTGTACTTTGAGGAGGATGAAGCTCATTGGTCAAAGTGCCTTATCATTGATACCTTATCTTTTGGTCAATATGGTAACAGGTAGAGAATAGAAAGGTAGACTCAGCTACCATGTCCATAGAGTAGAACTTACCTAATGGTGTTCATAGACCTTTGTTTCTTTTATAGCTCATTGTTAGTTTTTAGTGACTATTTTCATTTATTTTGTCCCATAAGCAAACACGAAGTTTCTTGATCAGAGACAGAATATTGTTACCCACAGAAATTACTTCTCCCCTTTTAGGGCTATGTTATGTTATGCAAGGGGGCTTTTGCACCAAGAAGAAATTATGAATTTCAGAGTTTGTATAGGAACTGCTACAGAGCTGCCAGCTTCCCCTTCTGAGAGATTGAGAGAGAGAGATCAAATCTGCGCAGTATGAACAGATCTTCTCTGGAAAGAGAAAGGAAAGATCTCTCTCTTACAATCCTTTGGAAGGTAAACAGATGGTTCTGGATTTCACTTGCTTTGAAATAAACACACTTCACTCTGGAAGTCTCAATTTATTCACTCTTTAATTTTAAGATTTGTTCTTTAGCTGGATTATAGTTTTCTTTGCTCAGAAAGCCCTTATGTTGCAGAAACATTAAAATACCTTTATGAGGTACATACCATTATTTACATGAATAAGATAAAATTCCAGCCTCCTAGAGTATTGGCATTTCTGGAATAAATAACCTTGTAAAATGGCTATTTAAAATAATTTTAGGGAGCCTATGTCTCTGCCTCTTTCTGTATCTCTTATGAATAAATAAAATCTTGAAAAATTAAAAATAATTGTAAAAGAATAGTTGTGTCATAAAAAGATTTTGTTTTTGACAACTCTCATTTGACTAGAATGCAAGATCTTTTGATATTTTAATCAGATCAATTTATAAGTACATATGGTGTGGCTGTTCATACTTGTTCTGTGTGCATAAACCAAAATAGCCCTTTTAAACACACTAACAGGGAAGGGACCAGGAATTTGGTACTTTTTCCCAGAAACTTTGCTAACTCCTATTGTATGCACTCAAAAAATATTTATTACCAACTTAGTTTGGAACACAATAATAGCACAAACAATACAGTCAAGATTTAATGCTATTTTCATCCTATTCTCTAACAAGCTTAGCACTTGATAACTATTTTCCTTGGTTATCAAATTGCATGTCAGAAGAACTTAAACTTCTGCCAATATAAGAATTTAAAAAATATGAATGTCTGTTTCCTCATAGTGTAATGATTGTCACTTGAAGTCAGCACCCACATCGACTTCATTCTGTCCCACTGAATTTACTTATTTATTTAGCACTGACTATGTTCTAGGCACCATGCTAGATGCTGAAGCTACTGTCATGAGTAAAAGTAGATATGGTCTCCCTCTCTTTCCAAATTTTTGTCTAATAAGTAGTATCTAGTTATACATACCTGTATTAAATAGGCCATACTCTAAGATAGTCTCACAAAGATACACAAAGTACAGTGGCTCAAACACTCCTCTCTCCCATAAAAGTCTAAGCTGCTGCATAGTTCCAGGGGGTAAGGCAATTTTGTTTCATAAGGTGATTCAGAAATACAAGCATCTTGACAATGTTATTCTTGCCTACATGCCAAAGTCACTAGGGTCACATTCCAATTTGTGGGAAGAGATAAATAGTAAGTAGGAAGCAAGCAACCTATCTATAAGGATATGACCCAGAAGTCAAATATTTCACTTCTGCTCTCATCCATCATCCTGAAATTAATCATAGGGTTACATCTGGCTGCAAGGGAAGGTGGGAAATATATTTTCTGCTGAATGCCATATGCCTGTCTAAACTAGGGAGGTTCTTATAACTATCAGGATGAAGAGGATGGACTTGGGAAAATCATAAGTCTCGGAAATAATAAATTTTCAGTTTCTGGATCTGATGACTGGTACCCAGTCCCTTTTCTTATTCATCTGACTTCCACTTGTGGACACTGCTTTAAATCAGTCTAGGTTTTAGTTCTTGATCCCTCTGATCCCTAGCTATGTCCCAGCCAGCTGCATTATATGGATTAGGGCCAATTGATTCTCAAGAAGTGGCACCAGGTAACATAAGTTAAATGATAAATAAATGGATTAGTGTCCTGCTAGACTGATGCGATCGTCCTGTCTGTCTCCTTCAGTGTGTTTTCCCAAGATCTTTCACACTGGCACTGAAAAAAATCCTCATTGAATGATTAATGAACAAATGAATGCCATATGTTATAGTAGTAGCTCTGACTTAATGTTCTTTTTTTTTTTTTTTCCCCTACCTTATTTTAATTTCATTCAACTCTGCGAATCACACCATTAGGGGCAGGAAGAAAACCAGGCATAGAACTTTTAACCTGGCTCTGAATGTTTTCAGGATAAAGCTATTGTTTGAATTTCTCTCATCTTCTGTTTTATAATTATCTGAGATATTTGAGGATGATCATATACTTAAAAAGGATTATAGAATAGAATACAAATATCATTTTATTGCCTATTTTACAGATAGAAAGCTAAGGTCTAAATTGAGAATGTTTGCCAATTGTCATATAAGTTATTCATGTTAGAGGCTTTGATTTTCAATTCCTTGTTCTTTTTGTATTGCATTAATTCTGAAGTTTTAGGTGACCTATAACAGATAGACCTGAGGTTCATAATCAGATCAGGTGCCTTTATTTATTTTTTAAGGTTTTATTTATTTATTTGGGAGAGAGAGTGAGAGAGAGAACACAAGCAGGAACAGAGGGAGAGGGAGAAGCAGACTCCCCTGCTGAGCAGGGAGCCCAATGCAAGGCTCCATCCCAGGACTCTGGGATCATGACCTGAGCTGGCAGACGCTTAACCAACTGAGCCACCCAGATGCCCCTGGCTGCCTTTAAATTAAGTGCATATTCTTTTTCCTTAGTATTCGAAAAGTGTGGCTCCTTGGCTGCATCAACAGCATGAAACTTAATGGGAAACTTGTTAAAAATGCAAATTCATGCCTCTCATCCAGACCCAGAAAGTCAGAAACTCTGGGGGCCAAGCTCAGCAATGTAGGTTTTAGCAAGCCCTCTTGGTGATTCTGATGATCATTCAAGTTTCAGAGTCACTATCTTGTATTGACAGGATAGCACACAGCATGTATTAAGACATTATGTTATATGAGGTAGACATTCATAACCAATTATGGAGTGCCTGCAAAGTGCCACCCTTGTGCTAGATACTGTATGTACCTAGTCTCATTTAATCATCACTATAGGGGCGCCTGGGTTGCTCAGTGGTTGAGCGTCTACCTGTGGCTCAGGTCACGATCCCGGGATCCTGGGATCAAGTCCCACATCAGGCTTCCTGCAGGGAACCTGCTTGTCCCTCTACCTGTGTCTCTGCCTCTCTCTGTGTGTCTCTCATGAATAAATAAATACAATCTTAAAAAAAAAATCATCACTATAGTCTGGAAAAATTGTTATTACCATCTTATTTTATGAAGGAGAGAGCTAAGGCTTAGAAAGGTCAAATTTCAAGCTTCTCCCTGAAATCCACTAAGATTACATAGTTTGATAATGGTGAGGTTGGGACTTTTAAACTCCAATGACCACGAGTTTTCTAAAGCCTTGCTTTAAAAAATACACTGTATTATAATTTACTCATTGACCAGTATGGAAAACAAGAATATTTGACATTTGAAACATAAGGTTTTCAGGACCATGAACTGCTTTCAAATTTCCTCTAGTTATAATGTGTTCGTTAAAATGCTGCTTTGACTTTGAACAGTCTTCTTTTAGTTCATGCTGGTGTATGCAAAATATCATCCCGCCAGGAGAAAGAATTGACTGCTTTCGTTAAGTGATTTGCTTCTGTTTTTACTGTTGTTAGAACTTGGTAGTGGTCTGATAGAGACAGATGTGCAACCTTCACTACAAAGGCCCTGCTTGAGAATTGCTACTTGGCCTTTGAGAGAGGGACTTCATCCTGCGTGTATCTGAGAGTCTACCTGGCCAGGAACATCCCAGTCTCTCCAAATGCAGGGAGACTGGACCCTGGGATGAATTAAATACTCTGGGTCTCATAGTTCATCATTCCCAGGTCTCTGGGGGGCCAGTTGACCTGTCTCTCCTCAGTCACTGATGCATGAGCATACCTGGGTGTTTAGAGTGTAAATGGTGAAACCTTGACACACGTTCTTGCTTAACCTTTTATTTGTTTTTTACCTGTGGAGAGACTGAGTCCTGAATAAACATCACCCCTTAATAATTTGCCTATCGTGGGTAGCTCTGGTTATTTCTAGAAGGAAACTTTAGAGACTGTTTTCAGATCTTTAGATTTTTTTAGAGAAGCAGATGAATGTATATCTGCTACATACGTATATATGTGTTTGTGTGTGAAACCTAACATTAAAATTTTAGTTATTTTAACATTCTGTAGGCAAAGTCTACATTTATGGGCTGGTTATATTCATTACGTGTTTACTTTGCATTTTCCACAGACTTTTGGTGCTTAACTTAAAAATTCCTCCCTTCAAGTTCATGTATTTCTTTAGCATCATAATTTGAGTTAATCTTATCATCCACCTGAAGTCCCCTCTCTTTGAATCACAGTTTATAGATTAGAAATCAAACAATAAAGAAACCTCAATTTAAAATCTGACTGGGAAGGGCTCTGTGTGGCTCAGTTTGATAAGCATTTGTCTCTGGCGCAGGTCATGATCCTGGGGTTCTGGGATTGAGCCCCACATCAGGCTCCCTGCTCAGTGGGGAGTCTGCTTCTCCCTCTTCCTCTGCCTCTTCCCTGGGTCGTGCACACACATGTGCACTCTCTCTCTTAAATAAGTAAATAAAACCTTAAAAAAAAATCTGACTGGGTTGGCACAATGCCATCACCATATAAACTAGCTGAGTGACCTTAGATAGGTTACTTATAATCGCTGAGCCCTGTTTTCATTGCCAATACTGGAGCATAAAGTGTCCAGCAATATCTTTGAATGTATAGTAAATAGTTAATTCCTTATTGTTACCCTCTTTAATTCTGACCAAAAAAAATATGGAAAAAAATGGATTTTCCTCTCAAATCTAAAGGAACTAGCAATATTTTTTTTCTTTTTTTTCTTCTAAGGAAAATAAAAATCCTACAAATAATTTTACGGAAACAATGCTATTCAGTGAAATAACTATAAAATGATAACACATATATCCTTAATTAGTTGATTTTTGGAGGGTTGGAATCTCATCCATTTTTGTTAACTTAAATGGAAGGAGAAACTAAGCTTTCAGTAGCTCTACTTTAGGATTGACCTACCCTGTGCTCCAAAAGGGCGGGAATGGATATGGACTCTCCAGAAACAGCTAAATTGCTAGCTCTGGGCAAATTGTATTGAAATTTGGGACTCTCCAGAAGCAACTAAATTGCCAGCTCTGGGCAAATTATATTGAAATTTGGGCCCATTTTTTGATGCTTCAAGGTAGTAACTTTCTTTGGAGTTCTAAAACAAAAAAAGCAAAGCAGATAATCTAGCTGTATTATCTAGATCATCAAAAGGATGAAGTTTGTATTACTTTCTTTTTTTTTTTTTTTAAATTTTTTTAATTATTTTTTTATGATAGTCACAGAGAGAGAGAGAGAGGCAGAGACACAGGCAGAGGGAGAAGCAGGCTCCATGCACCGGGAGCCCGACGTGGGATTCGATCCCGGGTCTCCAGGATCATGCCCTGGGCCAAAGGCAGGCGCCAAACCGCTACGCCACCCAGGGATCCCTTTGTATTACTTTCTTAATGGTTTATTTGTAATACCATCATAATTGAGTTTTATTTTTTTCCCATAGAACAATGAAAACCCAGATGGATAGCTTTCCTTTGTCTGTATACATCAGAAAGTATAATTAATTCAGAATGAAGTGAAAGTGCATTGATGATCAAGGAGATCTGGATGACTAAATTCAGTACTAAACCCTTTTCCTTTGGGGTTTGTCTTGGTCAATTCAGGCTGCTGTAACAAACTACCATAAACTGGGCAGTTTATAGACAACAGAAATCTATTTCTCACAGATCTAGAGACTGAACATCCAAGATCAGGTTGCTTGCATTGTCAGGTTTTCTCATGGGGAGAGCTTGCCTCCCAGTTCATAGATGGCTATTTTCTCACTGTCATCACATGGTGAAAGAGGAAGCAAGATCTCTGGTGACTCTTGTGAGGACACTAATCCTATTTGTAGGGGCTCCACCCGCATGATCTCATCTAATCATAATCACCTTCCAAAGACCCCACTTCCTAGTACTATCACATTAAGGAGTAGGGTTTCAACACATGAATTTTGAGGGGATACATTCAGTCCATAATAAGATCTGTGGTGAACATTCCCTTAGGTCACCCCCAATGAGTCAAATCCTTGTATAACTCCCTCCTTTTGGGTATAGATAGGACAGATAATATTCCAGACAATAAAATATGGCAAAGTGATGGAATAATCACTTCCTTGATTAGGTGTTGTTATAAGACTCTATCTTATGAGACTGAGTGGGAGATTTTCCTGTTGGCTTTGGAAAAGTAAGCTACCATATTATAAGTTGGCCATGAACCTATGACCTAGAGGTGGCATAGAGGGGCCACCTGGCTGACAGCCTGACTGGGAGCAAGGGAAAAAGGACCTCCATTCTATAACCACAAGAGACTAAACTCTTTCAACAACAATGTGAACTCAGAAGAGTACCTAAAGCTCCTGAAAGTTCTTTCAGCTTACCAACACCTTGTTTGTAACCTTACAAGACGCTGAACAAAGGATTCAGTTGGGCTCTGCATGGGATCCTAACCCACAAAAACTCTGAGTTAAGAAATGTTTGTTTGGGGTAATATAATAAGCATAATAAGCAGCCTGGGAGACTAACAAAGTCATCTCATTTGCCCTTCTCAGATTTCCTTAGTTATTTCTTATAAGGGGATGACAATTTGGAAATGTGCCAAATACCTATATTCCCATATTTGGAGGATTTTAAACAACTTTATGTCTAATGACTACTGATTCATTAACATGTTAGGACTAGAAGTGTTTTGCATTGTTAAACTTTGCTGCAATCAGGGAATTCACCACTTATTTTACTTAAATGCACACCCTATAGGTTAGGGTTGGAGAGTCACTTCTTAACACAAAGTATACTGAGACAATAAGCCTTGTTCAGATAGGATTTAAAAAAACAAACAAACAAACAAACAACAACAACAAAAAAAAACCTATGTACCTGTTTTTGTCCTTCCACTAACAATTAGAGGGTTCTGCTCAGTGAAGGTATTTAGATTGATAATATCCAGATGATTTGATGGTTTAATGACCTGAGATATGTGCTGTATCCCTTAGTATCTTGTTCAAGAGACTATAATTTTTATGATTTTTTTCTAAGATACTAGTATTGTTTTTGGTAAACAGTATCCTCTTGGTAAGATGGTTTGTGATTCCTTCAAGTGAATCCTGATGATTAACAATGCTGAGATTGATTTGTATATTTCAACATTTCTTTAGAAATTGGGACAGGAGATCCCTGGGTGGCTCAGCGGTTTGGCGCCTGCCTTTGGCCCAGGGCGCGATCCTGGAATCTCAGGATCGAGTCCCGTGTCGGGCTCCCAGCATGGAGCCTGCTTCTCCCTCCTCCTGTGTCTCTGCCTCTCTCTCTCTCTATGTCTATCATAAATAAATAAATAAATAAATCTTTAAAAAAAAAAGAAATTGGGACAAAATCTCATAGAATATGGGTCACAAATACGCTCTGTGATTTTGGATAAGTTAATTGTTTTCCTCAGGCCTCAATTTCCGCATATCTAAATAAAATTATGGTATTTGTTCAATGATTAAATGTCTTTCTAGCTAATTTCTAGCTAAAAATTCAGTAAACTATTTGCTATTTATGGAAATGCACAATATGCTTTTTCTTTCCTTTTGAAAATTGCTGCTGACAAGCATAGTGCTTTTAGTGCTTTGCAAAGTATTTATTGTGCATCTGGTATAAAGCAGAATTTGGGAGCCTGGGAAGTAATTACCAAGTTTCACATCTCCAGCAGCCAATAGTTTGTATGTGTGTGTGTGTGTGTGTTACAGTGGGATAGAGCAAATGGGGTAGAGATCAGGGAGATGGAAGAGATCTTCAAATATTCGAAGACCTGTGAGTAAACTTAATCAGTCTGGCTCCAGAGAACATCATAGAATTAATAAGAGTTGGATTTTGGTTTAATATAGAAAGAACTTCATCAGAATCAGGGCCATTCATCAATAGTTGTCTTCCTCATGAAGGTGTAAGCAATTGGCTACTGATAAATTTTAAGCAAAAGCTGGCTGTATGAGTGTCTCTTAAAGGTGTTGTATTTTACATAGATTCTTTATTTGGTGAAATGTTAGATGAAATGAACTCTTAAGTCTTCTTCCCATTCTAAGTATGTAGTTTTTTGTTACCTTAGAGACATTATTTATAATTTATCAATGCTTTCAAGCAGAGAATCTGCTGCTAGAAGCTGGTTGAGGTAATCTTATGTTTAGATTAGAATGGGATATCTCCTTAATTTATTCAGCACATTGTCAGTAAGGACTACACCTCAATGAAGTCACAGAGAACATGTCTGGCTCTAGACTCAATGTCTGAACCAAAAATTCTGGCTGGGTATGCTGGATTCATACATGTTAACACCTACAAAATGAGTTTCTTAAAGTTCATACTCTCCCTTAAACACAGAACTGTAGGTACATGTCCTAGTCCATTCAGGCTGGTATAACAAAATACCATAAATTTGGTGGCTTATAAACAACAGAAATATATTTCTCACAGTTCTAGAGGCTGGGAAGTCTGAGATCAAGGCACCAGCACATTTGATATCTGATAAAGTCTGCTTTCTGGTTCATTTTAGTATAACCTCACATGTCAGAAGGGAGAGAGATCTTTCTGGGGCTTCTCATAAAAGGACACTGATCCAATTTGTGAGGGTTCTGCCTTCATGACCTAATAATTTCCTGAAGGCTCCACCTCCAAATACCATCACATTGAGCATGAAGATTTCAACATATCAACTTACATATCAACTTGGGTGTAGATACAAACATCCAGACCACAGAAGCACATATCTTCAAGAAGTGTCAAATAGTATGCTCTAACTATTGGTTGACTCTGTAGACTATTTTAGCTATGGGCATGTGAAATATTATATTATGGACAGGACACACCTAGGTTTGCTGGGCCTTAAGCTTATAATATTTGGGGAGATCCTCTTTAAGAAAAATCACAAATAGAAAATTCATAATGAAAGCAAATAATTTGTTTAGAATAAAGATAAATTTTATGAGGGGTTAAGGATAAATAGGTGGAACACAGATAATTTTTAGGGCAGTGAAAATACTCTGTGTGATATCACAATGATGAATAACATGTCCAAACCATAGATGTACAACACCAAGAATGAACTGTAATATTAACCATGGATTTGGGGAGATGATGTGTCACTGTAGGTTCATCAATTGTAGCAAATGTACCACTCTGGTAGGGGATGTTGATAGTGGGGAAGCTAGGCATGTGTGGGGGTAAGGGGAATTAAGGGCATCTTGGTACCTTCCCCTTAATTTTGCTGTAAACCTAAAATTGCTCTAAAAAGTAGTCTAAATTTAAAAATAAATAAATAATCAATTAATTAGAAAAAATTACAACAAATTTCAAATTGAAAGAAATACCATGGAATTATAAGAACCAGAAAAATAATATTTTAGGGCACCAGAGTGTCTGCCTTCAACTCAGGTTGTGATCCCAGGGTCCTGGGATTGAGCCCCACATTGAGCTCCCTGCTAGGTGGGGAGTCTGCTTCTCCTTGTCTCTCCTTCTCTGCCACTCCCTCAGCTTGTGCTCTCTCTTGCATGCACACTCTCTAATAAATAATAAATAAAACCTTTAAAAATAATATTTAACTAATTAATGTAATACTCCTTTTACTATATTTTTGGCTGCATATTCTTTGAACATGTCTTCATATGACAATGACTTTATAATAATATTACCTATAGAGAAAATAGAAAATTTAGTCTCCTGTCATGGTTGGTCGAAACTTATCGTTTATTATTGATAGTTTAGAAAACACTTTTCATCTTCATAATTCATTACTGATACAGTCATACTTTAGACACTAAATAAGTGTTGTTGTTGAGAATTGTTGTCAAATTTGGGAAAAACCTTTTCTAGTTTCTTTTAAGTATGGATTTCATAGTAGAAAATATTGTTCACAGATTACCTTCTAGCTTCATGTATTTCAAACCTTGTTTCTTCACCACTATCTCGTAGATACATACTTCCAGCATCAGGCCGTGTTCACACAGTGATATAACTGCTGGCCCTCCACTCCCTATCACAAGATTGGGCCCAGTGGTAGCAATATTCTTAAAAATCACACCTACACCAGAAAAAGTTGCAGTGATTTAAATACATAAATTATCTCAAAATATATAATAACCCACTGAACCAAAATAAATGTATTCCTAACTTAATTTCGCCTTAGATCCCCAAAATATCTGTAGCCACTCCAATTCTACCTGATACATGGGGAAGCTGGTGAAAAGGAAGAGGAGTATAAAGAGACCACGGTCTTAACCCTAGAAAATCTAAATGTAAGCAGCATTAAGTCTTGCTCTTTTAAATTTTAAACAATTTGTCATCTAAAAGAATTGGAGTTGAGATTAGATCAGAAATAGTAAGAGGCAAATTTTTGTTGAACTAAGTGACAAAATTAATCAGTTTGACTTCACAAGTCTTAAAAATGCATTTTTGATCACTATTATAATCCATCTAAGATTTTGAAAGTCATATTATCTGCAAATTTCAACAAGATAAATTTATTTGGTTAGATGTATTTTCAGTACAAAAAAAATATATTCTATTTGGGTTTTCTTTTCAATCAAGGGCAGTATAAAATCATCATAAGAATAACAGCTATACTATTTCAATATTTTAACTCAAGATGCATAGCAATAAAATTACAGAAGAATTATGTTTAAATTTTATCTGAGTATGAAGGATTACCCAAATTGCTTATTAACTCAGTCCGGATTAGAGTACTATCTTATATTCTGAGTAGAGTTTGAACAAAAATGAGGTGACCGTCGGAGTTAAGTTCTAGGTTGGTATTTTATTGTGTTCATATTTGATAATCTCTTCTGATCTGGTACACTTCAATTTATTTCATTGCTCTTATCAAATATTGTTGGCTGTGTTTTTTAAGATAGTATTTCAAGCTCTTATTTCATAATTTAAGTGTATTTTGAGAGTCAATGTCAGTGTTCACGTATAATGGTATTTGCATTGTCTCATAAATAACATGATTTAAAAATATTTAGTGGCAAGTAGAACACTTTTTAACATTAACATTTTACATTTGTTAGTGACCTATAAACAGGATTTATGCTGAAACAATTGACTAATTGCATTTTTGGCACAACATGCTGCCAGTAATTTGATCATAAACTCATGGGGCCATCCCCTCCACCTCATTTTCTACCTTGAAACTGCAATAAAGCTATGATTTATGATGTAGACTGGGGAAGAATTATAGTCCTTGTTCTAAAAATACAGCAACTAGTGTAGATGCCAAGATAAAATCCTAGCTAAGTAGGTATTTTCCGAACTGTGCTTTTTAAAACTGAAATATTAGTCTTGACATGCAGTTGGGGTTTTTTAAATCCTCAAATTCAATATCACATCCTGCAGTGATAGTTCTTTATGTTTATTATGTTCTCTACTTCTTGCCTCTTAAACTTTTTTTATGCCTGTTAGCTAGATCATCAAAACAACCAGATCTTGTTTGTATGTGTTTTCAATTATTAAAATGAAGCTAAACTTGCAGTTTTTTTTTTCTAGAAGGAGCAATGCATTTAATATTAGTGCCTCATTTTCAATAATTCTTCAACCTCATAAAGACCTACAGTCTACAATCTGCCATTATTGCTCTGTTCCTGATCACCCTCCTGTACTCATTTTCCTCTTCATGTGGTTTAGATGGGCTTCATATTATAATATATCCTCTATACAAACTATCTACTATCATCCCCTCTCCTCTTGCTGGCAGAACACAAATGCTGGTTAAATCTAACTCCTTAGCACTAAGATGAATATGGGTGGAGAAAAACATGAAGTTCTTTTGACTACTCATACCTAATTTCAAGATCAGCAAGATGAAGTGATTTTATTACTGTTCAGGATCTTGAGTTCACTTACATTTCTACTATTTTAGGTGACAATTTTATTCCTTCCCTCTTGCCTTAAAACTTTTTCCCCACCCTCTCACTCAGCTGATGATCTTGTTTCCTATTTCATTGAAAAACTAAAAGCCAACAGAATTAACATCCACAAAGTGCCCCCTACGGCCATAACTACCTACGTACTGGCATCTGAACTCAGTTAATCCACTTTGCCTGCTGATACTGTGTACAGTGTTTCATCCTATATAAACTAATCCCATACTTGCAACCAGTTCCCTCTCCATTTTATCACCTCCAGAATTATCCTGTTTGGCATCCTCCATATTTCCTTAAAATTAGACCTTCCACTAGCATCTAGTATTTTCTACTCTAATTTTTTACCTGATATTTTTAGTTTGTATTTTATTCCTCTATTTTGTATTCCCCAATATGTTACAGTTCTTTGAGTACAGGAAAGTTAACTTGTACCTTGTATCTATCACAATAAATATTAGGAAGTTTTTGCTTAATTTTGTAACATATGGCATGATTTATTAACATTTAAATTCAACCTTCTATGAAGTCTTTTAGTTTATCCAAATAAAAATATCCAATATATAAAAATAGACACATGGTAGAAGATGAATAAATTTTTGTTGAGCAAGTGAAAGGATAACCACATAGTCTTAACTGAACTTGAGTTTCAAAAATGAGTATTCAAATTAAAAAGAAAAGCACAATAGAATTCCATTTCCCTGTGGTGCTTAGCAAAAAGACAAAGAAGTATTATTTTTACAAACCTAGGATGCAGAATTTAAGTGCTCAAATGATCTCACTTATATATTAGTTATGGTGTCCCAGAATAAGATGATTAATAAAAATACATATGTGCATGTGCACACACGCCTACATATATCAGAATGCTTTCATTTATCAACAACACAGGAAGAACCTTTGGGACAAGAGTGTTTTTACTTTTAAATGAGTCTTGTACATTCTGACCTTCTCTTAAACTTGGGCTGCATCACAGAGTCCATAAATAAATAATCTTTTCCAACCTGGATCTTATGAATGTTGGGTGCCTTGTGTTTCTAACTGAGCACACATAAAAGCACAAAAGCAGGATGTAGTGGGAGGGCTGTTAAAATCAGCTGGTCAGTAAATCCATTTGGGGTCGGTAAACCGGTTGTTAATGACAACAGCCAACAGGAAGAAGGTGGAGAGTGCAAGAGGCGGACATGCATTTAGGAGTAAAATCAATATTCATATTTGATTGGTGTGGTACTTTTTCTACAGATGGGCAAAGAAATTCCATCATGTAGTCTCAAACTGCCAATTTTCTATCACTGGGTAAAATTCTCAGGGATATAGGCTATATGAAAAGAATACTGTATAGACCAAACCTTGTGTGACTGGTCTTCATGTTTGCTTAAAACAAACACAGAACTAACAAATGCAGCATTTACTAGCCATTTATCTGGTTTTACCGCGTGTCTCTTATAGAAATCGGCCTTATCAAAAACATTTTTGTGACTTTTCAAGGCTTTTGGTTTGTAGTATTTCTAGTATTTCTTGGAAGCTCATTTCTTTTATAAACACAGGACCAAAGCTACAACAGAAAGTAATTGTAGCCTCAAATCTCTCATATGGTAATTTTTTGTGAACAAGTCATTTAACCATTCTGTACCTCAGTTTTTTTTTATTTTTCTTTTCCTTCTTTTTTTTTTTTTTTGTACCTCAGTTTTCTTTACTCTACTAGGTCACCAAATTTCTATAGAAAGTCAGCAAGTTAATGGTAATATCTAATAAAGAAAATGCAGACAATTCTATAGTTCCAGAAAAACTGAAGAAAAATTAAGACATCTCACAATGTCATACTTGTGTGCTATCTGTTACATATTAATTTTTCAAATGTTTGCTGTACTTCTATGTATTTATAATGAAAATGTTTGACCTTTTATTCTGAAATAATTTCAAAATTGTGGGAATTTTGTAAGAATAGTAAAAATGATGATAGTAAGATTATACTAATACTTATTTCATATGGTTTTAGTCAGGCTCAAATGAATTCATGTATAGAGTGTTAAGAACTTTTAGATGCAAGTAAGTGGGAGAAAAAGTGCTTAGAACTAATAAATACTGGTTGCTATAATTAAGCTTCAGTTTTGCCATCTGAACAATGGGGATGATAAGAATGCCTGTCTTATAAGATTGTTGCTTACATAAAACTTAGAAGCCCATGGTTTTCCCAACCTGATACCTTGTGCTACATAAATAATAAAACTTCTTAGTGGAAGAAACCCAATCCTGGACTCCAGGATTACTTGAGTAACACTACAATAAATTCAAAATGGCCTTTACTGAGGTTTTGTTTGTTTGTTTGGATTTGTTTTTGACCTAGAGTCAACAGTTACATCAAGATTTCCAATATGAGATTTACCTAGGTTTCATATCAACAGCTATCAATGTGAGGATGATTCTAGTTGATCTTTGCTGAAGCAAATCTGGCTAATTATTTGATATTAGGAAAACATTGGTGGGAGAAAGTACAGTCACAATATTGTTTATAGAAAGTGCTAATAAAATTTAGTAAAAAAAGAAAACAACTTATTTGTTAATCTCCCATTTTTCACACTGAGGTCTTTATACTTCAGGGTGGAGGCTGGGCAGGGAGGAGTGTGGGTTCAATAGCCAGGAATACTCAGAACTTTGTGATAACATGGCAGATCATACTGGAACTCAAGTTTTGTGTGAATACTGAAGTGTTGATGGGGAATTGAAATTTTATATTAAAATAAACATGGATGTATATATATATATATATACACATATATATGGGGTTAAAATATAGATTTTATATGAATTTTATTTTTTAGATTTTATTTATTTATTTGAGAGAGGGAGAGCAAAAACAGGGGAGCAGCAGGCAGAGGGAGAGGGAGAAGCAGGCTCCCAGCTCGGTGGGGGCTTGATTCTGGGACCCTGGGATCATGACCTGAGTCAAAGGCAGACACTTAACCGACTGAGCCATCCAGGTGCCCCTTGATTTTACATTGATTTTAAAGATGACACGACTTCAAAAATACTTAATAGATGTTCAACTCATGTTTGTAGAAATTCAAGACCTATAAATTCACTCTGCTCTACCATTGGGAGTACTTTAATCATAAATTAATTTAGTTGTTTAACAAATACTTATTTAATGTCAACTATATGCCAGACACAGTACCATGCTTTACAATGCAAAGGTGAGAAAGACTCTCATTATAGCATTATTTACAATACCAAGGCATGGAAATAACCTAAGTGTCCATTGATGGGTGAATGGATAAAGAAAATATGAGATATATAGTTCTATCTATCTATCTATGTATATATAGATATAGTATCTGTCTATATATATGTATAGATAGATATAGATATATAATATAGAGATATATAATACATAGAGATATATATCTAATATCCTATATGTAGATATTATAGATATATATGAAATATATCTATATATTATGGAATATTAATCAGCCATTAAAAAAATTCTGCCATTTGTGACAATATGACAACCTTGAGGACATCATACTAAGTGAAATAAGTCAGAGAAAATAAATAATATAGGATCATACTTATATATGGAATCTAAAGAAAAGAAATTTATAGATACAGAAACAGAAACACATTAGTGGTTGCCAGAGATAGGGTGAAGTGGGGAATGGGTAAATGTGGTCAAAAGCTATAAATTTCTAGTTATAAAATACATAAGTTCTAGGGATGTAATGCACAGCATGGTGACTATAGTCAACAATATTGTGTATTTGAATGTTTCTAAGAGAAAAGATCTTAAAAGTTCTCATCATAAGAAGAGTTCTAACTATATGAGGTGATGGATGTTAACTAAGCTTATTGTGATAATTATTTTCAATATATACATTTATTAAATAATCATATTATGTACTTTAATATAATATGTCAATTACATCTCAATAAAACTAGGAAAAAAGTGGTGATCAAGAGTCATGTGGCCCCTGCCCTCACAGGACTTATAATCAAGCAGTGGGACAGGTTTGCTGTTGTTGTTAAGCTAACTTAATTTTCATAACAATATTATGAGGTTCTATTATTTTATTACAGCTGTGCTACTCAAGACATTTTTTTTATAAGTGCTAAAAATAAGCAGGATTAGACACAAAATAATGTGGGCAGGGATAACCCAATTTACATAGAATAAGACTGTGAGAATGGTCAAGTATAGATTTATAGAAGCAAGAACTAATGCAAGGGGACTATTTAAGGGGCAATCTCTGTGGTACCTTAGACACATGGTAATGGAAAGGGAGTATGAGTTAAACGGATCATTTGAAAATATACATTGTAGGTACATACAAGCCTTCCTCATGGATTGGATATGGGGAGGGGATGAGAAAAGAAAATTTGAGATGCCTTCTACACTTGAACAAATGGATGTTTAAGGGAAAGATCAGAGGAGGGTAATTTAAGGTTAAGAGAAAAATCAAGTTTGTTTGGTTTGGGCATATTAATTTTCGGATGTTTCTGAGACATCCAATTAGAGGCGTTCAGTGGACAATCATATATGTGAATCAGGAGCTTTGAGAAAGACATCATAGCTGAGATGATATCTTGGCATCCTGTATAGCCCTGCCATTTAAAAATATGATGCCTGGTTTATTTAAACATTTGTCCTTTAGCTCATATAATGCCCTTTTATTAGCATATTTAAAGGTCTGGAAATAAACACATAGCAAATACAATTTCATGCAAAAAGCATGTCTGGGATAAAAAAGCTAAATCCTTCAGGATTTTGGCCACTAGGGAGCACAACTTTGAAGGCAGAAAAAGATGCAGTAAAAGGCAGTATGTAATAAGTCTATTATAATGATGGTACAAACTGCAGAGATAGAGCTCAATTTCATAAATATCAACCCAAATATCAGACTAGGGGAAGTGAATTAAAAAATAAATGGCATAAAAAAAGTCCAAGGGGCATAGACAATAGCCAATAAAAATTCTACATGGATATGTTAGGAGGTGTTGGAGGCCGTTCATGGTGAGCAGTGCTTACACCAGTCATCAGGCTAGTGGAATGCAGTCATAAAGCCAGAAACATTGTGCTGGAGCAGGCTTAGAGGAAGACAAAGTAGGTCCATAGGTTGGGCAATATTTATTCTTATCATCTGTCCTACGTACAGGAACCATTCGTCACTCCTTTGAGTTACCTAATGGATCTCATCAATTTTGCAATTGTCAAGAAATAGTCCCAACCCCTGAGCCAAAGGAACGCTTTACTGTCTCTGGTTTCTTCATTTTAAACATATCCCATTCTTACCACAAGGCCAATATGAGGGTCAACTGTTTCAGAGTTGGGTTACTTGCAGAAAAAAAAAAAAAAAAAAAAGAAAGGATGCACTCAGTAACCTTCCGCTTCTTAACTAAGTCCAACATTATCCAAGTTCTGAAACTTACCTAGGTTGCTATGCAGATTTTTTAAGGAAGATCAATATTAAAATAAGACTACTAGATATACATCATACTTCTAATTTTATTGCCAGGAAATAGCTAAAGGTGGAAATGTAGCAGTAACTGCAGAAGAGCAGTGCCTTGCTTCTGCCTCTTTCATCTTGTCAGAGTGACCTGCAAAAGCTCTTCAACCAGGACCCAAGTGGTCATGAGCAGCAGGAAGCTTATCCTTCATCTGATGCTGGGAAATTTTGATGGTGAAAGGGCACATTCAAATACAATGATGTATGTAAAAACAGTGCCATTAAAATGGTTTTAAATTAACTTATTCTTAAAAAGTAAACTAGGGAAGCCCGGGTGGCTCAGCGGTTTAGCGCCACCTTCAGCCCAGGGCGTGATCCTGGAGACCGGGGATCGAGTCCCACGTCGAGCTCCCTGCATGGAGCCTGCTTCTCCCTCTGCCTCTGCCTCTCTCTCTCTCTCTCTCTCTCTGTGTCTCTCATGAGTAAATAAATAAAATCTTAAAGAAAAAATGCTGATTTTTCTGAAACACCTTTATTTTTTTGATTCAATATCAGCTTTGTCTCTAAATTTTTGTAATAAAGTGAAAGTTGCCATGTATGTATAAACATATTTCCAAATTTTGGTACCTATAAATTCTATTTTTTACTTATATAGAATTGACTTATAACATTAAATATGTTTTAGGTATATGCAAATTATATTTTGATTTGTAGAATATTGCAATTTATTTGGACCCAATGTGAATTACATTTGTATCACAACTAATTCAAATCCATTTCTGCCCTATAGATTTCTTAATTTGGTAAGAAAATTGGTTTTAGTATGATGATATTCTCCAAAATAATTTGTATTTGTGTTATTGAAAAAAGTAAGTAATGGGTCTTCTATGTCATTTTTAACTAAGATTATAAGTTTTCACACTATTGTTAGATGTTTCACCTTGAATTTTCATAAGCCTTATTTTGAGTCATTGAATTGGATAAATAATCAAACTATTCTTGAAAAGCACTAATTTTATATTTGAAGCATTTGGTAAAATATAAAAACTTGAATACTTACAAAATTATTTTTCTGCTAATAGAACACATTAACAGCTTTGCTTAACTTTTTGTATGTATCCAAAAAAAAGGAAACCCTTAGAACTTAAAATGAACAATACTAATTTAGAATAAACAGCCATTTGACCTAAATGAAAAGGCCTGCTTCAGGAGTAACCTGTAAGTGCATCTTTTGCAGGTGCCTGTATTAAATTACTGTGGTTGGGCAGTCTTTCTGAAATAATTACGGACTTTGAAATACATACTGATGTTCCTTTAGAAGAATTATTTTCTGGTTTTCACTTGGTTGTGCCTAAGAAAACACAAAGAAATGTAAATTCAGTATATAGTATTCCAATTAAACATGTATTCTCAGTTTTCTTTATTTTTGTCAAAGGGTTTATCACAAAAGGGTTAAAGAAGCTTTACTAGACACTAAAAAAGTAAGTAATTATAGCTTTATGCCACACAAATGGCAAAATCCACATGCCAAGGATATTCTGACCCACATATTCTGTCTGCTCTCTATATGCAGATTGACCAGCTTCTGTAGCCTCACATATTTCATAGCAAGCCAAACTGTAAATTTCCAAGTTTCCAACTTACCCTATTGAATGGCAGCCTGGCAGCTTTGTGGACTCTGTAGGTTAAAACATGGGTATGAACTTACATGGGTGGTGCACTGAATGGTCATGAAGGGCAGCAGGGTGAGCATGAGACAACTTGTCAGAAAGATAAAAATAGAGCAAGAGAGCCAGTACCTGCATGCACCCTATAGCCCCATCTCACCAAGATGAAGCAATTTCTCTCTGGGAGCCTTCAGTGTCTTCTCCAATGCCATCATTCCATCCTGATTTCCAATAACATGGCTGCCTTATGTATAGGGCAGCTGTCTTCTTTAGGTTCATCTATTTTTGGTGGTGATGAGTTTGTTTAGCTGATCCCGTATTCTTCATTAAGGTTGTAGGTCTTTGTGAAATGTACCCTGTCAGTAGTTCACTGAAGGGAGGGGCTTCTGAGTGCCTTGCTGCCCCTACTTCAACTCTGTTGTCCATCGAGTGGTTTTGGTTGGAATCTATGAAACTAGGCTTGGTCATCTGGGTTAGTTTGTTGCATACGTGAAATGGCTTTACTTGATGTTGAGCTCTGAATGTAGCTTTCGTCCATAATCAGACCCTGCCTTTTGATTAGAGAAAGGTCCAGGCGAACTCCATGCTTATTGCTGTGTTTGGCCATGAATTACTGCTTGTCAAATATTATATTACCCAGAAAATACCTTATGAGGTGGCGATTGCATGCAGGAGATTTATTAGGGAGTGTTTCAGGGGTTAACACCTGTAGAAAGGACAAGAGGCAAAAGTTCAGCTGTGATGCAAGCTCAAAAGAAGCCTCAGCTGACCCTCCTGGGAGTTCTGAAGATGGAATGAGCCTTACCAGCTGTCCTACATTGGAATGAGGTGGCCAGACATTTATAATCGCAGGTTTATCAGTCATTGAATGAAGGTCTCCCATGAAGAAAGTGTAGCCTTAGTTAAGCAGATCTTTTTGGATGAAATTATACCCAACGGAGGTTAAGAGCTGAGGGTTGTCTGCTGGCAGCACTCTCAACAGCTGGGATAATAAATCCTTTATTCCTGGAGGGGAAATCTTAGCAATGCAGCACAGCACCTATACTTCCCTTTGATGCACTAATGGAATTCTGTCATTGGCTTGTTTTGAACATGCTGAGAACCAATTTGCAGAAAATCAAAAGTCAAAAGTGCCTAGGGCCCACAAGAGTTATAGTGTATCCCTGAAAATTGGACATGGCTAATTCTAGACTTTCCATCACATAATATCACTAATATTTTTCTTACTTAAGTCACTGTTAGAATTCTATTGCTTGTAATCAAAAGCTTCCCTGACAAAACATAAGCAAACTACTACAGCTAAGCAATTTAATGACAAAAGCAATTAATCAAAAAAATCAACTGTTGACTTTTGAGGGGGTGATTAGGGAAGGCTTCTTCTAAGGAGATGATATTTGGGCTGAAACCTGAATCACAAGATGGAATCAAGTAAGTGAGGATGTGGGAAGAGCTTTCCTGACAGAAGGAGGAATGATTACAAAAGTCTTGAGGCAGAGATGAGTTTGGCGGTTTCCCCAACACTATTTTCCATGGTGGAATCAGTGTCTCCACAGAATCTCTAGGGGTTGTAATGTTTGGGCACAAAAGTGAGATATTTGAGGGCACTGGGAAGAAATTTTTTTGGGTAGCTTTCAACTAAAGTCCAGGCCTTTGGAGAAGGTCACATGAGAAGCCTGTGGAAAAGTGAGAAAAGAGCAATGAAAGGTACAGCATTTATCCCAGGATTGAATTTGGTCTGCTGGTCTATGGCTTAAGATGTCTAAGATACTGTAATGATAAGGTTTTTAAAGTTAAAAAAAATTTTAAAAAATTTAAGACATAAAGTTCTCATAAGGCCTAGAGATGTTTTTTGTTTTTTTAATTTTTTTGGCCCACAAACCTGTTAATATGATCCTTTAAATGTGAAAGGAAAGGGATCAAGAAAATTATCAAATGAATGATTATTTAAGACGAAAAATATTTGTAACAGCAGGTTGTCTGCAATTGCTAGAAGGAAAAAATAAAAAAACAAAAAAAGCCCTGATAAATATATTGAGAATAGTAGTTGCCTGCAGAGAAGTGTGTGTGCCTGTGTGTGTGTCTCCATGTGTGTGCTTATATAAATACATACAAAGAAGTAAACTTAGTTTTATAGCATCATTACATGACAGGAGCATAACTACAAAAAGCTATGTCCTTCTTTTTAAAATAAATCTGGTAGAAGTGGAGGTGAGTTAGTACTGTGAGTCAAGAAATTGTGGAAAATTTTTAGCAAAATTGCTGGAAAGTTGCTGGAAAATCTTCATAAAGATTTACCTCTTATCCGCATGAAGAGAAAAGAAAAAAAAAGTACTGAAAGAAAAAAAGTGAGGTGCTAAGAACCAAGACTCTAAAAAAAAAGATGACTCGAGAGTAATGGAGAACTTTCAGACATTCATTTGTGACTATACAGCACCAGTGATGCCAATTTGCAGATGTATTTGCTAAACTGCTGCCAATAGTCACTGAGGAATTATAGAAGATGGGAACAATTGTAGTGTCATCCAGGGTTCATGGCAGGAGACAGAAACATTTAAAGTAGGCAAAGATTTAATACGGTAAATTGGGTGCTTACAAAATAATTGGAAGGCCTGGAGAAGTAGCCTGTAGTCTGGGTTTCTTGGAATGACTCCCAGACACTAGAGAGCTGAGTCACCAGGGGACCTCCCACCTCTGAGAGTATCATGATTATAACTGAGATTTAGGAATCATAGAGCTGAAACTGTGTACTTGTTACTACTGTTGTCACTATTCCACAATGCTGGTGACTGGGCCCTGGAACCTGGACTCCCCTGTTGCTTCAACCCCTCTTCTCAGCCAAGAATTTGGAGAATGAATCACTGCTTGCCGAAAAAAAAATTTTACATCTCCATGAGACCTTGATTGCAAACCAAGAAATGGCTGAAGATGACTATTTTCACTTTTGCCTTACAAATCTCTCATAGTTGCGTCTTTGTGGCAGGACCTTATTGGAGTACAGAGCACTAGGTGCAAAAGCATCTGGGAGTTGTACATTTAACTCCCAAGACTCTTCCATCCAAGAAGACATGATAAAAGGTGGCAAATAAAGTCAATGAGCCAAACCGCAGTATTCCATTTCACTGTAGACAGGCAAATGTTTTTTATTTCTTGAAAGGGAAGAAAGAGAGTCTAAGAGACATCTGCTGAGCTTGACATTGGTCTTAGTATTGGTTAGAAAAGACACCCTGTGAGCCATTAAGAAAGGACATAGCAATCACTGAATAAAAAGTCCATTAAAAACAAATAATACTAGATAACTTATTAAAGTGTTAAGTAATAGAACTATATGGCTATACTATATCTAGATTTTAACAAGACTTTTGCTCTCAGTGTTTATATTTACATCATGGGACAAACTTGGGAAATGTGGCCGAGATAGTGATATAGTTGAATGCATTTGTAATTAGTAGAAAGATGAAAAACTGATGAGTAGCAGATACATGTCCAATTGTAGCACATGCCATAGCAATTTTTTAAAAAAGATTTTATTTATTTATTCATGAGAGACACACAGACACACACACACACACACACACACACACACACACAGAGGAAGAGACACAGGCAGAGGGAGAAGCAGGCTCCCAGCGGGAAGCCTGATGTGGGACTTGATCCCGGGACTGGGACCTCTCCCTGAGCCAAAGCTCAATTGCTGAGCTACCCAGGCGTCCCCACCATAGCAATTTCTATTTTATCCTGACCTGCACTACACAATGACTCCAACAAGAACACCGATTTAAAAAAAAAAAAAAAAAAAAAGAACACCGATTTTAAAAATAGCAATAGTCATTATCTATTAAGTGCTTACTCTAAGTGAGGCACTATAGATACATTATTACCTCTTTTATTCATTACTATACTCTTGTCAGACTGTTATCTCCATCTTGAATATGAGGAAGCTAATGACAGAGAGTTAAGTGGCTTGCCCCTAGCTCCACATCTAGTAAGCAGCAATGCTGAGATTCATACCTAAAACAGCTTCAAGGAAGAGTTATCAGGGGGAGGGAGAAAACCACATCTCTGGAGGAAACTGGTCAGAACATCCCAAGAACCCCAGAGCATGGCATTTTCTCAGCTGTTTCACATGAAGTTGGAAGCTGGCCCACTGTCCTGCAGGATCAGGTTGGTATCTCAGGCACTCAAACTCACAATGACAAGTCTTCACTAAAGATTCACATAAAACAATGAGATGCCAATCTACGAAATAATGAGAAATGCCATAGTCAAGCTGACCAAATGTAGATAATATTCCTGCATGCAAAAATCTGAAGGACAGCATGACCAGAATGTTGACTACAGAAAATAGCTCGATCAGAGGATGCTGATCAGAATGCCAACTGTCCATAGTCTCTGACAATCACAATGCAGATGTGAACATCTCCCTGGACCTACGTGGAAGGGCACTTCTTATTTAATCAGAATTTGCCTCTCTGATTCCTTTCTAGGCTTGCATGACTGATTGCTATTCTTTCTTTAGATAATTTAATGAGTTCAGCTAAGTTGTTTTGGCCTAAAATTTATTCTCTCTCTTTAAGATATTTTTTTAAATCAATTTCCTGCTGATACAATTTCTTAACTTCAGAAAACAAGTTTATTCCTGCATTTCCAAATTCACTGTTGTTCTTGGGCACTACTTAAAAGATGTAGGTCCATTTGACTCTTTCCTTTACCTGTGCTGCCATTGGCAGGTTAACAAGAACAGAATCAGTGCTGACATGAAGAGTTTAAAAGCAGCATAGATTTTTAAAAGATAGTATTTTTAATTAACATAGGCTCACTTTGAGTCAATAATATTATCAAAGAAGTCAAGACAGACTTAGCCGTATTAACTGTGTCAGCAGAATGAAGGAGCTAGTAAATGAATGAAGAAGCTGATAGCTCTACCCTAATCTTCACTGACAGTTCATGCCTTGACTAGCAATGTTTATTTAGTTCAGGATCAACATTTTCAGGTACCAACAGACTGGAATATATTCAGAGGAAGTTGACCAGATGGTGATAGGCCCTGAAATCACATTCTGACAAATGGTGGTAGGACACTGGTGATGTTTGGCTTGGGAAGGAAAAGCCAAGAGTTATTGGGTGCTTATAGACTAGGCCAAGGATTGTGCGCAGTCTTTAAGGATTTCAAATATTATGGATGTACCATGACGGAAAAGGGAATACTTTATTTTGAGAGTTACCCTGGTAGGCAGAGAAAGTCTGCAGAAACCACATGTCTCTCAAAGAGAGACAACTTTGCTTATCAGAAGATGACATTTCTAACTTTCAAAGCTGCCCAACAACATAATGGGCTTGATATTAACATATCATGTTTTTTGAGATGCTCAAGCAGAGACTGGCCAAACTTTTTCTGGAGATAATTTGGAAGAGAGTAAGTATTACATGGAAGAAGGGACCAGATGAGCTATAAGACCTTGTTCAACTTTATCCCTCTAGTCTTTCATTGTCTTACAGTACAGTAATCCCTTTTTAATCTTTTAGTTTAGTAGTTTAGTTGCATGGACCCTGAATGGTTAATGCCATTTCTAATTCAAAAGATTAATTGTAGGGGACACTGATTGCTGCGTTTTTTCCTGGCAATTAAGAAAAAATCCAGCATCATCTGAAGCTGCAGGGATGGGAGGGAGGGGTGGATTGCAAAAAACATTCAGTGAATGAGTCATTAGGTATAATACCAAACAGAGACTCACTTCCTTATTTGATCCCCAGACCCATGTATTCTGAGTATGGAAGAAACAGTACTGTATATGGATTGCCTTTCAAAGCATGGCAAATTTTAGCTCTCAAATAGTTTGAAAGCTTCAAATGTTTATAGCATTCATTTATTTCTTTGAATTTAAATGCAGTTATTTATGCTTCTAAAAACCCTCTGATTGCATTCCTTATTTTGAGTTTTGTTACTGTTACTGTGCATACTTTAACATCAACCAACCTGTGCATTCATGGCAATGAATAGCATACCTTAAAATCTGGCTCCTGTGAATGGGAAGGAATAATGTTCATTTAAAATAACCAGAAAATGATCTGGTTTTATAGCTAGAGAAAACCTAAATATCACACATTATTAGATGAGAAATTCAAGCCCAGAGAGACAAAATGACTTGCCATATTCACATGGCTGGACCATTAGAAAAGAGAGCACTTTTCTTTGTTCTTTTGTCTCCCACTCGAGGAGGCAATTATATACTGGGGTTTTTTGGCAAGATACTCTTCTTTTTTTCTTTTCCTAGCAAGTAGAATGATTTGATACTAGTAATTTTTAGATCTTTATTTACAACCTAATTGGCATGTGACTCGAGGAGAAGGTATCAGAGTAGGAATCCAAAATAGTATTTTCTTTACCTATATCCTCTACCCATATAGTAGGCAGAAATTCTAAGGGCTACTTTGTTTGTAATTCTGGACTGCTCTTGGATCTCTGCAGCGCTGCGTATGATGCTGTTCTTGACAGAAATGTGGCCATTAAGAAGCTCAGCAGACCCTTTCAGAACCAAACGCATGCCAAGAGAGCTTACCGGGAGCTGGTCCTCATGAAGTGTGTGAACCATAAAAACGTGAGTTGTCATTTTTAAACTTCTGGCAGTGGGAGGTTGTGAGATTGGAGAAAAGAAATCCGTGCCAACTTGAGTAGGAAAGGCTTTCTTTACTTTGTAATTTCTGCCTGTTAAGATTGTTTATCCTTCCATATGCTACATTTGATTTCATTGTCCTCATGATAGCTTTCTGCTTAAAAATCATCTAAAAACCATATGGCGTTAGAGGGGATAAATTTGATAGATATTTCCTGCTCTGAAACTAACCGTATTTGGTTCTCTATCTCCAAATTTACCAGGGAGCTCCATTTTTTCCCAAAATAATAAAAAGCAAACAAATACAAAGTAAAAAAAAAAAAAATTCTACAGAACACCATGCTATATTTCTTTATAATTTAAATTTAATTATTAACAGGTGAAAATTTGTTATCCTCTTTGTCTTTTAGCTCTAGTGGCAGTGGCCTTCAAATGTTCACTGTACACACTGTGCACAGTGTCTCGTTTTTTGTTAGAGTTGGGCAAATGTGTGGACGCATATCTACAAAGCACTTTGGGACAGGATCTTCAAGAGCATTTCTCTTGGGAACTCAGTAGGGTGTACCATCACAGGACTTCCTTCTGTTTCAGAGTATAAACTTCTTTAACTACAGACAAAACCCTCTAGAACTCTTTCTATGCTCCCATTCTTAGTAAGGCAAGATGAGAGAGAATTCATTATTTTAATAATGACTATTATTAATAAATAACTGATATAGTGCATTTAATTTATTATCTCTAAATGTATAATGGAAAGAAAAGATAATTTATGATAATAAAACTATAACAGTAGCTATCATAACTCCCTGAGAAAGTTTTTCTGAAGTATGAAAATCACACCAGATATATGAAATTATCAGTGCTGTCTTATAAACAAATGAATTTGTCGTGAGGCTAAGCATCTCTCAGTGACTCTAAAGAAGAAGCAAATGTACACATGAGAGTTTAGTTGGAAGATATTTGAAATACAAATATGTGGACTGTTTCTCAAGTGACAGTGTTTTTTTCTTCTATCACTTTACTCTGATGACTATAGTTCAGTCATTTGACACATATTGTTAAATCAATGAAAGGTGCCCCATGTGTAGATCAGATGCTAAGATTATAGTAGTGGATATAACAGAAACTAATCCTTGCCCATGTGGAACTCATGTTGTCCTGGTGAGGAAAAAAGTCCATCTGACTGGGTGATGGGCACTGAGGGGAGCACTTGATGGGATGAGCACTGGGTGTTATAGTATATGTTGGCAAATCGAACTCCGATAAAAAATATACATATAAAAAAGAAAAATAAATAGGCAAATGTAGAGAAGGTCAGATGGTGATAAGCACTATTAAGGAAAACGAAGCGAAGAAGGAAAATTATTCTAGTCAGTGCTGGATGGGTGGGCTAACTTTTTAAAGTAGATTGAGTGGGAAAGGTCTCACTAAAGAGGCAAACTTTATGATGTACCCATCTCTAATTTGGCCAGGCAAGGAACATGGTACTTTTAAAAAGGAATATATAAACAGCGGAAAGGATGATTCATACGAAAAGTCATTCTACTAAAGCAAATTGTTCTTCAGTATGTTAAATAAAGGCAGGAACAAGATTAACCACATGGCCAATGCAATCTATTTTTATGATAGCAGAGAGGATGAGAAATACCATGGGCAATGGAAAATGGATAGATAAAGGCAATGAAGCAACCGTACGGGAAATGTTGATAGTTTGTGTTTTCATATATTTATATTTCCCTAGTCTTCCTTCCCAGCCCCATAATACAATAAATACATTGTAGAGAAATTCCCACGCACTTTGCCAGCTTGAGGGAATCCTATATTTTCCCTGTTCTTGACTGAAGTGTGGAGGTTCTCATTTAAGATACCTAAAAAGAAGTTCCCAGTTGAAAGGATTATCTGTAAATGGCTTTCTACCTGCTACCCATCCCTTTTATGTGTGTATGTGTGCATGTGTATGTCTAGGGAAATAAATTTCTGGAACTAGTTAACAGGGAGGAAGTTCTCTTGTGACCAAATGTAAATTCCACAGGAGTACTTGTAATACTAAGTAAAAGCAGTCAGAATGCAGAACTCTGTAAATGCTCTGGAAAGTAAAGTAAAACAGTGAAGTAATCCCAACTTTAATAATAGAGAAGAATATCCATTTAGAAAATGAATGTTCAATTCTAGGAAGTGATGTCTAATGTGATTGTGAGGCCAGGACAACAGTGATTCACATCTACATTTTAAAATGCTGGGATAAAGGAACTGAATTAGATTCCTGCATGAAATTGTTGAACCAAAATGAAAATACCTGTGATGCTATGTTTCTAAAGACATGTACTCTCATTGGTTATTAGAAGGAATTAGCATTTACAAGGGAGCAAAGAAAGAAGAAAATCAAAGAAGATGAAGGCGATAAAAACAAGACAATAGGAAATGGGAAAATAAGAATAGATGGTGGAGAATTTACCTTTTAAAATAATCTAAAATAAATAAATAAATAAATAAATAAATAAATAAATAAATAATCTAAATTACGTTTAGAATACCTAGATTATTTATTTTCCAGGTTAGCCTTTTTCCATATTTAAAGGTTATTTGTGTATGGTGTATGTGTGTGCGTGCACAGTCTCTGATGTTTTTGTTTGAAGACATATCAAAATGAATTACTTTGCAAAGTTGATAAAAAACTAGAAAAACAGGCCCACTAAATATGCGTGAGATATATACCATGAGACATGTATCACATAGACATTTTTCAACGCAAACTGTCAGTAAATGTAAAAAGACACTTTAATCACAAGTTTTAAAGATATTTTGAAATCATTTTATTTCTATTTGAGTATTCTATACCTTAAGATTGTTTTAAAAGAGGTGATCATGGTTTTATATTATAAAAATCAATATGTTATAGCTATTGCCATATATATGTTGATGTATATATATTACATATATGAAAATATTGCATGGTATTGTGATTTTTTTTCAATAATTCCTCAACAAATGAAACTATGTGTGGCCTGAAGCATTCCCTAAACTTGACTGCATTTCTCAGATATTTAATCATTTTGTTTCATTTTTTATTACTTCATGTTTCCATACCACTATGCAGTATATTTGGAAATGTGACAAAGTTGTTTGTTTTTTTTGTTTTTAATTTACTTATACTAGAAGGTAAACTTCTTTGCTACTTAATATATAAAATAATGAAAGCGGGAATCAAAATATTTAGGAAACAGAATTTCGATAGCTTTTTAAATACATTTTCTTTTTTTTTTTTAAAGATTTTATTTATTCATGAGAGACACAGAGAAGAGAGAGGGAGAGACACAGGCAGAGGGAGAAGCGGGCTCCATGCAGGGAGCCTCACATGGGACTCGATCCAGGGACTCCAGGATCACACCATGGGCCGAAGGCAGGCACCAAACTGCTGAGCCACCCAGGGATCCCCTTAAATACATTTTCTACTAAATTCATTATTGATAATCATCTAGGATAAAACTTTTCCCAGGATATCATTATAGCATTAATTTAAATAATATTTGTGTGTGAAACAGAAGCAAAAAAACTCAAGTAGCAACACACAAAAAAAAATATTAAATGAGAGTGTTCATTAGAGGAAAAGCATGACCTTGCTACATCTTGTTAAGTGTTTTACTGCTGCCCATTTTTCTTACGTGGCTTTTCTTTTTTTGCTTATTAATTACAATTCTATATTCTACCAAGGAGAATCACACTCTAAAGCAATATATCAACTATATATCTTCTTTGATTCTTCCTTCTGCCTAAGAATTTGAGCTTTTTAATTGTATTTAACCTGAAGACATATATCATATGTCCTTTCTGAATACATTTTTCACTGTTCTAGGAGATAGTTCTAGAAATTTTTTCCGACTTTTTTTTCTACTGTAGCACTAGTCTATGACTTTGAATTGGATTAAATAATTGTTTAAATATGCTTTTTAAATAATTCGTTTTCTCACTTTTTCTTTCTCTCCTTCCTCTGTCCTTTCCACTGTTTCTCTTCCAGATTATTAGTTTATTAAATGTCTTCACACCCCAGAAAACACTGGAGGAGTTTCAAGATGTGTAAGTAACAAAACTCTTGAAGGAAGGGATAGCATAGCACTCACATAACGCAAGGGAAATTGACAAAATCAGTGGATGAAATCCCTTGTAAAGATTAAAGGGAGATAGATGCTGCGGGCAAATGAAAGGGAGCCAGTGATAGGACAGAAGGTTCTGTTTCTGGTATTACTTTTAGGAAAGATACTTCTGCTTCTTTTTGGCCTTCTGGTGCTTTGTGCTTTGTTGTCCAATGTTCTTGGTTCAATCAGAGAAGATTTATTATTTATCATGTATTTTTTATTATCAATTGATCCTGTGAAACTTCTAGAATTAATCTATTCACTCTGAGAACTTATAAGAGGGACATGTTAAAAATCATTTTAAAATTGTTACTTCTATTTTTGTGGTGCCTTTGATTTTGTGCAAAAAATATCTATCTAGAAGATAGTGACAATAACAGAGAAGTGAATCCTCATACATTGTATTATTTGACACAGATACATTGCATTTGATGGGAGATGCTATTCTGATTTTTTTTAATTTGTAATAATATCTGAGAAAGAATTCATAGAAAACTGAGGACAAGATATAGGTAGAAAATATATGGGCAGGAACCAAACACTAATAAATGCTGCTTCTGCTAGTAACCTTGTGATAGAGTTACCATGGCTAACATGTGCAATACTTGAAAGTTTTTCATATACTTAATTCAGTCAAAGGTAGAGCTGGGAAGTTTGGAAGACTTACAGATTTAGGAGGAGATTCTGACCTCTTTGAAGGACTTCACAGATCTTGTGATTTGGAACTAACCTTGTGGATTTACCTTCCAGTTACTTAGTAATGGAACTGATGGATGCCAACTTGTGTCAGGTGATTCAGATGGAATTAGACCATGAGCGAATGTCTTACCTGCTATACCAAATGCTGTGTGGCATCAAGCACCTTCACTCTGCTGGAATTATTCACAGGGTGAGAATTCCTACTCCAGAATTATAATTAAGATTCTTTTGGAGAAGAGAAAGAGCAACTGTAGGTTCTTTTCTTTATGTAGGAAGGGTAGGTTGAATATAATGTACTTCCTCGTTTCTTTTACAATAGAATTAGCACAGAGTTCACTAACATATAGAAGAAAATTTTAGCTATACTGTAGCTGATTTCATTTAGCATTTTGTTTCAGCTCATTGAGAGTCAACTTCTGAGAAGCCTCATGTTTTCTAGCTCCGTGATTGGCAGAGGTCATATGTGCAGCTGAAAGAAGACTGTTCGTTTCCACAGTTTGTTTCTGGCAACAGAAAGACAGCTGCCCTGATCTGCTCTTTTGTCAGGGCTAGAAACAAAAAATAAGCTGAAAGGTTTATGTTGCCACAAGGAAAAACCTAACAGCTGACAATAAATGATATGTTTATTCTAAAACCTCTTCCCAAGATGAGCCTAAATTATAAAATTGATAGCACAAATCTTTTCTGGGTTTGAGAAGCTTTTGAAGATACCTTAAAAATATATTTAAAAAATAGTTGTAACTTCTTTAGGGCAGTAATCATTTGTTCTATATAGGGCTTTGCAGTCAAGGGGGCTTCCTGTCAGTACTATTGCAAGACTGCCATACTGATTGAGTAGATAGAAATCACACGTTCCAAAAAAAAATAAAAAAGGAAAGAAATCACACGTTCCATTTGCTGCTGGCTTTTAATTTCTTCTCTTGTTCCTATCGCCAGGATTTAAAACCAAGTAATATTGTAGTCAAGTCTGATTGTACATTGAAAATTCTTGACTTTGGACTGGCCAGGACGGCAGGCACAAGCTTCATGATGACTCCTTATGTGGTTACACGTTATTATAGAGCCCCTGAGGTTATTCTGGGCATGGGCTACAAGGAGAACGGTAAGGAGGCTTCTGCATAGCAGCCACAGAAACCATGAAGAAAATGTGTATATGTTTTAGACGGCAAATGGCAATGTTCTCTTTCATGTATATGAATGTATCTTTTTAATAGGACTGCCAGCTTGCATATTCAAAAGGTTTTTTAAAATACTACTAGGAGGAATCACTCATTAAAAATGTGAAGGATGTTTTTGAAAAGTAAGCTTTGCTACAAAAACACTAACATATGTTATGGCCAAAAAGAATTGTGGATAGAGTCTGACTAAACAGTCAAGCAGATATTGATTAGCACAAGCTGTTGATATTGAGAAAGATTGATGTTTGGGTTGCAGCTTAGTTCAAAATGAGTAGGAAAACAGGAAGTAGTCTATCTGTTGCACTTGGCTCTATGGCTAACTTAGATTGATGGCTCTAGTCCTAGGAAAAGACAAAAGGATGTCACAAATCCTTGGAGTGAGAATCTTTACAAATGCTCAATGAATAGTCAATTTAAAATAATCCAATTGTTCAAGTTACTTAAGAGTTTGTTTAATGCTTTAAACTGCTCTGTGAGTAATAGGATAGCAATTACCTAGTAAATTTTTATAAATTCCAAATCATGGAAACAAATATTAAATTTTACATTACTTTTTTCATTAAAAATATCTATTCATGTTCATGTATTCATGAACAGTTTAAAAGAAAGGGTAGAAAGAATCTTCAAAATGTATTGCGATTTGATTTTATGAAAGGCTTTATAAGATATCTATTAGAATGCATTGCCATATATTATTTTGAAAAGAATATCTCTAACAAGTAATGCAGCATATTAAGAAATGTGTCCAATGAATTTAAGATCTAAAATTGTTTTAAATTAGGATTGTATATATATGTGTTCAATGTACCTTGCATGGTTATTTGATGTTTTATTCTATTTAATTCCTAGCACTCTATTTTTATAATTTTATAAAAATAATTATCCATGTATTTTCATGTGCAAGTGCTACAGGGTAGCTTTATGAAAATTCCCTGGCCACCAAAGTTTTAAAAAATTTCTTTGTGTACTTCCAGATTAGAAGGCAGCCAGTAGTTTTGTGCATTTGTGCATTAGAAAGGGAAAAGTCAGCTCTTAGGAAGGTCAGGTTCACTTTGGTGAGCCATGGCAGGATTCTGTTAACCTTTAACTTGAAAGAGGCAAATCTAATCCTCTTCCCAAGGTATTAATACCACACCTAACTTACTCGGAAAAGAAGATATTTGTATACATTTTTCATAGTTTATTTGTAAAAAAAAATGAAAGGGGAGCCAATTAAAAAAATCAAGAAATCAAGGATCTACTGAGGTCTGGGGATAGGGTCTGAATTTGCCTAGTACAGTGTTACAGATCTCGGTTGCACAAATGGCATGTAATTTCCTCCCTCTTCCTTCCTTCACGAGAAGAAGGTTGCAATTAACTGCCTTAGTTTTTTCACTTCTCTAGATCTCTGAAGGTATAGCTAGCACTTGTGCTGCCCACTTGCTTGTGAGAGGAAGGTTATCATGCGAAAAACCCGCTTGTTCCTACATCAGGCTTGCCCAGCTATCCCACGCACCTAACCCTGCCTTCCTTCCCCAAGGAGCATCTTGGCCTCATGTTTTTGCCTCAGAGTTCCCTTGGTCAATACTGAAAAGCAAGTCGGAAGAGGGTAAAGATTGGCAAAAGAAGGTGAAGCATGTTTGGTTAATGAGTATGACAACTGAGAAATAAACAAATAAATAAAACAATTTTTAAACATCTTTAATACTTCTTTTTCGCTTTACTTCCAGATGACTCCTTTACATGTGCTAATTGATCATATCTTTATCCTTGAAATACTTCAAGTAATAAAGTAAAAAAACTGATGTTTATTTACAAGGAAAAGCTCTGAACAAAAAGCTAAGTCCCGAATACCAGGGATTCCAATACTTCTGCCTTTAAGCCACGGTTCTAGCTGTTTCCTACTTTCTTGGATTTGCTTACATGTACCTTGTTTTGAACCAACCAACCAGCCAACCAACAACCAAACAGAAACAAAGGGAACCAAAGAGTGGTCTCTCGTTGCCCTGTTCCACCTAACCGAGTGGAAAAGAAAATGGAAACAACCACCCCTCCAGGATAATTAAGATTATTTTTGCTATATTCAGCAAATGGTAGAAAACCCTTGATGGCTTTTAGCCATCACTTGTTATGGAGATACTTTTGGGGTAGCTTCTGCTTTTCTATGTCACCCCTTTATGGCCCTACAGAGGCAACTAAAGTACTCATAAAAGTTTTTTTTTTAATTATTTTGAGTTCTCGTTAAACATTGTTGATGTAATTTACAGTGGTTTTCTTTTGGGGGTAACTTTTGGTGGGAGTCAAAAATTGTACCTTCTAATCAAACTTCTTTTTCCTCCTCCTTCAGAGATCAATTATCTTAGTTAACTTTACTTTCCTCCCTTTTCTTCACTTCCCTCTCTCCTGCTCTAGTGGATATATGGTCTGTGGGATGCATTATGGGAGAAATGGTTCGCCACAAAATCCTCTTTCCAGGAAGGGACTGTATCCTTGTACCTTTTGCTGCAGCTTTACCTGTTTTGTTCTCTCTCCCTTTAAACACATAATGATTTTACCAGGAGAGTAAAGATAGAAGCAAAAAGTTGGGTAAGTGGTATAATTGTGATTTTAAAAAGTGATGATTTATATAATCTGACCAGTACTGAAGACTACCTACTGCAATGATTTGTTTTAATTAAATTTTTTATGAGCTTTTTTCTTTAAAATATTTTCTTGTCTATAACTCAAAATAGCAATGCTTTTTTTTTTCATAAATAAGAGAGGTCACCAAATCCCAAATTATTAAAATGTATTTATCTTTATAACTAGCAAAAGAAGTCACTATTTGCAAGTATTTTTCATCTTTTTTCTAAAACCATTTTATGCTTCTACAACATTTAGGCATGATATAATTTCTCTCCTTACTGATATCCTAAGCTTGTGTCTGGAGTTTCATTGATTTGAATTACTTTTGACACTAGCCAGTCTTAAATAGGTCAATATAGCATATCCTCCTTAAAACATGAACTTCCACATTTAAAAGTCATAATTATTATTCAAATTGTAGAGATCAGCTGGGTTTAAAATAGGCTTCCCTTACTTGACTTGGAGATGTGACTGAGACCTAGATAATTGGTTTTCCAATGAAATTTAGAATTTTAAGAAGTAGTGTTTATTCAAGTTCTACCACTAAGTCGTGAACTAGAGTTATCAGAAACTTCTTGGAGAGATATCCATGATTTAGAATTATTAAATGAGCTGGCATATTTCTGAAATGACCAAAAGTTTATTTCTAACAAAATGACATATTAGTGTGTGTAATATATAGGTAGTAAAGTTTACATATTAATAGAGAATATACTTTTATACATATAGAAATACCCTGCTAACACACAATCATGCAAATCTAAGTATAACAACAGTTGCCAACATTAATAGTGATAATGCAAGATTGAGTTCAATACAATTATTATATATGATTTTTTTTAGAAACTGGCAATAAACATGTGGTCCATAACTCTATTAAATATTATATCTGATTAATAAGAAAGCTCTATTAAGGAACTCTTTTATTATGTAAGAAATATTATGGTTGTTATTTAGTAGACTCAATGAGAAGTTTATAAAACCAAGAGCACTCATTTATGAGGCATTTGTTTATTCTGCTGGATATTAGTAAGATATTCTCTAAATTCCAATAGTAAAGGAAGAGTAATGACATCTTCTAGAACTATGCTGTCCAATAGGTAGCCACTAGCCACATGTGGCTATTCAATACTTAAATTATGATTAGTCTGAATTGCATTTTGTGTGCAAAATGCATACTAGATTTTGAGGATATAAAAAGAAAGCATATAAAATATTTCAATTTTTATATTGATATTAAAATGATAATTCATTTAACTTTCATTTTATTTTAAATTATTTATATTTTGAGGATAAATCATATATCCAAGGTAGTTGATTTGAACAATATTATTATTAACAATCATATTTAAATGTACTGATTTTATATAAAAGTAGGAATGTGTGTATGTGTGTGTATGTGCTTTGTTCTTTGGAGTATGATATATTTTAGACCAGAAGAAAAGGAACTTCTCAATCAATACTCAAAATGAAGTTTCACAGCTACATCTTTCTAATCCACTAGTTAGTGGAAGATAAAATGTCACAAAATATCTCATTTCCCTGGGATGTTAGTATAGGTCACTTGAATTCCATGTGGTATGGTTCTCTGACATCTAATGTAGCTCTTCAGACATTTATCAGGATTACTTTTCTCCTATTTTAGCAGTATTACATTTAAAAGCCAAAAAATTAGAAGAAGTCAAAACATTTTCTAACCCAAAATATGCTTCAGAAAAAAAGACAAAGATAATAGCACCATATGGATTATTCTCTGTTCTTCCAATGATTGTTTTCTTGAGAGTCTTTTTTCCCTTTTATTATAGTTTGTTTCAGGAAAATGTCTGGAAATAAGAGTAAATTGTGCTAAAATCAATACTTAAAATATATATCCCTGATAAAAGTTAGCTAGAAATTGAATAAACTCAAACACAAAAATTTAGATTGTGATAGGGATTTGCATTCAGTATTCCTTTGTCTCAGTGATGATCATATAAAATGTCTTTGATAGCCTACTGCCATATACGATAATGAGTCAATGGAAAAGTTACATAAAGACACTTATAGTGGAAACCATCTTGCTTAAGTTAAATTTTACTTAAAGAGGAGTAAACGATTTCCGGATAAAATGTGTTAGAAGAACTGCCATCTTTCTGGAAATGTTTCCATTTAGATTTAAATCCTTAGTTCATTTTAACTTATAATTTAATATCTTAAGTCATGATGACATTTGAAAATTAAACTGTAGTATCCCTATTAAACAACAGATTGCATGTATTCTGTGGTTTTGAGTGGAATTATTTCATTAATCTTTACAGGAAGTTATTATAATTTTATGATTAGAGCTTCCCACCCACATGAGAGATCAGAGCATTGAATTAACCTCACTAACCATGATGATCAGATATAAATTTCGGGATTGATGGAGTATATATGGAGAGACGAATCATACCAATATTTTAGCATATTGAAATGATTCCAGCATTTTCTGGAAGTAATATCAAAGTGTAGTATATGCTAATTGACTTCGTCCAAGATTCTTTTGAGACGTAAAAAAAGAGCAATCATAAGTTCCCTTGACTTTCCTTTATAATTATTCAGAGTAATTTCTATTAAATTTCTCTGAGGCTGAAAAATTATATAATAGTACTCTATCATCATAATCAAAATTATTCTTCCCTCTCCACAGAACCTTTTAATGTTCCCTTTCTTAATCTGAATCTATGGCAAAAATAGTAAAACACCTTAACAAATTGAGAAATCTTATGAGATTATTATTGATGACTGAAGTTTTAGCTATTTGTCTTTGCATTTTGAGAACACTGTGTGGGTTTTCCAACTATGGATATAATCCAGATGATATCACAGGGTAGTTTCTTGATTATTAAAGTGTTGGCAAAATACATACATACATACATTTATACATATTTGCTTTTCCATTAATTGATTTGCTAATTTTTAATATCCAAAGGATCATTTATAAAATATTTGTTTTTACTGTGTGAATAGTTTAATTATACAAACATATACTATTACACACTCCATTTTTATTATAGTGTTATGGTTAAAACCTATTTCATAGTATATATATTGACATATAGTATTACTAAAATATCTTCAGTTCATGACTAATTTCAAGTTAGCAATAAATATATGAGTATATGAGGTCCATTATATTCTTAGTCCAATGGTCATAAAAGAGGTATCAGTCACTTTGCATTTCATTCAGATTTTCTTTAATAATACCTTATAGTAAAGTTATGCTTCCTTAGAAGTTATATTTTTTATTTTTGTTTTTTAAAGGAATATTTAGTCACTGACTCCTTCCCAAACTCCAAACCCAAGCGGGGGATGCTGTATTCTTGATGACTGAAGTCTCATATTACCAGTAGAATTTTCATATAATTTCCCATAAGCCTACTTCTTTTAGATATATTCTTTTTACTTTTTCCTTCCATGCTACTTCAAATGGCAACAGCTTCTTTGAGTAAGGCCTGTGAAGTCCTTTATCTAGAGTTCTTGACCAGAGTTCCCTGGACCTCGGTGATATTAAAGAGAGGCACACTGTATTCATTTGAAATCGCTAAACCTCTAGTATATTATCTCCAATTAGGGCCAGATTAGACTGCTAAAGTAGCCCATTTTTCTTTTCCTTCTGAAGACATGAGAAATTTCAGTTAGGATGAAAAGGATGTACACATAAACTTGCCAAGGAGTCAAGTTACTAAGGAGCAGATAAATGATTTGCCAAAAATATATTTGACTAAATAAAGAAAATATCCTCAAATTTAATTAATGTCAAAAAAAATGAATGAATGTCATATTTTTCTAAGCTTGAACTTGAAAATTAGGAATAATCAAAGTAAGGTGAATAAAAATAGAGGTTGTGGATTATTATATCCATCTAATGCAGATAGATATTCTTAATCCTTCTTACCTCTTTGAAATAACCATGCTTACTTCCTAATAAACTTCTGCAACTAATACATTGCTATAATCTGAGTCTTTTACCTAATATTAAGATAATCCAGTATTATCCCAAACCATGTATGATTTATGACTTTAAGTAAAAGTGTGATGTAAAACTTCAGTCATTCTTTCATACCCATAGACAAATTGCAGATAATCAGGAACATTTAAAAAGATAAGACTTTTCACCTTTATTTCTTTGTGCCTGTTTGAAAGAATATATTGTCACCATTAATTTGTTTACCACTCTTTTATTATTATTTTGAGAAAATCTAAGTAAGACAGGAATCACTAGAGTGGGAGCTTGAGATCAAGGTGATCTAAAAAGATGGAAGGAGGATACAGTTATAAGAGGACTTTCTCCGGGAAAGTTGAGGCTAAGGCCAGAGTACACCAGAAGGTGGGATAAGGCATGAAGGTCATGAAAGGAGCTCAGAGAGGGATGCCTGGGTGGCTCAGTGGTCAAGCGTCTGCCTTTGGCTCAGGTCATGATCCAGGGGCCTGGGATCAACGCCTGCATCGGGCTCCCTGCGAGGAGCCTACTTCTCCCTCTGCCTATCTCTCTGCCTCTCTCTCTGTGTCTCCCATAAATAAATAAATCTTAAAAAAAAAAAAAAAAAAAAAAAAGGAGCTCAGAAAGATTTACTGCAAGGGAGCACCAAGGCAGGATGGACTTTCAGGGTGGAACGGAAGGCAGAAATTGAGGAGCTGGATCTTGATCCCTTGGAATCTTGGGAGAGGAGCTGCTGAGCTCTAGCATTCACAAAGCTCCACTAGGACTACTATCCCTCTACAGTTCTGTAGACAGAGTACTGAGTGATTTTTTTTTTTTAAATGAAGTATTGAGAGGGGAAACTACAAACAATAAAACACACTCTTTAGTCTTTACTGTGATATTCCATTCAAACTGTCCCAAGCCCTGTTGGCCCTTAGGACAGAGTTCCTGAATCATGTGCTACATTCTTTCTCCTTTCCACAGTCAAAGGAAAGTCAATGCATCCTGGAATAAGGCTCTACGAACTGACTTCTGGTCCTGTTCACTTTGATCACGTGACACCCCTTAAGCTTTAATTTACTTTATAAAATACCTCCTCTCCCCACCTTACAGGATTGCTGTGGCGATAAAACATTACATCTTTACAAACATGCACATACCTGCAAAACCTCCAAAGTTAAGAAACACAATAGTTATATTATAAAAGTTCATCAATTTGGAAACACTCCAGCCCAAATAACCTTCAAATTGAGTGAGATAAACTATAAAAAATGAGAATAACAAAAAGGCTACCTAGAATAAAGAATTTCTTTCAAATGAGGAGAAATGAAAGTTATCTGTGACTTAGACAACAGTAGAAAGAAAGAGAAAGGTTGCCATTTACTAAATAAAATACTTCTGTCACTTGGTGTACAGAATAAAGTGAAGATCCTGACATTCATGATAATGTGAGACACTTGGAGCCGGCGTTTGCTGTTTATTGATAAGAACAATGAAAAGTGAAAGGTTTAAAAAAAAAGACATTTTTCAACGTTAGAATTTCCTTGAATTCCTTATTTCTTTACACTACAGAATTACATGAATTTTGAAAGATGACATTTAAAACATGTTGGTGCAGTAAAAAAATTAATTAAGCCTTTGTATAGTAACATATTTTGTAAGTTTCTTAGTCTCTAGTTTTATTTGTTAATTTAATATAAAGCTGAAGTTTCCTCCATTATTATAAGTTTCAATGGATTTTTTTCTGTTTTTCAAAAAAGCAAATTGGAAATATAAACTGTTTTAAATAAAAGTTAAAAATTAATGATATAATGACAAGTTCTAAAGCAAGAAAAGCAAGCTAAGTGGGTAGACTCAAGAAGAAAATCTTCCTTTGATTTCCTGACATTAGAATACTTAGCATTCCATAAGTGTTATTTTTCTTATGTAAATTTACATGTACAAAATATATATGTTTCTTTAGTCTTTGATAATTCCGTGTTTTCACTGAAGTTTAAAACAATGTGCTCTTGTTAAACATCTAAATTTATAATTTGTGAAACAAATTTTTCAAAGAAATAGTATCACAATATAAGAAAATCATATTAAATCTTCTTGCTATCGTATTTTAAGGTATGCTTTGAAAGAAAATTTATCAAAGCACATTGTCTGAATCCTATGCTAAGTGAAGATATAATTAGGTCAGGGAGAAAAGCAATATAGTCTCACAGTTGTGTTAATCTCCTAGATGGGGAATATTTACCAGATTACTAGATAGAAATTCACATAGTACAAAAAATATTTCACTGTAGATTACAACCCAAGCCATTGACAGAATGTGGAAATAACAGTAGGATGCTTTCTTTATTTAGATTTAAGCTGCCAGGGCCTATGTTATATCATTTCTATCTCTTGGCTAGAATAGAAAAAAAAACATAATTTAGCATAATTTAATGCCTGACAAATGATACAATGACACTTGAGATTTTTGCTCTTAGAAAATTAATCACCATGATTTAGTAACACCAAAACTTACTTAATAATATCCCTTCTAAAGTGACTCAGTTTTTGAGTGTCACAGTTACAAATGAATCTCCTTTCTGCCTGTGGGAATACTAATGACAGGAGAGGAAATGTAATAAATCAGAGTCAAAAAGCAACCAGAATTCTATCGGGCAGCATTAATGTACAAAACTTTACAGAGACCCAAATACTATATCAGGCAGTCTCAGAAAGCATCAAAATCCAGTTTCCAACAGTAATCAAATTTGCTAATTTTTTTCTCAGGTCTATGCATGATCAGTATTCCTTGGAATATCTTGAAAATCTCATAAAATAATCTAGTCTCCTTGATAAGTAGATATGTATTTAGTTGAGGGAAGGCTTACCACCAACACCCACCTCCCTGCTCCAACAAGATTTAGTATCAAATTCTTTTATTACTGTTTTAGTTGTGATGAATAATTCACAAAATCTGGTGCAATGACTTTATCTTGAGAAATAATACTGACTTGAGTCGATAAAGATCCATATAAATTCATATGCGTATATTCCACTTATGTAATTCATAATAATAGAGTTTATCATTTCTAGGCACAAGGCTTAGACTTAGGTGGCATAACATGGATAGTCTATAGAATAATGAATAGTGAGTAAAGTTAAATGGGAATGGAAAATTAAAAAGTTGTTTAGGGCATTGTTACTCAGAAAGTTTCTTTAAAATAGAAAAAATAGAATTTATTAATCAGTATTTCAGATCTAGAGTTTTTATCTCTGCATTATTTTTATGAAAAGCTTTTTGATCCATTAAGTCTATTTTGGGTTCTGACATGAAGATAAATTTCCAAAAGCTGGTCTTCTTCTTCTTTGAAATACTTATATCCAGCAGAGCCACACAAAAGAGAACTGGGAAATATACCAGTTAATACCAGTTATTAAACTAACAACTGTCTAGACTATTTGAGACTAAAGCAACATAAAGACTAAGATTCCATTTAGATCACCTGTATTGTTATTGCTGTTGTTTAAAGGCCATGTATGAAGGAGTGAAAGTCAAGGGATTTTAGTCTGAAAGATGGAAATCTGTCAGTTTTAGGAGAGAAGTGGTCAGGGATCATAGACTATATATTCACATAAGTTAAGATTTTATTTAGATGAAGAAGCAGGGCAATTGGTTTTAGATAATGGAAAGAAGTTCCATAGAGTCAGCTGTGATTGAATATGTGGAATGACTTTCTAAGTGGTTTTAACAGTGAAATGATCTGTTCCCCTCATTGGAAAGATTTATTATATCTAAATATAATATTAAATAAATATTAAGTAAACCTTCCAGAATATATTTAATTCCATACTTACTATGTACCAGGCAATGTAGAAGGATCTTTACCAGGCATAATCCTTTTAAATCTTTTTTTAAAAATTTTATACTATACTAAATATATATACTACTAATTTTAATACTATATTTAAATAGTATTTACCATCTACATTTTAGAGAATGAAATTTATATTTAGAGACATGAAGTGCCTTGACCAAGGTTATAGAAAGAGATAATATAGAAGAGATATTTTTTTGCATTAAATAAAAAATAAAAATAGATGTTTTCTAACTCCCAGATACAAATGCTCCCAGATTCTGTTTGTGGCAGAAGCCACCTTTTCCAAGTGCTTGAACGGGTACAGGCAAGAGAAAACGCTGCTTATTGAGTTTTTAGCTCTCTCTGAAGTTTTTGGTCAATGTCTTCCTCAATATCTATAAAAATAGATACATGTAAATAGCAACTTAGACTGGTCACTTTGGATAGTATGATAAGAAAACTTGCAATTTCAAAACAAATGCATTTTCAGAGATCTTTTTCTTTTCTCCTTTAATCAAAGATTCTCACAATACCAAACTCTTGTGAGACAGATATTTTCCATAATTACAAATGCATTAATAATAAAGGGATGCACAACTGTTTGCTCTATCTTTCCCTGATATTTTTGCATGTCACTTGCTTTCCTAAAATGGAAGCAAAACAAATTTGCTTCTCTTGGTATGCTTATCACCTTCAAAGCTGTAACCATTTCTTTGCAGTGATCACTCTGTTTAGGTGTTAAGTCAAATAATGGAAAATTTGAGTTTAACCTGAGTGAGATTTTCACATTCGAAAGAATCTCGTGAGGAATTCCTTAAGCTCACTGACAAATTACAAAATGTAATTTGAAGAGTAAGTGGAGCAGAATTATAGTGTATTGCTAATTTAATGCCTCTTCCTATTTGCTCCCCCTCAACATATTCTTCTAGGTTATTTTCCCCCTTAAAAATGACCTATCTCTCTTTCTGACTTCCAATACGAACACGTGAGTAACCAAGTATGGTTAAAGAGAGAGATTTTACTTTCTTGCTTCGCCTTTTCCCGTCTTGCCCCTCCCTGTGTACCCTCTGCCTTAGCTTACTGGTTTTAAGTTCTGGATGATAACTGGCAATAGCAGAGAAACCATTGTAATTTCACCTCGAATTCCAGGTTTCTTTGGATTCATAGTCTGAGAAGTGTTAGCTCTTTAAATTATGTTGTTCATTTCCTGTTGAACCATCCCATTTTGAAAGCCAGTATTTCTAACCATTCTAAAGCAACCATGTTTATAAGAATAAGACAAGTCTTCCTGTTTAGAAACATGCTCCTTTGATGAGAGTCAATGAAACTGAGCCAGCATATTTCAAAACATTCATTCTTGAACTGGCATCTCACTTCTGGAAATTTATTCATATTTGTAAGTAAGAGTAAATGTGTTTTGTAAAAGAAACCCTTTCTTCTGAGGTTGCTGGCAGCTCAGCTTTTTTTTTTCTTTTTTTCAGATATGGTATATGAAAGAATAAAAAAGAAACCATTTTGCATGTTTTCCATATTAACACAATCTATAATAATTTACAATACAAATCAGTAGGATTCTAGTAGATGAATGCAAATTAGACCTTTTAAATCAGAAACTAAATTAATCATTGAATTATAATTGCAAAGTAATATTATCATGCATTAAATAGCATTGAGTGGCACTGTTAGCTCAGTTGCATAGCAGAAAGCGCCCTGACATCCTTGTGTTCTCCCTATTTCTCTGTTTTAAAACACTAATGATCATTAAGACTGCCTTCTGAGCTAGTCAGTGAAAGGTCAGACCATTGCTCTATGGCATAGGTAGCCAAGTGTTTTCATTTATTTGCTGTTCTATTCCTATCTTCTTGTTTATCTTCATTTCATTTTTGTTTTCAGTTGACATGTGGTCAGTAGGGTGCATCATGGGAGAAATGATAAAAGGTGCAGTGCTGTTTCCTGGCACTGATCGTATCCTTCTTAGCAGCCAGTGAGTGGTCTCTATGGGTGTCATTCTCAATCAATTCCCTTTGGTCTCAAACATGATACTGCTGATGGTACATATTCACTGCCTTTAGAGGGATTCTAGGAGACTCCAATGTCAAATATTTACCAGCTGGCATCATTGTAGAATAACCTTGTCTCCTAGCTAGAACTTATGGGGATAATACAGTATCCAATATGAAACATTCAGCATGCTTTCAAAAGGCCTGCCTTAAAATTCAGTCCTATGAAACTAGTAACAGTGATATGCTCTTCTCTATTGGTTTTTTTTTTTTTTTTTGAGTGGTAGATGTTTTAAAATTGTTATTTTCATAGCTAGATAATAAATAACAAAATATTTCAGTTAAGACTGGAGATTCATGCTTTTAAGAAATATACACCTGACATGGAAATCTTTAATCAGATTTATTTTCACCCTCAAATATGATAGGTTTATTTTAACGCATACTCAGAAAGCATGCATATGAATTTCATTTTAAAATTTACCAACCTCTTTTAAAATTCTTTTTGTCATTTACTTCATCTCTAAGGATAATTGATCCAATTCTGGTTCTTATTTTTCTACATTATTAACAAATGCAAAAATTAAAACCTCATTAATTAAAAGATTATATAAAATATCTGAAGAAAGAAATTTCTATCACTTGAATAAGTAAAAGTGATCTTCTCTTAGCTAACAAAGATAGCAAGTAAAGATTCCAGAGGCTTTGCAGCATTAAATACAGACACTGTGTTATTAGTATATAGACACTGTGTCTTTAGTATATGGGAGTGTAATAATTTATTTTCTTAAATTAGTTAAATATTTCCCACATTCGGTCACTTATTAAGATATCATATCTTCACCATATTAAGGATAAAACCTTTGCTTAAATGACCATGATTCAAAAATAAAATCAAACCTATAATAATGGGGTTTTAATGTATAATTAAAGTAAATCTAATTACTAATATAGTATATCCTAACCATACTATGATTAGCTATTTGCTTTGGAGATTAATATATTACTTATATGGTTTATATAGTTTCATACATATATTCTCTGTATGTATTAAAGGACCAGTTTGGAAAATGACTGAGTTAGGCACTCAATTTTTGTAGAATGAAAGAACTAACCTAAAATGTCTTATTTAGTAAAAATTTAAAGTTACACTGTTTTTACTTCTTTTTTCTAGTCTTACGTATGACACACGTTCATTTTTCAAGTCTTTCTGTCTATATTGCATGAATTTGCCATATTCATGTTTATGTTAATGCTGTTTAAAAGTAAGTTGAGTTGATAAAAACTAAATTCCTTCAGACTTCTAAAAAATAGAATTTCTTTATTTTCTAAGGAATTTTAAACTTTACTTTGGTCTTTGGACATGAACATGAAACAGTTCTTAAGTTTTGGCTAATTTTAGGCATTTAGTGAAAATAGACTCAATCTGTTACCTTTGTACTCTGCTTTTTCAGTTCATTGTGGTAGAATAATCAATTAGTGAAATGAGTATTTGCCACCTTTAAATTAAAATGATTATTTTAATTACTTTTCTTGCATATTCTATTTAAAAATCAAATCAGATTTCCACAACTGAGTTAGTAGGTATAGATGAACATATCTTAAAATCCATTTTTTGGGGAGAAATTGCTTGGATATCATTTCTAACAGTTATTAAAATCCTTATAAGTAAAGCTTTAGCCTGCTACTAATGTTAAAATCTCATGATAGATACCTTTCAATACCTGAGCTTGATATTTTTATATTGAGTTATTTCTGGAGTTCTTATAGGTATACATTTGTAAATTTCTTGAAGGACAAATGCTAATTATTTTATAAAGTGGCTTCTTGAATGTAGGATGTGGTCTTTTACTGATTTCAAAGATGTTGGTGAAAGTTTAAATCATTCTTTTTCAAGCAAACAAATTATGAACACTGAATATCATAAAGTTAAACTTTAAAATGTAAGACAGATTATTTTTTAAATTCCCTATTATTAGAAGTGAGTTCTCTGAAGAGGCAATAAAATTAGATCTCAGTCTATTAGTTAAATGGAACCTTTAAAATGGAGTTAGAGATATATAATATGTATATTATACATCCATACAATACATCATAAGAAGTCATATTATTTTAATTAACTTATATCCTCATTTACATGAAGGCATTCTCAAAATAAATAATTACTAGAAATCTTTGCAATATGAGCTATGCATATCTTCTTAATATATAAACCATTCAACAAGACTTAAAATATTAATAAAGCCTTATCCCCTTTATCTTCTATGTCTAAAAAATTTCAACCTGTTATTTTTAGCATTGAGAAATTTAGATAGCTAAAAGCAGCTTTTAAAGTTTTATATATTGGGCAGCCTGGTTGTCAGCGGTTTAGCGCCGCCTTCAGCCCAGGGTGTGATCCTGGAGACCTGGGATCTAGTCCCACGTCGGGCTCCCTGCATGAAGCCTGCTTCTCCCTCTGCCTGTCTCTCTCTCTCTCTCTCTCTCTCTCTTTCATGAACAAATGAAATCTTTAAAATAAAATATAAAATAAAATTGTATGTATTTATAGACTACCTTATTGGTAAATGTATTCTTAAGTATATATTAACTCAATTTATTCAAATCAAATGTTTTTAACTCTACAGAGGAATCAGAACTCAACTATTGAGATGCTTTCTTTTGGGAAATCTAATGAATTTCATCATAGCAAAATTTTTTACTTTAAATATTATAAAATATTTTAAGTTATACAAGTGAATTAATATTAGACATATAGCTATGTAGAAGACCAATACAATGAAAACATATATACTATCACTCAGATTAAAAAACAGAACATTACCAATATCTTTGAGTCTTTTGTGTTCTTCCCAATCATATTCTTCACTCTTCCCAGAGATCCTAAATACATGTTTTTATGATCTTCTTAACTTTCTTTATATTTTACCACAAGTATATTTATCTCTAAGCAACATATGGTTTAGCTTTATGTGTTTTACATATTGAACAAGTCGCATTATTTTGCTACTTGCTTTTCGTGGAAGTTAACTTTATATTTTTGAGGTTTATTCATGTTGATCCATTAGTTCACTCATTTTCATTGCTGTAAAGTATTGCAGTCTCTGAATATTCTATAGTGAATTTGTTTTCCTACAAATAGGCTTTGGAATATATTCAGTTTATGTTTTTGTTTTTGCTTTTGCTTTTATAAATAATGAAGCTATGAACATAGATCTCCAGGAGCACATGGGAAAGGGAAGTTTTTTTTGTTTGTTTTTTGTTTTGTTTTGTTTTGTTTTTAATGATAAATTCCTGGGCACAAAGGGGTGCACATTTTAAACCTGAGTATGTATCATAAGATTGATTTCTAGAGAAGTAGTATATAAATATAACTGTCTACTCCACATTAACACCAAATCTTGGTATTGTGAGATTTGTTTTTAAATTTTTACCAATCTCTTGGATATAAAATACTATTTCACCAGAGGCTGAATTTTTATTTTCTTAACTGCAAGGGAGGCTAAGTATCTTTCCCTATGTTTATAGGCCATCAGTCTTGGTAAAGTTCCATTTTTTAAAACATTTTTTATTGTATTTTAAAAATTGATTAGTAGTAGTTCATTACATATTCTGACACTACTCTTTGTCAGTTTTATGTGTTGCAAATATCTTCTCCTTGTATTTAGATTATTTTCTCTCTTTATTTTATAGTGATTTTGGAATTTGGCAGTTTGTTTTTTTGTATTCCCTTGTATAAAAAGTCCTTAAGATTTTTATGTCTTAAGAATTCTTTTAGGCCTATATATTCTCTTGTAATTTTACTACAAATGTTTTAAAGATTGGTCTTTTACATTTAAGCCTTTAGTTCACTTGGAACTGATTTTATGTATAGTGTTAAAGAGGGATCTAATTTATTTTATTTCAGTTCCGTATATTAATCAGCTTATTCTTTCTTTACTGATAATGCTGTCTCTATCATAAGTTTCCACATATTGAGGGAAAGAGTATTAGATACTGGGCTCTATATTCTGTTCCACTGATCTGTTTGTCTATCTGGATACCACTACTACCCTTTCTTAATACAAATGTATAATATGTACTTATATCAATAAGGTAAACACCTCACCTTTATTGTCTTCTTCAGAAGTATCTTAGCTATTAATGACTCATTGAATTCCCATAAACATTTTAAAATTGACCTGCTAAGATTCCTATTGGTACTTATATTGGAACTGGCATTAAATCTATAGTTTAATATGTGGGAAATTGCTTTTTTAATTTTGATAATTTTTAACTTTCTCCTGAACACACAAGGATCCTAGCACAAAGTAATTTAGGTCATTACTGTACCAATTAAAATATACTGTCAAAAAAAATAAAATTAAAATAAAATAAAATATGCTGTCCGTGCCCAGTATTTTAGTTCTTTTCCTTTAGCATCATAAACTGCCAATATTATAATATTATTGCATACAGTTGGGTTTTTTAGATTCACCTAGAACTCATTTTCTTGGCTTACTACTATTTCTTGCAACTTGGTTCTTTATTTTAAGGTTATTTTCCTTTTTTTTAAGTTAAAAAATCAAGTTTATTTTTCCATATCAACTACAAATTATTTGAAAAAAATATGAATGTAGTGCCTCTTACAATAATATCAAATCAAATCAAATAAATTTCTGGTTTCTAGTTCCATATATAAGAAGCTTGGAAATCATCACTCCATCCTAACAAGAAGTAAAAAGGCTGAACAGATTGAAAGTCATCAACTCTTTTGGATCTGTAAGAGAGAAAGACACAGAGAAAACTAATGTCCCAGAGCAAGAGAAACAGGCACATACAGGGATTCATGTCAAGGATAGAAAAATCTGAACTATAACTGACAAATTTCTAGAGACTCAGTGTGGACAACTCTCAGATTTAAAAACTCCAGGTGGAGTCAGTCATGTGGAAGCACAACATTGTGAGATTTACCCCAAGACTTTGATCAGACTCCTACAGAAAATATCAGAGAAAAATGCCTCACTTTTTCCATAGTGGGAGGGGAAAGGAACCATTTTGAAATACACCAGAACACTCTGTTTTTCTTATTTCTTTTTTTGTCTTTAAGTTTTCTATTTTAATTCCAATTTAGTTAACATACAGTGTTTTATTAGTTACAGGTATACAATAGAGTAATTCAACAATTCTACACATTACTCTGTTTTTCTCTCTACCTTCATTTAGGATTTTTTTCCTTAGCCTTTGTTTATTTACTGTTTCTCAAGCATGTAACTAGGTGTGGATTTCTTTCTTTCTTTCTTTCTTTCTTTCTTTCTTTCTTTCTTTCTTCTTTCTTTCTTTCTTTCTTTTCTTTCTCTTTCTCTTTTTTTTTTTTTTTAATTTATCTCCCTTGGGACTAACTGGGTTTCCGAAATTCCAGCCTATCTCCAGTTTCTGGAATTTCTCAGTTTTCATTTCTCTGAATATTTTCTCTCTCCTATTCTTTAAATTATTTCCATTATAAAACTCTGGTTGAACTTAAAAGTAGACATTCACTTATTCACCATATATTGCTGACCACTTACCATGTGTTGGACATTTTTTTGTTTCCAGGTATATATCAGGAAATAAAAATGACATAATAAAACTTACAATAAAAGTACTGTAGTAGAAGGGATGATGACTAAGGAATAAGAGGGTCAAAGTGCTAGGTTGTCTCTGTTTTTAAAAATTTAAATATGAGAAGTTTCGTCAAGTATGCCTCATATGGCATGTTTTCTTGATCTCATATAGACCTGATTATCCTTTCTTAATCTTCCTTTTATATAGTGTTATGCCTAGAAATGGATTTACTCAAAGGGTCTTAACAGACTACAGTTTTCCAAAATTCCCCTTAAATAGAACTTTGTATTTCTGTGAGTGTTAGTTGTTTTTATTACTTCCTTTGTTTAAAGTCCTTTTATTTACCAATTTAAAAAGGACTTTGATATTTTTCAGCTAAAAGATACAGATGTCAAATTAAATTACCTCAAGACTTCTTCCCAGTTTCAAAATGCAGGTGGAGTCAGAGCCAGCCTTTATGAAGCCAGAATATCATACAGCTTAAGGAAGGTATTTCATGAAAACAATAGTTTATTTATATTACAAATATCAAATTAGATACAGAGTCTTGTAAGGGGTTTGTGCAAATGAGATGTCCCAAAGATAAACTTTCAATAACTTAATAAAAATTCTACTGTTGGGACAACATATTAATATATATTAGATATGCTTATATGTGAAATGTCTATTTTTTGCTTTGTAAGGAAATATAGGTTACAGTAATAAATAGATTTATAAGACAAAATGGATTGTACTGAGATCCATATACATCATGCTTCGAATATTAGCCTTTGGATATTTTGTGTCCCATTGTATTCCATCGATAATCTGCTGTCAGTGACCAAATAGCCTTTACTCAAATTGTCAGCTTTGAGTTCCTTAATGTGTTTTGGCTCATAATATTTCTTCTTCCTGTGCTCGTTTATAATGAAAATAAATGTTAGTTACTATTGTGCATTAAGTCACTTATATTTCATGTTAATAGAGTTTAAGGGGGACTTTTGAGAGAAAATGAACATTCAAAAAAAAAGAGTGAAAATAATTTTAAAGTAACAAAAGAGCTCAAGACATAGTCATAAAAATTTGGATCCAGAACTCTGTCATATATGTATATATATATTTCTATCCTCATCTTTAAAATTGTCCTCAGAAGTAAGAGTTCTTTTGAGAACAAATTCATCATAGAGAAATGTGGAGTAATTATAGAAATAAATCATCAAATATTTTGAACCTTATATTAAATTAAATAGCTTTTGTAATTTTTATGAGCAGCACCCCACAAGTGATAGCAATATATAATTTTCATCCTTCCCTAAATGATGATGGTCAGAACCCCTCTCCCTCTGCTGGAACACTGTGTGCCACTTACTGTAATTCCCCATCATTTTTTCAGGAAAGTGACACAAGGAAAAGGGATAAATATCAGGATCTTTGTTTTTCACTGAAGTATTTCCAGGTGACTGACCCCTAAGTTTTCCACAGCAAATAGATGTGGGTTAATCTTTTGATGTATTGACCCTATTCTAACTTGTGTCATAGAACTGAAATAGTTTGGAACTATGTTCTTAAACTTGGACTCAGTAAATCACAAGAGACTTTTAGTATATTCTACATTAATATATCTCAAAACATAGTCCAGGGACCATCTGGATTGCAATTACTATTGATATTTTTTAATATCATATAAGACTTATGGACTCAGAATCTTGTAGATCAACAGGGAGTGGGGAGGGACCTGTATTTTTGTAAGTTCTCTATCTTATGAATATTCAAGTTTGGGAGCCACAGTTTATATCATGACACCTAACAAATGGCACAATACAGTACCAAGGCACCTAGTTGGCTTGCAAGATAGAATCGCCTCTCCTGGAACTCTATACAGACAGGTCTCTTGGGCAAAATTATCTTTAAAAAATTTAGTTAAGAATTTAGAGACAAACACTGGTATTCTCTAAGTTTCAAATAGATGTGAGAATTTTTTTACAGAAAATATTCACTATGAGAGAATAAAGTAAGTCTGGATTCATAGAGATGTCAACTCTGGAAACCATATTCATAATAACAAAAAAGTAACCAATGATGGAAAAAACATAAAAAAGAAGTTACAATTATTCAAAGAGCGTAATAGAATGAGGCCATTAAACAACTTTATGGTTCCATTTAGTAGCTTCTGGAAGCTTAAATGTGCATAGAATAAATTGGGTTTGTAATTATGATCCAAAATACCCAGAGAAAGACAAGGATGTTTTGAACATTATGTTCAGGGTAGTTTGTGATATGTTTTAGAAAGTTTCCAAACCAAGGCAGTTAAGCTAAAAGGAGTATAAGAAATGTAAATTCTTAGCTAATTGATAAAATTAACTGGAATATTTTTCAATCTCAAGATTTCAGATACTTAATTTTACAATCCATACTTCTTTGTTTTATTCATCCTTTATGTTTTATTCATCCTGGTTGAAGATGCTAGAAATAGTCACTATTTGCACATTATCTTGTCATCAAAATCAAACTTTGGTAATATGACTATTTTTTATGTAATGAATTTAAAATTAGATGAGAAAATTGTCAAATAATTTCTATTAGATGACATGTTTCTATTTTTATTAAATGCTTTTTAATTATATTAAGTGTGATAATTTCTAAAATAGATCAAAAGTATAGAATATATATCATATATATTTATATTTTGTTTATATTTGTACATAGATAAATATACTACCTTTTTGATAACTGTATAGGCTGCAACCTGTAGATAGATATTCAGATCCTACTCAGCATAAAAATTATGACTTACGAGTGTTGTAAAGCAAATAAATCCTTTTACAAAATAACTTTAGCCATTCTTTTAAAAATATTTATCATATTTTCAACATATAATAATAAAAATCTAGTTAATGTTTTATGTATTTTTAAAAATATGATCATTGTGGAAATCTGATAATTTAAAAATTCTTACAAAATATATCACCTTATTATCTATTTAAAATATTAATAAAATTAATTATTTTATGTGTGAATATGTTGACCTAATAGAGTAGGGACTCAGTTTCAGAAATATTCTTTAGGACCCATGACAAGCATGCTATCAATTTGATGGTCAAATGAAAGCAATTTCTATCACATCAATTCCAAAGTTGCTCTTTTCTTGCTGGAATTCTTTTTTTTTTTTTTTTTTTTTCTTGCTGGAATTCTTGGAACAAGCACTGGACTTGGAGCCAGGAGATATGACTTCCAATCATGGCTTATATTTGGTTAATTATGATTATAAAGAAAAATCATGTAGTTAACTATGAATAGTTGAACATAGTCATTCATGTTGAGATCCTGTGAACATCTGGAAAACAAGCACTTCATACTTAAATATAATTAGTCATGTTTATAGGAACAAAGAACTTGAGATGGATTAAAAGACAACTATACCACATATTTGCAGTTAGAATATTCAAATACTACACTGACAATAATAAAGATTCTTGTTTTCCTCCTTTTTGTAATCCATTATATCTAGGACCATTGTACTCTTCATCTAAAAAATGATCTAAGGTAGGAAGCACACTGAATGCCTCTATAGATTTTAATTATAGTTTGGAAAATGAAACATTTTGACAGTTTTTGTTTAACAACTTTTAGAATATTTGACTCTCTTAAAATACCGTGGAATTGTCCTAAGAATACTATTTTACAGGCAATTTTTTTGCTGAATAACTTTGTAACTTTAGCTAATTGTAACAGTGGAATACAATAGAGTGTTGGAAGTATTTTCCAACTTTGCTAAATGACTCCTTTATGGAAAATCTGACAGTTTCTTTGCCCTTATTTTTTTATTTTTATTTTTTTTGTTTGACATCAGGTCTTCAGAATTCTAAGGAAGTATGATCAATGATTAAATGATGGCTTGGTAGGGTGTGAAAACCTAACTGGATTAGAGAGTAGACCTCTTTTCATAATTTACAGTGTAAGCATGGAGATTTAACCTTAATTAGTGTTTTCTACTTATACATGAGTAGTTATAGCTTACCTATGTCCATAGTTCTAACATAAGTTTTTGTCTTAGAATAACCTTTAATTCTAACCTTTGTTATCTTTTAGTTTCTTTATTTCTAAGAAGTTTGACTTACTGCTATATTCTCATGCACATTGTAACTTAATAAACTTTTATTGAAACATGTTCTTGTTTAATTATTCCTACTGTTCTGTAAAGGAATATTCTGCATTTTTTCATACCCACCCTTCATTTTTAATATTACACAATCATATATTTTTTAACCTAATAATTGAGAGGATGTGTAATAATTTAAATTTTATTCAGCAAGGTTATAAGGGAGATAAGAGAGGATTTGCAAATTAGTTTGATATTATCTTTGTTCAATCTTTTATCTACATTATATATTTATTTTTGTTAAATACAGCTAATGTTGTCTTTTGTCAGGACTGCTGATCTTTTTTAGTTCAACCTCACTGAATAACTAGGGGTAAAGATTTTACAAATTTCAATTGAGTAATACTATGGTTAGATCCCTGAACTGTTGCAAATTATAGAAATGTAATTAATTAATACTAAAGGATAGAGTTGTAGAAAAATAAACAATGTAAGAGAGAGCACTGCCTGTGTTATTGTATTTAAGAATAATTTCTAAGGCCTCTATCGTTCGTTGACACAAGGCAAGGAAATTTGTTTGAAATCGGCTTCTTCCAGTTGATTCTTCAGAGTTTTCATAGGTAATATTTATCATTCTCAGGGATCTGATGTATCAAATGTTAATGATAGATGAAAAAGAAAATGTCAGTCAGTGAGTATGTCTGTCAAAGATCGATCCTCAATTTTGGGAATATTAGTTTTCAGAGAGATGTAATATTTTCTGTACAATTCCCCATGATTAATATACTTTTGAAATATATACACTTGGATAGAAATCTGTTGTCTTAAGCTGAACATCCTATATTTATCCTCATACTTCACTGAAAGCAATACTCAGGAATGCAGGGCATTACTATCAGTAGTAATAAAAATAGGTATGAAAGTGTATCTACTTTTATAACTAGAATTTTTTAAATATTTGGTAAAGAATAAATTATTTTATTATCAAAAATGATACTGATCCCATATTTAATGCATTAGCAAAATGAACAGATTATGAAATTTCCTATTTCCTAGGGAAAGGAAGAAAAAAATTCTTAAAATGAATTTTTAAAAATGTAAATGAATCTTATAAAATGTTTATGTATTAGTCATTTTAGAAAACAAGTGATTGAGGTAATTTTATGATAAAAATTATTATTTTGCATCATATTTTTTCTCATTTAAATCACATGACTGAATAGAAATTTACCTCAATATAAGAAATTCTTTTGTTATTTAAATAAATACCTTTTCATCTTTACAACTCAAGAACTATTTCATGATATCCTACTTTGTTAAGTAATGTTAGTTCCCTAAAATTGTATTTATGCCACAAGTGAATTTAAAATTCCAGGAGAATTCATTGTCTGACAATTCTGGTTTCTTACTTTTTGTCCTTTTTTGCTTATTAAACTCCAATTATGTTGGTGATTTTTCAGGATTTTGAGAAGCAGTTAGTCTCCCAACTAGTGAAAGGCAAGACCTAGTAGGTCTACACTTTTTTTTTTGCCCTTAACTATTCAATTCTCAGATATTGACCAGTGGAACAAGGTAATTGAACAACTAGGAACACCATGTCCAGAATTTATGAAGAAATTGCAACCTACGGTAAGAAATTATGTGGAGAATCGGCCCAAGTATGCAGGACTCACCTTCCCCAAGCTCTTCCCAGATTCCCTCTTCCCAGCGGACTCTGAGCACAATAAACTCAAAGGTATGACCATCAGCAACAATCTCAGAAGCACTGCGTGGGTGGTGGATTAAACAAATTATAGAGATACCTCTCTTTAACTTGAACTACAATAATTTAAGGAGTATTTTTTAAAGTTTTGTTTGTTTGTTTTACTAAGAGCGTGTGGTCAAGGATTTTGGAATTGTGTGGATATTCAGAGGGAGAGGTAGTAATAAAGGATGTGACAGTGGCATGGGTTACCTATGTCATGAGGCTTATTTGGAATCTTAAAATTCTTTTGCAGTGTAACTCTAAAAGACCAATGTGATATACATTGAAGTAATTGTTCTAATTCTTTTTATTACCTGGAGAATATTTCAACACAGTGTTTTGTTGTAAAATCTTGGAGACACAGGTGTTTGAGTTTTCTATTATTTATATTTTATGGAATGTTTAACTACCGATTTTTCATCTTATGAGTAACCAGTGAGATTTACTTACACATTTTATATTCAATAGAAATATTTGCATCAATAAGTAATTCTTTCTGCTACTATGTCTGTAGTTATGAACTTCAGTGGGATGCCTGGGTGGCTCAGTGGTTGGGCACCTGCCTTTGGCCCGGGTCATGATCCTGGGATCGAGTCCCATATTGGGCTCCCTGCAAAGAGCCTGCTTCTGCCTCTGCCTATGTCTCTGTCTCTGTCTCTCTCTCTCTCTCTGTCTTTCATGAACAAATAAATAAATCTTAAAAAAAAATAACTTCCGTAACAAATCTTAGTTTCTTCAGCTACAAACTGAGATAATAATGCCTTAGTCATAGGATTAGAGACGAGGGATAAATTTGGCAATGTGTAAAATATACTGTAAATAATATTCTATTTCTTATTTTAATTTAGAACATTTTAGGGAACCTGATTTTGAAACAAATTTGTTTTTTTCCTTGCCTGAGCTCAAATGCTGTCCCTGAAAATCTGTGTGAGCCTGGACAAGTTGTCTGATCTATCTATACCTCCCTTAACAAATGAAAGTAGGAAGTGTCTACCTTAGGATCATTGGGAGAATTAACTGACTAAATATTTTTGTCAAACACTTAAAACAATGCCTGGCTCATAGTAAATACTCGGTAGCTGTTAGACATTTTTTAAAAAGTAATAATTATTATTTAAAATATAATGATATATATCAAAAAAAGAATAAGGATGCATGCTTTTGAAATTTTCCCCAAAAAATTCAGTGTATAATTAATTAACTATAGACTTAACTTACAGACATAATTTATAGCAAATACAGACTTAAATGAGACAGAGAAACTTAAAATGTGGTGCCATTTTCCAGGGTCTTATCCCCAGTCTTATATGTCGTGGATTGTAAGTGTACAGAACTGTTCCTGTGTTCTTGACAGTTTCATTGCACAATTGGGTTGCTTCCTTCAGTTGACTTGACACTCTGAATGACAACAGATGAAATGATTACTAAGACGGCTGCTTTTTTTTTTTTTTTTTTTAAGATTCTATCCATTTATTCATGAGAGACACAGGGGGGGGGGGGGGCAGGCTCCATGCAGGGAGCCTGACGTGGGATCCGATCCCGAGTCTCCAGGATCACACCCTGGGCTGATGGCAGGGCTAAACCGCTGAGCCACCCTGGCTGCCCTAAGACTGCTGCTTTTAAAGATCAACACTGCCTATATATTCCAAATGGAGATTTGAAGAACTTAGTGTCTTTATAAAGCTAATTGGCATGTCAGGCAAAAGTAATCTCTTTATCTGAAGACACTTGTAGTGTAACAGTATGGGGATGTTAAAAGCCCTAATCAAATTATTTGGGATAACGACAGTACTTGTAGAAAAGCTATTAAATAACATACCATGCTTCATAATATAATTCTGACTTTCTTGAGTTTTTTTTTTGCTTTTTAATTCAACTTCAATCTCCATGATTATATTATTTTTACAAATGATAGGCTAGTTTATATATTTATAATTATTTAATGATAATTTTAATATAATAATTGGTAAATTATAAAGACTTCCACAAATAGTAAGAGGGAAGAATTTGTTGTTATTTAAAAAGAGTGTAAGACATTTACTTGCAAATAAAAGAATGAGAAAGGAGGAATTGAAAACTTTTCTTCCTCCTTATTTTGTTCCCTTCAAATACTATTGATCACTGTTCCTTAGAGACTAGATTCTTTGGTATTACTGTAGTTCATGCCTCGATAGATTCGGAGCCCAGGCCAACCCCCACCGCTTTTAAAACATAGGGGATTTGATGGGAGAATTTTTGGGAGGTGGGTGTATGTGTCTGGGTATAAAATCAGAAAGATCTCTGAATCAATGAAATGAATAAATATAGCCCTATTGGGCCATTAAAGGAGGGTCATGGAACAAACAATATTTTCACCATAAAATTTTCATATCAGTTTGGAGATGCATTTTCTGTTTTATGTCTAAAGTTTTATGTTTGTAGAGATTGAAAACTGAGTGTCTTTTAGCATTATTATTAAATAAATACACTTACTGATCATCACCATTTAATTTTTTTGGGATCTCTGGCACCTTGCACTACCTGACACAGAGTAGATATTTAGTATTTTATATATTGAACTATATCAATATGGTTACTGAGATGTGTGAATTCTTTCTTCAAATCTGTCCCCTCCTCTCTATCCTTGAAACTTCTGTTCCTATTAAAGCCCTCATTGTCTTTTCAATCCTCAAAAAAAGTCACCCCAACCTCTTGCCTCCCTCTAGTATCCCTTTTGTCCTATCTCAGAAAAGCTTTTAAAATGAGCAATCTATATCCACTTTATCTGCTTCCTTTTTAAAACTTCATTCTATCACATTTATATATATGTATAAAATACACATAAAATATATTAAAATATATATATTCTTCCCTCCTCAGAGGTAACTATTATTTTGTTTCTTGATTATTCTTGCAGTCTTTTTCTAAACGTTTATATACATTAATAGGAAGAGAGGGAAATATTTGTTGTTTTAGTGAGAAGGGGTAGATGTATACAAATGATATAATGATCTATGCATCATTCTTGCAACTTTGTTTTGTTGCTTAACAACATGTCCGTGTGAGTACATATAGATCTCATTCTTTTAAATTGCCAACTACAATTCCATGGTATAGTTGTACCATAGCTCATTTTTTAAATTATTTTTTTGCCCTCTGGATAGAAATTTAGACTTTATTTTTTTTTTTTTATTTCATAACCAACACTATAGTGAACATCCTTTCTGTGTTTTTTTTTTTTCATGAACATGTACAATTGTTTCTATAGGCTGTATACCAAAAGTGGAACTGCTGGATCATAAAGTATTCACATTAAAATTTTAATAGTCCTGGGATCCCTGGGTGGCTCAGCGGTTTGGTGCCTGCCTTTGGCACAGGGCGCGATCCTGGAGTCCTGGGATCGAGTCCCGCATCAGGCTCCCTGCATGGAGCCTGCTTCTCCCTCCTCCTGTGTCTCTTCCTCTCTCTCTCTATCATGAATAAATAAATAAATAAATCTTTAAAAAACAAAACAAAAAAAATAAATAAAATTTTAATAGTCCAAATTTGCCTTGTAGAAACATTTATCAATTTAACACTCACAACAACATGAATGAAATTACCTGGTATGAGTAAATGTTACACCTTTTTCTTTTTTTTCCAATCTGGTGAATAAAAAACATTTCATTGTTTCATTTTGCATTTTCCTAGTCACTTGGTAAAGTTGCCCAATGTTTGGAAGGAAGGTGGTAGTTTATCTTTGTTTTCTTAATTTTCTCTCCCTCCAACAAATTTTCCTGACAAAGTCAAAGTTTTACTAATTGTTTCTCTCCTTCATTGTTTCAGCCAGCCAAGCCAGGGACTTATTGTCAAAGATGCTAGTGATTGACCCTGCAAAAAGGATATCAGTGGATGACGCCTTACAGCATCCTTACATCAATGTCTGGTACGACCCTGCCGAAGTGGAGGCGGTAAGGCATAGTAGGCTTATTCACTTTCCTTCCACAAACAAATCAGAATAATTGGGTGCTCAGTGGTGAAAACTGCAAGAGAATTAGAACCCAAAAGCACACACAAAGGATCTTCAGGCAATTCCTAAGTCACAAAGTTATTACCTTCCTCTATAAAAGTTATTTTCTTTCACCCATATTTTACATGCTTTTCTTTTTCAGGGTTTTCCATGAGAGTGGATTTATCCAAAAAGCCTTAGCTGTCCATGACACATCCATTTGCTTTTGTGAAATTGTTAACAACCCCAGTGTTTGCTTTTTTATGCTGAATTTCCAACTTCTGATGCAAATTAAGTAGCAGAAATCGTAATAGAGAATAAGGTGCTTTGCCTCTCTTTCCTTAATAAGATGCCTACCATTACTCAAGTGTGGCACCACAAGCATTTCGCAGATAGAGCTTTTACCAGGCCATTGGTGACTTTGTGAAACCTTACATGGATTAGATGAGAAAACCTAGGTAGTTCAGTGCAGAGTAGTTCAGGTTTATTCTAAATTCACTGACAAAGTAAGATGAACCTCCATATTGTAAATCTAGTCTGAGTTTAAAGATCTTCTCTGAAGCATCACTTTTTTAAAAACTATTTCCAACCATTCAATATCTTTCCCCCAATCTCTTTCTTATGTCTTTGCCTTTCTCCTTTTCTGCCTGGAGCCAAGGCAAAGGATTATTGTTGTTGCCTATGTGTGTTCATAGGCCTCCTGATGAGAATATCCTTTGGTCTCTTTTTTAAATGTTGCCATCAGCAATGTTATCTTCTCCTCAAAGAATCAAAATCTCCTCAAATTCTTAGAATACCTCTGCTAAATGACTTTTTTCCTTTTTTTTTAACATAATAGCTTCAAAGTACTTTGAATTGGTTTTTAACACCTATTTGAAATACTCTCTTTACTTGTTTTCTCATATCTTTCTCTGTATTTCAAAGTATTCTTGTTTGAGCCTAATTTTGCTTTGTTTCAGCTTCCTTTTGTTTCATTGTGCGCCTGCCTACGTCGTCGAGATGCTGGATTCAGACTGACATAATTCTTAACCCTTTATCTTTCACCAGAAAAGTGAGAGCTGACAGATGGGAGTGGGAATTAGGGAGAATTAAACTTTGTAAACATAATATTCAAAAAACTACTTTTCATAGTAACCCGATGAATCAAAAATTTTTGAGGAAAACACTTTAGTGATAAATGAGTCTCTCAAGTGTGGAAACTGGGGTGTTAACAATCCTTGATGACATATTCTTAAGATCTGCTCTCTTAAGCATCATTTCACAATGATGTTGAAATTTCAGTTTGCTTAGAATTAATTTTTAGTCACTTGATTTGATTTTTACAAAATAAAATCCTAATTTTTTTTTAAAGATTTTATTTATTTATTTGAGAGAGAGGAAGAGATAGTGAGAGAGAGCACAAGCAGAAGGCAGGGAGAAGGAGAAGCAGAGTCCCTGTGAGCAGGGAACCTGACACGTGGCTGGATCCCAGGATGCTGGGATCAGGACCCGAGCTGAAGGCAGACACTTAACCAACTGAGCTACCCAGATGCCCCAAATCCTAACATTTTTATGGGTAAAAGATAGAATCACTTTTCTCTCACTCTTAGGAAATACTTTCAAAGACGTTCTTGGGGTACAATGAAGTAATGAAATCAGTAAGAGAAAGTATGATATATAAATATGTGAAAAGTAAGTGTAAATATTTTTCCTTTGATGATTTTCAAGAAAATACTTTAGGTTATGTTGATAAAAATTTTAGACCAACACAAATTATTTAAAATTGTTACTCCTCATTTATTTTGATCATTCAAATCATGTGGCATGTTTATTTTTTCTTACATCTAATGTAATGTGTGTAATCTGTTTTTAATGGATTGTGGCCCAGAGTTTAATTGGAGTCATAAAGTCTGCATTTGTAATTCACTTGGGATTATGTTGCCTATAAAAGAAATAGTTGTTTAGATTCTAAACATATTAATGAATAGCATCAGTGAGTTTTTAAATTTAACTTTTTATGAAAAATTTCTTCAAAGGGTAAAAAACGTAAGATTTAGGGTGCTAAAGTGGCTAGAACCTTGTTCTTCTTCATTTCAATATTGTCATCCTGGAGAGTAGATAGTAACAATATAAGATGTGGATTTTAGGGGAAGGATTTGATAGAGCCTGAAGGTTTAGGAAAAGGGATCAGTAAATGCACAGAAGAACAAGCAGGTATTTATCACTTAGGCTAGGATCATTGATTATACAAGGATAAACATGTTTTACATGTAGACATGTTGCAGGGAATAGGTCAGAATTCTGACCCTAGGGCAAGGATAATTCATTACTTTATAAAATGTATTATACAAGTCACAACTAGGAAGAGACAGATTCTAAAGATGCTAGAAGCAATGGTCAGCTATGCTTTCTGCAATGCCCTTAGAAAATGCCTTTGTTATTGCATGTGAACTTACATTTAAAATAAAATAACCTTTCTTTATGGATGCATGGCAAAGCTATAATTTCCAAGGTATATTTTCTGCCAAGACTGCCAAGACCGTTCTGTAAAATAAACTCTGGTGTATTCTATAATCCAAACAAATGGAAGTATCAAATAATCAGAATTTCCATGATTAAAAGTTTATCCAGGATATCCAGGCTCAATCAGCCTTCAAGTAACTCACATGATATTACAAAGGGAAGGAAATTCAAAGATGAGAGGAAAGAAACATATATTTCATTGCAAAAAAATGAGGCAAATGGAAAGGGAAAAAGGAGAAACTGCAAGAGAATGTGATTTCTTCAGGGAAAGTAGGAAAGCAGGAAAGGAGAAGAGAGAAATGCTATGTGTACTAATCTATTCATCATAACTTACCACTTGTTTCCAAAAGTGCCAAAGTACTAAAATGAAAAGAGAAGAGCTTATGAATGCTGTCATAACTCGAAGAAAATTACTCATGCAACCATGAACTTGAGAAATTTAAAAGTTGAATGTCAAGGTTAATGGTGATCTGTGTAAGAGTGCATAAAGAGTTTTAAAGTTGTAACTGCTCAGATTATTAGCAAGCTCTTATTCAAATAATGTTCAGAGTAAAAAAAAACAATGCGCCCCAAACAGGGTGCAAAGTCCACATTTAGTGTCAATGCTTTCTTATAAGATAGTTGGAAGGCATTCTAACTCTGTTTCAGTATTTATCAAGAGGGCAAAAACATCATATACAAATGCAATGCATTCTGTTGTATACATCTTCACAGGCATGAAAGATGGGGTAGGTTTTTACATTTCTGCTCTCCCACTTACTAGCTGGCCTTGGTCAAGTTTCTTAACCTTTCTTCAGCTCAGTTTTCTAAATTAAGAATAGGGAGCATTCATACTTAGTGCATATTTACTTACATAGTACTTACTCAGAGAATATAAAGAGTTAATGTACATGAAGTGCTCAGTACACTACTGTAGCTAGTAGGGATCATAGAAATTCTTACTATTGCTATTACTATTACAACTTTTATATGCAAAGCTCAACTACCTTTTGATATTTAGAAAGATACATATATTTAGTAAAAAAAAAAGACCAGCTGGCCAAAAAATTGTAAAAGTATTCTATAACATTAAAAAAAAATCCTGGAAATTATGTAGCTCCTACAAGATTTTAAACTGTTGGTCCTTTTTTGGCTGAAATATGCCCACTTCTACTTTGTCAAGTGTAAGAGAATTCAGTGCCACTTATTTAAGCCAAAATAAAGGCACATTATATAGCTCATAAATCCTCATTATAATCAACTTAATGAAACTAAAGGATATTCAGGACTGTTTGGGGAATCACTTTAAATATATTCCCTGTGCTCTGTTAGAAATATGGAAACAATGAGGATCAGTTGCCTTATTTCTACAAGATTCTTGAGTTTAGAAACTCTGTTAGAGAAGAAGGTGGCTTTCACTTTGCAACCTCTGAGAGTAGGGGCATAGAGGCATATTAGGGGCATCATCATGAACTACAAACTAAAGAAGAGTTGATTATGTTTCATGGCACATGAAAAAGGAATTTAAGAAGAATATAAAATGGAACCCTTTTTTTAAGCACACTTTTATTTCTCTCAGAAATTCTAGAGCACCCTCCTGCATTGCTAGTAGTGGAAGAGGGAGATAGGAGAGGGAAGGGAGGGAGAGGTGATACATTCAGTGACCAAATCAAACACCTCAAAACTCAAAGTAGTCCTCATAGAGAAGCCAATTAAAAATGTAGGAGCAGAGAAGGACTTTTGTTTATTTCTCAGTTCATGACAGGAAGGAAGGATTAGGATTTGTCACTAGAACCATCATCCAACATGGGACTGGTACTGGGGACCAGGCTCATGACCAGCAGTGTTTAGCCAAGTCCACTGTTAGTTGAACTTTGTCTCAGAGAGCCTCAGATACAATCTTCAATGGTCAAAATGTTATTCTGGAAAGCTGGACAGAGGGGCAGTTTGAACCAGTCAGGCTGTTGTTATCTAAGAATTCCTTTCTCTAGTGGGCAAGCCCTGGGGACTTGAGAACCCAGAAAAGTGATGGCAGGCAACACAGGACCATCTGAATGGTAGCTGAGACAAAGTTACAGGAGGGAATGCTAGAACAGAGGCATGGAATGTGGGGCTAAGCTGAGGAGTAGACTGAGGAGAGAGGTTGGAAATGTTTTGATTGAGAATATAAGTACACATGTCATCCTTATAGAGACCAAAGAAAAGGTAATTAATCCAATCAGTTTGGGTAGAATGTGATTAGGGAAGCAAGGTGGTGTTGAACTTGTTAATTATTTCTTGCCTAATTCAAGATTAATTTGGGAATTAATTTGGCTGGGTGGGAATTTAATCTACCTATACAGATCCTAAATTAAACAAACCGGTCTTCAGATTCACAGTGAGAGTATAATCCCAGAAACAGAGTTAACATTTACACATGTTAGCGTTGAAATTCAATAAGCCTAGAATAGTCAGTAATGTTACACATTACTGTTTGTAACATAAGGTAATTAATAAAGTCATAAATATTTTACTGATATTATTATTTGCTATTTCATTCCTTTAGGGACTATGTTATTTTTTGCCTCCAGTGAGAAGATTTATAGGAACAAGCAAACTTGACTTATATTAAGCTCTTTTATTGCAAGGCCATCATAGATTTCATGCTTTTTTTTTTTTTTAAAGATTATTTATTTATTTATTCATGGAAGACAGAGAGAGAGAGAAAGAGAAGCCGAGACACAGGTGGAGGGAGAAGCGGGCTGTGGGACTTGAACCTGGGTCTCCAAGATCATGCCCTGAGCCGAAGGCTGACGCTCAACTGTGGAGCCACCCAGGCATCCTGATTTCATGCTCTTTGAAGAGAGTTACTATCTGATGTTGTTTTGGCCATCTTCTTGTTTGCTATTGTATCTTATCTATCTTATCAGTCATTACCAAAGAAAGCACGTGGAAAGGATCACCAACTGTACAGGAAATATGCATTTTTTCAATCTTCTTGTGGCATAGATATCTAATGTTTCTTTTATTTTTTGAAGTCCCACTTCCTTTTTTTAAAATTGTGGTTGACACATAATGTTACATTAGTTTCAGATACAACATAGTGATTCCACAAGTCTATATGTTATGCTACAAGTGTAGCTACCGCCTGTCACCATTCAACACTTGGGATCCCTGGGTGGCGCAGCGGTTTGGCGCCTGCCTTTGGCCCAGGGCGCGATCCTGGAGACCCGGGATCGAATCCCACGTCGGGCTCCCGGTGCATGGAGCCTGCTTCTCCCTCTGCCTGTGTCTCTGCCTCTCTCTCTCTCTGTGACTATCATAAATAAATAAAAATTAAAAAAAAAAACACTATTACAATACCATTGATTATATTCCCTGTGCTGTACTTTTGTCATTATGACTTATTCATTCCATACTGGAGGCCTGTATCTCCCACTGCCCTTTATTCATTTTTCCTATCCCCCATCCCCTTCCCTTCTGGCAACCATCAAGTTTATTTTTTGCTTAGTCTGTTTCTGCTTTTTGCTTATTTCTTTACTCATTTGTTTTAATGTTTAGATTCCACGTATAAGTGAGATCATATGGTACTTCTCTTTCTCTGTCTGACTTATTTCACTTAACATAATACTCCCTAGGTCTATCCCATGTGTCTCAATTGGCAATATCTCATTCCTTTTTTGTGGTGGTGTAATATTCCATTGTGTGTTTTGTGTCTGTGTGTGTACACACCACATCTTCCTTATCCATCTATCTGTTGATGGGTACTTAGGTTGCTTCCATATCTTGGCTATTGTAAATAATATTGCAATAAACATAGGGTTCATATATCTTTTCAAATTAGTGTTTTCATATTCTTTGGGCAAATACCCAGTAGTGGAATTACTGGATCATATAGTATTTCTATTTTTTAAAAAAGATTTATTTATTTATTTGAGAGACTATGTGCATACATGCACGCATGAGCAGGAGGAAAGGCCGAGGGAGAGGGAGAGGGGAAGCAGATTCCCCACTGAGTGGAGAGCTGAACCAGGGATCTCAGGACCCTGAGATCATGACCTGCGCTGAAACCACGACCTGGAAGCTTAACCAACTCAGCACCATGCTTAGCCCTATACTAAGGCACCCCTAGTATTTCTATTTTCAATTTTTTAAGGAACTTCCATAATGTTTTCCACAGTGGCTGCACCAATTTACATTTCCACCAACAGTGCATGAGGCTTCCCCTTTCTCCATATCCTGGCCAACACCTGTTGTTTCTTGTGTTGTTCCTTTTAGCAATTCTGACACATGTGAGATGATATCTCATAGTGGTTTTCATTTGCATTTCCTTGATAGTGACGTTGAGCATCTTTTCATGTATCTATTGGCCATCTATATACCCTCTTTGGAAAAAAAATGTCTATTCAGGTCCTAAGCTCATTTTTTAATTGGATTATTTGTTTTGTTTTGTTTTTGATGTTAAATTGGTTGAGTTGTGGAAGTTCTTTATATATTTTGGACATTAACCTCTTATCAGATATATCATTTGCAAATAGATATATGAATTTTAATGTTGCATATATCTGGAAATATGTTCAAGGTAAATCTTTTTTGTTGTTGTTGTTCAAGGTAAATCTTAAATGAGAGCTTAGAGATCATTGTAGAATGGTTTTGTGCTACTGTTCAGCATTATCAACAGAGTATCAGGTGTCTAATTGTGAGCAGCTACAGGAACACAGGACCAGAAACCATGAGAAAAATAGAATAGGGCCAAGCATGGGGCTAAAAAGCATTGAGAAGACAATCAGAAGCCTGTGGTCAAAGTAGTACAGGCTCCAGAGCTTGGTCTGAGCAATTCAGGGTGAGAGCTGATGCCAATATGTGGACAAATCAGATAGGACAGGCAGATAGCAGTTCAGGAAAGACCTGTGGCCATATATCAGAGTTCTGAACAGATGCCACACTAGTGCATTTTAAACAGTCGCAAAGGGATCCCTGGGTGGCTCAGCGGTTGAGCATCTGCCTTTGGCTCAGGGCGTGAACCCGGAGTCCCAGGATTGAATCCCACATCGAGCTCCCTGCATGGAGCCTGCTTCTCCCTCTGCCTGTGTCTCTGCCTGCCTCTCTCTCTGTGTCTCTCATGAATAAATAAATAAAAACTAAATAAACAGTGGCAAAGCTAAGGATATTTTCTGATTGGAATGTAAAAGTCAAGAACAGGTACTTTTGGAACTCAGAGATTAGCAATCCTAGGAAGCTAGTAGTAGAAGTTGGTAGTAGCTACTACCAACCCTGGAGTGAGGAACTGGTTTACTGTAGCTCAGGCTGAGGTAATGATGGCCTATCTAGTGGGAGTCAGACTTACAGAGACAAAGGAGATAGAGCTGCTTCTGGAAAGAGGAATCAGAGAAATAGCCTGGCTTTTCTCCACTCCCCCCAACTCCTAGTAGTATCTCCCTCCTGTCAGCTAGACCAGCCCTAAATCAGCCAATAGGTGAGCCTGGGAAATGCAGTCTTTAGTGGCTGGCCTCTGAGATACAGAGCAGGGAAAGGAGGGGTGAAGACTGTATCTGTGGGCAAACAGAGTGAGGGCTGGCCCTCACCTATCCATATTTTCCTCATTTGTAGCTCTAAAACTCTGACCAATTAAAACCGACTTAATCTGGAAAGCACAAAACTTTGGGAGATCAGAAGAGGTGCTCAGGGGCCTCACTAGGTTAAAGTGATGTAAACATTACCTCTAATAAGCCCTAGTAATTATTCTATTTTCTTAAGTATCTTGTGATTTCTTTCTAAAGAATCACAAGTACTATGCCTACCTGACAGTCTTGGCATAAGAGAACTTCACATTGGGCCTTAAGTTGAATGTATATAGTTTCCTCCTTTTATGTGTTGTTGTCACTTTTTCAGTCATTTGTTATAGGTTGATGAGGAAGCTAAACGTTGTTGAGCCAGTGTTGAACAATGTGTGCTTGGGGAGGATGAGGGATTCAGCCATCTGTTTTCCTTTAGGTTGTTTTAATTCTACTCTGCCACTGCCAACTGGGGAAAAAAAAACAAAAAACAAAAAACCCCAAAACAAAACCTGTATCAATCTGTCTTCTCATCTACCTCTTCGTTAGTTTTTCCTTGTCTTTCCTTTTCTTCTTAGCCTTTTCTCTCTCTCTCTCTCTCTCTTTTTTTTTTTTATTCAGCTCTCATGGAGCTGTTCACATTAGGCCTTGATTATTTATTAACAATTTAATATTCATTCATTCATTCATTTCTAAATTTCATTGAACCTGAACTATGTATCCCACTGACCTACAGGTGCTGGTAAAACAAAAACAAGATTCCCGCTTTCATTGATGTTCGTGGGCTTTTATTCTGTTAACATCTAATGGGAATTTTTATTGATTGGGAATCTTATATCACCTTTGGACATAATTCTTCCAAATATGGGCTATCTATCTTATTTGACTATTTAACTTGTTTAGTGTATAATTTTCTGAATATAGGAAGAATGTGTAATAAATACTTGTCCCTGTCAGTGTTAACCAGTTATAGCTAAGTCGCAATGAATATATTCTAATCTTTAACTAGATGCACATCAGTTGCTTTGAATTATACTTAAAATATCATGCTCATTTATTTCTAGCTATGATTTTTTTTAAACAACTATTTGGCTTTGAATATAAATCAATGCCCTGACCAGGTTTTAGTAATTTAAATGCATAGATTATTATTGAATAATCAAAGAATCCTGAAGTTGGCATACTAAGTAATGGAAAGACTTCATTTATAATTTAAAGATTCATCTATAAATATATTAACTATCTGGAACCCTCAGACAAAATTCAAGTGGTTGAGGATGATGGTGGGAAATTACTCTCATTCTCTACTTGTTATTCCCTTGACTATATTTTTATAGTAAAAACTAAATCATTTGATTATGAATATCATGTGTTAACTTCTCTTAAACCTACTTCATTAATGATCTATTGTTTGTATTATCTTTATCTTCATTAACTGTGGCTTAGTTGTCTTCTTCTAAATTCTCTTTAGTTCATAGTTCCTAAAACAATGTGGTAAAGAATAGGCTTATAAATACATTCAATTATAAATGCATTAAATGAATCCTGCTAGACTCAGAACGTATATAAATTTAGAAATAAGAAAAATTATGGGTTGCCATGAATATGAATTTGATGCATCTACTATTCAAACAGTTCATCAGTAGTTGTCCACTTTGGCAATAAACGACTCAATAAAATGTATATGTGCTTGCTTTAAATATTTTATAATCTCTTTATTAAATCAGTCAAGTTTAACACTGTTGTGCTAAACACAAAGTATCTAGAAGAGATGATTTAAATGAGTTATAAAGGAAAACAGTTTTCTGCATAGGCTATGTCTCTCCCATTGAGAGGAAAAGGGATTATCCTCTTTGTAACTGACATTTCCCTGTGATGAGTCATACCAAAAGGTTCTGTTCTGAAGATGTTCTGAAGACAGCTTCAGAAGAAGCAATCAGTTTGAAATTCAGAAACCACTGTTTTTGTTTCCTGATTTCCCTCATGGGATACAGACACATGCTTAAACAGTTAATAGATGTTATTTTTGTTTGCCTTTAGTGTGCCTGAGTAGGAAGCAGTTTGGATATAAAGTGTATTATAAAACATTTAATAGTAGCTCTCAAACTATAGAAAAGACCTTTTAAATATTTAAACAAACATAATCAAATTGAACACCAATAAAAAATAAATTTATTATTAAAAAAATAAACAAACATAATCTGCAGTGTTTGAGTTATTTTAGAATATTTTAGAATAGTAATCTGGAAGTTTTTATTGAGGGTGAAAAATTATATCTCACCAAAATAATAAGGAAACTAGTGTCTCTTAACATTTAAAAACCATTGCCTCCATTGCTTTGCATTAAAGAAAAAAAGACAAATGGCACTAAGTCTCTGAGTATGACTGAGGATTTTATTTATTTATTTTTTTTATTTTTTATTTTTTTTTAATTTTATTTATTTATGATAGTCACAGAGAGAGAGAGAGAGAGAGGCAGAGACACAGGCAGAGGGAGAAGCAGGCTCCATGCACCAGGAGCCCGATGTGGGATTCGATCCCAGGTCTCCAGGATCGCGCCCTGGGCAAAAGGCAGGCGCCAAACCACTGAGCCACCCAGGGATCCCCGACTGAGGATTTTATTAATGATCCTATTACTAGTTTGCTTCTTGATGCTATATAGGTACACCCACTTTTAGTAAGAAATAAAAAAAATCCCCCCCTTTTTTAGATCCTGGAAATCATGTTTTTTTCTCCTTGAAATTAAATGGGAAAACTTACAGAATGTTTTCTTTCACACTTACAACCAGACATATCTGTATGTGAAAAAGCACGTGAGTTGAGTTCTGTCAGGAAAGTCTTATATGGAGCTTTTATCAAGAGAATTACTCTCAAAAAGATTTCTCAGACTGTTCCTAGCAATTTAAAAAATATCCAAAAAAATATATGTAAATTCTCTTAAATATTTTTACAAGTAGAACAATCTGCCCCATTTCAGAGCAAGGAAAAGAATAAATAAAAATGGTACCTGAAATATTTAATGTTAGTGATTTCATTTCCATAGTATGATATAGCATTCACTGTGGTGTTTTAAATTTGGCAATCAGTCTGAATATTTCCCAAGTGCCCATCACTAGTTTGCTCTGTATAGTAATCTGTGGACAACTCACAAGAGTTGGAAAAACAAAGAGGTTACTGAGTGATGTTGTAAGGTGAAATATCATTACTCTCTTCTCTCCATCCTAAAACTGCCATCATTTAAATTCTGTTTCTCAGACTAAATGTTCCTATGAAGTCTTTTAAATATGATTTGTTCTACTCACACAGAGTTAATAAACTGGCTGAATCCCTCTCTCAGCTGTTCTCTCCATCTGTCCTGACACAAGGACTGCCTCTTTGAGTCTTATGATTTCTTATTATCACAGCATACAGCATGCTGCGAAAAAGCTAAGGCAACACCCTGGCACACTTAATTTGAGAAATAGCTTGGTGCCATCTATCTGTCATGGAAGACCCTTTCAGTGGGGACTTGAACTTTGAGTAGGTTTGTAATACTCAGGATGTCTATAAATTTAGAAATAAGTAGGAAGAAACATGAGCTACAATGGATGTGAATTTGATGCACTCTAATTATGTGTTTAATTATAGAAAGAGCAATTCATATTTTGTGATTCTCATTTGCTTGGTGAAAGTTAAATCAATGTCTCTAATTTCTAATATCTGCCATTTGCAGAATTCCAAATTTCCATCTGTTCATGCTGGTGTACTCTTTCAGCAGCAAAATGTGAGCAATTTACTAATTGCCTTCTAGAGAAAATATAACTTGCATTACATTTCATATCCCCAGTGCCTCAGCTGTTAAAGTGAAGATATCTTTTGAATCACACTGGAATTGTTTTGATTCCATGTATTATGTTGGTGGGAGCTTGTCAAAATGTTTGTTGTACATAGATTTAGCCACCTGCTTTTAGTGGCCCCTCTCCCTGCATGACTTATAAGAAAAATATGTACTTCACTCAGACACTAATTTATTTGTCTCTAATTTTAGCAAATTGTTCTACTGACGAAAAGCATTCCCCTTGATTTCAAATCATTGGGATATTCAGAATCCACTGAATAAATGGGATTCTCGAGTGTCAAATCTAGAGTAGTTGAAGTTCATTCTCAGGAGATACCTATTTTGCTGACTGGTAGAGTCTATGCTTCAGTTTTTCTTTTCATATACTACATTGAGCCCTTTAGACAGTGAATGCTGTTAGTCCCGTAAGTAGGCCTCTGAAGGAGAATTCTTCTCAAAAGGTGGGGAAACAGCAGAAATTATTTCTCTAGAAAATTCCACATCTGGTGCTCTTTAAAAAGCTGAGTTAAATATTCTGTCAAGTTCTTCCAAATCTATAAATTTTTTCCTCTCTCCTCGTTGATCTCTAAATACTGTGAGATCCACCTACTTAACTCAAGGGAGTAGGCATTTGTGAGACTGTATTTTATTTTCTTAATATTTTCATCCTGGCAAGAAGAGATTATTCAATTATGGCATCTGTGTAGGATGCAACGAAGTAGTGTAATCCATAAACTGTGGGAGAAAATAATACATAATGCTTTTCCCTTTTAAAGCTGTTCCCTAAGAGGTAAGCAAAGAAGTTGATGTTGGAATTTGTAAGGCGTTCTGTCAATGAAAACTTACCAAGTTTTATAGTAAGAAAAAGAAAACAAAGAGGGGGAAAGAATAGAAGTAGATCAGGGGATTCCTGGGTGGCGCAGTGGTTTAGCGCCTGCCTTTGGCCCAGGGCGCGATCCTGGAGACCCAGGATCGAATCCCACGTCGGGCTCCTGGTGCATGGCGCCTGCTTCTCCCTCTGCCTATGTCTCCGCCTCTCTCTCTCTCTCTCTCTCTCTGTGTGACTATCATAAATAAATAAAATTAAAAAAAAAAAGTAGATCAGAAGAGACACTCTGTTCAATAGCTTTGCCTTGTAGAGGTCATAAAAATGGCTAATCTCTAGGAACCATAACCTATTTGGTAATTTGCATTCCTGCCTTATTTGTCTATCAGCAATGTTGCTAAAATAACCAAACTAGATGGTTTCTTCCCCACAATTTTTTTTGTCTCATAAAAGAATTTCCTCTAAACTACTGTGTATATAAGTTCAAAGGCAGCTGTAAGGCATTCCTACCCATTAACTTATCAATATGAATGCTTTCAGTATACAACCTTTATTGATAAAGAAACTAATACTGCAGAGGTGGTGATGTTTTCTGCAAGGCCCCCATATTAATTATACAGAAACCTTGTGATTTCAAGGTCACCTTTGTTCTATTCCTAGTAGTAATGCTTACTTGGTAGATAGCCTTGTTTAAGTTTCAAAATATCTTCTGGTTTGCTACTTAAAATACTTTTTTTTTTCCTCTGACTGTACCAGATCCGATGAAGTTTGCATGATAAACTTTTTAATACTATATTCTCATAGTATATTCTCTTTTTTAAGAAAATCCCCAAATATCCATATGCCCATCCTGCACAATTCCGTCTAACAAATGCTTATTGCATCCTAGTACTACGTTGAGCGCTGTACCAAAACTAAAATGCACAAATCAAGGAAACATTTCCCTGCCCTTAGGAGCTCACAATCCAGAACTAAGCTTTCTTATCCTAGGAATCATTTACCACTAGAGATTCCTTGGATAGGTTTTTCAGGTCTTATCAAAAAAGTCTTGAAATTGCATGCCTGTAATTATATGTGTACATCTTCCTAGAGATTGCTTAGAGTAGTTCATAAACATTATGACATTTTTGGACATACTATCTCCAAATTGAACTCTCAATATATTTTAAAAAGCACTAGTCTACCACAGAAAGTTTTGGGTGAGGGGGCTAGAAAATCTGGATAATTTACTGTTAACGTTGACCACCAGTTACAGGTATAACCAAAAGAATTAATGCACTGCTTAGAAAATCTCATCTTATTTCCTTGAGATTACTTTTATTTGTATGAAGAGACCTTTCATCTGTAAACATCCTACTTTTTAAAGGAAGGGCATGTAAGAAGAAGTGACAGATAAATGTAAAGCACTATGCTTCCAATTTTCATTATTATGACTTTTAAAATTTATTGACAATATGAAGAAGTTTCCTGTGGTCCTAGGCAAATTAAGAATGTCTTTTCTCAAGAAATAGAAATTAGTAGTCAGTGTCTATTTTTCAAGTGGCCAAACCTTTTCATGGCTATGAAGCTTTCAAGAGTTGGCAGGTTCATTTTATAGCTTTGTGGTGGCATTGTTCCACAGAAAATAGCAGATTTCATGAGACTGGAGAGTCCCCCTTTCCTTATATCTTGCTGCTACTTTGTTTGTCCTCATGATGGATATATCTCCTTTGCACTATCCATTCTTCTCTGCCCCTGTTTGTTTCCAAAGATTTTTGTTTGTTTCTTTGTCTGTTTTCCAAGAAGGTGTTTTTGTTGTGCATTGCAACATAAAAGTGAAACAAATAAGTGAACAGGAAAACACATAAAAGGGCATAATTTCTTCATTATTCAGGGGGTATCATAGAGTTAAATGAGTCAACCATCTTGTATCATAAGTCATGCATAGAGTTGGTTATACTATCAATGTTAAGAGGTAAATTGAGACATTTCACATTCTAGGCAGAGAGCGGAAAATGATTAGTAAGTATAATCCTTAATGATGCTGAAAATATATGTGTAGTCATATGAAAATAGACAGTCATTAAACCTGTAGAATGTTTATCTTGACTTTTTTTAGCCCCAAATGAAAACTGCAGAGATGAAGTTAGCATGCCATTAGAATTGTACTAAAGCCAAAAGTCTATGGACTGGAAGTTTGGGGAAATGTAGAATCAGGAAAAGGAGAGCAAAAAGCATTCTTGAGTGCTAAATCATGGGAACCTTCAGATTCAGGGAAAAGACTGGATCTGAACATTTTCTTACCAAGTGTTGAACCATTGCTTAGGCCCTAGGGCATCCGTTATATGTAAGGAGAAGATAAAATGGATTCATCCAACGATGACACAGAATATTGAAAAGGTTACACTCCCTTTTTATAAGTCTATTAAAAGTTTATGGTCTTACACAGAGTATGTGCTATAATAAAATTATTATGTTCCCTTTTAATGGCAAGATAGTTGTAAGAATGATGAAAACCACTTCCATAACTTGGTGAAGGTTTCATAGGAGACTCACAGGGTCATTTGTGGAATATCGGCCTACCATATCTTGTGAAAGAATAGAACTTATTGTTTATGAAAAGTGCTTTTAATTCATGAACAAAAGAAATTCCCCATAGCATCTAATTCCAAGGAGAATCTGATTCTCATCTTTATGTGCTTTTTGAAAACTGAGCTCCTTGCATGTTCCTCTAAAAGTAGGGAGGGGTAAAATGCTATGCCTCAGTCACTTTTTCTGAAAATTCCTTAAGATGTTTGTTATTTTGAGCTAAGTTCAGCAGAAAGCACTTTTGGTGACTTTGTTTCATGTCATGCGCATCAGAATGCTGTGTTCATAATAAAGCAGTGTGTCCCCACTTTTTATGAAGCAGGCTTGCTCATGGTCCTTGCTCCATTGCTTTGTGATTTTTGTTTGATCACACAAAAAGGTTATTATTGGCCATAATTCTTACACATACACTCACAGGAGAGTTCTTAAGCTTAACCACAAATAGAAGGCTTAGTAACAATCTAAGCAAAAAAAAAATTGGCTTGTAATGAGTTAATTTATAATATTGTAGCTGCTTCAAACCAAGAGGTTCCAGGCAATGGGAGAAGACAGAGCTACAGAGTGTGGAGACCAAGGTCATGATACAGGAAGATAGTAGAGTACAATGGATACCATTCAAGATCTACAATGAGAAGACCTAGACTCAGGACCTTATTCTACCTTGGATAAGTCCACTACATTCATTCCCTAAATTTTTATTGAACTTCAATTAGACATGGTCATTGAGGACTCATTAATTATACTGATAAAAAGACCTACTTCCTGTTATTTATTAGCATATAGTGTGGTGGGATTGATAGATAAGTGAGAAATTATAATCACTCTGATAAATTCTATGAAAAGGTGCTATAGAAACCAAAGGAATAATATACTACCTGTCTTTTAGTAGGCAGAGGAGACTTTCAGGAGGAAGAAGAATCTTAAATAGAACAAGAAGGATGGGTAAGTGTTAGCCAAATGAAAAGGAGGTAGAAGGCAAAGTAGCCTATTCAAACACCAGAAGAGAAGAAAGACCTTCTTGCAGTTCATTTGAGAAATGTAAGCAGAGACAAGGTCAGGAAGCACAGTTAAGGCATCCCCAGGGAGCATCCACGCTGAAGTGTTGAACAATTGAAGGTAGGAGGAGTGACTGGAGGAATATCAATTAGAGGTGTGTGTTTTAGGCAGACCATTCTTTCTAATTGGTGGGATGATGAATATTAGACAAAGAAGCTAGTGAAGTGGTTAAGATAACAGATGATGGGGCAGGTGGAGGAGAGGGGCTGGCTCCTGGGTTCACTTTGTTGGGTGGCTGATTCTTGGTTTTTGGCTCAGGTCATGATCTCAAGGTCCTGAGATTGAGCCCTACCTGGGACTCTGTGCTCATCAGGGAGTCTGCTTGGAGATCCTCTCTCTCTCCCTCTCTCTCTGCCTACCTCCTGCTTCTCATTCTCTCTAAAAATAAATAAACCCTTTTAAAAAAAGATGATGGTAAATTAACTTCAAATGGCAGTGGGGATGAAGAAAAAACAGATTTAAGGATGTTTTTGGTAGTAAAATTGTTCCAACTAAACTTTACCTATTAAGTGTCCCATCCAATAACATTTTAAGAGATAAGATATTCTATGTGAAAGTGGTCAGTAAACTTTGAAAACACTTGATGTTACTAAAGAAGGACTTTTAACTTACTGTGTGATTGAAATAGCTTAAACCTAACAGCTTTAACCTATATGACATAAGGTAAATGAAAAATGTTATTTATTTCTATTTTATTAATATAAAGCTCAGAATTATTTGCTTTTTAAATTCATCTTTAGACTTTTTCATTACTGAATGAAAAGACATTTCCTCTGTTTGAAGGAAATCCACTATGGGAAATGTATTAATTAAATGGAAAAATAAGGTGAATGGTAATAGCTTACATTAGTACATAGTTCTCTATGTTCTATGTTTCTAAAGAAGAAACTTGTGATTTTCAACCTTTTGTCTTCCACAACATATATAAGAAACAGTCATAAATTCATTATGGTCATCAATTGATCAGCACTCCTTTAGATAATGGTTCTTGATGGGATGTGTGGGGCATATCAGATTCTTGTGGTCAAATTATTAACTGGAAATAATCTGTCACCCTCAGATGATTCTGTTTCCTACCCAGTTATCCCCTGCCTCAGAGCACTTTGTTCTCACCACACATACCCTAAATATTATTGCTTTAGGAGCAACTTGAGGATAAGGGCTTTTTTTTTTCTTTTTGTCTCATTCATTGGGGTTGTCTAAGTCACTACATGTTCCTAGCACACTGTATGTTTTCAGAATAATTCATTGAATTAATGAACTGTTTTAAATCACTTTTATATTGACTTTTATTAACCTTCCACCCATGTTTCTATCCTGCATTACCCCAGCCAAAAGAAACCCTACCACTACCTCTAGATACCATTATTCCTATTTTACAGAATTTTAAATAGACTTTTACACGGTCACACAGCTAAAAACCAAGGTTCTAAGCCAGTGTTCATTTTATCATGTCATAATATCCTTTAAAAAGCTCTATTTTTCATCACGTAGAAAGAAGGTCTTTTAATAATTTACATGCTGATAAAATACAGAATAGACATGAATTTAAAGTAATAATATTTGCCATTTTTTGATAAACATTTTGTGTATAAAAGTTGTATATGAGTGTTTTCTTATATAATGTATTGGACATATTGAATCCATATAGAGAGAAGCAGCAGTAATTAATAGATTAGGAGAACTCTTTATACTTGATTGAAAAATTTTATTAATCCTGAATCTTTATGTTATGTTTTAAGATTTGTCAGAGAAATCTGTGCAGAAGAGGAAAAAATTTTGTATAAAAATTATATATTTTTAAATTAATAAAAGCATTTTGGAATTGAAAAAATATTAAAATTTAAGTTAAAATACAATAGTATTTCTATAGTGACAGTAAAGAATAGGCAAACCTATTTTCCTTAATAAAATTCTCATTCTATAACCATGTTTCTGTATACACCATGGATTTGCATCTTAGGGCTGGTCATTTATACTAATTTGGGGAGTATGGCTTTCTCTGGTTAATGTCCCTAGGATAGATTGTTACTGAGTCATGTTAGGAACATAGAAGTGCAAAAGATTTTCCCACATGTTCATTTTCCTTCTGTTTTGTGACTATAGGGCAGAGGCGTAAATGACATCGGCCTTAACTATAGACAAATTCAATAATATTTATATACAATGTATTATATTGATTTTTACTCAGAATGTATTTCTTACAAAAAAAAAAAAAGAATGTATTTCTAGCTTCCTAGAAGCTCATTTTTGCTTTGTAAGATATCATTGAGGCTACTATGGCCTTTGTTTGTGGGAAGTCTTGCAACAAAAGCTTTTGCTTCTCAAAATTTAAAGTTAACATTTTTTTTTATAACCTTCTATGTGCCATTGTGCCTAAATGATCCATGTTTAGGCCTGTGTCTCCAAACTCCACTCCTCTAAAGTTCCTTGGAAGCAGAAATTCAGCTTTACCTACTGAGTGCAGGAAACAGTGATGAGAGCAGTGGCTGATGCATATCATATGGTCAATACATTTAATTTGAATTGAATTCAACTGTAGTATATTGAACATTTTTCTAGTGTTTATAAAACCGTCTTTCATATCCAATCTCATTTAAGCCTCAGGAAACCCTTAGAAAATGATGATTATCCTCAACCAATCTTATTGACCTTACCTTCTAAATATTTCTTGACTCAAATCACTCATCCGTTGGTCTACATCATCTCACCTTAGACCATGTCATAGTCTCTAAATTGTCTTCTGATCCTCGTGTCCCTTGTAGTCTGTTCTCCAGAGTGCCTAGAGTTTTCCTTTCAAAATGTGAAACAGGTTACAAAATTACTCAACTAATACTCCCCATTGGCTTCTCATCCTATTTGTAAGAAAATGCAAAGTAATTGCAGTGGCTTATAAGGCTATACCTCAGTGTTATTCCAAATCTTGTTATCATAACCTATAGTAAGAAATATGTTTTATATTGTAATCCAGCATACACACACACACACACACACACACACACACACACACAAACACAAAGAAAGTCTTCATACTTTGATATTTTCTATCTCAGTCCATTATTCTTGGTTATATTAAAAGATCCTAGTTATGGGTGGTTGAGCGTCTGCCTTTGGCTCAGGGCGCGATCCCGGAATCCGGGATCGAGTCCCACATCAGGCTCCTTGCATGGAGCCTGCTTCTCCCTCTACGTAGTCTCTGACTCTTTCTCTCTGTGTCTCTCATGAATAAATAAATAAAATCTTTTTTTAAAAAATTCTAGTAATGACCCACCCATTTGTTTCAATGACTACAGTTCAGAAAACATTGCTTTACTTGAACTGGCCCCTGACTACTTTTTTTTTTTTTTTAAGATTTTTTAAATTTATTATAGAGAGAGTGCAAGCAGAAAGGGGCAGAGGGGGAAGGAGAAAGAATCTGAAGCAGACTGCTCACTGAGTGCGGAGCCCGATGGGTGGCTGTATTCCATGACTGCAAGATCATGACCTGAGCAGAAACCAAGAGTTGAGAGCTTAACTGATTGAGCCACTCAGGCACTCCCCTACCCCATCAACCACTTTCTGATTTCATTATCTACACTCCTGCCTTTCCACTCTGCTTCAGTATACTGACGACCTTGCTATTCACTAACCATGCCAAGCAAGCTCTCTCATCAGGGTCTTTGCATTAGAGTTTCTTCTGCCTTGACCATTCTTCCTCCAGATAACTGTATGGCTTCTTCTATTACTTCATTCAAATCTTCACTCAAATATTATCAAAGAAGCATTATTGAATGCCTATAATGTATTTTGTACAGAGTTACACTCTAATGAACAAAGATACAATTTTTGTCCTTAAGACAAAAAAAGTAAAACAAGTAGATGTCAAGTGATAAGTTGTCCAAATTTTAAGTTAATTGATGCACACAGGAAAAAAATCAACTTAGGAATGTGGGTTACAGAAGGTTCCTTGGAAGGATTAATATCTTAATAGAAACATGAAGGGTAAAGTAAGAACTATCAAAGTAAAGAAAGGCAGGCACAAGGAAGGGCTATGCAAAAATCCCAGGGTTAGAAGGGGTTTAAGAGAACTGCAAATCTTTGAGGGTGACACCGTGGAGAAAAGTGAGAAATGATTTTGGCTGATGGGCAGGAACCAAGTAAAGAAGGAGTGATTAAACATTGTGAGCATGTGCTTTATCCTGGGTGTGAGGAAAGCCATTCAAAACTAGCAAACAGAAGAATAGCATTATGAGATGTGAACTTTTAGAAGGTCACTGCGTCTGCAAAATGAGACTGGAATAGGAAAAAAGAAGTTGGAAGGCAGGGAGATAAATCTGTATTAACATAGGTTAGAACTGATGGTGGCCTGAGGGTAGACGTAGGTAAAAGATTAAAGAGATGTTTAGAAGCTAAAATCAACATGAATTATAAATTAGATTTGGGGATTAGGGTGGTAGGATTTAAGAATGAATTATAACATGTAGTAGTTGGTTAATAAATACGTGTTGAATGAATGAAAAAGAAGGATTTATGACTTGGACACTGGGTGATTCGTAGTGCAATCACTCAGCCTTTTTGATTAAAGAACCATTGAAAAATTTAATTTCCAGGGAATGGTAAAGAGAATTTCCATTTTCAAGACATGATTAAACTTTTTGATGGCATAAAGCTAATAAATTTGTGACCTAACATCTGAGAAAGCTGCAGAACAGTATGAAAAATGAGAAATCTAAATTTAACTTTCTTGTAAGCCACTAGAGCATTATTTAATTAAGCTTTCTAATTATACTTAGTTCACATTATAATTAAAACTTCTATTACTAGCTTTCAAAGGTTCCTCTGGTCACTTAGTGCTATGATGTCTCCAGACAACTTTAGTGCTTTTGTATTAAAAAATTATATTACAGTGATTTGCACATTGAAGTTTTCAAAAGAAATTTGCCAAATTACCTGGAAGGATGTTTGTTTACACTTGGAATTTGTTGCCTCCCGAATAAAGCAGTTTATGGAACTTTTTCCAGATAATTAAGACTCACAACAAATGAAACGACTTGCCCAAGGTCACTCATCTTACTAGTGTCAGAGTCAACAGTGCTCTGAGACCAGTACTCTTGTCATTATTCTTGTCAGGAAATCTATGGCTTATTCAAGAGGCTTAGAGATTCTTCTTGCTCACTTTGGCCAAAGACTAAATTTGATTATGAGATACAAATCTTATGTTCACTTTAATTACAACTCATGAATCGCTCCACTCCTCTTCTTTAAAACCGTGGCATATGATGATTTCTATCCACAATCATTTTATCTACCAATAAATACATGTCATTGAAGACTGAGAAAAAAATCACATAGTTTCTCTGTGGTATTTTCTCTTGCATTTTATACAAATGAAACATACTCAAGCAAATGACAAAACTTGCTTTGATTACTATGTAAATAGTAGAGGTCTTAATCTTGGCTCTACGTGGAAATTACCAGGGGAGCTTTTAAATAACCTGATGCCTAGATCTCACTCCAGACTAAGTAAAAAAATCTCTGGGGGTGCAATTCAGGCATCAGGATTTTTAAAGATCAGAGATGGCTTCGATATACAACCATAGTTGAGAACTCTTGGTTGAGAGCAAATTGATGGAAATGAACTCACAGTCAAGCATCTTTTACTTAATATTTGCTTTTTCTCCAACCACCAGGTGGCAGCATCACAATACAGTGCCCACACCAAACCCTTGATTGAGTCGATTTGGAAATTTGTACCTGGAATATTAATAGCATTTTTGAGAGTTTCTTCAGCTGGAGAAAGCATTACTAACTTTTTCCTATTGTATTCTGTTGGGTTTTTTTGACTAAGAAAACTTTCAAATATATTTATTTCCACAGGTTGGGTTAGCAGGAACTGTATTATAAGCTGTAATTGGTTGCAAAGAACATGGATTTAGTATTCAGATGGTTTGGGATTTAAACACTGCTTCTACCACTTATCTATAGATTATAGATTATTTAATCTCTTCGTGCTTTAGTTGTATACCTAGAGGAGGAGGGTTGTTATAAGGACTAAATGAGATGATATATGACATCAGCTTTGTATGTATGACTGGTACCAAAATAAAGAAGTTGAGGAGCCTACAGTGATCATGTTTTGATAGAGTTGGGTACACAAAGTCCATGAAAACTCAGGATATGGTATTTTTCTGTGTTTGGTTCTTTTCTGCGTGTAGGTTTCTTCTTTCTCTGTTCGTTCTGTCAGTTTCCACTGGTAATTATACAAATAAACATTGTCTACCTGCCTTCATCTTAGAGAACCAAGAGAGCCAATTTTTTTTTTTTTTGCTTCATCTTTATAAATGGAAGGTGCCATTAGCAATGAAAGCAATATCCTGTATAGCCAAGTTTCTGTAAAAAAATTAGCCTTTATTTACTCACAATTATGGTAGTTCCCTTCTCAAACATTGAAATTGCCTTCTTGGGGATCCCTGGGTGGCTCAGCGGTTTAGCACCTGCCTTCGGCCTAGGGTGTGATCCTGGGGTCCCAGGGTCGAGTCCCACATCGGGCTCCTGCATGGAGCCTGCTTCTCCCTCTGCCTGTGTCTCTGCCTTTTTTTGTCTCTCTCTGTCTCTCATGAATAAATAAATAGAATCAGAAAGAAAGAAAGAAAGAAAGAAAGAAAGAAAGAAAGAAAGAAAGAAAGAAAGAGAAAGAAAGAAAGAAAGAAAGAAAGAAAGAAAGAAAGAAAGAGAAAGAAAGAAAGAAAGAAAGAAAGAAAGAAAGAAAGAAAGAAAGAGAAAGAAAGAGAGAAAAAAGAAAGAAAAGAAAGAAAGAAATTGCTTTCTCTAAGATCACCAGTGGCTCCCTATGTGCCATGTCCAAAGAAAACTGTCATTTTATGCATCTTTGCTATTTGAATAGTTGACAACACTCTCCCTCCTGACATGTTCACCCCTTGCCTATTGTGGTGACACCACTCCTGTTCTTCAATCTCCATTGCTGTTTGAGTTGTCTTTTCTTCTCTTAGAATTGTGAATCCCAGGAGCTCTCTCCAGTAGGTAGACCTAATTTCTTTTTACCCTGGGAGTCTCATCTTTGCAACCTTAATTTTAATTCTGACTGACAAATTACTCATAAATCTAGGTTTTGTCCCCTAAAGTTGTCCTGAATTCCAGATCTACAAATCTAATACCACTGGCACTAAAAATGACATCTCAAAATTAACATGTCAAGTATTGAAATGGTTGTATCCCCTATTCACACAAAACCACCATCTCCCTTACCCCCACATCACACCTTTCAATCCATGGCACTACTCTCCACCCAGATGATTGAACCAAATCCTTGTGAGTCATCCTGAACTCCTTCATCAGTCCTCCTAATATCCAAATTGTCAAAGCTTATCAATTCTTTAATACCCCCCAGTAAATACTTTTTAAAGAAGTTATTTCAACTCAAGTCTTTCAAGTCTTTCTTACCTCATACTTACTCTTTGACATAGCACAGTCTGATTTCTGCACCCAAGTAGTTCTTGTTAAGGTCACTCTTCTTTGCCATTCATGCTTCCCTACCTGTTCTTCCTTTCTGTGCTTTACAGGATACCCATGAGAGCACTTTTTCTTGGGCCCTGCTTAGGGACCAAATGTAAGGCAATTTAGGAAAGGAGAGTTAGTCATATTAGTTTTCAGAGACAGATTTTATTAACCTTTTATCCCCCATGTGGAGTACTCTCAACTCATCAGACTTTTAAAAGGCATTTACTTCATTTGTAGTATTAGATTGTTTAATTTCTATTCAAGAGCATAGACATAGTTCTTAAAACTTGCCTGAGAAATTTTTAACAATCAAACAGTAGTACATTACAAATTATCATTTGTCTACTTTTAGAAGGCACTGAAATTTTTGGTAATTGGCAAGTCATTGGTTACTGCATAGTAAAGTTACAATATTAGAGAACCAATGTAATTCTGGAAAATAACTATGTTTAGTCAGCGATTTTGATAGCAGTGCATATTGCTATTATACTTCTATTAATTTGGAAAACTGTTGGTAAGCCATTTAGGCAAATTTTGAACTCCATTGTGGATAATGAACTATTCTTGGTGCTACAGGGATATAAAGTTTTAGAAAAAAAAATGGAACACACTAAACAGTGTCATTAGTCAAAAAAATTGTAAAAAAAAAGTAGATATAATTTAGTGCAATATAAAAATTATTCCATTTAAATATTTATTTTCCACTCAGGAGATTAAAATTTTAAGAAGTTCTATTCATCAACCATTTAAAATACATTTGGACAAGTTATTCTCTATGTATATATTCAAGGAAATATAAAATTAAATTTTGCATATTTCTTTAAATGGATTTTCTGATCCAATTTTATACTAAAATCCACCTTTCTTGGATGAAGTATTACAATAAATCATGCACCTTTTCACACTCCTCAAGCTGCAAAAGTCAATATGAAAAAACAAAACACAGTTCAGTAGGACATAATATCATTTTCTTTGATCCAGCTGCCGAATTAATAGAGAATGCACACACTGAAAGAAAATGCTATTTAAAGCCTTGAAATGAGGCATTTTCAACAAGACAGCAGAACACAGAGAAAAAAAAGGTGGAACAAAACCATATTGTATGCTTAATTAGGACAAAAGAAGCAGAAAACAAACACCAACTTGATGGTTGTCATATGGTTCAGAACGTGACTGATACAGAAACAATGTTTAAATCATGGCTCGAAAATGGATAGAAAAAGCAACTTTGCATGACTTAGATTTCTCATATCTGGTTCTCATCTCTTTTGAGATTCACATGTATAAAAGTCCTGATGTTGTCCAAGATATTTTGATAAAAAGCATTCAAGATGTAAGTGTTGACTACTTGGGTGATACTTGCCAGATCTAGTTATGTGTGTAGACTGACAAAAAATGGGAACAGAAATCAGAGTGGCAGGCTCAAATTTGTCACTAATGAAATTCTTTTGTGTTCAATTATTCAACTTAACATTCTGCAACCCAGAAGAATTCCTCCATGCCATCTTTTCCCATAAGAGATTTACATTTTATTCCTAACTCTGCCACTCTATGGGATGGACAAATCACCTGTGCTGTTTTATATTCTCATTTGCAATTTGCATAGGGTGGCACTAGGTAATCTCTCAACTCTCTTATATTACTAACATTCTGTGATGCTGTTGAAGACAGGATTCTTTTGAAGATTAAGGAAAGAGTAAATTCATACATTTTGCTTAATTATTACTTAAATACATAACATAAAATAAAGTCATAAGACAGCAAGTTGTACCTAGGGGGAATCAATTAGGGATTTGAAGAGATACTGATTATAGAGATCTCTTCAGCAAGAAATCATGCTCGACAGCAAGAACTCAATGTCAACAGAATCCATATTGCTCAGTCCCAATTTTATTATATAGAATTGTACTCTTTTCTGTGCTTTCTGGAAAAAGCCATATTTTATAGATAAGTTTTACATTTTTAAAGATGGAGAAAATGGGAGGAAATGCTGACATGATGTCTTAGAGCAGGAAAGGGTATACATTTGCCATTGTTGAGACCCCAGTAATAGAAAAAGTTGCAATTTAGTTATTTCTTTTTCATCCTCTAATTACTGTACACCTGCTATCTCTATATGCCATGTCATAACATTGCTGTTTAGGGTGCTCACATAATTATCCTCCAATCACTTGTGACAGTGACGGGCCTGAGGACTATTAGCAACTCTAAGGACAAGCACAAACTGGGACTGTTCTGAGCAAATCGAGACATGCAGTCACCCCAGTGGCTTGTGTTTCTATTTCTTGTTTTAGAAAGATGTTTACTTTAAATATTATTTCATTATCCCTTATTTTAGATTAATCTCTATTATCATGTGCTCTGAATTATTCTTTAAATTGGGTTTTAATAAAAGATCCATCATTAGTTATGTGACTTTAGATATTTTTAAGAGAATTTTTTGAATCTTAGTTTTCTGATCTAAAGATTATTTAAAAGGGCATATATAAAGAGCCTAGCATGTAGTATCTTCTCAGTGGAAAAAAAAGTGACTCACTTCCCTTAATTAGATAAAGAACAGTGTTCTTGCTTTATTAAACTCTCAAAGATAGTTGGGAAAGCAGATCTGAGAGCATTAAAACCATGTGTGTGATAATCTGTTCTGCAGTTCCTTTTGTTTTATTTATATTTGATATCCATACTGGCATTGAGGACACTTCTTTTATATTATTCTACCTTTTTAGCTGCTATCTGGTATTGAAGTCTTCCATTAAGGATCTATCTGGATCTTTCTGGGTGTGGTGGCAGTTTTGAGGTTGGAAATCTTTATGGGGTTCAAAATCATGGTTTTTATTATGCCTTTCTAGTGCCTTAAAAGCCAAGATCTCCCTTTGTTTCACTTACAAGAAATAGAGAATTACACCCTCTTTTTGTAGCTCTTCGATCACTTCTATAGCATTGCAATATTTTTATTATGCATGTAGTTCTCTAAATGTTTCTTCTTTCCTTTCTGCTTCTCCTCCTTTTCTTTCTTAGTGTCCTTCTCTTCCTCTGGTCAATCTTTAAACTTTGGTGTCTGACAGGGGTCCATTTTGGCTTTTTACTCTTCCTACCTGCATTCACTTTATGGGTGACCTCATGCACTGTCATGATTTCAACAAACACCTCTTGCTGATATTCTCAAATCTGTACATCTCTAGACAACAGCATTCCTGTGATCATCAAATCATCTATTTAATTCTCAGAAAGATATCTCTGCCTGCATAACACTTAGCTTACCTCTCTACCAATAGAATTTCCCTTTTTCCATTCTCTATTTCTTTAGGTGGCTCCATAAATACCATAATTTTCCAACTACCCAGCTTAGTAATCTGGGAGTCATTCTTCTTTCTCATTGCACACATTTAATCAAAAACAAAATTCTACCAATTGATTTATTCCTATTTATTAATTATTATTAAATCTATATTTTCTATCCATCTTTACTTCCCCTACCCTAGACTGACTTTTTAATTTATTTTCTAGATCATGCATTAACTCCCTAACTCTTCTCTCTGCTTTCAGTTGTGTCTTTCAACAATCCAGCCATAGATTTGTCCTTGCCATTCTCTTAAATTCTTCAGTGGCTTCTCCTCCCCTTCAGGAAGAAGTTTTTGCTCCATATCATGGTACCTAAGACCATCCTTGATCCAGCCTTTGCCTGACCCATCTTCTTCTCTACGCACAGCTCTTATCTCTTGTCACTTCTGATCACATATATTATATCTGCTATCACAGAATTGTTTCCAGTTCTCTTTGCATGTGTGTGCACCCATACAAAGAAATACACATCTACTACCACTATACTGTTTTCTAGGTTCTATTCCCCTGGCCTAGAGTCATCTTTTTCTTCTTCTCCTTTCTTTTTGACAACATCCCTCACCTTTTGCTCATGAAACTAGTACAGATATCATCTACGCTAAGAAGCAAAAGGTTTTGCTAGCATTTTTAAAGAACTTCTTCAGGGCAGCCCCGGTGGCCCAGCGATTTAGCGCTGCCTTCAGACCAGGGTGTGATCCTGGAGACCCGGGATCGAGTCGTCGGGCTCCCTGCGTGGAGCCTGCTTCTCCCTCTGCCTGTGTCTCTGCCTCTCTCTCTCTCTGCCTCTCATGAATAAATAAATTTAAAAAAAACTTTAAGAATTTCTTCACTCTATTCCCATATATTACATGCATAATTTTTATCATGTTGTATATTAATTTTCTATTTTATATGAGTCTTACCCTACTAAATTGTGAGCTCCTTGAGGTCAACAGCCTTATTATTCAGTTTTGAAATTTCAATTTCTAATATAGTCTGAAACATATTAGGTACCTAAGACCTTTACTGAAAGAACGAATTTAATAATAAATGAATACATTGATTCTAATATTTACTAACTCATAGTAATTATGTATTGGTCCATGTGTTAACCTCATTTAATTGAAATGATTTGTGCATGTGTATAGAATAACATCAATATAAAACACAGTTAATCCATATTAAGTTATTGTTTATGTAATCCATTTGAATTCATGGCTCAATGTCTGCAAAAATTTCAAGCAAGGAAGTAGAGCCCAAAATCTTCAAAAATAACAGAAAGAGAGTCTTCATTCTCTTGAGGAATATTCAAAAGCATGCAAATCACAAGCTCTAAGAACTTTTCTGTATATTATCCTTAATTTCACTTCATCCTTAATTTTCTCACATCTCAAATTGTTCTAATCTACTAAAATCTCCTAAAATACTCTCTGGGGCCCTTCTCTTTATTCTCACTGCTTATTTCTTTTTTATTTAGATTGTTACTTGGGCAAAGAAAATCTTTCCTGTTTAATAAGAAGAGGGAGAGATAGAACAATAGAATAATAAAACACCGGCTTCTCTTTAGAAGATGGAGGCAGGGAGTGTTATGCACAGTTGCATCTAAGGATTGCAGCCCAAGCACATATGTGTGTATGTTTGAATATGACATTACTCTCTTTAGATTATTGGTCAATTCCTCTTTTATATTATTATTCAGAAGACGTCTTTTTATGAATGTACCCTTCCACTGCAGGTAATTACATCCCCTCTTAAAAACAACAACACACGACTCTGAATATGTAGCTCTTTCAGCCATACCTATAATGCAAGTATGTTTTGCAGCTGTTGGTTTGTTGAAAGGAAAAGTCTTGGGCTCAGTACTTTTCCTCTCTTGTAGTTTGTTCATGGTTAGAGTCTATGTACTTCATGCTTTATACATTACCAACAGCTGTATGATGAAGATCCAAGGAGAACCTCTCTCAAAATAGTTTTGTTGCAAAGAGAAAATGGCATTTATGAGCTTTGGCAGGAGCTGTACTCTTGAACCATGTTCAGTTTTGAAACTTGAATGGAAAAATCCACTGCATGGAGAAGCCAGGCACACAGGATCCTGAGCTGAGTTTATTGTTAGAAGAAAAAAGAGGCATCAACAAGGCATAGAGCTCTGGAGACCTCTGAGAGCTTATGCAGACTGTGCCTGAGAAGGGACCTCCCCTCAGCATTACACATGTTCAGGAAGAGGCAAAGTGGGAAGCCTGCCCTTGATGAAGTGTCTTTACATAGCCAGTATTTGACTTTGCATTAGCTTACTTAGATGACAGTTTCACAAATTTAAAAAAAATAACTTTATTTTACTCGTTTACTCATTACGTCATAATATTCCTATAATTCGGAAATCCTTTAGAGTTTGGGGTAGATGGTTCTGCCTTGGTCAGGTCCTGAGGGCAGTGCCTAATCACCCAGTCCCCTCACCTTTATGTAGTCCGTATTTCTGTGTTCTCACTAGCGTCATGGAGTAGGATGGGGGTCTCATTTTGCTTAGTTCTTTCAGTAAAGACTACTCAGCCAGCCACATTTGAATCACAGTAGCTGGTTTAAAGCCTTTTGCCTCAGTACCAATTACTGGTGTTAAATGAATGTCTGGCCTCATCAGTAGTTATTTCTCAATAATTCGGTATTGTGTTAAGTTGCCCCGCCCCAACTGGGCCAATTCTTCTATTTTCACACCCAGTTACCTCTGGGTAACTCATGCGAGGTCTGTCATGATTTAGGCTACATGAGGTTCTGAATGTAGTAAAGAGAGACTACTATAGTAGTAGGGTGCTGCTCCTGGACCAAGAACCTCCGATAGAAGGCAGGAACTGTCTCTTGAAAATCTTGTTCATAGCCTTCCTATGACAGCCATTTTTGAGGTACGCATATCCTCATAGGCCTGAGTCACTTTATTGAGTAGCTCTTTTAGTTTCATACAACAATATTTGCTTTTGGAGTATTGGATAGGATGAATTCTAGGGTGTCCCTTCTCATGGCACCAGAGATTGGTAGTTCTTCTTTCATTCAATCCATTGTCACGCAATGAGGCTCCTTAACCTCTTCTCTACTTCATGGTCATATATTTTCCAAGAGATGTTTTTCCTTTCCATGTCACTTGACCTAAAGTAGAGCTATACCCTAGGTCATCATGGTAGATCTCCCCTATCTTATAATAAGAGATCTTATTCTTCATCAGAAAAAGTGGCCAGGTAATCTATCTGAGACCCTCCTTCCTGGAAGGCACCTGGATTTGTGAAAAATCTCTCCTTTTCCATCTCTGAACTCATTATAGCAAAAGAAATACTGACTTCAGTACTCAGACTGAAGGTCTTGTCATTTCATGTCTCCCAAGGGGCCCTCAGGGGTTTATGGTGACCCACCTCTATAGACAATTGGCAGGGTCTTCTGTTTGAGAAGGGAAAGTATCATTTAAATATAGGGCACACAATTATGTATAAAGGTATTTTATGATGCTTCAAAAAAACCACAAAAGGTTGATTAGATCTGAATATGTCTTTCTACTAAGAACTAGTACTACATTCCATTGAAAGATATAAAAGACTCTTCTGAAGGAAGATCCAAAAATGGAACAAAATTTTATTATTTGGGAATAGTTTGTGTAGGGTTCTGTTATAGGGCAAGTGAATGGGGGGAAATAGCTTCTGGGTTCTTGAAATCAAACATCTCGTTTGCTTTTTAAAGACTACCTGTTAGTTGCTTGGACTTGGATCCTGAATCAGAAGGTGTTGGGAAGTGCTCTCTTGCTTTGGATTCTGCTGCCTTATTTGGTCAGCAGTAAATAACCACTTATAAATGAATCCTTCATAAGTCTGTAGGAAAATTTGAACTTCTGTACCACTGCCATTACCCATAATTTATATGAAATTCTGATCATCACCCAAATCAATGAATAGCAAGGTATTCCCATGCACTGTAACAGTTTTAGTTATATTTATTACACAAAGCTTATAGTTTGTTTTTATTCTGCAGCCTCCACCTCAGATTTATGACAAACAGTTGGATGAAAGAGAGCACACCATTGAAGAATGGAAAGGTGACTTTACCACTTAAATATAAATTTTGCCTTATTAAAACAAATTATCTTCAAGACATCTCCCTTTATTTTTTTTATTTATTTTTTATTTATTTTTTATTTTTTTTGACATCTCCCTTTAAAGCAATTTAGTAACAAACGTTTTTTTAACACTGTCCTCATATATATTCAACCCTTTCAAAACTTTATATTTTTATACCAATAACAATATTGTATTTACTCAAGAATGAAAGGAATTAATTACTGACATTTAAAAAATAGTACCGATTGTAAAAGCATTTGTCATGATGGAGGGCAAGCTTCAATTAAAAATTTCAGAATTACACATTCCATGTTTTTACATAAAACTATCACATAGAATGAACAAAATTATGTCTAAGATGGCTTTAGACATTAGAAAATAAACGTTAATATATGAATCCATTCACTTCACTTATAGGACTTGAAAATTTAAATAGAAAATATATGTATCTAAATGGCTTATTTATCCTTCAAAGTAAGAAAATAATGAATAAACACATTAGTTCATTTTTTTCACCAAACTCTTCCAAGCACATAATACATGGTCAAGATTATACTCAGAGTGAAATAAAGCAGAAACTATGGAGAATTGTTAAACTAATATAAATAACTACAGAGCAGAATAAATATGAAAAACTAAATGCAGGTCATAGCAAACCATTAGGTCAAAATGAGAAGGAACATAACAGAAGATCTGAAGGGAAGAAATATTTACTGCTTTGAAGGAATTAATCATCATAAGTTGGGGGGAAAAACAGGAAAGTACCAGTGTAGGGACGTATGGGGAAAACAAAGGGTAGGAAAGAACAAAAAGGTGTTATAAATGTAATAAAGAGATTTCTCTGGTCAAGGGGTCCTGCTGGAGAATATGGGAAAATGAGCGCATACAAACAGTGGACCAAGTAAACAAAGCTGCTAAATGATAGACAGAAAAGACTTAATTTGATCTAAATAAGGACCAGAAGGTACTCCTATGAGTTCATGTGTAGATAGGTATTAGGATATAAATATTACTTGTGGACGAACATGGACTAAATTGGAAACTGGAGAAAGAAATACTTGTAAGGGACAATGATTATATAAATTGGAACCTGTCACAAAGCAAGAATGAGTAGCACTGAATGATTTTTAGTTAAAAGGGGAAACTTAAATGTAAAAAGATATACATGTTTGACTCTAGCAAAGAAAAAGCCAGAAATGGATGCCATTTTGGGAATAAATGTAATAATTGTTTTAATGTTGGGTTCGGGCAAGTTTAGTTTTACAAATTCAAGATTTGAGTCTAGTAAAAAATGAAGAATGAGTTGGAAAGTTGTTGGGAAGTAATAAAGTGAGAAGAGTATGAAAACTTTTTAGGTAGTGAATATAGAAGAAATATGGGTGCTCAAAACTGAGCCACTAAAGTTCTTAAGAGATAAAGTTAGAGGTCATCAGAAACCCCCTAAAGAATTCAGAACCAAGTAAAATATATATTCTTCCCACATTTGTTTGGTCAAATGCAAGCACTTACTTTTGCCCAGTTCTGTGCTATTGCAAGAAAATGTAGAAATAGAGGATTAAAGGAATCCCAACTGATTTGTAGTTTACTCAGACCCATCAAAATGTTATTATTTGTCCATAGCCAGTAAGGGTTTTTTTGCATATTAAAGAGAAATTTGCTTTTTATGACACTGTTATTTGTTTCTTACAGAACTTATCTACAAGGAAGTAATGAATTCGGAAGAAAAGACTAAAAACGGTGTTGTAAAAGGACAACCTTCTCCTTCAGGTACTCACTCTCAGTGAATAACTAATCAACCAGTACTTGTGTATGTTTTTTTGGCCTCGAGGGGGGGATTGCAGCCAATCACATGATTATTTCTCTCTAGTGATTTTTGGTCTATTCCTTTTGATACTTAGTGTGGCATTCATTCTGATTATTCTGATTATGATGACCAGCACAAGAGTTCTTTCAGACTCATTTTAAGATAATAGTGACTGTTGAAGAAATGTTAAAACGGGCTGGTTAAAGGGTAACTGCTTCTCATCAAAACACGGCCATCATGTGCTCTGACCACCATATCAATGTAGAGGTCGGGAATCCATCCAGCCAAAACCTTTTTTCTCAGTCACTCCATTGTTGAAATTCTTCCCAAGGTTGGTGTGACAGTAGTTAAAGCAGTAAGATGGGTTCTGATTAAAGTCACAGTGGAGAATCTTTCAGTTTGCCATCCACAGAATCAAATGCACATTTGTACGTATCCTGTACATATTCTGCTGATCCTAGTAAGTGCTTTAGGATTACTTGAAATAATTTGCTGACACTCGGTGCTAATATATTTTTCCTAAGACCTATGTTCTGAATGTAAGGGATATATATAAAGAGTTTTAGAAAATGTGATAGCTTATCTCTAGCTTTAAACTACACTCAACTCATGCTGGCAAGAATGTAGGCTGCAAATGAGAAGTTGTTTAGAGGAAAATAGATTTGGCTCCCTACCTTTGATAAACAATTTTTTTTCCTCATGCACTTTAAATTGTTTCAGGAAAAAAGATGTAGGATGAATTAAGCAATTCTTCATACTGATACTACTCTTTGAACAACTGGTTTGCCCCCAAATCACTATGATGCTAAAACAGACAGTTCAGTTTTGACATGTTTTTCTCATTCGAGTACTGTCCAATTCTATCCCAAGTCTTTCCTTTCCTCGAAGAAGGTGAAGGAAATCACTGTGGTTGTTTGCCCACCCCACTCATTCTAGCATCCAGACTGATATGGGTCTGTAGAAGTGGTGCCTAACTTACCTGCAAGTTCTGTCTGCTGCTGATTAAGGAACCCAAAGGCTGAATCTAACAACCTCAAGATGCCACCTACCAGGACAGAAAAACTCCTTGTTTTAAGAATTTGCATAATGGGGGATCCTTGGGGGGCCCAGCGTTTTAGTGCCTGCCTTCAGCTCAGGGCGTGATCCTGGAGACTCAGGATCAAGTCCCACATCAGGCTCCCTGCATGGAGCCTGCGTCTCCCTCTGCCTGTGTCTCTGCCTCTCTCTCTGTCTCTCTCTGTCTCTCATGAATAAATAAATAAAATTTAAAAAAAAAAGAATTTCCATATTGACCAGAACATGTTTTTCTATAATCATTAAGAAGTCAAAATACCAGGATCCAGTGAATGTGGCCTAAGAGCTCTAGACCAAATTTTTTTCAGGCTCTCTTCTGTTCATCTTTAATTCAAGTTATCATTAATTCATCTTCTTTCATTTTTTCAAGGAGCTTGGGATCATGCCACCTACTTCAGGACATCCCAAATTCTTCTTTTTCCACTCCCATCTTCCCCTCAGCTCCAATCAGGTCACTACAACAGTTCATCTGTGATGACATAAAATCCACAGTTTTCCTTTAAACACTTTCATAACACTTCCACAAAAGTCTTATTCTCAGGATTCATTTATGCCAACTGTACAGTTCAGGGAAGACAAAAAGGGACTGAGGATGATACAAGTGAGATCAATTAATCATTAAAGGGATGGGATGAGTGGGCTGCCATACAAAAAAAAAGGTTTAAATATTTGGTAAGGGAATGAAGTTTGTATATAATCAAGGCATAATTCTTCAATCATTAAAACTATACTTATCAATTCAAAAAAAGGTGGATACATGTAGAAGTTTCTTATAACTCATTAGTGAGGGAAATGGCAGAATGGCAAAGGTAGTTCAATGAAGATATGAGAAATTAGGATTTATGTAGTCTGTGGAAAAAAATAATACTGAAATAAGATCACTAAATTAACCTAAAATTTGTAAATGTCCTACAGGATAACCAAACTTATCTTTGTGGTTATCTTTTCTACTGGGCAGAAAAAAAATGATAATTATATTTTATTAGTTTTATACAAGTTCACAGTGTTGTAAAGCATTTAGCTCCTAATCAATTGAGAATATTAAGTCAAACAAAGTTGTGTTTGACAAAACAGACAGGTGACCCTTAGGTGGGCTTTTTATAAAAGGTTCAAGTGTGATATTAAAAGGTTGCATAGTCATTTTTTTCTCCCTAATCTCAAGTGCTGGATAATATTCTGAATAGTATCTAAAATTACTTACATATACAACTGCATGCTATGAATAGGTGGACCAAAATCCTGACCAAGTAAACATTTAAGTTTGCAAGAAATACATTAAAGGTGAAAAAAACCAGACTATTTTATATCATGGTTTGTTATTTCTGGGGGGGCTGGAAAATAAAGGCATTCCACTAAGTTATTTAATGATAGATATAAATTAGCCTTAGAGAATTAGAATACTGGACCAGGGTGTATAAAATTGCTGTCAATTCAGATTCAATTTATTTAAAATCAAACCCATCATTCTATAGATTCACTCATCCCGGTAGTAAATTTTTCTCTCAATTTTCCCATTTCTATTAATGGCAGCTCTATTTTCTCAGCCTCTCAGTCTGAAACCCCTGATTGACCTTATACTCCATACTTACATTATTACTGATGGTGACTTCCCACATCCTAAAAGTTCTGCTTGCTGGCTGTCTTACACCCAGTTGCTACCAACCCTTCCCATTAACACCACCATGATTAAAGTTTTCCTGAAGTAATCTTGCTGACTTTAATCTCTACCTAAATTGATCTTGCAAGACTACATGCTTGGGAATTCCACTGCCAAGTACTCTCCAGTGGCTTTGTATCATGTCCAGTTTAAGCCTACTAACCTTTTCCTGATATTGACAACCCTCTATAATATTCCCCTGGTTTTTCCAATTTTCACACTACATCTATTGTAGAATCCCATGTTACCACTATTTTGCTTGACTGAATCCCCACCTCTTAGAATACTGCCCATTCTAAATTGTTCTTTTACCAAATACTACCTTTTCCCAAAATATTTTTTCATATTTGTCCTAAAAGACTTTTTATGTCTTCTCAAAGAATAAGATATTGCCTTCTTATGGATCCTACTAGTCCCTATATTTTAATTAATTAATTAATTAAATTTAAAATTTAAATTATTAAATTTTTACCAGCATGCTACTGTGTGTGTGTGCATGCGGATGTGTGTACACACATGTGATGTGTGTATATATATATTCTGTAGAATGTGCTAGGAAAAAGAAACAATTACTAAGAAAACTTGAAAAAGCTTTTTTGCATTCTTCATTGTGTTCACCTTTTTTCATTACTGTTTACATATCATATTTTATTTTGTCAATAGCTAAGATGAAGTAATATTACAACATAGACTCCTAGAATATTAAGTCATGGCAACACTAGGAACCTGGCAGCAAGAGAATAAGCTAATGCAGTTTCTTAGTAACAAAATTGTTCTAATGCCAAAACTCATGTTTTAGTGATACTTTTAAAATATAAATAGGAAGTTAAATGTGCATTTGAAGAATAATATATAGGCTTGAAATTCATTGATGGAGTTGTGTATCAATAAGAAATAAATCTAAACCTCAGATATGTTTCTAAATAAATAATTGTACTCCCTTCTGCTATCTGATTTCACTTGCATAGTGATTTATTTTCAAGAATAGCATGGCTATTTCTGAATTGATTTGTAAAGACTGCTAAGGGAATAGCAGACCAAGTATAGAAATTAATTTTCTTCTAAAGCATTTTTTATAAATATTAGAACTAGAACAAATAGAGGAGATCATTAATCTAAAATTTCTCAGTCCATTCACTACTCCCTTTCCAGCCAAGAAGTAAGCCTTGCATAAGTAACAATGACTCACCAAAATAAAGGTGCTTAGCTTTATCTCTAACCCATCAAGATGGGTAGAGATTTTATAGAATCTTTAAATGACAGATAAAATTTCCCAGATGACTAATATACAACCCCAGCCCCCACCACTCACCATATTCCACAAGCTATGGCAGTGTGTCTTTCCAAATTAGAGTCACTGATCTAGTCCAGTAGTTACAATTTTTTTTAGTTACAATTTTTTTATTTCAAAATCTCAGCCCCAAACAAGTTGAGGCTCAAGATGATGCATAAAAGGAAGGGAATATATCTCAGTGATTTTTTTTTATTCTAGTATTTCTTTTAATTCTCTGTGTCTATTTTTATATATGGATGGGTCAGGAAAATAATTCCCTTTAGAAAAGCAGAACATTTTCCCTGAAATAGTGAATATTTTTTGGCTACATACTTCTAGTTTTAGAAATTTTCATTAGTGTAACTTCTTTCCATGAAAGCTTTTTTTTTTTTTGTCAAGTAATGTTGAAAGTAGCTACTGTTCCTCATTTGCAACCCTATTACTATCTTCAGTTACTTTTAGTAGAATTTTAATCAACAAATATTTGTAATGCTTTATTGATGGCAAACTTCAAAAAATGCATTTCTCTACTGGTTCTTCTGGAAAAAAATATAGAAGGAAGGGATATTTATCACACTGCTAGAGTATCCAGGGTAAGTGAACAATATAATCAAATTCAAGTCAGTTCAGTTCAATTTAAGGTATTTTCACAAACTGTTTGGCAGTAAATTAACAATTTGAAGCCAAGTTCCATGTCTTGACTCTTTTATTTGTGTTTGGTTTTATGGTTTACAAAGTTTATTTATTACCTACATAAAAAGAGACCTGAAAGGATCATCCAGTAAAGTCAGAAGTGGCTACAGTCAAGAGAGTATTTATTATAGTGCAATAGAAGTAGTCACTAAGAAACAAAAGTTTTTTGTGTGTAGTAGTGAGGGACTAGGTGATGTTTAACAACCATCTTTTTTTAGAGGACTGATTAATGGCATTTACCAATTTCTGTGGTATAATTATTCTTATTATGACCAATTTCAAACTGCTGCTGTAACATCAATGAAGGCAGAGTTGGAAAGAGATGCTAATGCTAATACTTGGATCTCAGAAGCCACTCTAAGTCTAGCACACTGCTAGACTATACACATGATTGTTTCATTATAGTTCTCTCTATACTGAGAAGACCCATTCTCATACAACAAGCAGATGTAATGGGAATTTTATAGAGGAAGCATTAGAAGAGAAGACATCTCCTAATGAATTTGTGCTGTAAAAATTATTAACAATAGTCTATGAAACCATAGAAATATAGTTGATAAAGATTCTGAACTTTGAATGATTGAATACTAACTATAATTTGCATTCAATATTGATAAAATAAAGGGCAGGATCATTCCAGCATAGAAGATAGCCAGCTGATGAACAGAGAAAGACAACTACAACAGAATGGCTTCCCTTAGCAAAAAATAGGTTAGTGGTTTCATTAGTTTCATCGAAGGGAGAAATTTGGTTTCATTTACAACACCTCTCTGGAGGAGTACACACAAAAGATACTCAGTGCTTTGTTAAATTGAGTGCTTATTCTTTGCTGAATAGTAGAGATTGAGGGAGATAGGAGTAATGAAGAAGTATAATGAAAGAAATAGAAAGAAGCAAGGAAAACAAACTGAGGTAATCATGTAGCAAAACTGTGTAACACTGAGATCGCTTACATGAAATAACACTTAGAATGCTCCACAATATGCTGATTATTAAAATAGCTGCAGTGGGGGTGCTGTGTATCTTATAATCTGCAGTATGATCCCTTCTTATATGAAGAGTTTATTAAACACTACTTTCAGTTTTGTTGCTTTCATTCAGTATTATTTATACATGTAAATTTGTTTTTCTGGGGAAATTTCCTCAAAGTTCTTTGTGTAATTTCTCTAGCTGCCATTGTTACAGGTTTCTGTTTATTTGCAAAAATCAAATTGTGTTCTTAAAAGGGAGCCTCGCCTCACCTAGGTTCTATCTCACCCTTGTTTGAGTCAATACTCAACTTTAACTGTGCCCGTCAGAACATGTCCATAGCCAGCTTCAGCCAGAAAAGGAGAAAAACCCTAGCTCAAGAGAAGATCAGAACTATTATGTAGAGATACTTTTAAGTAGTTTTTTATTTGTATTATGCCAAAACTTTATTTTAAAACTTTCAAACTGATTATTTTGTCATAATTTAAATAAAGCACACTAACAAAAATCTTCCTCGTTAACATAGGCAGTTTGATTAATTATAACACTCATCAGATATATATGTCATCATTTGATCCATTTGGTCTCCAATCCTTGACATTGAGACTTCTTATTTATTCAATCACTTCTATTTCTATATACTCTCAATGAACAGAAAACAATTCCATCTACGATAACATCAAAAAGAATAAAATACAAATTTACAAAGAATTGTAAATTTTTACTCTGAAAACAGTAAAACATTGTTGAAAGAAATTAAAGACCTAAATAATGGAAAGACTTCCATTCAGTCACTAATTAGATTTAATATTGTTACAATGACAATACTCTGCAAATTCATCTACAGATTAAACACTCATCATAGTCACAGCTGCCTTTTTCTTTGCTGAAATTGACAGCTGTTCTTAAAATTCACATGGAAATACAGGGGATACAGAGCAGCTAAAATAATCTTGAAAAAAATTAAAAAGTTGGAGGATTCACACTTCCTGATTTCAAAATTTACCGCAAAGTTGCAATGCTCATGACAGTGTGGTATTGGCCTGTACGTATAGATCAATGAAATAAAATTGAGAGCCCAGAAATAAACCCTTATGTTTATGGTCTTTTGATTTGTAACAAAGATTTCAAGACAACTGCATGGGCAAAGAATTGTCTTTCCAAAAATAGTGGTAGGACAGCTAGATATTCACATACAAAAGAAGGAGGGTAGACTCCTACCTCATATAGTACCTAAGAATGGATCAAAATGGATCATAGACTTAAGTGTAAAAGCTATGATTTTAAAACTCTTATATGAAAGTACACTAAATTTTTAGGATCTTGGGTTATATGTAAGAAAGGGTTTCTTTCTCAAGAAAAGCACAGTGGCAAAAGGAAAAAAATAGGTAAATTCAACTTTATCAAAGTTAAAAAAACACATGTGTTTCAAAAGACACCATAGGGAAAGTTAAAAGACAATCCATAGGATAGGAGGAAAACATTTGCAAATCTTATATAATAAGATACTTGTATCCTGAATACATAAAGAACTCTTACAATTTAATAATAAAAAGAAAATAACACAATTTAAAAATGGCCATAAGGGGCAGCCCGGGTGGCTTAGCGGTTTAGTGCCTGCCTTCGGCCCAGGGCCTGATCCTGAGGACCCCAGATAGAGTCCCACGTCGGGCTCACTGCATGGAGCCTGCTTCTCCCTCTGCCTGTGTCTCTGCCTCTCTTTCTGTTTCTCAAGAGTAAATAAATAAAATCTTTTTTAAAAAATGACCATAAGATCTGAATAAACATTTCTCCAAAGCGATACACAAATGGCCAACAAGCACATGCAAAGACACTCAACATCATTAGTCACTAGGCAAGTACAAATCAAACCACAATGAGAGGGATGCCTGGGTGGCTCAGTGGTTGAGCGTCTGCCTTTGGCTCAGGGTGTCATCCCAGGGTCCTGGGGTCGAGTCTCACATTGGGCTCCCCACAGGGAGCCTGCTTCTCCCTCTGCCTATGTCTCTGCCTCTCACTCTGTGTCTCTCATGAATAAATAAATTAAAAACAATAACAACAACAACAGCAAACCACAATGAGATACCATTTAACGTACACTGGGATAGCAACAATAAAAAGATAGTGAGGGGTACTGGAGAGAAAATTGAAGCCCTCATACACTGCTGGTAGGAATGTAAACTGGTGTAGCCACTTTGAAAAACTGTTAATTTCTCCAATGTCAAACATACAGCTAATTTATGATCTACCAACTCCACTCTTTAGGTATTTGCCCAAAAGAATAAAAACCTGTATATGAAAGTTCATAACAACATTATTCATAGTAGCCAAAAATAGAAACGGCCTGTCCATCTAATGCCCATCAACAAATAAATAGGTAAACAAAAGTGACATAGTCACACAATGGAGTGTTATTCAGTAGTAAAAAGGGACAAAGTATTGCTACATGGTACAGTATGAATGAACTTTGAAAACATTATGCTATATGAAAGAAGCCAGTCGCAAAATCATTTACACCCAAAGTTTAAGTTATTATTTATTTGAGGATCAGTGCCTATTGTTCCCTTTTTTTGTATTCTTTCACATTCCCCATAATCTACATAAATATGTTTATAATCAACAAATAAAAATTTAAAATACTTATAAAATACATATGATCTTTCTTAGCTTATGTGTATGGGTCCTTTCCACATATTGTCACATTTTAATCACATTTTTCCATAGGGAAGAGATGTCTACTCCAGGAGCAAAGAGACTGTGTTAATCTCTCCACTTGATAGATCTTTAAATTTTTTAAAAATTTTACAATGTTACATAAGTTTCAGGTGGTTCCACTTCTCTACACTTATGCTGTGTTCACTGCAAGTGTTGTTACACTTACAATATTATTACAATACTATTGAGTATATTCCCCATGCTGTGCCTTTTATTCCTGTGACTTACTCATTCCATATCTAGAAACCTGTATCTCCTCCTCCCCTTCGCCCATTTATGACCATCCTCCTACCCTTCTGCCCTCTGGCACCCATCAGTTTGCTCTCTGTGTTTATAGGACTGATTTTGCTTTTTGTTTGTTTGTTTGTTTATGCATTTGTTTTGTTTTTTAGATTCCATATATGAGTGAAATCATATGGTATTTGTCTTTCTCATTTTGCCTTATTTCACTTGGTATAATACCCTCTAAGTCCATCCCTGCTGTTGCAAATGGCACAGTCTCATCTTTTCAAATGGCTGTGTGACATTCCATTATATAATATTATAATAAACATAGTGGTGCATATATTTTTTCAAATCAGTGTTGTTTCCTTTGGGTAAATAGTAATGAAAATATTGTATTATATGGTATTTCTATTTTTAATTTTTTGAGGAAACTCCATACTGTTTTACACAGTAACTGTATCAATTTACATTCCCATCAACAGCATATGAATATTCAGTTTTCTACACATTCTCATCAACACTTGTTTTTTTTTTTTTATTTTTTTATGCTAGCCATTCTGCCAAGTGTCAAGTGATATGTCTTTCTCAGTTTGATTTGCATTTCCCTGATGATGTGTTATATGGAGCATCTTTTCATGGATCTGTTGGCCATCTGTATGTCTTCTTTGGAAAAATATCGATTCAGGTCCTCTGCCCATTTTTCTAAGTCAGGTTGTTTGTTTTTTGGTTTTGGGTCATATAAGTTCGTTATAGATTTTTTCTGATTTATTAGATCTTTGTGATAGCACTTCCGTAATGTATTTTGGATTTGTTATTTTTCACCAGGTATATCTTGCACACTATGTTTACTCAAATAAGATAACATTTTAGTGAGATTTCCTCATCTCTGATTTTATTAGATGATTTACAGATATTTTTAGTAGCAAACTATTTCATAAAACATGCATTTTATTACCTATGTTGCTTAAGTATAAAGAATATATAAAAAGGAAAAGTAAACTGTTCTCAAGGTGCTATGGTTTAATCATATTTTACAATGACTCTGGCTTACCTGTTCTTTGTAGTTCTCAAAGATATTATAACTTAGCAAGTATTACTGAGTGATTACCATGAGCAAGTTTCTTGTCAGAGTTTTAAAATCGTTATATTCACATAGAGCAGATAAATAAGATATTTCTTTTCAATTTAATTTTAGGAATTTAGGTTTTTTTTTTTTTTGTAGATCACCACCGGGTAAGCAAGCCTGCTAGAAAGTAAGCCACAATCAAAAAGTATGCTCTAGCATGGAGCTTACTTTAAAAAAAAAAGTGGTCTGGCTTCTTCTATTATTATTATTATTATTATTATTAGTTATTATTATTATTATTATTATTATTATTATTATTATGTCTATGGTAAGTTTCACTGTAAGTCCTACATAGCCTTTCTGTATGGATTTTGTTTGATATCACATTAATGACTACAATAATATTTATTTAATATACCTTCATTTCTCAAGAGCTGTAGTCTCCAAGTAATTCTGTTTGCTGGACTCCCAACTCAGCCCAAAGTTTTGGGATAGGACTCTTACATGTGTTTCTTTTAAAAGCCCTGCATTAAAAACATCCAGGTTCAGATCATTACATTAAAAGGTTCTGCTCATCTTCCTCAGTAGGACAGTGGTCTTCAACCTTTTACTACACAGTGTCTAGGAGCTTTTAAAAAATGCAAATGCCTTTGCTTTACACAGACCAATTATATGACAATATGGGAGGCGAGAGAGGTGACTGGGGTTTTTAGTAGGATATTTTTGTTTGCTTGCTTTTGTTTTCTTTTAAGAGCATTACAAGTGGTTTCCAAGGTAGAGTGACTATCTTGTGACCCGGGACTCTGGGTTGCTGTTTTGATTTTCACCATCTAACACTGTGCCTTGGATTAGTTGTTCTATGAAGACCTGTTGAATGAACGATGGATTAGACATCACCTCTTGTATTTGCCCATGCCTGCATCCTGAATGACATTGAGTCTAGTTCTAGATTTAGTCATGTTGGTCTTCATTTTCTTAGCACAGGTGCAGCAGTGAACAGCAGTGAGAGTCTCCCTCCATCTTCGTCTGTCAACGACATCTCCTCCATGTCCACCGACCAGACCCTGGCCTCTGACACTGACAGCAGCCTGGAAGCCTCAGCAGGACCCCTGGGTTGTTGCAGGTGACTAGCCGCCTGCCTGCGAAACCCAGCGTTCTTCAGGAGATGATGTGATGGAACACACACACACACACACACACACACAGACACGCACACACACAAACGCAGACATGCAACTACAAGAAAATGGCAAGAGAGAGAATCCAAGCCTAAAATTGAAACCAGTCGTTCAGCCTGCTTCTTCTCCAGAGTTCTGTATTGCAGCTAAGCTAAATGTATATTTAACTTCTAGTTGCTCTAGCTTTGGTCTTCCTCCAATGATGCTTCCTCCAGAAAGCAACTCAAACACAACTAGAAAAGCCTTTTCCATAAAGTGTAATTTTAATGGCTGCAAAACCAGCAACCTGTAATTGCCCTTTCAAATGGCATGACAAGGTGTGCAGTGGCCCCATCCAGCATGTGTGTGTCTCTATCTTGCATCTACCTGCTCCTTTGGCTTAGTCAGATGGATGTAGATACAGATCCGCATGTGTCTGTATTCATACAGCACTACTTACTTAGAGATGCTACTGTCAGTGTCCTCAGGGCTCTACCAAGACATCATGCACTGGGGTACCATACGGTCCATTTCATGTGATCTATTACTCTGACATAAACCCATCTGTAATATATTGCCAGTATATAAGCTATTTAGTTTGTTAATTGATTAAGCTGTATGTCTTATAAGAAAACATGTAAAAGGGGGAAAATATGGGGGGAGTGAGCTCTCTCGGACCCTTGAAGATGTAGCTTCCAAATTTGAACTGATTAAATGGCACCTGTATACCAATTTGTAGAAAGAACATATGTGATGCTTATGTACAGTGTGGGGGCGGGAGAGGGTGACAGTTTCCAGGTACTAAATGGTTTGGCCTTTAGAAGGAATGTGGGAATAATAGCTGACGGTCTTTTCTCTGACAGTGAGCAGGTAGGAGGGTTTCCAGTGTAGCATTGCAGTACGGAGGACTTCCTCAAGGAGATCATTACCCAGATACTAGGAGACACCGGCATCCATATTTTAGAGAGTAGACTTCATTTGTCCCTTACAAATTATGTGTCACAACTGGAAAGAGAGAGGCAGGTGGTGAGGCAGGGTTACCGCATCCATATCTGATGGTAAGAATCCCTCCCTGGAACACAGTGGAATTGCCTCCAGATGATGTCCTTAATAGGAAATGAACCTACGTAGCCTATTTTCAGATTGTGGGTTGTGTTTTCCATGAGTGTGCTACTTCCCAGGTTTAAACCCTGCCATGATTTTGTTTTAAAAATATTACTTTCCTCTTCTGGAATTAAAAAATATTAATTTCTTAAAAACAAACAAACCCATAACATGGGGTGATCCTCAGGTCAGCAATTGAAAACATTTCCACAGACATTACTATTCCTCAGGGGTTTCCCTGACTTCTTAATATGGCGGATGTTTCATGTTTATTTATTTTCATAAAGTCAAACAATTGAAGAAGGGCTGATAAATCTGAGTTTTGTACCACAGTTGATGTGACAGCAATAACTCTACCCATAAGTTACTGCTGCTAAATAGCTTTAGCAATATGAGTTTGTCTTAAAAGCCATGAAGCATTTGTGTCAATGTTTAGCAAAATCACCTGAATTAGCTCCAATCAAATGAAAGTGCTCTCCTGAGCACTTAAGAAGGCACTGTGAAACATCTTGGTTATATACGAGGCAATACCAGGGTGACTTCTCAGCAATAACAGGGACCTGGTGGAGGCTTCCCTTCTTGTTCACTTTGGTGAAGTACCCATCACAGCTATTTGCACTCTGACCATTTTGGTGCTCGCCAGTGTGGGGGTATTTCACCTGAAGAAGAAGTGAAACACACAAAATGGATGGTTGATGAGTGGGCTATGACTGGCAAATGGAATCCCTTCGAAAATAGAGCAAACAAGAATGCTGCGCTCTGAAAACTGCCTTAAATACAACAATAGGGAAGCTTTGTCTCTTTCAAGCAATAGAGCCAACCCCCATCATCACCATGAGAGCAATGCTACCATTTATGAGATTGCTTCGCAGTAGGATGCGTGACAAGAGGTCATTTGTTTAAAACGAGAGGAAAAAAAAAATAACATTAGCCTGTGCAGCTTGTCCCCTGGAATGAAAGTGTCCCAGCTTCTTTCTCTTGCTGCCATTCTTTTTTGGTTAATATTGCCAACAACCCGATTTTTAAGATAACCTCTGCACTCACATGGGCTCTCTCACTTCTCTTTCTGTCATGCTTCCCACCCACCCACCCCCTTTAAAAAAAAAACTCTAAATAGATGAGAATACCTTATCCTGTACCTCCTTTCTCTGTATTTTTCTCTTGCTATACCTGTGTCCTTTCTATGCCTGACTTTCTAACACTTGCGATTAAGGGCAGGAAACAGGCAGCTGTTAGAAAGAAAGTAAATCGCGAGGATAATTTCATCAGCCACAGAATGACATCAAAAGCCAGAAGGAAATCTCCAGCCAGCATCTTAGAAGTTCTTGACAGTTAGGTTATCTTTTATATGTGCAGAAGTGGTGATTTTTTTTGCCCATGCAGATTAAACCAAGCAAGAACTAGGTAATGCTCCCCTGCTATTGCTATCTTCCACTCTGCGAGCCTGATCTCTCCCATTGTATGGCTCTTAGGAGCTGGTTACTTTTAGCCAGATCTCCTTTATACTCAAGAAAAAATGGAATAAATCCCTCAGATTGACATATCATGGACAATAAAGCAAAAAGTTTGACTTCTTGCCTGCTTATAGAATTAATTTTACTAGGTTATCAAAGCAAGATAGGTAATAGGACAACAGAGAAAATCATTTCAAAAGCTCACCAGCCCTTCACTATCCTGGGTCCACTTTATTATAATATCTTCAGAGGTGATTTTGTTATTATCAAAATCTTAGAATGTATTATGTTCTGCAGTGAGTCTTCTCTTTAAGAAACAAGTATTTCCTCTATAGTCAGCTATTAATTCCAAAGGACTTTCTTGCTTTTCAGACTTGGAAGTATCAAGTCACCTGGACTATATGACTGGGAGAAGGAATGTCCTGCCTGTGGTTGGGGTTCCTTTAGGAATGTGAAGTTGGCAGTCTGAGAGGCCTAACCTTTTCTCCATCTATGGGGCTGATGGTTTCGCAGTGATCCTTAATGAAATGTTTAGTAGTATTTTGTGGGAGGGATGGCTGTGCACCCACATGCAGAAGGAATGAAATTCTTGGGAGAGCTTGGCAAAATCACCACCACTTTGAAATATTTATTTAGTTTTTGGTCATCGTATTCATTTTTAAAAAGAGATACATTGGCCTTACAACCAAATTTCTTCTTGTGGAATAAGAACCACTGATAATCTTGCATCTTCAAGAATCTGATGACTGAGCTTTGTAGGAATGTATACTTGGGTGGACCTGGTTCTGGCTAATTCCCTCCAATTGAAGCAAGCTATTTAATTGAGGGCTGAGGGAATAGTTTTTTTCCCAATCTGTTACCATTATTAGAAAATATTGCCTACGACTGCTGATACCAGCTGACTGGGAAATCATAAAATAGACCTCGACAAAGGGAATAAGTGGAATAGATGAGAATACACCAGTCCTTTTATGACCTGCCAGAGGAAAACCAAGCAGAACCGACTTTTAAATTTTAAATATTCATTGTAAAATCTAAATTCTACAAAGCCTACTTCTATTTAATTCTCTTAACATATGATAATCAAAATCTTAAAAACATTATGCTCGGTAAAGAATGTTGTCAGCCGGCTTTGCTGAAAAATTTATCTTCTACAGCTTAGAGGAAGGAATAATATTGTCCCAGCAATCTTTGATCCCCATGACTTTGGATCTGAAGAGAGACCCCCCACTCATCACCCACAAGCTCCCCCCAATATTTTAATTGTGAGTCCTACAATTTCCACAGATAAAATTAAACCAAGCAGGGATACTCCTTTCTGTAAAAACAACAAACAAGTTACAATGTAAATAAATATATTAGTCATTTTCCATGTGACTAAAATATAAGATTTTGTTATCTGTTTTGGCACTTAGTTCTTTCTTTGTCTGAAATGGTTCACTCTGACCCATTTCCTTGGTCAGTCAAGCTGAAATGGAAGGCCTCTGTTTGTATGTGGACTCCTGTATATCTAACTTTTGATTATGTGGGACCAATGGCCAGTATATTCTAATGAAAACAAACCTCCCAACCCTTGTCTAGCATTAAACTGTTCACCTTGCCATGTTTATCTTGCAACAAGACCTATCTTGCACATGCCTGTTATTCTGCATGATTGGACTCAAAAGACTATTACCAATGATAAGAATTGTCCTGTGTCAGTGTTTATAAAATGGACTTAAAGCACACCCACATTCATATACACATCATCCAGATAGTTCTAGGTCAACCCTGGAAGGCAAAACCATGCATGCCCAGTTTCTTTGCAAGGTCTTAGTGGTGAGAACAAAAAGTCAGCCTGATGGATCAAATGCAATCTCAGTGATGTTTAATAAGGATTTGAAATTATTTAAACCATATCTGTGTTCCTTCTCACTCTTTTTTTCATTTCTGGTTTTTTTCCCTTTATTTTCAAAATGTCTGTGGAACAAGAGGGTGAGTGGGGGAGAACTTCGGCTTTTTTGGACTCTGTAGGTGGATGCTGAGTCAATGCATTGTGATTTCTGTTTCTTATGAATTATTAAAAAACCAGAGCAAATCTGCTTCCCTTAACATGAAACCAAATCCAAATCCAAACTTTGTTGGAGTTTGCCTGTTGACAATGGTTATTGTGCTGTCTGTTGTCTTGAGTTTTATGTCCTGACAGGAGCTTGAAGCATCTCACATGATTTCATAGTGTCATCTGATTACGCCAGGGAATAAATAAGAAATGACGAATGACCTACCTTCTCACTATGGGTAAAGAGCGTATAATATGTATGGGACAATATAGAAGGCTGTGTTTTTGTTTGAGACTGGTTTCTCCTAAAGATAACCTTCATTTCTGTCTGCAAATATCAGTTATATACCTGCAATTTGGTAATTTTCTTCTATAAAATCAATGAAGGAGGAAAATAATTTTCTGTGAGGATTAGATAAATTGAACAGGATTAAATATCCTTAGGTTAATTTATCAGAATTCCAAATCAGTTTCATTATTACCCAAGAGAGAAGGTTAGTAGATGTTTTGCCATATGATAGGCAATCTTAATATCTGCAATTCCTTGATGACTTAAAAAAGCAATAAGATTTTGTGGCTTGCTAAGGAAGTCACTGAATCTATGTTAATTTAGCTGGAAGTATCCAAAAATGTCAAGGAATAGCCTTTTTATTACTGTGAATAAAACGTTTTATTTAACTAATTCACTGTTAGAAAATCTGAAAGCTAACCATATTTATTCTTTTGAGATAGCACAATATATCTTCATAAGAAATATAGAAGAAAAATAGAAGCCATATGCCTTTTGCCTCTCTGGCATAGATTCTATCCCATTTTTAAGCCACAACTCTTCACTCTTTTAATAAAGTGTATTTAAAAATGGTCACGTATAGGTACCTGAAAATACCTCCAATAGTAAGAAGGGAAATTGCATTCCATTAGATTGTTCTTGGAGAGAAGGATCAGAAGAAGTTATTGGCGCATACTAGGTACCATAAAAGATTACCAAATATTTAGGTGATTTGACCTCCTTCTCACTGAGGAGAAGAAAGGAGTCTTGGAAATAACATTTCTTGTAGTTACTTATGTAGGGATAAACCTAGGAGGATGGTTCTATTTGCTCAATAACTGCACTGAGTTTTATCCAAGATTAGAGGGTTTTGATATTATCAGTTCATCAGAATGCGGTTCACACTTGCAGTGTGCCATCCGCCCTCCCCTCCGGGTTTTGAAAGATGTACACAGAACACATTTGCAAGTAGTGAAGCACACTGAAAATCCCAAGGTCTCAGATCACTTCATGTTGGGGACCACTGCATGGGACATGTTCTCTCTCAGCTCCAGACTGAATTCCATCTGTTCAACCTTTTACAGAAGTGTGGATCTGTTTTAGTTACTGAAAAATAAGCTGTTGAAATGGACATATTTCAAACACGTGAAATGTGATGACATATACCCAAACAAGAGTCAAATGCTCGTTTGGAATTTCCCACCTTTCCTATTCCACCTGTTTCTTGCTTTAAAGGCATGCTTATCCTGATAAAGAAGTTAACATAAAATAACTCTGAAATGCAATTTCAGAGGATCAACCTTCACTTCGTGGAGTGGGTAACTTTACCTCCTTGTCACTGAACTTCTGGTACTGTCCTTTCCTGATCTTGTCTGGAGTCTTTCTGTTTACCCAATAGTCAAGATTCTTTGCAACTCAAAAGCACGTGTAAAACACAATTCATCTTACAAAAACATTCCACACTCTGCCTAGGAAAGTGTCTTGCTTATAGTTTGCCTGCTATCAATTCTTTTCCATTAGCATTGGTGAAATTCTATGAAAATTTTACACGATATCAATTTTTATGACCCAAATAATATTTTACATGGATTGGGGGAACTAGTAATATTAAAGTATTTCTTTTATAAAAGTAAGACTTTCAAAAGCAATTGCTTCTTAATGTTAATACATTCCAAATTTGGATTTGGTTCAGATTAAGCTCAAGAAAACAGGTATGAATTTCCACTTTAATTTCTGAGCTACATTTTTTAAAAAAGATTTTATTTATTCATGAGAGACACACAGAGAGAGGCAGAGAGGTAGGCAGAGGGAGAAGCAGGCTCCCCACAGGGAGCCTGATGCAGGAATCGATCCCAGGATCCCGGGATGACACCCTGAGCCAAAGGCCGATGTTCAACCACTGAGCCACCCGGGTGTCTCTCTAAGCTACATTTTTAAGTAGTGTCTTCATTCACTCCAAAAACATTTATGGAACATCTGTGTATGTGTCCCACGTAGGAGACAAATATAGCATAGTCCTTATCATCAAAACTTCAGAGTAAATACATCTTTCCATGTAAAAACCAGTGGTTGAAGCAAAATATTTCTATCTTATTTGTTTACTTTCTCTTAAAATAACAATGTGTTCAGCTTAGAGGTGTGATACGAATAAGTCCATTTTTATTACCCCACCTAAAGCAATGAAACAAGATGTGCTTCACTCAATGTTATCATTTTGTTGAAATGAATCAGCACAAGAGAATTTTGGTTATTTTCCATGACATTATAGGAGATTAAACCATTTTTACATTTATTTTAAAACATAGCACAGAGAAAAAAAAATACAGGTAAACCTGCATTAAGTCAATGAGGAAATATGTGTATCTGCACTCTCATTCCTTTAATTAAAAGGTACACTGCTATCTTTTGGTATGTTTCAAATAAATGTCAGTCTCCAGATAAAGAGAAGAATGTGATGACATCCTGAAACCTTATCAATGACTTATGATATCAGTATCCTGAGAAAAATAGATAAAAGTTTCTGAGGCTAACAAACAAACAAGCAAGACCAAAAAACATGATGTTTCTTTCCTGCATTACATGAGGTTTATTTTGATGCAATTTCCTCTTAGAGTGAGTAAACCTGGAGGCTGAACTGGAGGCTCATATTTCTGGCACCAAAATCTCTTTATCAGCAAAAATGACATCACAATGGTTACTGGAGTTCCTCTCTAGTGGTCCTGTAGTATAAAGCCAAATCTCTGAAATGTGTGCAATCTATGGGTAATGACTGGATCCCTACAATGATAGAAGACAGAATTTAGTTATTTTTATTAAAAATTCCAACTCAAGACACCTCTGATTATCTGAACCAGAAATTTGGCATTGAGCTCTGAACATTCACTCACTGATTCATGTCACAAATATTAACTGAGAGCTTCAATCTTCCAAAGACTATACTTGGTATACATAATTGTGATGAATTCAGGCAATCTTCCTGCTTCTAATGGGGGAATAAGGTAGCAGAAAGCATTAAGAAACCAAACAAAGCAGGCTAAAAGGATAAAACATGATAAGGGATGCTATTTAGATGAGGTGGTCGGGGAGGGCCTCTCAAAAAAGATGACATTTGAACAGAGACCCAAATAAAGTGAGATAGTGAGCCATATTAGTATCTGAGGCAAAAGCAAGTGCAAAAGCCCTGGAGTAAGAGTGTATATATATATATATATATATATATATATATATATATATATAGAGAGAGAGAGAGAGAGAGAGAGAGAGTATATACTCTATAGAGTGTATATATATAATCACCAAAACTCCTGTGAGTGAAGCAGAATGGACAAGAGAAAGTGTGATAGTAAGTGAAATTAAAGAGTTAGGCAGGGATCAGAGAATGACAAGATCTTGGGATTTTAGTCTAAATATAAGAAGACGTTGGATAGATTTGAGCAGGGAAATGATATAATCTAAATTTTCTTTTTAAAAGGATCTCTTTGGGATCCCTGGGTGGCGCAGCGGTTTGGCGCCTGCCTTTGGCCCAGGGCGCGATCCTGGAGACCCGGGATCGAATCCCACATCAGGCTCTCGGTGCATGGAGCCTGCTTCTCCCTCTGCCTGTGTCTCTGCCTCTCTCTCTCTCTCTCTGTGACTATCATAAATAAATAAAAAAATTTAAAAAATATTTAAAAGGATCTCTTTGACTGCCAAATAGAAAGAGGAGGTTGAGAAGAAAGATAATAATGGGGACAAAGAGGTTCTTCTAAGGTATAACAGTAGCACAAAAAGATAGGATGGGGCTTAGACTGGAGAGTGGAGGGACTGAGAAGGGTTGATTAAGGACATAACCAAGAATATATCGTGAAGAGAGGGTTGGAAACAGTTGCTGATGGATTGATATGTGATACGAAAGAAACAGATCAGGATAACTCCAGAATTTTTAAAAATTGAAACCATCAGGTAAGTAATGGTGTGGTTGACTGAAGTGGTAAAGAATGGGTTAGGAGCATATTTGGGAAGAAAAATCATACTTGTTTTGGAAATGTCAACTGGAGATACTTAGTAGGTATCCTAGTAAAGTAGCAGGAGGGTCTACAAGGCTGGAGTAAGGGAAGAAGTTGAGCTGAAACAAACCTGAGCTAATCAGCTTGTAAGTGTTATTTATAACCACGGGACTGTATAGATCACCAAGAGACTAAGTGCAGACAAAGAAGAAGAAGAGTCCAAAGATGGAGGCATTTCTTGCTCCAACATATAGAAGTCAATAAACAGTTGAATATCCTGATAAATGTCCAGTGAGGCAAAAACCAGGAAAGTCTGCTGTCCTGGAAGCCAAGTAAAGGTGTTTAAAAAGAAGGGAATAGGCACCTGGGACAATGCTGCTGGAGTGGCTAAAAAAGATGGGGACTGAAGGTTCACAATTAGACTTGATTTTTATGAAGACCTTTATCGCTGACTTTTAAGAGAGCATATTCTCGGCAGTATTAAGCAGGAAAGCATGACTACAGTGAGTTCAAGAGAATATGGGAAGTGAGGAATTAGAAATAGGTAGAGAAAATGCAAGAGTTTTTTTTTTTCTAGAAAGTGAAGCAGAAGAATCATGTGGAAACTAGACATAAATACAACATGAAGAGAGAATTTTAAGAAAGCTATTATAGCATGGGTATATGTTGATAGGGCCAACACATAAAGAGCAAAATTCATAACACTAGAAAGAAAGAATATTTATTTGAAGGAGTAATGTGCTTAAAAAGGCCAGAGGGATGTATATGGTCCTCCCATATACACTTGGCTGAGTTGGAGCAGGTGGCACAGTCAAGGTGATGCGTACAGGTTGCATGTAGACAGTTGGGTAGATGGATGATGGAACATAAGGACTTACTCTTCTGGTATTGTTTTCTCAGTAAAAACAGGTTATCAGTAAGTTTGGTTATAAGTAAAGCTACTAGCTGTAAATGGGGAGAGGAAGAGCTTATGGAGGTTTGAGAAGTGTAAAACTGACCTTGAAAAGTATGAGGTTAAGTTACTAGACAGTGATGAGAGCCATGTGAACCATACTTATATAGATATAAGATGGGACAAGTCATCCCATGGTGGATGGTGGTCTTCTGTTCTCCAGCCATTTGTGTTTCTCAGGTGCAGGTTAAGAATTAACAGGAATTGGGTTTAGCCAGAGTTGGGTGTTTTTCTTTCCCAGATGAGTACAGTGGTGGAAGAAAATCTGAAGGGATTTGAGAGTGAGGAAAAGAATAATTATAATGAGGAACCACAGATGAGCTAGTCAAGGAAGGAAGCAATGACATGAGGGAATGATAGCCAATGAAAACATAGCAAAGTCAATGGCTTCTCTACTCTTTGGGAGTTTCTAAGAATTTTTGGAGTGATGGTTTTGAGGGAATTACCTAAAAAAGGAATAGATGATGATGAGACAGTGAGTGCTTGAAATGGAAGTTTTGGTGATAGTGTAGTTATTGGAAATGGCGTGGAATAAGGAAAACCATGGGCATGGGTGGCTGATGTTCGGGCAGGAGAAAATCAAGATTTTCAGAAATGATCAGCTCAAGGAGCTGAGTGGCCAAGTTGGTGGATGGCAGAGGAGTATTGATTTGGGGAAGAAAAAAAAAAACAGGTGCTAAATAATTGGTCATGTGACGTACTTCTATGGAGTTATTAGGGAAGTGGGAAGATCTAAGGTCTGGAAGTAGCATCAAAGAGCAAAGCAAGACCTATCTCTCTTACAAGCTAATGACATGCAGATTGTGAGAAAGGAAAGTAGCCATCCTTGGGAGGGCTGCAAGAAGTGGTGTCTTTAGGAGGTAACCATGTTTTGGAGAAGATTTAGGGGAAGATAATAGCAGCTGTTAGGCTCTAGCATGTATAACGGAAAAGTCTGAGGAGTGGAGAGAGAATCAGAGTTTGAAGCAAATGAGGGAACATGCTGAGCAATGTAGGGATAAACATAATAGTGAAGGCAAATGACATATTTGGACGATTTTGGCAATAGGTGACCAAGGATGCGGGCAAGATGGCACAACCCTAGAGATTACTTTGGTGTGATATGTAATGGATTCTAGTGAATCACGAGGAGGCAGGGAATGTGTGTTGGCAGGAGAGGGATTGGATGGCATAGTGTTCACAAAAACAGGTGGTATGCTGAAGGCCAATTTAACACCTTATTCAAACAATTCAGTACTTTCTACTTGAATGGGCTGGTCTCACCTGGGTTTAGCCCTCCAAGGGCTAGAAAGGTAGCAGCTACACATAGTCCATTAATAAAGAGTGTCATTCAGTCCCGGACCTGAGCCAAAAATGGTGCATTAAAAAACACACTTTACATCTGCTAAACTTTATACTCGAAGATCTACAGTAGGTTTGGTAGGTTTTAGTTGCTTGGGGAGCTGTTAGTTTTTCACATCACTTTGCAGCAAGGAACCCTTAAACTGGGCAGTCAACTCATTCCCCACTTGTGCAATTAAAGAGACTATAAAGAGAATAACAAAATAGTCCTTTGAGAGTCACAATTCCATACTCTTTTTCTGTGGTTTGTGAGTTCCAACAGGGCAAAATGTGTCTGGCTTTGGCTGTTTTATTTGGATATAAGGGAGTGGAAGCCACATGGGTCCTAAGTGTTTTCCCATCTCCTGGTGGTAAGTGAGTCTTTATGCACAAGGCCACCCTGATGGCACACACATGATAGGTCATTTTTATTTCATTGGAAAGGCCCCCTAGGCTCCGCCCTGAAGGCACTTAACACATATATTTTTCCCTGGATTAGAGAAGCTCCTGTCCCAAACTGCTATCCTGTCTGATAACTTCCTACCTATTCTTTAGGACTCACATAATAGTCATGGCTCTGACGTGCTTTTCCCAGACTCACTTTTGTGGTCTCTAACTACTTTCAGAGAACATCAGCTCATGTGGTGGTTATTTATAAACTAGGAATCCCATGCATCTAGTCTAGTGCTGACATGACACGTAGAGGCCTTCAATAAATATTCACTAATGGTGATGCTGATGTGAGTCTAGACACATTCACTGGTCATATTCTTAGACTTTCATTATACTTTACCCAAGAGCTTTAAAACTGAACATATTCTTCAGTGTCCAAACAGACAGAGCTGATGCAGGGACAGTTATGGGTGGTCCTTTGGACATTATTCTCAGATCATGGATGCAATTGTATTATCTCAGGTGAAAAAGATACCTTGGGTTACCTCTTCCTTCCTATCAAATCTCTGGTGGATTATCTGGGCAAAAGTAAAATTAGCCTGTCTGGGACAAGGGCAGAATTGTATCTTCTGCTGGTGAACATGCTGGCCAAATTCTTGAGGCCAGAATTCTATTTTCTGGAAGCTGGAACACCCTTTGAACACTCAATAGAAACAGAATAGAAATAGAAATAGAAACGTTTGAGTGCTGACAGCTACCATTTACTGAACACTTACAATATATATTGTGCTAGTCACTTAACTTAGTCATTTCTCAAGACAAAATAAAACAAAAACCCAATGAGGAAAAGTATTATCCTACTTTACAGAAAAACAGATTGAGTCTTACAAACGTCATGTAACTTTTCTTAAATTCTTATAGCTACAAAGTGGTAGAACTGAGATTTGAATCTAGCTCTCTTTCCAAAAGCTTATGCATCATCATTTTCTGTGATGCTATTCTAAGTAGGATGCAGTTCTGCAGTGAAAGGAACACTGAGGTTTTTGGCTGGTACCACAGTCTTCAAATTCTCCTGGATTTCCAAGGGGAGATAATTATATTGATGATTTAAAGTATCCTACCTGGAAATGCCCTAATTTTTTTTTTTTTCATTTAGGGCTTAGCTTGTGAATAAATAAAAATAAATAGGAATGACATTATTTAAGTTTCCCTTCAAATTTTTAGTCATTTAATAACAAAATGACATATAGAAACTACATTTAAAAAGCATAGACTTCAGGGATCCCTAGGTGGCTCAGCAGTTAAGTGTCTGCCTTCAGCTCAGGGCGTGATCCTGGGGTCCCAGGATCAAGTCCCACATCTGGCTCCCTGCATGGAGCCTGTTTCTGCCTCTGCCTGTGCCTCTGCCTCTCTCTATCTCTGTGTCTCTCATGAATAAATAAATAAAATATTTTTTAAAAAGTATAGACTTCAGTTGGCCTACTGTCATTCACAATTCTATTTTAAATGTTCTCTGAAGGATACCCAGCCATATGGCTTGGCTAGTGAAACCAACATTATAGACTCAACACTTGGAAGCAAATCCTTTCTCCTGAATGCATAGTTTAAGAATCATTCTAGTTACCTAAATAGTTTTATTTCTATTTATTTTTTTAAAGATTTTATTTATTCATGAGAGACACACACACAGAGAGAGAGAGGCAGAGACACAGGCAGAGGGAGAAGCAGGCTCCATGCAGGGAGCCTGACGTGGGACTGGATCCTGGGTCTCCAGAATCACACCCTGGGCTGAAGGCAGGGGCTAAACCTCTGAGTCATCTGGGCTGCCCTACCTAAATAGTTTTAAAGAAGCCTATAAGGATGTAGCAAATGAACTCTTGGTACTATCTACTTATTTCCAATTTGTTTTTATGTCAATTTGCAGTTGATATTTTCTAGGCATTTGGCGGATTAATAGAAGAACTAATAGAAACCCAGATGGACAAGCTACTCATGGTATCCATTGATCAAATGTTATCAACACTGAGATTGATAATTAAAATTAACGGCAGCATCCCTCATAAATCAAAGGCCAGATTTATGGCTAACTCTCCATGCTGGCACTCTATGGAATAAAAGGTAGAGATGGAGGGATTTGAGAACAATAGGACAACAATTCTACTCTCTTAGGTTTGGAAGCTCCATTTATTAATAGAGCTGTCAGTGGAGCTAAGTGATGGTCCCTGGGATAGTCACATTACATATCACTTTTAAGTATTACAAAATTCCTAATTGGTAGGAGTTATTACCTCCACTTTACAGAGGGAAAAACAAGATGCTCAGAGAAGTTAAGTGACTTGTCGTTGCTGTGCATCTTGCCTAAGGTATGTCGAGATGCATAGCTAGGTCTGTTTGGCTCTCTGTTTCCTGCTATTTCTATTCTACCATGCTGCTTCAAAAATGTTTCTTATTTTGGTGAAGAAAATAATCAGACGTGGAGAAGACTAAAAGCAATACACAAATTGGGAGCACAAGGTACTTAATTCTTAGTTGAGATCCTAGAAGCTTTATAGGGGAACTGACGTTTGATTTAGCTCTTAAAAAAATGGTAGGACTGTGCCAGATAGAAGGAAGGTAGTCAAGATGGACATGACAATAAAAGGTGGAAAGTTTCACAGGCATGAAATGGCACAGCAGGGGTGAGGGAAGTGGTAGGAGGTGAAAATAAAACTGTAGGTCACAGCCTTATCCACCGTGTTAAGGGCATATCCTGTGGGCAAGTGAGATTCTTCACATGATGGTAGTAAGGCCATGATATGGTCAGATGGGCAGCCTGGAAGGAATATCCTGCCAAAGGAGAGATGCTTTCCTCAAAGATGAAGAGCAACCGATCAAAGAGAATAGATTCAAAAGGCAAGGGTGAGTGGACTAGATATTACTTGCTGAGTGAATTTCAGAGTGAAGAAGAGTGGAGAGAAAACAAGAATGAACGTTTAGGGCATCCTTTTTGTACATTCGGGGCTGTGCTCAGCTCTCACACAATCTACACCTCAATGAACCTACATTAACAAGTCCATGAGAGGAGCATCTGTGTTAGTCCCAGTCTACATCAAAAAAAGTGATGCCTAGAAGTCTGAGCCACAGCTAGTGAATTGTGGAAAAATTGAATGCAGGCAAGTTGACTGTATGGCCTTCGATTTTTACTATTGCATCCTTCAACTTGGGATGAGTCCCAAGGTTTTCACTCACTAGGACAGGGACTGGAGAGAGATGGAAATGTATAAAGACCCATTGAGATCAACATTGCACATTTGAGTTTGACTTTTCTATTTGATACTCAGGTGGAAGTATCTGGTTAAAGAATCAGAAGAGAGTGAGAACAGGAAACTAAAGGTAAAGAAGGTATCATTATTACAGATAGTGGTTAAAACCCAGGGACCATGAACACAAGTGAATGGTGACAAGGCTGGATGTGGTAAAGACTATTCTCCTCTTTGAAATAAGACATAGAACCTTCTAAACACAATCCTATAAACTCAAGAAGTCTTTATTTCTAATCATGCCTTTTGTGACTTTTTGTTCTAGTGTGAGAAGTATTTATTTGCCTGGCTTCTGAAGATCACTTGGAGTGTGAAGAGTTGTTATCCCCAAATTCCAGCTCCAGAGAGCCCTGGGTTCCTCTAGAAGGTCACAATTACTAATAGTCATACATTTGTCAAAACTGGACCTTTACACCTTCAAGTCTTAAAATTATTGTGAACAAATACATTTGCAACTGGGAAGAACAATATTGTAAAAATTAGAAGCAAAGTAGTTGTTCTTTCCAAACATGTCTCCTTCTCCTTCTGGTCTATCTGCTCCATCCCCTCCTCTTGCTACACTATCTTTGCCCACTGTCCTGTAGACAGAATCCCAGGTGCCAAACCAACAGAGGCCTGAGTGAGAGAAAAATGTCACTACTTGGCACATACTCTAGCAGTTTAACTGAGAGGGTTACGGTCTCACCAGATCACTGCCTGCATTGTAAAGTGTGTTCGCTGGGGGCATGGAGGAATGGTCTGAGCCATTCTGAGTTCTCAGAAGTGAGTGTGTCCACAGACAAGAGGTGTTCCTGTGGCACAGCATAACAAGTGGTGTTTTTCAACCTCCCAAGAGTGGGAAGAAGTTTTCTTGAAACCACCTAGCAGTTACAGGGACTAGATCCAGAAGGTCAGAGTAATTCATGGCATGACTCATTTTATGCTTTTACCACTTCCCCACCACCCCAAAGTGCATCCTGCACGGGAGACATGCATCTGTGCAACGGACCAGGCAGACAATAGGCTTTGAGAAGGGGGTTTTACAAAATCCAAAATTCTCTGTGTCCAGGCACCTCACAAAGAAAACCGAGCAGTGTCGAGGGAAAAACTTAAAGAGCAAATCAAAGGTTCCTGGTGATTCAATTGTATTTTATAAAACTATTTACATTTCCCTTTTTGGTCAATGGCGAGGTCTATTGGCACAAACAGCACAGCCACAAAGTATTGTTTTGATTTTAATAACTCATCTGATATATATTTATATATATTTATATATCTGCTTATCTTCGTTTCCTCAGCAAAAGGGGAAATAAAAATATTGATCTATAAAATAAGCTGATGATAACACAATGCCAAAAATAGCTTATGTTAAGTGCAAGGGGTGAAGCTTGGAAGCAAGCTAAATTGCAACAACATATTGATTTAACATTTTAAATACAAGACTTGCAATAAAATAATTCTTGAGATATGCTTCTCATTTTTTTAGCTTACTTTTTAAAAACTACTCTCTATACACATATCCAGTTGTAACACTTGACAGTAGCATTATGGGGCATGATATAACTTTGGTACACATTGCAGATATGGATGGATAATGTCTGTAAATGGTATTCCTTCACCAGTTAGAGCACTGTACAGCAGGTGACCAGCCACCTGATCCCATGTAATGTTTCCACCGGAACCCCAGAGCCCTTCCCAGATCCATTGGGAGACAACGGGAGGAAGCAGGCTCACTGGATCCATATTGTGTTTCCTCTCTCGGTTCTCCTAGGTTCCACTGTCAGCTCCCCAAACGTGGAAAAAAACTGCTCCATTTCTTTCTGAAGCATGTCATTTCTTTTCTCTGCATCTTCTTTTGCTCGCTCAGCGTTTCGCATTTTGATTTCTATCATTGTGAACTTTTTCCTTTCTTGATCCAGTTCATCGTGGAGGGTCATCATTTCTGTTTCCAAAGTCAAGTTTCGCTGTTCCAAGCTAGATGGGAGGGAGGGAATAAAAAAGAAAGTGATTTTATTCACTTGAAATGTGACAGGGACACAGATTTTCTGAACTCTGTCTCCACAATAGTTAGGAAATTGTAACGGGCCCTTTGGAACCAGTGAAGCAAGGTCTAATGGTTTAAAAGATGTATTTTTATTCATTCATTCATTGTATATGCTAGGATGATTTACTATCATTTTAACAAGAAGACCCCAAGACCTCACTTGGAAGCACTTAGATGGTATCTGATTGTGAATAAATGAATGTCAGCACAGAGAAGCCGGAGATTGATTATCAGGATGCACAGAATGGCAGATGTAGGAGGCAACCCAAAGCACAGGGCTTCCTGGACTCATTTCATGTGAAGCTGGCACCTGAAATGTGAAGCTTTATTAAAAGAAAGGGGAAAAGAAAGGGGAAAGTCTGGTAAAATGGGAAGGAAAGAGGACATCATATTTGCTATCAATCAAGGGAAAAATAATGATAGTGAAAATGTCATTGCTAGGTATTTCACAAGTCTCTTCTGCCAGAAAGTCACGAATCAAAAGTGGCAGAGCAATATTAGTATCCGGAAAAAGTAGGTTTCTGGCAAAAAAGTGATTATAATTAAAGATGACCATTACTTAATGACAAGAGGACTAGTTCATCAGGGAGATATAAACAATACTTTATTTTTATTTACCTAGTAGTCTAGCCTCAAAGTATTCAACATAAAATTTAACACAATTATAAGGAGAAATTGATAAATCTATAATAACATTAGGAGATTTTTCTTTCTCAGAAATTATAGATCTATCTGATAGAAATTAGGGGAAATGTAAAAGACTTGAACAACGTGATTAACAGACTTGATCTATTAGTCATATATAGAATCTCAAACCAGTAAAAAGAGAATAGTTTTAACCAGGCTAAATAATTGATATCATAGAAACAATTATTTCTGAGCACAAACAGTAAAGTTAGAAACTAATTTTGAGAGAGTAAAAGAACATGAAACTTACATGTTTAAAAGCTAAACAACATATATCAGTGATTGATAACTAAACAAAGTAAAATATTATCTATCACCTACCTATATCATCTATCTATGAATTTGTCTCTAACTTTAATATTTATGGGATGGAGTTTAAAAGAAATTGAAAGAGAAATGTATGCCTATAATTAGGAATGACCAAAATTTACTAGAACAAACAACCTCTCCTATTTCTGTGGTTTGGGCATGGGGCAGCTCCTCTGCCCCACTCTGCTGTGTATCTCCTCCTCTGGTGGTCAGGCAGGTAAGAACACTACAGTAAAAGGGCCCATTGAGATGACATTCTCCTGGGAAGTTCAATTATTTTATCAAGGTCTCTGAAATGTGCCACAGATTACAGAACATAAATAGGCCACCAATGTTCTCAGAAGTGAGTGTGTCCACCAGCAGCCATTCAGAACAGCTTTTTCCCCTCTGTTCATACAAGTACTAAGTTGAAAGTGCTATCTCTCGCTTGCCAGTGCTAAGTGCTAAGTTATCATCATGCATTGGCAGAAACTCCAGAGTTCTGGTAGCCAGTGGTTCCAAAAACTACACTTAGAAACAGAGTTACCTTATAAGCAGAGGACATTTCTTTTCTTCCATAAACCTCCTGTCACTTGGCATTATATAGAAAAATTCAAGCCAAGTGTCTGCTCAGGAAGGTTTACAAAAATGACTTTCTAAGAAAGTAATTTTTCAACCTAATGTATAAGTAGTACTTCAGTTTACTTGACCAAAGTTCTTGGAATATGTATCGTTTAGCCTGATAATTGACAAATGGGTGGGACACATAGTAAAATATGTTGGAGCCAACTTTATGTATAAGGAAGGAGCCCCATGGCGTCTGGAGCCATGGCAGCAATTGAAGTAGGACAAAGAATGATGTCCAGTACTGTGAGGACCCTAGAACACCCATGAAGGAGGAGGGCCACCAAGTCACACAGCCTGACCCTGGCCGCTCCATGCTGAACTGAGCCTCGGGACGTCTCCTCCTGGAGAGTTAGTGTCCTTTCCCCTACACTAAGCTCAAGGGAGAACATGAAGACCATAGGTTTTAGAATTTCTGTAACCACGGTGAAAACGCGGGGGTGGGACTTCTGGTTTCTGGCCCAGGGTCCTGTTTGTGAGCCTTGGGCTCATTCTCCATATTCCCACCTCTCAAGTCCATGGGACATCTGAGAGTCAGGGCTGTGAACACAGGCCACCCGGCAAACACCCCTTATCCAGCCTAGGCAGCCTCCCTAGAGAAGCTGCTAAGCATACTTCCACCTTGGTCACCCTATGAGAAGATGTAAACTGATATAAATTAGGTTTTGGCATAATTCTTCCTTACAAATCACAGTTTTTGCTCCTTGTTTAGCCTACAGTTTCCCTTGTCCATATGAACACACGTCATGTTCACACCTTTCTCAAAACCTCCACGGACTCCAATCTCAGATAAAAGCCAGATTTACAATGATCCTCAAGGTCCTCTGTCACCTCGCTCTGTTCCCTCTCGGGGCCCCCCGCCCATCCCATCTCATGGCATTTCCACTTGCTCCTCTCCAGGTATCGCTCAGCTTCCTCTGTGACCACACGTGAATTTAGACCTCACCAAGGCATCTGACTCCACTTCCCTGCATTAGTCTTCTACTTAGCATCCGATCTACTTTACTTATTGCTCTGGTTCCATGAGGGCTGAGTTTTGGTCTGTTTTATTCACTGCTTGAACCCTCAAGGCCTGCAGCTGAGCCCAGCAGGCAGCAGACACCCTCTTAGCATTCAAAGATTAAAAGAATGAGAAAAAAAGATCTGGGGTTTTTTTTGACACCTTTTCTTCACCCTCATTTCATCCTCTTCGCACCAGTGAAAACAGGATCCTTACTTTCCATTTATCCCTGCCACTCTCTTTCCAGGCCTTAACAGAAACCCACATATCTAATTACAGAAGATAGCATTATTGAGCACTGATTCTGTGCCAGGGACAATGCTTAAGGATTTCTCACATGCTTTTAAGGTAACAACTACTCATATTTAAGATTTTCACAGTAAGAATCCAAAGCTCATAGAGAGCCTCCCCCATATCCCACAGCTTACAACTAAAGAGTGAATCCTGGACTTGAACTCGGGTCTGTGACTCTGGAGCCAGTTCGTTTAACCTCCTGTGCAGACGTGTCCCACAACAGGGGGTTGTTGCACCCTTTCTGGTAGTTAGGAGCTCCAGATTTTCCTCACCTTTTTATCCGGGACTCATACTCTATCTTCTGCTTGGTCATCTCCTGTTTTAGGCTGGACACTAAGCTGTGCAGTGCACTGTGGTTGCTGGTGTTGTTGCCCACAAATGTCTCACTGTTGTCACTGCTGCTGGTGGCACGACTACTCCGGCCTCCCACACTCCTCCGGTCGCTTTTGTTTTCATAGTCCCCAGGGTGGGAGAGGTCATCCTGCGGGGGCCCATCCAAAACAGGGTCCTCAAAATTACCCCCATAAAAGTCTTGCTCTGGGCAGGTGGTGGTGGAGGAACGGCAGGAGTTGGAATTCTCGGGGAGGGAGATTTCACAGGAGGAAGTGGACCAGGTGGCGCTGTCAACACTCTGCTTGTCATCAAGGTTCATCATGGAGAACTGCTGATGGACATTATCATAGGTGGAGAGCCTGTTGTGCTGGCCTGACTCTCCTGCTTGCTCTTTCTGCTTATTATCCCTCAGGGTCACGTAGCCATTAGGCAGCCAGCTCATGCTGCGACCGTTCAAGGGGTTCCCAAGTGTGTCGGGGTTCAAAATGCCCATTCGCACTGTTCCATTCTGTACACTGTGGGTGCCCATTTTGGTACCAGACCCCTTCAGCGAAGAGGTCCTTCTGGCCTGTAAGCTCCCATTGGGAGTGGTTTGGGTCTTCTCCAGACCTTCTGCATTACCGCTGCTGAAGGACCCATTGGTGACTATCCCACTGCCCTTGTTGAAAGCAGGATTCTTTTTGACCATGAGAGGGGGGCTCCTAGAGACATCCAGCTTATGAACGCTGTTCCTTGGGCTGTTGGTTTTACTCCCTGGTAGAGCTGTGGGGGATCCATTATCCACGCTGCTTCTCTGGGGAGACTCGGACTTTTCCCAAGAGCACTGCCTACCAGGACTATCCTTGGTATTATTGTTCTCCTTGTTCTGTAGCTGGCCCATGGTGGCTTTCTTCTGAATTTCATTGTTGTTGTTGCTCACTCCATCTTGGGGTTTGCCTTGTGGTTCTGTATCTTTAGGGAAGAGGCGATCATGTTTGCTAATCATTACTGACATCAACTGCTGGACCACCACAGTGCCTGTAATTGCGAAGAAAACACAGTTGTAGGAGTGAAATAGTTTTATTTCTCATTTTGAAAAAGACTCTTAAAGAACCACATTCAGATGAACATTAAGCATTACTGTCTGTACTGCTGAACTATATTCTTAATGATGACAATAGCAAAGCAAAAGAAGCTAAAAGTGCTTGAGCATTTACCATATATAATGAACTGTACGAAGCACTTTACTTTTGTTGGTTTAGCTGGATTTTAAAACAAATCTATGAATAGGTAGTTTATTATCATTGTATTGCAAATGTTAAATAACTTGACCAAGGTCACAAAGCCATTAAGGAGCAGAATCAGGGCTTGAAACGGGGTGAGCTAGTTCCAGAGAATAGGCTTTTAATCATTATACACCATTTCCTAGAAGTTTGAAATTTAATTGTGAGAAGTCTTAAGAGAAGGTCAATGTTATCTCTCATTTGACAATTGACTCAAACGATCAATATATTTTAGTGGCATTTCTTAGTAAAGCCCTATATGATCTCTGGTGGGTATATGGTCTGTCTTTCTAATGTTGCAAGATAATGAAGTTCCATATGACTTTTGTTCACTATTCAAAAGCTTTGAGGCATTTTAAGTAACATCAGCCAGAATGGTGTAATAAGGATCTCCAAAAATCCTCTTCTCCATAAGAGCAATTCACAAAAGTATTCTGAATCAACATTTGTAGGAATCTGGAAGTTAATTAAAGGCTCGATACAGTCTGGAAAATGTTTATTCAGGAAAAAAGGTTGACTCAGTAAGAACATCAAGCTCTGTGGTATTTTAACTTTGTCCTCATCCTATTCTCCCTAGCTTTGCAATAGCCTTAAAAACTAATATTCCACAATCGCAGTGGGAACTGGCAGCTTGGCAGTCCCTGCAATGGCCAGAACACAGTTGGAATTCCAAAACTCCATTCCCAGAATATTGCCATTGTTTGACCTGTTTGGTGGTTCTCTTGAAGACGCCCTCACAATGCATGTCCTTATTTGATCTGACTAGGAATTTGACCAGTGTGAAGAGCGTTTTTCTCAGGGGCGTTTGTCAGAAATAATGAGGGCTCTTTTGTTTAACACCATGGCTGCCAGAAGCAGCAGAATAACAGTTGGGACAGACAATAGGCTAACCACAAGCTTAAAAGATAAATCTGAGGAATGAGATTTCCATAGGGGGTTTTGAAAAGCTTGGATCTATCCCTGGGAGTTTAGAAGACTACACGCATGTTTAGGGTTACGTACATCCCTGCAGCTGTGTGCATGCTCAGGAAAGAACTAGTAAGTCCCTAGGCTCTCACCTCTGGCTGATTTTGAGGCTCTGTACAAGCAGAAACTGAAGGCTACTGCAGAGTTGCGAACTACCTACCTGACTGTCAAAGATTTGCATACAGAGCCCCTTGGCAAAAAAAAAAAAAAAAAAAAAAAAGGAAACTTATGAGCCGAGGCAATAGAAGGAAATCTTTGTCAATAATTAATTGACAACCAAGCAAACCAAGCATAAACTTCAGTGGCCACATTTGGTGAAGAATATAAACTTTATAGAATTAGTTCAGAAAAAGCACTAAACAAACAACAGCAAATCTGAAGAGGGAGAGGACCTGATATCCAAAGCCCTCACAGTATTTTACTACTAAAAATGTCCAGGGATGCCTGGGTGGCTCAGTGGTTTTAGCACCTGCCTTCGGCCCAGGGCACGATCCTGGAGTCCTGGGATCAAGTCCTGCATCGGGCTCCCTGTGTGGAGCCTGCTTCTAACCTCTGCCTATGTCTCTGCCTCTCTCTGTCTGTGTCTCTCATGAATAAATAAATAAAATCTTTTTAAAAATGTCCAGTTTTTCAATGAAAATTATGAGACATACAAAGAATAAAGACCTTATGGCCCATATGTAGGAAAAATACACTCTGAGGAAGCCCAGACAGGGCACTCACTAGATAAAGACTTTAAATTGGTTATTTTGAATGTGTTCTAATAACTAAAGGAAACCATATCTAAAGAGATCAGATGAAAATGAGAATACTGTCTTACCAAATAGAGATTATCAATAAAGATACAGAAAGCATATAAATGAACCAAATATTCTGGAGTTGAAAAGTATAATAACTGAAATGAACAAAAAATCAGGAGAGGGAATTAACAGCAGATATAAGCAGGCAAAAGAAAGAATTGCTATACCTGAAAATGAAAATGCAAAAGGATCTAAACCTAGACCCATCATAGTCAAGCTGTCTTAAACTAAAAAAAAAAAAAAAAAATCTTGAAAGTAGCAAGAGAGAACCAACCCATGTACAAAGGATCCTTAAGAAGATTAATAGCTGATTTCTCATAATTTCTCATTGCCAGAAGGTAATAGGATATGCAAAATGTTGAAAGACTGTCACACAAGAATTCTGTATCCAACAAATCTATATTCAAAATGGAGGGGAAGGGCAGCCCAGGTGGCTCGGTGGTTTAGCACCGCCTTCAGCCCAGGGCCTGATCCTGAAGATCCGGGATCGAGTCCCACATCGGGCTCCCTGCATGGAGAGTGCTTCTCCCTCTGCCTGTGTCTCTGCCTCTTTCTTTCTCTCTGTGTCTCTTATGAATAAATGAATAAAATCTTAAAAAAAAAAAAAAACGGAGGGGAAATAAAGATATTGCTAGATAAACAAAAACTGAGAGAATCTTTTACTACCAAACCTGCTCTATAAGAAACAGCAAAGCATTAGGCAGGGCATTTTAAACAATGAAAAGAACTTTGAGAAACAATAATTATCTTACACAGATGAAAATACTGTAATTTCCATTTGATTCTCATATTTTTTACTATGCACTGTAGAGTATGAATTAGAAATGAATACAAATTTCAGACAGTAAAATTAACAGACCATAATGGATGAAATAGCTGATTTATTATTAAAAGCAATAATTTATTTAAAAAAATCAATGGGTTTATCAATTTCAGCATATTAGCTGAAATCTCAAATATATTTTCACATATTCCTCACTGCCTTAGAAACTGAGTTCCTACCCCTTAAAATTGGCTGTCATTATTAACCAGCCTTCTCAATTAGTTTTCTAACTTGGAGCCCCTCCTCCCTCAATAGCCCAAGAAAATCTTTAAATATTCAGTTATTCATGTACCCATAATAAAACAGTATAGGCTAATACAAACATCAACCATTTTGCTTTGGCTTGAACTATACTGATCTGATGTGTTAACTGGGTTTATATGATCTTGCTAAAAGCTCTTAGGAATAATCTCCAATAAATAGACACAGCAAAACAACTTAAATTCTAGTTAATAAGTGTAGTTTCTATATAAAATACTTAAATTGAGATTTTGTGAACAAAATGATGAGAAGGGCTTTGACAATGCAGGTTTCTACCAAACAGCTACTATTTGAGTAGCTGTCAGAGAATAGAGGCCTGATATGTGGGGAGGTCATTCTTTCGCTTAAAGCAACACTTTGACAAAATCGGACTTGAGTATAATTCAAAATCAAATTTTGAATATGAAAAAATTGTGTTAAATCCATCTATGTCCTGCACACTTCTGTGATCATCCAAAACTTAGAGTATATTTAGATCAAGAATCTTCAGTGTGCCAGGTCTGATGTTGGTCAGTGTTGCTCAAACATTAATATTCATTCAAATTACCTGAATTCTGTTAAAATGTAGGTATTGTGGGGGGGGGGGCATGAGATTTTACATTTCTAACCAGCTCCTTGATGACACTAGCAGTAACAGAATAGTAGCATAAATATCACCTGGGAGTTTCAAAATTGCAGAACCTGCTGCAGACCTTCTGAATCAGAGCTTGCATGTTAACAATATCTCCAGGTGATTCCTATGTATATTAGAGTTTGAGAAACACTATGTTAGGTGGAGATGTTTCACTTAAATCTTTTAAATTAAGCTTCTCAAAGGCTATAAGATAGGACTTGAAACTTTCCAGATGAGAAAACTGAGGTTCAGAGAGGGTAAGCTGTTTGCTCAAGGTCACATAGATGATAAATGACCAAGGTGAAATTTCACTTTGTCTTCTTCCTCCAAAGCATGCACTCATCCTATTATGTTTCAGCTGTTGGAATTTTAACTGTAGTAGTAACAAGTAAACTTGGGGTTATTCTAAATAAGAAATTAAATAAAAGACATCTATTTATTTGTGGAAGAAAAAGGACTCAATAAAATTAATGGTCTTATATATCTATCTTTTCTAGCTACCTCTGAATTTGTCATCCTATTTTCAGTGCATGGAGGAGTGAATGATTCTTTTTTTTTTTTTTTGAGTGAATGATTCTGATGAAAAGATTTTAGTACAGTTAAAATGGCTGTCAACACTCTCATTATGTACTGTTTGAAGACATGTGTACTTAGTCCTATTTTACTATTTGCTCATATGACAGACACACTTTCAAATATTAGCAGCCTCTATTATATATGACAGAGTGTCTAGTACTTTGGGAAAAATGGAGCTTTTCCCCATCACTGGAATATTAACATTTGAAGCATGAAGCATCACTGCTTCTCACTATAGCTGTGAACTATGTAGGGCATTTAATTAATTGAAGAGCGACATTTCCAAGGTCTCTATCATGAGTCTGTGAACAGTCATGCCAGTTACCTGCCATAATTATAGAGTGACTGTCACGGCCCTAGTGATCTAGAAATCTCTTTCTTCTACCTTGGGAGGCTTTGCTTTCATCTAGTTTCCAGAATAATAAATGGCAATAGTTCTTTCCTAGAAAGAAAGAAAGAAAGAAAGGGAATTTCTTTCCATTTTTATATCTTTTTAGGACAGACTAGCTTAGTAATGATCAAGTATGTATCACTATATACTCTCTTTTCCTTTTTATTTCCTCCTCTCTGTCATTCTCTTCCTTGGGTTACTAATGAAAAACATGAAGCCCAAATAATGAGGTCAGAATCACCAGCCCATTCTGAAGAGTCCGAGCAGATTCAGGAGTCCCACTGTGCTACATGATCCAGAAATTCTCTCTCGCTTGTACACTTCTATGAAGGTTGAATTTAAACCACATTATAGGCACTTCTTCATAAAAATTGGATAAGAATTCGATTTTGCTTTAAAGGAAAATTATGTAGGCACTTTAAAATACACTTACATATACACATATATGACAGCTCTCTGTGAAATGTAGTTTCAATTTGTATTTTTGCAACGAATAAACTTGTACATGTGTCATTTTGTATATGTGTAGATGTAAGTTATATCATGAATTTTGACAAATGACAGTCCTGGAAACATCTAATCATGATATAGACAATTCCCTTGTGCCTATTTGTAGCCAATTCCCTACCCCCATCTCCCAACCATGACAACCACTGATCTGCTTTCTAACACTATAGTTTTTCTGTTTCTAGAATTTCACATAAATGGAATTATACAATATGAAGTCTTTGTGTCTAGGCAGTATTCATTTAGCATAATACTTATGACATTTACCCATATTATTGGATGTATTAATAGTTCATTCTTTCTATTGCTGAGTAGTATTCCATTTTATGAACGTACCAAAAATTATCTGTTCACTGATTGATGGACACCTGGTCTGTTTTCAGATTGGGGTATTTTGAAATAAAGCTGATATGAACATTTGACTAAAAGTTTTGGGTGAATATTTGAACAGATAAGCAATTTTTCTAGTATCATTTGTTGAAATGACTATCACTTTCCCACCGAACTAACTTGGCACATACGTCAAAAACAAATGATGACATGTGTGGGTTTATTTCTGGATTCTGTTCTATGACATTGATCTATATGTCTATATTCATATCACACTGTCTTGATTACTGGTGACATTATATTGAGTCTTCAAGTAGTATATTTCAACTTTGTTTTTCCTCTTCATATTGTTTTGGCTATTCTACATAATTTTTATTTCCATGTAAGATTTATAATCAGATTGCCAATTTTTACAAATAAAATTTTTTCTGTGATATTTTTGGGAATTACATTGAGACTATAGGTAAACTTTAGGAAAAGTAATAGCTTATTGATTTTGGCTATTCTAATTGATGAACATAGTATATTTCCCTATTTACATAGTTTTTTTCATAAATGTTTAGTAGTTTTCAGGATATATGTCTTATTTATATTTTCTTAAATTTATCCATTTTTTATATTTTTAAGTGTTGCTCTAAAATTCTATTTTTAGTTCAATTTCTAATTATTCAATATTAGTGTATAGAAATAAATGAATTTTTATGAATTGACATTATACCATGTGACCTTGATGAGTTCACTTATTAGTTATAGTAGCTTTCCTTGTAGATTCCCTAGAATTTTCTACATAAATTATCATGTTGCCTGTGAATAAACAGAGTTTTAAAACTTCCTTTTCTAATCTGTTTGCCTTCAATTCCTTCTTAATATTTTGTTGCACTAGCTAGGATTTTTACTACAGATGAAGGGCCAAAAATAGGCAATCTTACCTTATGCCCAATCTTCGGGGGAAAGCATTCATCTTTCACCATTAAGTATAATATTATAACTACATATTTTATAGACAACTTTTCTTAGGTTAAGTTCCTTTTATTTCTAATTTGCTAACAGTCTTTATCATGAATGGCATTAGATTTTGTAAAATACTTTTTTGTATCCATGGAGAAGATTTTTAAGAAAAATTTTTTTGTCTGTTAATATGGTGAATTACATTGATTTTTAAATGGCTAGCCAAGTTTTCCTTCCTGGGATTAAAACCCACTGGTGTTGGTTTATTATCCTTTTTATGTTACTGAAGTCAGGATATTAGGGCCAAAGATGTTAAAAAGATATCAAATAAAATAATTGTAAAATTAAATATAATGCCCAGGAAATATATTTTGTTGATAAAACTACACCGAAATTCAAGGAAGTGATTGATTAAAATGTCTGTGTAGTAAAATAGAATTTTAAGTGAGTGGAGCAGTAAGATGGAGGAACAGGACACAGCAATGGACTTTTGGGATGCCTAAAAAAGTTTTCTTTCTCTACCTAGGTGATGATTTCTAGAGTATTGTCTTTTTTTTTTTTTCTTTTCAAAGATTGTATTTATTTATTTGTGAGAGACACACAGAAAGAGAGGCAGGGACACAGGCAGAAGGAGAAGCAGACTCCCCACAGGGAGCCCGATGCAGACTCTATCCCAGGACCCCAGGATCACGCCCTGAACTGAAGGCAGACACTCAACCACTGAGCCACCCAGGCATTCCCTAGAGTATTTGTCTTATATAAATTCACTAAGATTTATATGTGTGCCTGTTATTGGTGGTTTTCCTTATCATATATATTCTAGTTCATAATAAAAGTTTTAGAAAACAATAGACTAAAGTATCTGTATGCTTCATATAGCTTCACATTTTACATTTTCTAATGTCTGCTAAACTCTTCCAAAAGAAATTACGTTTTCTGTACCAACTAACGTACTGCCCAAAATCTGATGTTCGGTTGATATCGCCCTAAATATCTGACAAGGAAATGAAGCTGAGCTGATGTAGGCAGACACTTAAAAAGCTTTCTTTCTGTCTCATATGACATAGAGGAATGAAAATATTAGAATTTTCAAGAAAGGAAGGTATCAGGAGTATATTTTGTTCTAAATAAGCTCAGAGTAAAACTAAAAATCATCTTTCTCTTTCCCCCTTCCTTACTAAATTCTTAAATGTTCAATTAGTCCATTTTTTTAAAAAAAGATTTTATTTATTTATTCATGAGAGACACATAGAGAGAGGCAGAGACATTGGCAGAGGGAGAAGCAGGCTCCCTGTGGGGAGGCCACTGTGGAACTCAATCCCAGGATCCTGGGATCATGCCCTGAGCCAAAGGCAGACAATCACTGAGCCACCCACGTATCCCAATTAGTCCAATTTTTAGAAAACAATGATAGTATTAATGGCCATAGGTAAAAAGGGCACTTAAGCAGTAAGGCCTGCTGGAAACAAATGGAAGTAGAAGTTCATTGTGGAAAAGAATTTGAGGCATTTTCTAATCTAGAAAACAATTCATGTTTCAAAACAGTTTATAAGCAGCATTATCTTACAGAGAACCATTTTTTCTACTTCTTGAAATCAGACAAATAAAACCAAAATTAATAAAAATATATTAGCTTAAAATAGTTACTTTTAAAACTTTCTGAAAATTGCATGAGGCTCAAAAAGTGAACTAGATTTTTCTAGTTCTTTCATAGTACTTTACAGCTGATTTACTCTTGTAAGGCTACTGAGGAATCTTTTAGTAAATTATGTTTAGTAAACTCAAAAGAATGCCTGACTCCTAATGAGAAGAGTTTGTACTTAAAGAACTTAGGTCAATAAATGGAGTTACCACACAGATACGTATTTCCCTAGATTCCTCAGAAAAGAATACACTCTGATCAACCAAAAGACAGGTGATTAGGAGTGCCTGGCTGGCTCAGTCAATAGAGCATATGACTCTTGATCTGAAGGTTGTGAATTGGAGACCCACTTTTGGTATAGAGAATATAAATAAATTTTAGAAAAAACAAAACAAACAAAAGAGTTTATTGTTCTCTTCATGAAGGTATAGGTTAATAATTTACTTACCCTCCATGATAGTCAAAGGATCTTCCACTTTGGGGCGTAGGATATTAGGGCCAAAGACAGTGGCCAAGTTCTGCACACTCATTTTGTTAACTCCAGAATAGGACTGTACTTCATCCAAGAACCTGTTGGGTATAAGAACATGAACAAACAATGGGATCAAATTTGTCAGTGGAAGAAAGTGATTTATTGGGAAAATTATTAAATAGAATATGTTCAAATCCAATATGGAGACAAAAGTATTTAGAAATTCAAACATCTCTCAGTCACATGTTGGGAAAATATATTGTAAATGATTAAGAATCAGACTTGAGGGGATCATATCAAATATCATCTCTGGCCCTGGCTTAGTTTCACTTCCTGTGTTGATCACAGAAACAGGTGTATTTGGATAATATGGACATGAGATTCAAGAATGTGGATTTTCTTTCAATCCTTAAATAAAACATTAAATTTATATGTACATTCTATTTGAGAACTATAAATAATATCATCTGGTACAACCCTTTATTTCAGAGAGGAGGAATCAACCCACCTTTTTGAGTAATTTGTGAACTTCAAATTTATAGCCTATTAAAAAATGAATTCAAACATGGTTTAAATTAAAACCTTAGTTCACTGATAATGAAAAACTGGAACTTTTTTTTCAATTTATCAGGTGTTAAAGAATAAGAGATGTGAAACTGACTCCTCCCCCAAATAATTTTAGTAGGAGGGATTATTTTTATAGTTTTGCTGTCTTTTTTCATTCCCCATCCCCTCTTCATTTCTAGAATTCATGGCTTACTAATTGTACTGATGAGACAAAGAGGAAGTGATGAGAAATAAGAAAGAACTTATTATTTTTTCATTTGGTTTTATTTACTTATTTATTTTTGTTTCAAATTTTTATTTAAATTCTAGTTAGTTAACATACTGGAGTAGGATTTAGTGATTCATCATTTACATATAACACCCATTGCTGATCCCAACAAGTGCCATCCTTAATACCCATCACCATTTAGCCCATTCCCCTCCTCCACCTCCCCTCCATCAACCCTCGGTTTGTTCTCTACAGTTAAGAGTCTTCTATAGTTTGCTTCTCTCTCTCTCTCTCTCATTATTCCCCCTCTTCCCCTATGTTCATCTCTTTGACTTCTTAAATTCCACATATGAATGAAAACATATGGTATTTGTCTTTCTCTGACTGACTTATTTCACTTAGCATAGATGAATGGGTAAAGAATATATATATATATTCACATATACATATATTATATGAAGAATATAAATATTGTATAAAGTAAAGAATATATATATTATATTCATATATATAAAGAATATATATTATATTCACATATAACATATGTATATGTGAATATATATATAATGAATATATACATATATAATGGAATATTATTCAGCCATTAAAAAGAATGAAATCTTGCCATCTGCAACAATATGGATGAAGCTAGAGTGTATAATGTGAAGCAAAATGAGAGAACTCATGGTGATTTAAAATAATATATTTTATGTGTTTATATATTTCATTGTTCTAACTTATTAAATTCTCAAAGCAACTGTGTGAGGAAAATACTATGCTTATTTCCACTTTACAGGTAAGACATATGTGGCACCAGAGTGGTTAAGAATATTCTCCAAGGACACAGAGCTGAGATTTGAACCCAGATCATCTGACTCTAGAGTCTGAGTTCTTGACTATTCCCCTGTGACTTTGAAGAAAGGCATCTGTTCCACATATTAATTACTGTTAGATAGACCAAGCTATGATAGAACTGAAGGGCAAAAACTCATACCACCGTAATTTCTTATTTGAAATAGCTGAAACCAAAAGTCTGCTTAAATGTTCAAGAGAAGTAAAGTTCTCCTGTGGAGATAAAGACTATAATACAGTTCTCAAGGAAGTGCCTTCTCCTTTTTAAAGAGGCTATTCCCCTTTTTCATTCAACACAACAGCTTAAATTAGTTTAAAATCTTAGAACAGAACCCTGATGTATTAATGACCCTATGTTATCAGTGAGACTATTTCTTTTCATTTTTAAATTATGAAACCTAAGCTCATATTTGCTTCCTACTATCACCAGAAAAAGTTACAGTAGGAGATTCTTGAATTTCTACTCAATTACGGTTAACAGTGAGATCCACAGTGTCTGGCATAGTTCTCAGTCTGGTGAACATTTATCTAATCATGACACAACACAAAAAAACATATGCACATGATAATACCGTATTGAATTAAAAATTTGAATTACTTAAAAATAAACTGGGAAGCTTTCATTTAAGATATCTTACAGTGACTTACAGTGTCAATCATCATCTCTTTATTTAAATGTAATATGTTTCAATTTTATTTATCTGATGTCTTTATTCTTTAAGTTTTATTTACATTCCAGTTAGCTAATATACAGTGTATTATTAGTTTCAGGTGCACAATATAGTAATTCACCACTTCCATACCACATCCAGTACTCCTCACAAGTGTCCTCCTTAACACCTATCACCGATTTCACCCATCCCCTCACCCACCTCCCCTCTAGTAACCATCAGTTTGTTCTCTATAGTTAAGAGTCTGTTTCTTGGTTTGTCTCTCTTTTCCCCCCCATTATTGTTTGTTTTGTTTCTTAAATTCCACATAGAAATAAAATCATATGGTTTCTTAAACAGGTGCACAGACATGGCATATACTATCACAGGGCGTAAGATAAATATGGTCATGAGTGAGGGCTTTACCAGGCACAATTATTGGCCTAACAGAATTGAATAATAATGTCTTTTTAATGAATTGAGATAAGAGAGAAATAAAAAGAAAATAATAATTATCAATTTAAAATACAATTTAAATTTTAAAACAACTGTGTGAAACATGTGTTTTCAATACTCTTTTATCTGAGAGGACACTTACAGAGGCTAAGAAAATTGCATAAAGACACATAAAAAGTCAGTGATAGAAACTGGACGCCCAATCATTTAAAAATCAGGACAATGGATTATGTGCAAGATGGCAGAGGAGTAGGGGTCCTCAACTCATCTGATCCCACAAACTTATCTAGATAACTTTCAAAACATCCTGAACAGCTACTAATTCAACCTGAGATTTAAAGAGACAACAGCCAGGAATGCTACAGAGAGAAGGGTTTTCACTTCTAACAAGGTAGGAAGGTGAAAAAAAACACAAAAGAATAAAGTGGGAGAGGGGAACCGTGACTAGCAGGGCTGAAGCAGAGCAGCGAAAGCCTCTGAGGCAGGAAAGCCCAGTCCTGGAGAAGTGGAAACTTTACAAATCTGCACAGGAATTTTCCCTGATGGAAAGTGCTTAGCAGGGAAATTGGGCAGAATCACAGGAGGGATAGTGAAGCCTCAAGATTCCTGAAGTCACTATAAGAGGAGGGGCCCGTGGGGGAAAGGTCACTGCAAAATGCAGTCCGAAATTGGTAAAGGGTTGGAGGACAGCAACCCTTTGGGGGCATTTGGGAGAGGCCAGTCAGTTAGGTGGGTAGGCTCAGGAGTGGCCTTTACACTAAAGCCTGGCAATGGATGGAGGTGGCTGTGCCCCATTCCCTCCAGGAGAGGTGGTCCCTGGGAGCACGGGTCCAGTGGCACAGGGCTCCAGATCCCAGGGCATCCAAGTGGACAAAGCCAGCCATCCTGCACTCCCCCTGGGACAGGCGGAAGCGGGGAGGGCACAGGAAAGTAAGAACCCTACTGCTGCTGGATTCCCCCAAGCTGTGCAGATCACCACAGCTACACTGGCCCCCAGGAGAATCTAGACCAGTGTTGACAGGGAGACTGGCTACTGACTTGACTCCAGAGCTGGAAACCTGGCCGCTGCCAGTGTTGTTGTTCCTCCTTGTTTCACCATGTGCCTAGGAGAGGTGGGGCCACTAGGGAACACAGGCCTCACGAGTAGACACTCCCACCGAGCCCCCACCTGGCAGGAGGTGGGGCATCTCTCCCTGGTACAGACACCTGAGAATCAGCACAGCAGACACTTTCCCCAGAAGACCAGCTAGAAGGACAGGGGAAAAGCAAGTTTATTGAAAAAGCAGGACTGGAAAACTCCAGGACTGAGGGAAAATAGTATATATATATATATTTTTTAAAGATTTTATTTTATTTTATTTTATTTTTAATTTTTATTTATTTATGATAGTCACAGAGAGAGAGAGAGAGGCAGAGACATAGGCAGAGGGAGAAGCAGGCTCCATGCACCGGGAGCCCGACGTGGGATTTGATCCCGGGTCTCCAGGATCGTGCCCTGGGCCAAAGGCAGGCGCCAAACCGCTGCGCCACCCAGGGATCCCGGGAAAATAGTATATTGAACTAGAGGGTCCTTTTTTTTTTTTTTCCCCTTACAACTCATTTTTATATCAGACTAAAAATTTCCAATATTTTTTTTCTCTTTTCCCACCTTAAATACAATATTTTACCAACTCTTCATTTTTAAGTTTTTTTTTCCTTTTTGACTTTAATATTTCTACAATTACATGCCTTAGATATATTTTTCACTTCTGGATTCTCTTCAATGTATTCAACTTAATTTTGGTAGATATATGAGATATGGGTATTTTGTTTTTGTTTTTGTTTTTCTGCCTCATTTTGTTTTACAATGGTGGAAGTTAGTACCTTCTAACACACAACCAAAATATACCCAGAACCAAGTGGAACACTGTGTTGGTTCGTTCTGTGAGATTATATTCTCTTTTCCTTCCCATTCTGTACCCCCTTTCTAACCTTGTTTATGTTTTTGTGGTCAGTGTTGGGGCTTTATATAAGGATTGGTGGTTTGTATAAATTTGGGATTGAGCATCTTCTAACATACAGAACTTAATACACTCAGAACCAAGAGGATCACCTTGTAGGACCTCTCAAGTAGACTACATTCTCTGTCCACTACTACTTCCTCACCACCACCATCCCCTCCTTTTTTTTTTCTTTTCTTTAATTTTCTTTCTTTCTTTTTTTTTCTTTTTTCTTCTTCTTTGTTTTTGGTTTTTGGCTTTTTATTTTTACTACTTTGTTTTAAAATTTGTTTTTCACTTTAGTGGTCTTTTTGTTTTATTTTGTTCTATTCTTCTTTTCTTTTATTTTCTGATCTCTGACCTCTTCAGAATCATCAAGGGTGTATTTTACTTAGGCCATGGTTGATATTTTTGACTCAGCCTACTCATAGAGCCAGTCTGCACTGGATAAAATGACTAGAAGGAAGAATTCACCACAAAAGAAAGAACCGGAAACAGTACTCTCTGCCACAGAGTTACAGAATTTGGATTTCAATACTATGTCAGAAACTCAATTCAAAAGTACAGTTATAAAGCTACTGGTGGCTCTGGAAAAATGCATAAAGGACTCTAGAGACTTTGTTACTGCAGAATTGAGATCTAATCAGGCTGAAATTAAAAACAGATTAAATGAGATGCAATCCAAACTGGATGTTCTAATGGCAAGGGCTAATGAAAGAGAGAGTGAGTGACATAGAAGACAAGTTATGGTAAGGAAGTAAGCTGATGAAAAAATAGAAAAACAATTAAGAGTCCATGAGGAAAGGCTTAGAGAAACAAATGATAGCCTGAGAAGGAAGAATATAATCTAACTGGGATTCCAGAAGAGGCTGAGAGAGAGAGGACCACAAAATATATTTGAAAAAACTAGCTGAGAACTTCCCAAATCTGGGGAAGGAAACAGGTATTCAGATCCAGGAGATAGAGAGGACACCCCAAAAAATCAATGAAAACTGTTCAACACCTCGACATTTCATAGCAAAACTTGCAAATTCCAAAGATAAAGAGAAAATTCTCAAAGCAGCACAAGACAAGAAATTCTTAACTTATATGGGGAGAAATATCAGATTAACAGTAGACCTCTTCACAGAGGCCTGGCAGGCCAGAAAGGGGGGGCATAACATAGTCAGGGTCCTAAATGAGAAGAACATGCAGCCAAGAGTACTTTACCCAGCAAGGCTCTCATTCAGAATAGAAGGAGAGATAAAGGGCTTCCAGGATAGGCAGAAACTGAAAGAATATGTGACCACCAAACTGGCCCTGCAAGAAATATTAAGGGGGACGCTGTAAAAGAAAGAGGGAGCCCAAAGAAATAATCCACAAAACAGGAACTGAATAGGTAATGTGAGGACACTAAATTCATATCTTTCAATAGTTACTTTGAATGTGAGTGGGCTAAATGGTCCCATCAAAAGACTCAGGATATTGGACTGAATAAAAAAGCAAGACCCATCTATTTGCTGTCTATAAGAGACTTATGATAGACCTAAGGACACCGTCAGCCTGAAAATGAAGGGGTGGAGAACCATTTACCATTCAAATGGTTCTCAAAAGAAAGCTGGGGTAGGAATCCTCATATCAGATGAATTAAAGTTTATCCCAAAGACTGTAGTAAGAGATGAAGAGAGACACTATACCTTAAAGGGTCTATCCAACAAGAAGACCTAACAATCATGAATATTTATGCCCCTAGTGTGGGAGCAATCAAGTATATCAATCAATTAATAACTAGAGTAAAGAGATACTTAGGTAATAAAACACTAAGAGTAGGAGACTTCAACACGGCACATTCAGCAAATGACAAATATTCTCATCACAACATCACCAAAGAAACAAGAACCTTAAATGATACACTGGACCAGATGGATTTCACAGATATATACAGAACTTTCCATCCGAATGCAACAGAATACACATTCTTCTCAAGTGCAAATGGAACTTTCTCCAGATTGGACCACATACTGGGTCACAAATCAGGTTTCAACCGATTCCCCTGCATAGTTTCAGATCACAATGCTTTGAAACTAGAGCTCAATCAAGAAGAAATTTGGAAGAAACTCAAACACATGGAGGTTAAAGAGCATCCTACTAAAAGATGAATGGGTCAACCAGGAAATTAGAGAAGAATTAAAAAGATTCATAGAAACTAATGGAAATGAAGATACAATTGTTCAAAATCTTTGGGATACAGCAAAAGCAGTCCTAAGAGGGAAATACATCGCAATACAAGCATCCCTCAAAAAATTGGAAAAAAAACCTCAAATGTACAAGCTAACCTTGCACCTAAAGGAATTGGAGAAAGAACAGCAAGTAAAGCCTACACCAAGCAGAAGAGAGATAATAATGATTTGAGCAGAACTCAATGAAATAGAGATCAGAACTGTAGAACAGTTCAACAAAACCAGGAGCTCGTTCTTTGAAAGAATTAATAAGATAGATAAACCCCTAGCCAGTCTTATTAAAAATAAAAAAGACTCAATAAAATTACGAATGAAAGAGGAGAGATTACAACCAATACCAAGGAAATACAAATGATTTTAAAAACGTATTATGAGCAGCTATATGCCAAAAAAATCAGGCAATCTAGAAGAAATGGATGCATTTCTGGAAACCCACAAATTGTCAAAACTGGAACAGAAAAAAATAGAAAACCTGAACAGGCCAATAACCAGGGAAGAAAGTGAAGCAGTTATCAAAAACCTCCCAAGATGCAAAAGTCCAGGGCCTGATGGCTTTCCAGGGGAATTCTACCAAATGTTTAAAGAAGAAATAATACCTATTTGGGACACTTCGGTGGCTAAGCAGTTTGACGCCTGCCTTCAGCCCAGGGGTGTGGTCCTGGAGTCACAGGATTGAGTCCCATATTGGGGTCCCAGTGTGGATCCTGCTTCTCCCTCTACCTGTGTCTCTGCCTGTGTCTCTCTGTGTCTCTCATGAATAAATAAATAAAATATTTTTTTTAATAATGCCTATTTTACTAAAGCTGTTTTGAAGGATAGAGAGGGAATACTTCCAAACTCGTTTTATGAGGCCAGCATTACCTTGATCCTAAAACCAGACAAAGACACCACCAAAAAAGAGAATTACAGACCAATATTCTTAATAAACATGGATGCAAAAATTCCCACCAAGATACTAGCCAATAGGATCCAACAGTACATTAAGAGGATTATGCACCATGACCAAGTGGGATTTATCCCCAGGATGCAAGGGTGGTTCAACACTGGTAAATAGTCAATGTGATACATCACATCAACAAGAGAAAAAACAAGAACTATATGATCCTCTCAATAGATGCAGAGAAAGCATTTGACAAAATACAGCATCCATTCCTGATCAAAACTCTTCATAGTGTAGGGATAGAGGGCACATTCCTCAATATCTCAAAAGTCATTTATGAAAAGCCCACACCGAATATCATTCTCTTCTTTTTTATTATTATTTTATTTATGATAGTCACACAGAGAGAGAGAGAGAGAGAGGCAGAGACACAGGCAGAGGGAGAAGCAGGCTCCATGCACCGGGAGCCCGATGTGGGATTCGATCCCGGGTCTCCAGGATAGCGCCCTGGGCCAAAGGCAGGTGCTAAACCGCTGCGCCACCCAGGGATACCTCATTCTCTCTCTTTTTTTTAAAAGATTTTATTTATTTATTCATATACACAGAGAGAGAGAGAGAGAGAGGCAGAGACACAGACAGAGGGAGGAGCAGGCTCCATTCAGGGAGCCCGATGTGGGACTCGATCCTGGGTCTCCAGGATCACACCCCAGGCTGCAGGTGGCGCCAAACTGCTGCACCACCAGGGCTGCCCCGAATATCATTCTCAATGGAGGAAAAACTAAAAGCCTTTTCCCTAAGATCAGGAACACGACAGGTATATCCACTCTCACCACTGTTATTCAACATAGTACTAGAAGTCCTAGCCTCAGCAATCAGGCAACAAAAAGCAATAAAAGGCATTCAAAATGGCAAAAAAGCCAAACCCCCACTCTTTGTAGAGGACATGATATTGTATGTAGAAAACCCAAAAGACTCCACCCCAAGATTGCTAGATCTCATACAGCAATTTGGCAGTGTGGCAGGATACAAAATCAACGCACGAAATCAGTGGCATTTCTATACACTAACAGTGATACAGAAGAAGGAGAAATTAAGGAATCAATCCCATTTACAATTGCACCCAAAAGCGTAAGATACCTAGGAATAAACCTAACCAAAGAGGTAAAGGGTCTATACCCTAAAAACTACAGAACACTAATGAAAGAAATTGAGGAAGACACAAAGAAATGGAAAACTTTCCATGCTCGTGGATTGGAATGGAAGAATCAATATTATGAAAATGTCTATGCTACCCAGAGCAATGTACATGTTCAATTCAAGCCCTATCAAAATACCATGGACTTTCTTCATAGAGTTGGAACAAATCATCTTAAGATTTTTATGCAATCAGAACAGACCCCGAATAGCTAGAGGAACACTAAAAAGAAAACCAATGCCGGGGGCATCACAATGCTGGATTTCAAGCTGTATTACAGAGCTGTGATCATCAAGATAGTATGATACTGCACAAATAAACAGACACATAGATCAATGGAACAGAATAGAGAACCCAGAAATGGGCCCTCAACTCTATGGTCAACTCATCTTCTACAAAGCAGGAAAGAATATCCACTGGAAAAAGGACAGTTTATTCAATAAATGGTGCTGGGAAAATTGAGACAGCCACGTGCAGAAGAATGAAACTAGACCATTCTCTTAACACCATACACAAAGATCAACTCAAAATGGTTGAAAGATCTAAATGTGAGGCAAGAATCCATCAAAATCCCAGAGGAGAACACAGGCAACACCCTTTTTGAACTTGGCCACAGCAACTTTTTGCAAGATACATCTATAAAAAAAAAAAAAGATACATCTATGAAGGAAAGGGAAATAAAAGCAAAAATGAATTATTGGGACTTCATCAAGATAAGAAGCTTCTGCACAGCAAAAGAAACAGTCAACAAAACTAAAAGACAGCCTACAGAATGGGAGAAGATATTTGCAAATGACATATCAGATAAAGGGCTAGTATCCAAGATCTATAAAGAACTTATCAAACACAACACCCAAGAAACAAAATATCCAATCATGAAATGGGCAGAAGACATGAACAGAAATTTCACCAAAGAAGACATACACATGGCCAACAAGCACATGAGAAAATGTTCTGCATCACTTGTCATCAGGGAAATTCAAATCAAAACCACAATGAGATACCACCTCACAGCAGTGATAATGGGGAAAATTAGCAAGGCAGGAAACAACAAATATTGGAGAGGATGTGGAGAAACCCTTTTTTCCCTCTTGCACTGTTAGTGGGAATGCAAACTGGTGCAGACACTCTGGAAAACAGTGTGGAGGTTCCTCAAAAATTTAAAAGTAGAGCTACCCTATGGCCCAGCAATTGCACTACTGGGTATTTACCCCAAAGATACAGATGCAGTGAAATGCCAGGACACCTGCACCCCAATGTTGATAGCAGGAATGTCTACAATAGCCAAGCTGTGGAAGGAGCTATGATGTCCTTCGACAGATGAATGGATAAAGAAGATGTGGTCTATGTATACAATGGAATATTACTCAGCCATTAGAAAGGACGAATACCCATTATTTGCTTCGACGTGGATGGAACTGGAGGGTATTATTCTGAGTGAAGCAGTCAATCAGAGAAAGACAATCATAAGGTTTCACTTGTACGTGGAATATAAGAAATAGTGAAAAGGATATAATGGAATGGAGGGGAACTGAGTGGGAAAAATTAGAGAGGGAGACAAAGCATGAGAGACTCCTAATTCTGGGAAACAAAGGGTTGCTTGCGGAAGGGGAGATGGGTGGGGCATGGGGTAACTGGGTGATGGGCACTGAGGAGGGCACTTGATGGCATGAGCACTGGGTTATACTATATGTTGGTAAATTGAACTTAAATAAAAACAAACGTAAAAAAATAAAATAAAAATCAGCACATTTTATATAAAAAAGGAAAAAAAAAACTATACTCTCATACAGGTCTTTTTCATGCCAAGGTAAATGCTCCTTCTCCAAACAAAGATACATGGCACATGTACAAACAACTTTGATGGAAGTTCAAAGCAACGTATCTTTAATATGTAGAAGTAAGAAAGACTCAGAAGAAACAAATTACAAAATCAAGCAATTTTAGTGCTCAAAGAAACCTTCAGATCATCTTGTCAAATCCTTTAATTTTATAGAGGTCAAAACTAGAACTCAGAGCAGTTCAGTGACTTTATTCATTGTCAAAAGTTAGTATCAGGCTAAATATAATCTTGTTCTGTTTGGTTTTGTCTTTAGGGCAATTCTTACCTGCAAATATACTTTAGGAGGTTGTAATTGACCACTGGCAAACTCTTCACCTGCTTTGCTAATTCCTTAACACCCTGAGTAAAAAGAAATAGAGAACAAATGTTATCTAAGTGTTGGCCTTGGAATTAAAGCAAATAAAAAATCGGTATACAGGTTTTTTTTTTTTTCATTAGTTTCACATAACATCAGTGAAGAATCCTGTCCTGAAACCTTGCCACTATTACAGAGGGCATTTCACAAATATTTTCAAAGATTTTTAAAAGTATTTCAAATATTTCCATAAGTACTATTTGTGGAAAAACAGATGTAAGGGAAGCCTTTTTAGCATTTTTAGTGCTTGCTAACAGTTGATGAAAAGGGAGGATAGCCTCATTTATAATAAGGTTATTTGGGGGAAAAAAAGTAGCCTTAATGTAGTGAAGGTCTTTTCCGTTTCTGGCGTGCTCAGAACAAACACATGTCTACTGACAAACAGGTCTCTCAAGATGGGCCATGTCTAGGATACACTGGGTGGGATGGAGAATGAAAAGCCTGTTCTTCATGGACATTTTGCAAAGGGATTAATTGCTTGGGTTCTTCTCCTTGTAGACCTTCTAAAATGTAAATGGTCCCAGAAAAACTAATAGATAATGTAATCAAATTTGATTTGTTCTTCTTTCTGAAAAAGGCCAGATGGTAAATATTGCAAGCTTTCTGAGACATATGGTCTCTGTCTCAACTACTCAACTCTCCTGTTGTGGTACAAAAGCAACCACAGACAATATTACATAACAAAGTAAAACTTCATTTTAAAAATAGGCAGCGATTTCAACAAGAGTGCCAAGAAAATCCAGTGGAGGAAACAACAGTCTTTCCAACAAATGGTTCTGAGACAACTGGATAGCCATATGCCACAGGATGAAGTTGGACCTTTCCTCATATCATAAACCAAAATTAACTCAAAATGTATCTTAAAACTTAAATGTAAGAGCTAAAGTCACAAAAGTCTTAGAAGAAAATAAGGGAATAAATCCTGGTGAACTTGGTTAAAGACTTCTTAGATATGACATTAAGAGCATGAGTGACAAAAGAAAAATAGGTAAATTGGATTCACTGCAATTAAAAACTTTTCTGTTTTAAAGGACACCATCCAAAAACTGAAGAGACTTGGAGCACCTGGGTGGTTCAGTTGTTGAGTGTCTGATTCTTGATTTTGGCTCAAGTCATGGTCTCAGAGTCATGGATCGAGTCCAGCATTGGGTTTTGCACTCAGCAAGGAGTCTGCTAAAAATTCTCTTTCCCCTTCTCTCTGCCCCTCCCCCACATGTGCACATGTGAGCAAGCTCTCTCTCACTATGAGCCAGTAAGTACATGGAAAAATGCTTAACATCATTAACCATCAGGTATATGCAACTCATGCTCAATGAGATTTCACCTCACATATATTAGGATGCCTGTGGTAAAAAACAGAGATAAAAAGTGTTGGCAAAAATGTGCAGAAGTTGGAATCTGCACACATGGCTGGTGGGAATTTAAAATGACAGAACCTCTTTAGAAAACACAGAGTTACATATGGCTCAGCAATTCTGCCTCCTAGGTATATACTCAGGAGAAATGCAGATATATGTCCATGCCAAACTTTGCACATGGATATTCACAGCAGCATTAGTAATAATAGCCAAACAATGGAAACAAGGCACGGGTGCTACAACTGATAAATGGATGGATGGATGGATGGATGGATGGATGGATGGATAGATAGATAGATAGATAGATAAATAAATAAATAAATAAATAAATAAATAAATAAATAAATAAATGGCATGAAATACTGGTATATGTGGAATAGTGTGAATAAACCTAAAAAACAGTGAAAGAAGCCAGTCACAGAAGACAATGTAATGAATGATTCCATTTATATGAAACAGCCAAAATAGGCAAGTTTATAGATCCAGAAAGTAGATTAGTAGCTGCCAAGAGCTGGGAAAGGGTAGGTGGGCCTGGGATATAAGTATGGGATTGGCTATAAGATGATGAAAATGTGCTTAATATTCTAATTAGATTTTGGTAGTGGTTGCACAAATCTTGAGAATGCAGTTGACCCTTGAGCAATGTGGGGGCTCGGGATGCCAATCCCCCCCAACTTGAAAATCCATGAATAACTTTTGTCTCCCTCAAAACTTAGTTACTAATAGCCTATCGTTGACTGGAAACCTTACTGATAACATAAACAGTTGATTAACAAATATTTTGTGTGTTTAATGCATTCTTTGCTGTACTCTTACAAAAAGGTAAGCTAGAGAAAAGAAAATATTAAGAAAATCATAGACAATAGCCAAACTGTGGAAGGAGCCTTGGTGTCCATCGAAAGATGAATGGATAAAGAAGATGTGGTTTATGTATACAATGGAATATTACTCAGCCATTAGAAACGACAAATACCCACCACTTGCTTCAGCGTGGATGGAACTGGAGGGTATTATGCTGAGTGAAGTAAGTCAACTGGAGAAGGACAAACATTATATGGTCCCTTTCATTTGGGGAATATAAATAATAGTGAAAGGGAATATAAGGGAAGGGAGAAGAAGTGTGTGGGAAATATCAGAAAGGGAGACAGAACATAAAGACTCCTAACTCTGGGAAACGAACTAGGGGTGGTGGAAGGGGAGGAGGGAGGGGCGTGGGGGTGAATGGGTGATGGGCACTGAGGGGGGCACTTGACGGGATGAGCACTGGGTGTTATTCTGTATGTTGGCAAATTGAACACCAATAAAAAATAAATTTATTATAAAAAAATTAAAAAATTAAAAAAATTAAAAAAATTAAAAAAAAGAAAGAAAATCATAGGGAAGAAAAAATACATTTATGGTACCATATTGCAAAAAATCTATGTGTAAGTGAATCCATGTAGTTCAAATCCATGTTGTTTATGGGTCAACTATATACTAGACTGCACTCAATGTATACTTTAAATAGGTGATTATATAGTATATGAATCATATCTCAATAAAGCTGTTTTTTTGGTAGTTAAGATTTGGTAGGAGGTAATTTAGGTAATTTAGAGAGGAACACAATGAAAAAGAGAATATGAAATAAGGCATTCACTTTGCTCATGGAATGTTTGGCCTAATGCAGCACATAATCGTTTAGAGGAACAAAGTAGGCAAGGAGTGCTCATTTCATTTATTGACCTGCATTTTTCTTTTTGATGAGTAGGGGATCAAAAATGGGACCTGAGCTGTGTGTGTAATATCTAAGTGTGCATAATGTCAATAAATACAATAGTGGAAAACAATCCAAGAATGAGACAAAAGGAAATTTACAAGTTAAAAACTAAGAACAATGACAAAAAAAACAAATGAAGGCTTTTTTTTTTTAGAAATAGATGCATCCACTTACAGCTTCTTCTTCTTTGCTGAGCAGTTTGGCACAGGACAAAAAATCTTCATACTTTGCATAAGGAATGACCGGTTCTGGGAGTTCTCGGAGATAGAGTTTAAGAAGTGACGCCACTGTGTGTACATCTGTGTTGCTGTGGAGATAGAAGTGTGAAGATATTCTTCAGAGTAAATTTTATATTATCCTGTTTAGCTTTTCATCGAAAACACGTTTAAGAGTCAGAATTCTATACGAACTGGCAATTAAATCAGTAAATTCAGCTTTTAAGAGGCACATACTTTCATTCTGCCTTTGAAATGTTACTACAGGTAGAGAAGAAAGGGATCTGGAAGGACTCTGGGAAGTTTCAGTGTGGTTTGAAATATTCAGAAGTTCAAGCACTTTTCTTTTGTCTGTACTTGATGTTAGGCAAAAGTGGTAACTTTGGAGAACAATGCCAAGATACCAGACTTTAAATGAAATATAATACAATTTACAAAAAATACGGAATCCACCTATGCGTGCATGCATGTATTCAATACGACAATTAATCAGTTCTGAATCCTAGCTTCATTTCTTATCCTTTAGAAGACATTGGTGATTGGTTACAGATATCAGAAACTTTGTACATGTTATAACTTTTTAAGCAGAACTGATTTTGAAGATGATTCTCAGCATGATTTCTCATCTAATATTCTAACATAGTTGAGAATCCTTAGAGTCTTCTAGAAAGAGAAGGAATGTACTACAAAAATAAACTATGAAAATACACCTGTCTTTTGTATAATGTGCAAAATTTATTTTTATTCCCTATTGACTACCAGAGTGACAGGATAATTTCTTCAAATATTAATTTACATTTTGTGCTCTCTATCTCTATGTTAATTCATGAAGATGGCTCACAGTAAAGACTACAAGAAGTGAATTTTGTTTGTTTGCTTATTTATTTAGTTATTATTTTGGGTGAGGAGGATAGAAGTGTGGCAAGGAGGAATTGGTGTGCAGGGAGTGAAAGGCCAATTGACCCTGAGAAGTGGAAGAGTGGTGGTGGACAAGGTCAGGGATACTGCAGGTATTGAGAATGAAAATCCCACTGTGCTGCATATCTCCAGGGAGGTAGACCTTGAGAGAGACAATATAGCTGAATTTTCTGCCTCAGTGAATAGTCTCTTGCCCCAAGGGTGATATGGAAGCAGTGTTGACATCACAAATCTACACAGGCTGGGACAATGGGCATCTTAGTTCTCAATTTTGGACTTAGGTTGATTTCATCAGCTATTTCCCACACGCCTACATCATATTGAACTATAGAAAACACAGTGGCTAGGACCCCAAATGGTTAAAAAAGATTATTGCAGCTTGCTTGCAATTTATAATCTAGTGGGACAAGGAATATTAAGTAGATAATAACACACATATTGCAAAGTATGGTGAGTGGTAATAAGAAAAAGTGCTGGATGATACCTAATAACAAGAGAGAACAATTAGAAGTTGGAGGGCTTCTCTTAGGAAATGATGCACAGGCCAAGGTCTGAAGAGGTGTAATAATTAACCGAGTGAGAGCAGAAGCACAAAAGAAGGCATTCCTGATTAAAGCAAGGCAGGTAAACAGAGCCCAAAGTGGGAGGGAACATCCTGTCCTAAAGGAGGCAACAAAAAGCTAACGGAGAGCCAACTTCAGAGTGGGACTGGATGAGGTTTGCCTGTGGGCAGCATTCTCAAGAGCCTGGGACTCCACCCTCCTCTAAATTAGGGCAAAGGCTGAGCTTTTTCATTTCCATGTCAGTCAGTCAGAGCAGATGTTTTGTCAACCATTCTACAGATGTTAAAATGAGGGAGGTGATCTAATAGGGCCTGTCTTCAATTAATTTTGTTCTTTCATAATTATATTTATTCTTTTTTTCTTACAATTCTGAATTGATAGGCAGTATAGAAGTCAACTCAGAGGCTAGTAAGGAAAATAAAAATCACATCTCTGGGACACCTCGAAAACTGTGCCTGAACTCATTAATTCCTCAAATTGCTTTCTTTCTTTCTTTTTTAAGGATTTTATTTATTTATTCATGAGAGACACAGAGAGAGAGACAGAGAAACAGGCAGAGAGAGAAGCAGGCTGCATGCAGGGAGCCCGATGTGGGACTTGATCTTGGGACTCCAGGATCACATCCTGGGCGGAAGGCAGGGGCTCAACCGTTGAGCCACCCAGACGTCCCCTCAAATTACTTTCTACAAAAAATTTTTAAACTGATAGGTCTATCATAGTGTCAATATGTAAGACTAGTTTTTGTTTTGTTTTGTGTTTTGGAAAAAAAACACTGTATTTTATGCATATCAAAGCCCTTCTGTTTCCCTGGCTAAGTAGTGAAGCACCTGACCTTTGAAGGTACAATCATCAGCACTGACAAAACCACAACCCATAACTACGTTGGTTGTATTGTCTTCAAAGACAACGACCATTGTGTTAGAATTATAGTTAGGTATGGAGAATAATATAAAAAATAAAATATAAAATAAGTATAACTTCAAAACATGGAGTGTTGTCTACAATTTGTATGACCATATAGACAGAATATATAAACATATTTGTGAAAGAAGTGTAATAAGTAAATGGGGCAATAATGAGAAATGAGAAATAAGAAATTCAATGAAAAATCTGTTCTAGTGTTTCAATGACTGAAGTTCATCACATTGACTCCCCCTCACCACACTGTTTTTAAGGTAACTTGCTTGCTACACATATTATTTTGTGTTAGTCTTAACGAAGACTAAGGGGTAGTGCTTAGGACGTGTGAACACTAGATGGCACCATTGCAAAGTTAGAGTAGTCAGAGGGTTCCAACGCTGTGAAGGGTGAAAAGGCTGCAGACTCATTTTTCATCCACCAGCAATTTTCTTAGCACCAGAGCTGCAGCAATGTTCCAAGAATAGAAATATTTGAGCTATGAATCAAGGTAAGAGACGTGGATGGTATGATGATTTTATTCCTTTCCTAAAGTGATACTTTACATTAGCTTTCTAGCATTATAGTACACACCCATACATGGTTAGTTATATAGAAACGATGAAAAAAACGACCAAATACTTTTCTGTGTTTTTTTTTTTTCCAAATAACAAAGGCTACTAAATATTTACTTGGAGGCTAAAACTTTTAAAAATACACTACTCTCTTTCTGGGGCTTTATTAAACTTAGGTTATTTGGTAGAAATAGAAACACCTACATTTTCCTGGCATTCTCATTTTTGGCTCTGTCCTTTTCCACTGAATGGAAGAAAACAATTACTTCTGGGAAGACCCCAGCATGTGTGCCAGTTCTTATTCACCTTAAGGCGCTCACAGTCCATCTGCCCTTCTTGCCAGAATGCCACCCTCTACAACGGGAAGTCTGGTGCTTGTCTGAAAAATCTCTTCGTATCCACTGTACAAAATGGGAGCCATCTGCATCACACTGTCCAGCCTATTTCTCACTGAAAACCTATGACTTTGACTAATTAATATTTGCTTACTATGGACAGCCAGATAAATACTAATATTGTATGGTAATTGCCCAATGCGCCTAGGGGAATGTGCCATCTTTGTCTCAGAGAAATATATTGTCAGTCTTTACCAAAGTGAAATGATAGGGTGCCTGGGTGGCTCAGTTAGTTGAGTGTCTGACTCTTGATCTCAGCTCTGGTCTTGATCTCAGGGTCATGAGTTCAAGCTCTGCATTGGGCTCCACATCAGGTATAGAGCCTACTTAAAAAAAAAAAAAAAGGTGAAATGACTGCATTGTGGCAAGTCAGTATACAATGGAGAATGAATGAATGAATGAATGAATGAATAAAATAGCAGCAGCAGCACACCTATATGTATCTCACTCTCTTGTCAGGCCCTCACAACAGTCCAGTGAGCAGGTCCTGTTACTAACCCTATTTTGGGTACTTGAACAAGAAACCAACCACCCTGGTATGAAATTCTTTCTGGTTAATCACTAAGATATGAATGGCTTTAAAGTCATGCTTTTTGGGTAGAAATTCAAGACTACTTGCAAATGTAAAATCAATACACAAACCTCAGGTCTCTTTCACTCATCTGGTGGTAGAACCTGTTTTCAGAAATTAAGGTAAATAATCGTGCACATTCTAACCAGTGATGGCAAAGAGGGAAAGACAGGCCCCGGGATCCTGAGTAAAGGAGCCAGCAGAGCAGGAGATGCTCTGTATCATGTGTCCGTTAACTGATCAGCAGATAGGTTTTGCTTTCTTCTTATATTGCAATTGGACTTTACTTCTGAGTCCTGCTTCCTCATGTATAGTCTTTTTACCAACCTGATAGGGAGGATTTCATGAGCCTTTCGATGATCGACCTAATTTTATAATCTCACGTGTGTGTCTTTGGTCATTCTGGAATCTTTCTATCAAAAACAGTTCTGGAATACTTATGATGGGCTTGGCTTCATGCCACATGCTGGGTGAAACAGAAATGGACAACATAGGTCTTTTTGTCCCCCTTGGGTTTATCTCTAATCACCATCAATACTCTGCCATACCATACCAATACCTCATTTATTCTACTTCTTAACACTTCCTGTAAATTCTGCTATTAAGTCCTTGTCAGATGTGAGATCTTAAGAATGTGCTTTACAGTTCCTGGAAATTGCCTGTCCTACTTATAAACTATGTATAATATAGGCCTCTCACTGATCTGAACAGGGATAAAGAAGTCTGACAACAATCCTTCCTTGTTCATCTGCTATCTCCACCCCCTCCTTCCCTGATAAACAGACTCTCATACATGGATCAGTGCAAATGCCTCAGTAATTACAAGTGTAATAATAACACAAAGGCAAAAACCTTGAAACTTTTAAACCTCAGAATTAGAAATTGGATTTTTTTTTTACTCTGGATGCTATGCACAGAACACAATATAATCTGTTGATTTCACTGAAGAGAATGAATTTCCAATGCACCCACACTGGAAATTATTAAGGATATTGTGAACTTATTTGCAACACACACGCACACACACACACAAGCACAAACAGAGTAAGATGACCTAAGCTTCATCTGAAATTAAGAAAAAAGTCATATCCATCAAACTCTAGGGAGAACATAGATGAGACTTAGGATATTCAGCCACACTACCATGATGCAGACTACTGTCAAACTTTCTTAAATAACATGTTGTTCTTTACACCCAATTCAAAGGCACAGAAAAGCAGATCTGAAGGTAGTACATAGTTCCAAACTAAACTACATGTTTGCAAGAAAAGTCTGGTTCTGTTCAAACTTATTTTTCTTATGTATCTGTCAAAACTGGTACACTTTGAACTGCAACTTGAATCTGGTTCTGTGTTGTTATGTGTCACCACTGGATTATACACAGCAAGAAGACAGTTTTACCTGTCTGGACTACACTGAATTAGTTCTTGTGCCAAATGAAGCTCTTAGTTTAAAGGTAATGAAGGCAGACAACTGCATGATGATCTCTACTATAGCCTGAGTTGTGCCCCCTCTCTCATTCACATGTTGAAGCTCTAACCTCTGATGTGATGGTATTGGGAGATGGAACCTTTGGGAGAGATAATTGGGGTTAGAAGAGCTCATGAGGATAGGACCCTGGTTTGATGAGACTGGTGCCCTTATAAGACACTAGAGGGCTTTCTCCCCAGCCCCTTGCTCCCTTGTATATGCAAGGAGAAAAGGCTGTGTGAGTACAGGGTGAGAAGCCAAAAAGAGAGCCCTTATCAGAACCTGACCAAGCTGGCACCCTGATCTCAGACATCCAGGCTCCAGAGCTGTGAGAAAATAAGTTTCTGTTGGTTAAACCACCCAGTCTGTGGTATTTTGTCATGGCAGCCTGAGGTGACTAATATAAACTCCCAAATCTGTATCTCATGAGCTTACCTATAAAACCATGAATTAGTACTGTTAAAGTACTAGGTAATGAAATGTTAGCAGAAACTTAGAAATGTGCTTTCAGATAATGTGGATTTATGGAAATATTGTCAGATCAATGTGATAGAGAAAAAAGTGATCTTGGTTGCACACTAGAGTCTCATGAAAAGTTTTTCAAAATGCCAATGATTGGGTCCTATATATTCTGATATCATTGGTAGGGGCAGTGAGATTTTTAAAAAGCTCCTCAGATGATTCTTATGATTGAGAAACCTAAGTACAAAACATGTAAGCTCAACTATCACTTTTCTATGATAACTACAAAGTATACCTCTTTACACCAGACCTTTCTTTTTTAAAGTTTATCTATCTATCTATCTATCTATCTATCTATCTATCTATCTATCTATCTATCTATTTATGAGAGACACAGAAGGACAGAGGCAGACACACACACACACACAGAGGCAGAGACATAGGCAGAGAGAGAAGCAGGCTCCATGCAGGGAGCCTGATGTGGGACTCAATCCCAGGATTCCAGGATCATGCCCTGGGCCAAACGAAGGCTGGCGCTCAACCACTGAGCCACCCAGGCATCCCTACACCAGACCTTTCCATTGAATTTGTAGATGTTCTGTACATATTTTGAACTCCATGTAAACAAAGTTGGATAACAACAACAAAAAACCTTGCAATAAAATTATTCCTCCTTTGCCATTTTCTCAACCATGATGGCATCACCATTCACACAAATAAACAAGAAACTCAAGAAGTCAGCTTAAGTTTTGCTTTTCCTGAGACCCTAAATCTTAACAGTGGTTAGCTCAGACTGAGCTGCACATTGGAATCCCCTGGAAAGTTTTTAAAAATACTCATGACTGGATCCCATAAATTGTCATGTAAAACCTGCTCAAATGAAGTTCAAATCACTCACCTCCATTAATGTAATATAATGCTCACTGGTTTTTATGTTGCAAGTCTGTCTTCCTATACTCAGTTCCCTGAACATACACATATAAATGGTAATTGTTAGGAACAAATAAACATAAATGACAAGTAAATACCTTGTTGTATAGCTTTTGAATATTAGATTTGAGTGAAAGGGCAAATGTATAAGCATATGTAGATAAATATACATCACAAAGAAACAATATGCTTACTTTATAAAGTAGTCATTAGAGTTGTCATCCTTTAGTTAGTTTGAGCTAGAGAACATTGATTCACTTTATAAATAGCTAATATGTTGAAGTAAGTTAAAGTAAATCCCTACATTAAAGAAAGAAGATAAAATCTGACTTCCTCTGCTATAGTAACAAGATGAGTTTATTGGAGGGGAAAGGCTAGTGGGATTGACGCATTTATAAGGCTTGATGTAGAATAGTCACAAAAGTTTCCTTAAAGCAGTATTAGATCAATATAACTATTTTAACAGGTTACCTTGTACATTTATATGCATACACTTTCAAAAACAATAACAAAAAACTATAACCTTAAACTTCAGGTAGCAGGTAAATTCTGGAGGTCCAATGCACAGCATATTGAATATAGTCAACAATGCTATTTTATAAACTTCCAAGCTGCTAAGAGCCTTGATGTTAAAGGTTCCACCACAAAAAAAGAAATTATAGAAAAAAATATATAATTATGTGACTTGATAGGGGTGTTAGCTAACACTATGGTGGTGATCATATTGCAATACATAAATGTATCAGACCAACACATCATATACCTTAAACTTACACGATGGTATATGTCAATTATATCTCAATAAAAATAAATAATTTTAAAAGAACCTAAGTGTCATTGTTTACTTAATTAATCAACATGGCTATTAAAATGAATTAATATGTCCCTCCAACTCTGGCGATTTGGGACCTAAGTACCAATATTATATACAAATTTACCTTCGAAGCAATATTCAAATGCAGGTGATACAGTCTTGTACTATAGGTGACACATTAATATTGTCCAAACTCTTAACAGCCAAGTTATAAAAAATTTTTCCTATAGAAATTAAAGCTGAAGTTAATGAAGCCACAAAGATTTTTCTTATTAAACTGAGATCCTACTCATATCAATTATGCATATAATTGCTTAGAAAAAGGATTGACCTAAGAAATTATTTGAAAGTCACTAATGATAAAGAGATTAGGGGTTAGGGATAGTCTTTTTACAAACCACAGAGGTTCTATTTTTAGTGTGTGGGTATCTCTACATCCTATACATACACACATAACACACAGATACTGCATACATATAAATATATATTTCGTTCTTTGGAAATCTAGTAACGCATGAAGAAAACTAAGACTTTTCTTGATTGACTATACATGTTGGACTTTGTTCTCACTAATTAGTGCCAGCAGATCTTCACTGCATTTATGTATAATTGTTTCAGTAAAAAGCTCAAGACTTTAAAGTTCTACAGAGTATCTATAGTTGCCCTTAGATGAAGGAGACAGTTTGCTTGCTCAGCATTTGTAGTAAATATGAGCATTCTTAATCTAGGTTGGTAGTTATGCTGAAGTAATATCTATACATTAGCACTTTCTCTGGCTATTCTATGGAGCATAATTTCCTAAACTCACAAAGTATAAAATAAATGCCAAAATGTAAGAATGATTAAAAAGATTAGATTATTGTTGACTTAGATTACCTATTTTTAGGTGAGTATAAAGAGACTACTCACAGTAACAGATATAAAGAAAATTCACTTAGAGAAAATATAAAATTATACTAAACAAATAGCACTTACTATTTAATGAATTATGTGACTATATGAGGGAGGTGGGATAAGACATCTCTTGCTCACCTCACATTTCCTCTAGGAATGGCTCATAAATAAAAATAACTGGAAGAAATACTTTATATTATCTATTCGGATTTTGTAAGTGGTGAGCTTCCAGTTGTTGCTTAAATGGGATATGCTATCTTTCCCAACATTTGACTCCTGACATACAGACCCTGAGGCATTCTTTCAGAGAGAGTTTACATGACTCTACCAATTTCCATGTCTTTACATTAGTAAATGTATATATCTGAGACTTTATCACATAGCTCTTTCTTGTTTCAATTGTATCAAGGGCTTGAAGTGCTATGGGTTGTAATTTCAGTTTCATATAATCCTCAAGATTTTAGCAAATAGCTAATGAACCTGGCTTAGCTACAGTAGAGAAGTTACAGCTGCATTTAGTTACTTCACAATTTTATACTGTTTTGCTTACATGTTTTTCCCTTTACTAAACTCTGCAGAAGGAATTTCAGGAGAAACAAAAAAAAACGTGATCATCAAAATACATTCAACAATTTATTTTCTTCCTAGAGAGATTTCAGAATATGCAACCAGGGATTTCTCAGAAAAGTATTGTTGAGGTTCTGATTCGAGGGGGTATATTTATGCTAAAAATGTATTTTTAAATTTTCTTATTAGCATATAACACCTACATACATACTTCAATCTTTCTATTTTAAAATAAAAAATAAAACAGAGCCAAATATCACAATAATTTTCTAGCTAACAAAGACTAAATAGCAACTATATATATATATATATATATATATAATATATGTATATTTATTTATTTATTGGAGACACAGTAACAACACTGACTTTATTGCATATTGCCCATTTCCTTCCATAACTGCCAAACATTTGAAGAATTTTGATTATCTGATTCTGGGATAAACAATAAATCATGAAAAATTCTTTTCCAGAAAACTTATTTTTTTCTAGTAAAGTCAGTAAGGTAGAAAACAAAACCTTTGTGTCTTATAAAGGAGCAGATTAAATATAAGCCTGGTTTTACATAGTTGAATCTCTAACTAATAGTGCTAGAAGGAACTTGAAAGGATTTGCTGATATATCCAGATGAGTCTAATTCCCAAACCATCCAAGTCCATGCAAAACTCATTCCTTCTCTGAACACTTCAACAGTCTTTTGTTATAACACAAAAGCATTCTTAACATATAGGCTAAATGACATCATCCCAGATTATTTTTATGGATACATATATTGAGGGAGAGGACAAAAAGTTTTAAAAAATCCAGCTGCATATTTGTTGTGAGTCTCATATTAAAATCTGTCACACTTTTTGTTGGAAAGGATACTTTGCTCCCACAAACACAGAAATTTATCATATTAGCTCTGTTTTCTACTTGGACCATTTTAGGAGAAGTCAGTGTAAGTGGGAAGTATGGTGCATCCATATTCATGAGAGCATTTCTAGAGTACAAAACAAATAAAGGTACTGGACTTAATTTAGAGCTGTGACCCTTATGAAATTTTAAACCCATTCATGAGATTATGACTCTACATTGACACAGGTGGACATTTTGCTTCAGTGGACAAAAATGATATTCTGACAGAATTTTAGAAGTTGTTTTGAAACATGACAATTTTCAGGCTTCCTAAATTGTAAGCTATGAAAAGAAGCACAGGGTTTGTCTACTTACTGAGATATTAGAAATACTGGCATCCATTCATTCAATAAATATATTCAAATTGTACTTCTTATATCCATTTATTCAACTAAGGTTTGTTGAGCACCTACAGTGTGTCAGACATTTTTCTAGGTGTTAGGGATAAATAAGGTGATCGAGGTTCATAATTCTCCACTTTCTGTAAGATCTTATTCTATATGAGTGCTATTTTATGAATACAAAGTTTTAAATGAATATCCACAGTGACATCCTCATGGGTATGAAGATTCATGCTCTCATAGTATCACAGTTATTTATCTCAATCCTAAATAGATACTCCCAGAACATTATTATTGATTCTTCAGCAATTTTCAACCATTTCCTTATAATAAATTATCAGGATAATCAAAGAAATCAAACGTTTTAAAACCATAGGACTTCTAAAGGGCACATATAAATGATTCATAAGCACATAAAAAGATAAGCATTAGGGAAATGCAAATTAAGACAATGCTACCATTTCACACTCACTAGAATGGCTAGAATAAAATATTGGCACACTCATACATTGCCGGTAGAAATGTGAAATGATGCAGCCGCTTTGGAAAACAGTTTGGTAATTCCCCAAGTGTTAAACATAGCTATGACAAATCTCCTTCTGGGTATATCCCCAAGAGAAGTGAATGTGTATGTCCACACAAAAACTTGTACATGCATGTTCACACATTATTTATAAAAGCCAAAACATGGAAACAACAGAAATATCTGCCAACAGATAGATGGATAAATAAAATGCAGTGCATCCACAATATGAAATTCTATTCCTGAATGAAAAGCAACAAACTACTGATATATGTTACAATATGGACAAACCTCAAGAGCATTATGCTAAGTGAAAGAAGCTGGATACAAAAGACCATATATTGAATAATTCCATGTCCAGAAAATGGAAAATCTATAGAGACAGAAAGTGAAATAGTGGTTGTCTAGGGATGAGGGCTGCTGGAAATACCAAAGGCATAAGCGATGTTATTCAGGTGATGACAATATTCTAAATCTATATGTAGTAATGTCTGCATAACTTGGCAAATTTGTCAAAAATTACTGAATTCTACCCTTGCAGTGTGTCTGTCACATGATATGTAAAATATGACTCAATAAGTTTATTTCAGAAAAACACATCCCTTTAAGGGATGCACTTTCACCAAGCTCAGGCAAGAATATTTACAATCTGGGCAGCCCCGGTGGCCCAGCAGTTTAGTGCCACCTTCAGCCAAGGGCATGATCCTAGAGACCCGGGATCGAGTCCCACATCAGACTCCCTGCATGGAGCCTGCTTCTCCCTCTGCCTGTGTCTCTGCCTCTCTCTCTTTCTCTTATGAATAAATAAATAAATAAAATCTTTTAAAAAAGAATATTTACAATCTGATTTCTAAGACACATGCGAGCATCCATTTTCAGAATGTAAAACCTTGCAGGAATCTTATTTCTTTAAGTCGGAATTGCCATGGAGATTTCAAGACAGAAATGAAGATACCCTAGATTTAAAACACTGAAGACAAGAGTGTAGCGATAGAGGGAACATTCCTCAGCATCTTAAAAGCCATCTAGGAAAAGCCCACAGCAAATATCATTCTCAATGGGGAAACACTGGGAGCCTTTCCCCTAAGATCAGGAACAAGACAGGGATGTCCATTCTCACCACTGCTATTCAACATAGAACTAGAAGTCCTAGCCTCAGCAATCAGACAACAAAAAGAAATAAAAGGCATTCAAATTGGCAAAGAAGAAGTCAAACTCTCCCTCTTCACAGATGACATGATACTCTACATAGAAAACCCAAAAGACTCCACCCCAAGATTGCTAGAACTCACTCATACAGCAGTTTGGCAGTGTGGCAGGATACAAAATCAATGCCCAGAAGTCAGTGGCATTTCTATACACTAACAATGAGACTGAAGAAAGAGAAATTAAGGAGTCAATCCCATTTACAATTGCACCCAAAAGCATAAAATACCTAGGAATAAACCTAACCAAAGAGGTAAAGGATCTATATCCTAAAAACTACAGAACACTAATGAAAGAAATTGAGGAAGACACAAAGAGATGGAAAAATATTCCATCCTCATGGATTGGAAGAATTAATGTTGTGAAAATGTCAATGCTACCCAGGGCAATTTACACATTTAATGCAATCCCTACCAAAATACCATGGACTTTCTTCAGAGAGTTGGAACAAATTATCTTAAGATTTGTGTGGAATCAGAAAAGACCCCAAAAAGCCAGGGGAATATTACAAAAGAAAACCAGAGCTGGGGGCATCACAATGCCAGATTTCAGGTTGTACTATAAAGCTGTGGTCATCAAGACAGTGTGGTACTGGCACAAAAACAGACACATAGATCAATGGAACAGAATAGAGAATCCAGAAGTGGACCCTGAACTTTATGGTCAACTAATATTCGACAAAGGAGGAAAGACAATCCACTGGAAAAAAAGACAGTCTCTTCAATAAATGGTGCTGGGAAAACTGGACATCCACATGCAGAAGAATGAAACTGGACCATTCTCTTACACCATACACGAAGATTAAATGGTTGAAAGATCTAAATGTAAGACAAGAATCCAACAAAATCCTAGAGGAGAACCCTTTATGAACTTGGCCACAGTAACTTCTTGCAAGATACATCTATGAAGGCAAGAAAAACAAAAGCAAAAATGAACTATTGGGACTTAATCAAGATAAAAAGTTTCTGCACGGCAAAAGAAACAGTCAACAAAACTAAAAGACAACCTACAGAATGGGAGAAGATACTTGCAAATGACGTATCAGATAAAGGACTAGTATCCAAGATCTATAAAGAACTTATTAAACTCAACAGCAAAGAAACAAACAATCCAATCATGAAATGGGCAAAGGACATGAACAGACATCTCACAGAGGAAGACGTAGACATGGCCAACATGCACATGAGAAAATGCTCCGCATCACTTGCCATCAGGGAAATACAAATCAAAACCACAATGAGATACCACCTCACCCCAGTGAGAATGGGGAAAATTAACAAGACAGAAACAATAAATGTTGGAGAGGATGTGGAGAAAGGGGAACCCTCTTGCACTGTTGGTGGGAATGTGAATGGTGCAGCCACTCTGGAAAACTGTGTGGAGGTTCCTCAAAGAGTTCAAAATAGACCCAGCAATTGCACTGCTGGGGATTTACTCCAAAGATACAGATGCAATGAAACGCCGGGACACCTGCACCCCGATGTTTCTAGCAGCAATGTCCACAATAGCCAAACTGTGGAAGGAGCCTCGTGTCCATCGAAAGATGAATGGATAAAGATGTGGTTTATGTATACAATGGAATATTACTCAGCCATTAGAAATGACAAATACCCACCATTTGCTTTGACGTGGTTGGAACTGGAGGGTATTATGCTGAGTGAAATAAGTCAATCGGAGAAGGACAATCATTATATGGTCTCATTCATATGGGGAATATAAAAAATAGTGAAAGGGAATAAAGGGGAAAGGAGAAAAAATGAGTGGGAAATATCAGAGAGGGAGACAGAACATGAGAGACTCTGGGAAACGAACAAGGGGTGGTGGAAAGGGAGGTGGGCGGGGGGTTGGGGTGACTGGGTGACGGGCACTGAGGGGGGCACTTGATTGGATGAGCACTGGGTGTTATGGTATATGTTGGCAAATTCAACTCCAATAAAATAAATAAATAAAAATAAATAAAACAATGAAGAGTTGAGGTTCAAGCATATTATTACTTTTGCTTATCATATAAAATGTTAGAATCATCATCATCAACATCATGATACCTATGACAACGGCAATAACTGTGCTAAGTGCCCTCTTCCATTGTATCATTTCTTCTGGTGTTTTTGTTCCATTTTGGTTTATTTATTTGTTTAGTTTGTTTTTTTAATTAAACTTTTTATTTTATTTTAATTCCAGCATAGTTAATATGCATTTTGTTTTATTTTTAAGTGCATTAATACAACAACCCTGTGGGTTAAGCATTATTATTTTCATTTTACACTAGTAAGATGAGTAAACTAGGTGTTTTGAGAAGTAACTAGTCCCAGGTTGTTAACTTCGGTAGTAAATGGTGGGGCTGCCTGAACTCTTACTCTTACACTGCATCCTTGCAAATAAGTATATTAACACCAACTGATATGCCAAATACTGGGAAACTTCTTGTTAATTGACTATTTTTATTCATAACTCAATCTGGTTTCAGTGGAAGTGAGTTCCAAATTTACTCAAAGATAAATTTATTCACAATAATCAAAATGACTAAAATTAATAAGTCGGGAAATGACAGATGTTGGCGAGGATGTGGAGAAAGGGGAACCCTCCTACACTGTTGGTGGGAATGCAAACTGGTACAGCCAATCTGGAAAACAGTATGAAGTTTCCTTAAAAAGTTAAAAATAGAACCACTTAGGACCCAGCAATTGTACTAGTAGGCATTTATCCAAGGATACAAAAATAGCAATTCGAAGAGGTACATGCACCCTAATGTTTATAGCAGCAATGTCCACAATAGCAGAAATATGGAACAAGCCCACATGTCCATCAACTGATGAATGGATAAAGGTGCCTAGGTGGCTCAGTCGGTTAAATGTCTGCCTTCAGCTCAGGTCATGGTCTCAGGGTCCTGGAATCTAGTCCTGTTTTGGTCTCCCTGCTCAGTGGTGAGTCTGCTCTTTCCTCTTCTTCTGCCCCTCACCCCCAATCATGCTCTCTCTCTCTTGCTCTCAAATAAAATAAAATTAAATTAAAAATTAAAAATGTGATATATATATTCCCATATACATATATGTAGGAATATTACTCAGCAATCAAAAAGAATGAAATCTTGTCATTTGTTTTTTTTTTTTTTTTTTTTTAATTTTTATTTATTTATGATAGTCACACAGAGAGAGAGAGAGAGAGGCAGAGACACAGGCAGAGGGAGAAGCAGGCTCCATGCACCGAGAGCCCGACGTGGGATTTGATCCCGGGTCTCCAGGATCGCGCCCTGGGCCAAAGGCAGGCGCCAAACCGCTGCGCCACCCAGGGATCCAAATCTTGTCATTTGTAATGACATAGATGGAACTAGAAGATATTATGCTAAGTGAAATAAGTAGTCAGAGAAAGACAAATACCATATGATTTCACTCATATGTGGAATTTAAGAAACAAAAGAGAAAAACATAAGGGAAGGGAAGGAAAAATAAAATAAAAACAGAGAGAGAGGCAGACCATAAGAGATTCTTAACTACAGGGAATAAACTGATTGTTGCTAGAGAGGAAGTTGGGGGTGGGATGGACTAAATGGGTGATGGATATTAAGGAGGGCACTTGTGATGAGCCCTAGGTGTTATATGCAAGTGATGAATCACTAAATTCTACCCCTGAAACTAAAAATACACTATATGTTAACTAACTTGAATTTAAATAAAATTTAAAAAAGAGAAGAAGAAGTTAAAGAACAAAGATATATTGAAAGGAAAGTGAAACTCATGTCCTTGCCTTCCAATGCACAGGCTTTTTAGATACATCACCAAGAGAGTAAGCATAATGAAACATGACAGATTTCTAGCTAACAACCTGTACTCCATAAAATATTTAGTAAATATCCATTCATGTGAAGATTTTCCATATAAAAATATTTTCCTTTAAAGCTCATTAATTTGTCAGACCCTGGTATGTTTACAAATGGATTTCATGGAACCCTAGTGAGTTACACTCATTGTTCAAATTAGATAAGAAGCCACGTGCTCCCGGAAGCGGGCCTGTCAGTGTTGCTGAAGAGTGATCTGAAGTGTAGGCTATTCCAAGTACAATGCCACACAGACAGAACACTATGTAACATCAAAACACACAACAGGAACGTTAGTCCTTTTCTTATTATCTTTCACCTCTTCTGATTATATCAAGTAGGAAGTACCAGTTGGAAATGAGAGCAGTGTTGAAGTGGTACTAATACTTGCCAATCTCTGTTTTTCTCAAATAAACAGAAGGCCCTAGGGCCGGACTTCGGAAAGCAGCTGATTCAGCTGGCATTTAACATGTCTTGTTGTCATTGCATTTATGATATAGTGACCTTGCAATTTACAATGAGTGGTGCTGGTTTTTCAACGAACAATAATGATATCAAGTTCCTTTTACAACAAGATTGATAAAACAATGAATAAATTTAAAGGAAAATCATGATGGTACTATGGGAATGACAGAAGTTTGGGATGTACTCTAAGGCAATGGTTATCAAATCTGGTCACACCATCATAATACCTAAGAACTGCATCAAAAAATAGGAAAGTTAAAAGTCACCACAGTTAAATAGTTGTTCAGGTCATTGCAGGGCTGACTCCTCTCCTAGCTTCAGAGAATCATGTAAGGTGCTAAAAACAGGTAACCAGTTTACCATCTACACATTCAGGGTTTGCCTTAGGCAAACTTCTGGGAGTCAGTTCTGCGCTTTTCCAACTCTTCACCTATCCGTATGCCCTCAAGCTACCTACCACTTGCTTTTTTCACTTTCCTCCATCAAATCCTACCCGTGGATCCTTTATTCACACTATGATACAGAGGCTCTGTAACCCTATAGGTTGCTACTGAACTCCTCAGTGTTTGATTTTTCACACGGATCAAAGCATAAAGGAGCAGGGAAGTTCTTTTTAGATTGTTCTAAAATTTCAGGCCCATTTCAGCAGGTAGGAAAGAACATATTTTACACATTAACTGTACACCTCAGAAAATAAGTTATTTTTCAGAGTAGCTTAAGACCAGCCTAGCTGAGTCGGAACTAACATGCTACTCTTCAACCTCAGTGACGTTGATTTTTTTCTCTCATTTCGTATATGAGAAAACTGAGGCACGTCACTTCAAATGAGCATTTCTTCTTGCCCCACACTGCTGTACTCTATAGTGTGGCTGGTATTCTCCAAGTAATGATTTGAGAATCATGCACATAAGAATTACTTGAGGATTTGTTTGAAATTCAGATGCCTACGCATCCCCCAACTTTCTAAAATTGCAATGAGAGACAGTGGGGTGTGAGCATCTGAATCTTGAGACACCTTGCTGGGTCATTCTTACACAAACTAATGTTTAAGAATCTCTACTGTCTGTCCTGCTCTCCACTTTCACGTCCACTTTTTATAACTCAGCTCAGTGATATTCAAAGCTATATAGCTACTCAGAAGATAAAAATTGAAATATGTGTCTGGCTTTTCTGCCTTCTAAATTTTAGACTTAAAAAAAAAATCTCTGTACAGTTGCAGTTGTTTTGCAATTCTAATTCAGTCACCAAAACAAATAAAAACCAAACAAGATGGTAGAAGAGGAGAAAGAGGGTCAAGGACAAAATGAACAGAGTATGTGGGAAGGTGTCAGGGGTAACTCGGACTATCTTACAGGATTCTTGGACAGAATTTGTAAAATCATTGACTTCTACAGCCTTCTGTCCTTGCTCTTATAAGGGTGTTGTGTTGTAAAGTGCATAGTTTTTTTGTTGCTGACAATGAAAGCTTTGATGGTGACGCCCACATGGTCATTCTTGACCTTGTCTTCCCAGCAATTCCAAAATGTATCTTCTTTAACAGCTGATGCCACCTGGAGCACTTTGGAAATGAAAGAACATTCCGCTTCTAATTTGATTTTACACATTCTGTATTTCATTTTTATCCCCTCAAAGTGGGGAAATTTAATATAAAATGTTATGATTTAATTTGTTTTCATTCTGAGCAGATATAATAAAGAAAAGAATGGTTAGTAACTATTATATCTGTTGTTTTTTACAGTTGACATAAATTGATAAAATACAAATTATTTCAGGTCAATGAAAATGTCCTTTCTCACAGAATTCACTCTGGTCGAGGAGTCTGTGGGAATATGTCATCCAACTGTAGGAACAAAAAGTCATGCATACATGAAAGTCTTAAACTTCAACCTCAGAACTAGGAAAATAGCATGAGATAATTAAAGAACAGAAAGTGCATGGTTTAATAAAAGCTAGTACATGTGCCTACCTCTCTAAATTTAAATAATGTATCTTCCAAATTTCTTCTTCTCAAACGATCTTTTTTTCTCCCATAGGACAACATACTTCTTCTCATTCAAATATGAAATATTATTTTCCAAATGGACCCATAGCTCCAAAAGCACAGGCCAATTTTTGAATATAGATGGTTGTTAGCATAGGACTGTTGTGTACAAAAGATTGAAAATGACAGATGCAGAATTAGAAAGCAATGCACTGATATGATGATTTATTACACAGTCCTTGAAATTATGTTTGTGAAAGCTACTTAGTGACATGCAAGTTGTTCATGATATAATGTTAAGAACAGGAAAGATGTAAAAACTGTGTGATTCCAATACTTTGTATATATACACATCTGTATTTAGATATATCTGAATGTTTAAGTTTCTACATGTTTACTTTTTTATACATTACATATAGCAATAGCTTCCTAGGTTATCTACTTTTGAAATATTCCTCCTCCCTTCTTCTATTTTTCTATATTCTAAATTGTATACAAAATGTAATAATTTAAAATACAATCTTAATAATATTTAAATTAAATTTTAATAACACTTTATACTGTTATAATTTTAAGTTATTAAGAAAGTTCACTTTAAAAATCTAATTTTAGGGCTTCATATTGGAGCTTTAATAACAGTAGGCCTTAAAATTATAATTAGAGATTATCTTTGCAGAATTATTGTGAGAATTCCTCTCTACATTTTAACATACATGGAGATGAAAGCTACATCTTGTTGACTCTTCAGTGAGATATAAGCATTTTGAGGCTACACAGGAGAATACACTCATTCATTCTCGCTCTGTCTCATATTTCACAATGAAAAATTTCTATACTTTTCTTTACATCCTAATAAATATTGAAAACATCATACACAGTCTATATTTTAAACTTATACCCTTTTAAAAATCAGTTTGATGGTGAACGTTGGTGAAACAAACTCTAACCAAATGTTCCAAGACAGTTTGTTTCCACTCCTGAAAACCAAAACCTGAGCTAGCTAGTACTTGGCCACGAGAAATTTCAAACTCAGACAATTAAATGAAAAAGCACATGGAACAGACTACGTGTTCTGAAAATAATCTTACTTTCCTTGGGAAATTATGGCTTATTTATTCTCCTACCAGTGTAGTTAACAATTATATTTTGCCACAAATATGTGACTCTGTTCTTTCTATTTCCCCGTTCATGGATCTGGAAGTCTTTTTTTTTTTTTTTTTTTAATTTTTAATCAACAGAATTCAGGAATTCACATATGTGCCTCCCTATGACAGGACTCAAGCTTGACAATTTATTTATCAAAACAAGGATATTTAGATTGCCAGAATGTGATATTGTGATACAATAAGAAATATATTTTGTGTTTTTTTTTTTTTTCATGGCTCCTGGTCAGAGCTCCTAAAATCCTTCTAATTTTCTAAATGACAAAAGTAATAGAAATATCTTTTGTTATGGTATTTGGTTTTTATCCCTAGTTTCTGAGGTAGTTCTAGTGATGTAGGTGAAAGAAAAGTTCTCATTATTCTTAACAAACCCCTTTCAATCGCACCTGACTTTATGTTAATGAGGTGACTTTTGGAAAGCCCCTAAAATAGGAGGTGGGTGGTTACTAGAGGAAGGAAGCATGTGATTAGGGTGTTGGAACTTTCAGCTTTACCCCTCTATCTTTGGCGGGGGAGAGGGTACTAGAGATTCAGTTCAGTCACCAATGGCCAAAGATTTAATCAATCATGTTTATACAATGAAACCTCTATAAAAATTCCTAACTGAAGGGATTCCAAAAGCTTCTGGACTAGTGAACATATCCTCCTGCTGGGACGTGGCCTGCCTGGTGAGGTCCTGGAAGCTCTTCACGTTTCCCTATATCTGCCCTATGCATCTATTCCAATTGGTTACTTCTGAATTGTATCCTTTTATAATAAACTTGTAATCTGGTAAGTAAACTGTTTTCTTGAGTTGTGTTAGCTCTTCTAGCAAATTACGAAGCCCGAGGAGTTTCCAATTTATAACTGGTTGGCCAGAAGTATGTGACAACCTGTGACTTGCCATTGATCTCTGCAATTGGGGGGATGGGCAGTCTTGTGGAATCGAGCCCTTAACCTTCAGAGTCTGCACTAACTCTGGACAGTTAGTGTCAGAATTTAATCAAATTGTAGGAATTTGGTGTTCACCAATAATTAGAGAATTGCTTGCTGTGGAAAACCTACACATTTGGTGTCAGAAATATTCTGTGGATAGAATAATAGAAAATATTACTTATCCTTTACAGAGTGACCATTTTTTAACATGTAAATAAAATTATTCCATTTACTTATTAAAAATGTTTCAATGTATCTCCTTTTCACTTAGAAGGAAAGTGAAATTCCTTATCACAATCTATGGGGCTACACAAGATCCATCTCTTCCACCTATCTCCCCAGACTGTACTCATCACTCACTGTATTCCAGCCACAATGTCCTTCTTTATGGTCTTCAAACAAGCTAAGCTGTGCCCATCTCAAGGCCTTTGTAGTTGATATTCTATTTTTAATTTTTTTTATTTATTTATTCATGAGAGACAGAGAGAGAGAGAGAGAGAGAGGCAGAGACATAGGCAGAGGGAGAAGCAGGCTCCATGCAGGAAGCCCGATGTGGGACTCGATCCTGGGACTCCAGGATCATGCCCTGAGCCAAAGGCAGGTGCCAAACCGCTGAGCCACCCAGGCATCCCTGTACTTGATATTCTATCTACAATGTGCCTCTACCACATCTTAAATATGGCAAGTTTCTTCCCATCATTCAAGCTGAACCTAAAAGATATTCTCAGGGAGGAGATGTGTGTTTTCACCACTTCACTCACTAACATATTAGCATGTCATCCTTATCACTCTTTGAAATTATTTACATATTGACTGTTTATTGTTTATCTGTCTACCACTAGTAATGCAAACCCCAGAAGAGAACTGACCGTCTTTTGAACTTAGAACAGGTGTCTAAGTGTCTGAGACATACTAAACATCTAAAATTATTTGTTGAATGGATAAATGAGACAGATTATCTGCAAAGATGACTGTCAATAATTTCCCATTTGTATATATTCATGTCTCTCCTTCTACCAAGAAGTAGAACCAATTTTTAATCTCTTTTGATCTGAACTGGCCTTATGATTTACTTTGAACCAATAGTATTTAGTGGATATGATATTGTGCCAGTTCTGGGCCTAACCCTTCATAGGCCTTATGGCTTCCAATCTTAGTGTCTTTTGGTCCTGAGATACTGTGTATGAATAATTAGTTAAAGAGAGAAGCCTATAGGACATAAGACCCCAAAGAGAAAGAGACAGGCTCAACCCATCATCAGCCATTTCAGCTGGCCTAGCTTAGGCACCTCCCAAGAGGTAACTCTCTTGGATACATTAGATTATGGCAACTGATACCAAGTCTTTGCCAAGCACTGTTCAAATGCAGAATCTGAAAGGGTTACTGTTGGTTTGGACTGGTTTACTATGCAGCAAGAGATACCGGAAGCAGTCACTGGAAGCAGAAATTGTGTGCTGCCACAAGAAAGCTCTAATGTATGGTGCTGGCTTTGTCCAGGCAGTGTCTGGTCAGGAGGAGACTATCAGAACTGGAAAAACAATGAGAAAATTGCTATGAAAGCTTGAGAATGGTAAAATCTGATTAAGTAGTGGTTGGAAAAATTTGCAAGATTATAGGCTGCTGTAACTCAGAATATAAAAATGTTCCTGATGAAGCTAATTAGAAGCTGTTCAACTCTGAAGAAGAATTTAGAGAAACTATAGTGCTCCCAGGATATGTCTCCAGTTGGTGAAATCTTCTAAAAGTAAGAAATGGCCCTGGAGCAAACATAAAATCCAGGGTGCTGCCAGTCAAAAATGACCTGAAGGTAAAGACCAAATGATGGTGTGATTTAAGATTCCTCTTTAAAACCTCTGAAAGACTTAAGGCAGCACCTTACAGATTCTCTCAGCAATACAAAAGGATTTAGAACGAATTTTAAGGTTGTTCCATAAAATCCTCATAGACCCCATATGGTAGGACCTAATATAAAGGGATTTATGGGTGTGATTTTGTTTCAGCAGGAGGATTATAATTTGACACTTCCAAGGTTTTTAAAGGAACTATGGCAACTTGGAATAAAAGGTACAATACCAGTTCAAAATGAAAAGAGTATTTAAGACCCCAACTTTCTATGAGCAGGAAGCAGACTGAGAAACTACTCAATTAGAAAAATGAGCCATTTCTTGTTGGGGGCAGGGAAGAAGTCTCACGGAGCAAAACAAGAGTCTAGAGAGTAGATCAAAGAGCAGAGAAGTACCAAAGGTTAGAGAACCAAGCCCTAACCTAGGTGTATTACCCAGCCACCTGCCCCCCCCCCCAGAGGAGGGGTCCTGACAACACATATAGCAGGAGTTCAGAACTATGGATGAGAATCTGTTCACAGTCTTCACAGAGTAACAGGTATTATGTCTTCTATCAAAAATGAGAAAACTAGTCAAAACAACTTTTTTAAAGCTATTGGACAATAGTGCAAAAATGTGACCCTTAAGAGTATGGAATCAAATGAGGTAAATCTTATGCTTTCTCCAGCCTTTGTGAATTGTCACTCACCAGAGTCTGGGACAGGGATCGGAACTCTAAAGAGAGAAGAGCAGTCTCCCCAAGGTAAAGAGACAGAGATTACAGTTTGGAAAGGTTGAAGCAGTTGTCATTTGTGATACAGACTACTAGAGAGGAGGGAGCTTTGCATAAAAGGACTTCTTGAAATCTACACATATGTCTTCTTAAGTCTTCATCTAAATACCAAGATGAGCCTGCAGAGGGAAACATCCTATGGGGCTAAACGCAGAACAGCTACCAGGGAAAGAACAACTATCAGGTTTAACAGAGTATATGAGAAACATGTTTAAAAGAGAGAAAATCGATGACACCAAAACTGGTTCTAAGGCTTAATGAAATTGATAACACATAAATAGACTAAGAAAAAAACGATGAAACATTCCCTAATATCAGAAGAGAAGGAGAGGACTTTCCTAAAAAGTCTACAGATATTACAAAAAAAGAATATTATAAACAACTTCATGATATTAAATTTGAAAAGTTACATGGAACGGGAAAATGTCATGAAAGAGACAAATTATCAAAACCGGCACAAGAAGCATTAGAAAAGCCATCTCCGAAAACTTCCCCATAAAGATAACTTTAGGGTTAAATGACATCACTGGTAAATTTTATCAAAGATTTATGGAGGAAATAGTACAAAATACACATACTCTTTCAGAAAACAAGGATAGACGGGACACTTGCTAACTAATAGGGGGGCCAGAATTTCTCTGATAACAAAACTAGTTGAAGATAGTATAAGAAATCCACAGGTCAGTACCCTTGATGAATGTAGGTCCCCAAATCCTTAAAAAGTTACCTGCAAGTCAAATACAGCAATATATAAAAAGTGTAATGCACCACAAGTCAATGTGGCTTATCCTAGCAAGGTAAAGTTGGTTTAATATTTGAAAATAGATTAATGTAATTCAGGACATTAACATCACAAAAGGGAAGAATCAGATAATTTCTGTAATAAGTGCAGAAAGAAATGGATTTTATAAAATTTGAATCTCCTTATTAAGAATGTTTGAATCTCTTTATTAAGAATGTTGGCAAACTAGAAATAAAAGGACATTTCCTTATCTCATAAAGGTCATCTACAATAAACCTATAGCTACCTATTAAACCTATAGCTACCATTACACATCATAGTGAAAGACTGAAAAGCTCCCTCTACATACAAGAAAAGTATGTCCACTCACTACTATGATTCTATGGTTACCAAGTTCTTAGCAAGTACAAACAGGTGAAGGAAGGAAGGAAGGAAGGAAGGAAGGAAGGAAGGAAGGAAGGGAAGGAAGGAAGGAAGGAAGGAAGGAAGGAAGGAAGGAAGGAAGGAAGGAAGGAAGAAAGAAAGGAAGAAAGGAAGAGAAAGAAAGAAAGAAAGAAAGAAAGAAAGAAAGAAAGAAAGAAAGAAAGAAAGAAAGAAAGAAAAGGAAGGAAATGCAAGGCCTACATATTGAAAAGGAAGAGATCAAACTCTCGCTAGGTAAAGTCAACAAGATATGTACAAAGAAAATTCTAAGGGATCTACATAAGTCCTGCTAGCACCAATAAATGAACTTGCCAAGTTGGTAGGACAAAAGATCTATATACTAAAAAATCAATTGTGGGCTCCTGGGTGGCTCAGGAGGTTAAGCATCTACCAGGTCATGATCCCAGGGTCCTGGGATTGAGCCCTGCATTGGGCTCCCTGCTCTGTGGTGAGTCTGCTTCTCCCTCTGCCTCTGTCACTACCCCTCTTCCCCCGCTTGTGTTCTCTCTCTTTCAAATAAATAAATAAAATCTTTTAAAAAATCAATTGCATTTGGATAATCCAGCAGTGAGCAATAGGAAAATTAAATATTAAAAATAATACTATTTACAGGAACATCTATAAATATTAAAGATATTATTTATATGGAGCAAGATCTTAACATTGAAAAACACAAAACCTGATGGAAATGTAGAACGTTCTAATGAAATGGAGAGATGGGCTATGTTCATGAATTAGATTTCATATTTTTGAGATGTCAAAATTTTCTGGATTCAGTGAAATTTCAATCAAAATCCTAACAGACATTTTTGTACAACTTAAGCATATGCTAGATTTCTTCTTTTTTTTTTAATGGAGATGTAAATGACCTAGAATTGGCAAAACAATCTTAAGAACAAAGAGGATTTACTCCAATTGATTTCCAGACTTTAAACCTATAGTGATTTTCTCTAAAAATAGCCTCCTGCAAATCTTCTTTCTCTTTATGCGCTTACCCCTTTTTCCATCAAGTGGCAGAGTTTATTTCCCTTCTCCTCAAATGTAGGCTGGCCTGTCTTGTGACCTGCTTTGACCAATAGACTGCACCAGAATCACACTATAGTCTGGACCTGGCCCTCGTGAGGCTTACAAGCTGTCATTTTCATTTTCTTGGAACCCTGGGGTATCATGTCACCAAGTCTGAGTAATCTGCTAGAGATAAAGGCCATATGAAGAGTCGCTCTATTGGATGTGATATTTACAGAGAAAAAAAGAGAAAAGAGGGCATGAGGGAGGAGGAAGGAGGAGGAAGGAAGTGAGGGAAGGTGAGGGAGGGATGAGGAGGACAGGAGGAGGAGAGAGAGAGAGAAAGAAAGGCCCAAGCAGCCCCCAGCCATGTTAGCCATCTCAGACAAGGCTCTGGACATCTGAGTAAAAGCATCCTGGATCCTTCAGACCTAACTGATCTGGGTGAATCCACATCATGGGCAGGAGGAAGGGGTGCATCCTGGCCAACTCCTACCCAAAGTGCAGAACCACAAGCAATACCGGTTGTTATGACTTATGTCACAAAGTTTTGGGGTGGCATATTACACAAGTGTAGAAACCCTGAAACACTGAATGACTGGGCAAATGTATGACACTCTTTTCCTCGCAGGGTGCTAGCGGCGTTACTGTATTAATAGTGCTAACGCTGAAATACTCTCCGCAACTCTCTTCTATAGGTTTTCTAGTTGACAGGTAGCTTCTGTAATTACTCTTTAGAAATTAAAAGATAAGAAAATCTTTCCAGAGCATAAAATCACCAGGTAATTAAAAGATCTTTCAGAATAAATTTATGATTTTAAAAGTAATGGAATCACAATATGAAAAAAAGAAAGAAAAAATCATTCATCATTCATTATTCATTATCCCACGAAATCCGTGCTTATCTTTTGTTACCTTTCCTTCAGTCTGTGTGTGCATTAAAGTATTTCATACAAAAATAAATACTTCTTTATAAGTGGGATCATATTTTATATAAAGATTGCACAGTATTTTATTGTCAGCTAAGTTATTAAGAGCATGATTTGGAGATAATTGCTTACAGGGCATCTTTTCTTATAGGTATCCTAAAACTTATAAAATATCCTTCCATTCTTCACATCAGTGAGAATCTTGTTATAATAACCAAACTGTAAATACCTATAGCAAAATAATTTTTAATAAATATACTTTTCTATAATGTCATCTGCATATATATTAGGTCATATATAATATAAGAAAAGGCCATTGAAACTTATTAATGTCACATGAAGTTCATTGTAGAAGATGTTGTTTATCTCATTTTATGATATTTTATTATGAGGATCTCCCTGACAAATTTCATTCAATTTTGGAGCCAAAAAATTGCATTTCGTCTAGATAAACCATGTGTATATCCTGTGAACAGGTCTGAATTTTAACTACTTGTTTAGGTTTTCTTCAAAGTATAAAATAAGACATGGGGCTCCCCTGCCAAAGTATATCTGTATTCTTGAAATTTGCTTTCCAACTCTGGTTTTGAATTCATGTTTTTGTCTTCACATTTAATTTTTATCTTTCAGAGATAATTTAGGAATGCCTATAAACTGTTATACTTTCTGTTAACAGGTAGGATGTTAATCAATCAATTGCTCCTGTCTTATTTTTCCATTTATTATTTCTACTTATGACTGTATAATTAGCATATTTCCAAAAGTTTAATAATTGTATAACATTTTACTATATTAATGCACTATTATTTAATTAACATATTCTCCTGCTGGAGATAATAGATTGGTGTTATTTTTATTATTATTAAAATTATAATAAGCAACTTTGCACTTAAATTTTTTTCTACAGATCTGATTTTTTTCTAGGACTAGAATTTCCTGCTAAAACGTTTTTAAAATATATTACCAAATTTCTTTAGAAAGACTAAAATAATTTGCACTCTCACCATCAAGGTACCTAGCCTATATACCTTCTAGCACTGCGTATTACCATTATTCAAGATCTTGTTGATGTAACTAGTAGAAGGACATTAAATAATATAATATGCATTTCTTGGATTATTAGAAGTAGCCCATATTCCCAAAGGTACTTCCTTTGTCTTATACTATGTATTCAAGTATCTACTTGTCTATCTGTTCCATAGATCTGTGTCTATCTATCTGTGTACTAATAATTCTATGCTTCCAAAGCAAAATGATACTTAGTATATAATTTTCAATTTTCAAGTAGTAAGAGTATTCTTAACCACAACGCTCAATACTGAGAATCTCTCCTGAGGAAATAAACTAAAAGTAGAAAATATTTATGTAAATGGATACCCTCTACAACATTATTTATAGTAGTGATAAAAATGATAACATAAATGTCCAAATTGTTGAAATGGTTATGAACAATATACTTGTAGAGTGTAATATTAGATATGAAAAATTATGCTTACAGAGGGTGCCAACCATCAAGTATTCAGCTAAAATATATTGTAATATTGGGGATATTTCAAATAGTAACATGAAAAATATCACTATGCTAAATTGATAATATCAGGATAAAAAAATTATTATTTTCTACTAAGTTAAAAAGAGTGAAGAGAAGGAGGTAATTTACAAAACATTACCATAAGTGTTTTACTCTTAATTAGCAGAGTTATGGATGCTTTATATGTTCTTCTGAAACTTCCATTATTTCCTGAATTCTATTATGCTATACTTCTCCTTGATTCTTTGTAAATCAATTCTAGATTAAGGTGAAGCTACATATTTAAAAATATAGTGCCTTTATAATTATTATTAAAAACAGTTACTTTAATTACATTGCCAATATCCCAATCTCTGCTTATTAATATTTGTAATATCTCTTGGCTGAAAGAATTAAAAAAAAACTGTGAACAAGAAAAGACTTTTCTGACGCAAAAGTTTAATATAGTGTTAATTTAGGACCAATGGAAAAGAATAAATAATATTTTAAGGGGGACAAAAGTATGGAGAAGAAAGATACCTAAAGTGCTAATTTTTAAAAAGATTTATTTATTTATTCATGAGACACACAGAGAGAGAGGCAGAGACATAGGCAGAGGGAGAAGCAGGCTCCTCGCCAGGGAGCCTGATGAGGGACTCCATCCTTGATCCCCTGAGCCAAAGGCAGATGCTCAACCACTCAACTGCTGAGCCACCCAGGCGTCCCTAAAGTGTTAATTTTTTGACTCTATAAATTAATAAAAACAAACCATCTTTGTATGGCTTATATGATCCATATTCTAAACCATTATAACATCAGTTAAGGTTATATCATCTTAGTTCATTGCCTTCTTTCCGTTTAGTTTGGATTTCTCAGTGAAGGATGATTAGTAAACTCTTGAAATCTACCTGTCAAATGATGGCTTCTCTCCACAGTCAAAGGCATCCTGGAGCTCCTTCACTAGGTTAGCCTGGCCTGGCAGTCGGAAGAGACCCTCTTCTTTTAGCCCCCTTTGTCGGATAAAGTCCACACACTGCTCCACCAACATTGGAGCCAGACGGTTCCCATATCTCTTCTCATAACGGACAGTGTCTTCCAGTTTCTGTCCAAAAATGCCTGGAGAAATAAAGGATCACAATGAATTTGAGGAATTTATATCACCTCACTTTGTTACTTTTTAAAAAACTCAATATAAAGGAAAAACAAAGATTGAAATGCTGGCAAGTATTTAAGAACTTGTACTTCACATTTTTACAGAATCAAATCCATTGTACACAATTCTTCAAATGAAAAGACTTTGCCTTATACTGCCCTTTCCCCCTATAGTCCATATTCAGCCCCCAAACCAAACAGAAATATGAAGTTGGAGATATCCACTTCGATATAAGAAACACTGCAATAAATAAAATTTTAGTTTTGAGTTTTCTTTTTCTTTATTTTTGAGTTTTCTTTTTCTTTCTTTCTTTTTTCTTTTTCTTTCTTTTGGGAAAGGAATTGTATTGAGAAGCAGAATATCTGCAGAGAATGGTCAAACTCTACTTTTTGTTACACCTGTAACTTTAAGTCCAATTTTCATTCAGTATAAATATTGTCCATTTATTTCTTTGTTCACCTTTTGTTTTCAAACAAGTGATGATGCCTTGATTATTTTGTTAATTTTTTATTTTCATTCCAGTGTAGTTAACATACAGTGTAATATTAGTTTCAGGTGTGCAATACAGTGATTCAACACTTCCAGTAACATCCAGTGCTCATCACATGTGCCCTCCTTGCCCTCCTTAATTGCCATCACCTATTTCCCCATTCCCCCACCCACCTTTCCTCTGGTAGCCATCAACTTGTTCTCTATAGTTAAGGGTCTGTTTCTTGGTTTCTCTCTCTCTCTCTTTTTTCCCCTTTGTTCATTTGTTTTTGCTGATTTCTTCATTGAGTTATTTTCTTATTATTGAGTTTTGAGAGTTCTTTATAAATTCTAGGATCAGATATGATTTGCAAATACCACAAGTCTGTGGTTTGTTTTACCATTTTCTTAATGTCTTGCAAAGAAAAGTTCTAAATTTTGATAAAGATCCATTTATCATATTTTTTTCATGAATTATGCTTTCAGTGTCATATCTAAGAAATCAATCTAAAAAATTTTGCCTAATCCAAGGCCATGGACTTTTACCTACATTTCTTTAAAAAATTTATTCATAAAAAATTTATTCATTTAAGTTTGACATTTAGATCTACAATCCACTTTAAGATAGTTTTTTAATTACTTTTTTTAAACTAATTATTTTTTGTATATTTTTTCATTGGAATTCGATTTGCCAACATATAGCATAACACCCAGTGCTCATCTTGCCAAGTGCCCCACTCAGTGCCTGTCACCCAGTCACCCCATCCCCCTGCCCACCTCCCCTTCCACTAACCTTAGTTCATTTCCCAGTTAGGAGTCTCCCATGTTCTGTCACCCTCCCTGATATTTCCCACTCATTTTCTCTCCTTTCCCCTTTATTCCCTTTCACTATTTTTTATATTCCCCAGATGAATGAGACCATATAATGTTTGTCGTTCTCTGATTGACCTACTTCATTCAGCATAATACCCTCCATTTCCATCCACATCGAAGCAAATGGTGGGCATTTGTCGTTTCTAATGGCTGAGAAATATTCCATTGTATATATAGACCACATCTTCTTTCATCTTTTGATGGACACCGAGGCTCCTTCCACAGCTTGACTATTGTGACACTGCTGCTATAAACATTGAGGTGCAGGTGTCCTGCTGTTTCACTGCATCTGTATCTTTGGCTAAATATCCAGTAGTGCAATTGCTGGGTCATAGGGCAGTTCTATTTTTAACTCTTTTGAGGAACCTCCACACAGTTTTCCAGAGTGGCTGTACCAGTTCACATTCCCACCAACAGTGCAAGAGGGTTTCCCTTTCTCCACATCCTCTCCAACATTTGTGGTTTCCTGTCTTGTTAATTTTCCCCATTCTCACTGGTGTGGGGTGGTATCTCATTGTGGTTTTGATTTGTATTTTCCTAATTGATGCCATGATTATAATCAAGGTGATAAAACCAGGTAAAAATGCCCAGAATTTTCATCAGAAATATTTCAGACAGAAATATTTCACCTTTTAAATTCCTAAACTACTGGGACACCTGGGTGGCTCAGAGGTTGAGCATCTGCCTTCAGCTCAGGGAGTGATCCCAGAGTCCCCGGATCGAGTCCCACATTAGGGTCCCTGCATGGAGCCTGCTTCTCCCTCTGCCTGTGTCTCTGCTATTCTCTCTCTGCGTCTGTCATGAATCAATAAATAAAATCTTTAAAAAAAACAAAAACAAAAAAAACCTTAAACTACTAATTTATTTGAAAGGGAAAAATCTGAATTATGAAGCAGTGCATACCAAAACTGAGGAGGTGGAATCATGATGGTTTGCCCTGACAGACAGGAGGACATATTTTACCACATGTTGTCTAGAACTGCCAGCATATGATACTAATAAAAAGCAGGCCAATTTTGATCAGTTTTATTAGATTTTAAAATAACCACAAAGGGTAAATTTTTTCCTGTATGCATTTGGGTCTAAACATCCCTACTATTCACCCTTGAGGACCCACTGATTAAGAAACAACTCCTCTAGGCTGTTTGTAGTGGGTGTGACAGCTTCAAGGTTAAATTGTGCAGTTGGAGCACTCGTCATGCAGGCCCTGAGGGCCTGCAGTCACAGTGGAGTCACTGCTGTGCTCTCCGTAGCATCTGGAGCTGATGTTCTACTGATGATGAAGAGATGCCTGGGCTGGAAATGGAGTCCATGGTGGCTGCATGTAAGGGACTGGACCCTTTCAATATGCCAGCCCCAAAGGCAGCTTCAGGTAACAAGGAGGGCCCTAATTTTGTCTCGCCTATCACTAACAAGCAAATAGTGGGGTGTATCTATGAAGAGGACAAGAGTGCTATCATCTGGTTCTGGTTGCACAAACATGAGACCCAGCAGTGCCCTAACTGTGGAGTTCATTAAAAGCCAGTGCCCACCAGTTGGCCCACTGAGCCTTTACACTAACTTACTCAAAATGTGCTGTAAAGTGTCTTCTTTCCAATAAAGAGTAGCCATTGTACTGGCTTCTTCTATCAAGAAAGAAAAGAAAAGAAAAGAAAAGAAAAGAAAAGAAAAGAAAAGAAAAGAAAAGAAAAGAAAAGAAAAGAAAAGAAAGAAAGAAAGAAAGAAAGAAAGAAAGAAAGAAAGAAAGAAGAAAGAAAGAAGAAAGAAAGAAAGAAAGAAAGAAAGAAAGAAAGAAAGAAAGAAAGAGAGAGAGAAAGAAAGAAAGCCTCTAAAATATATTAATCAGGTGGTAGCTTGGCAAAAATGATCAACCTATGAGAAAAAAAGGTGGGGAAAGCCAAAGCAAATGTCACTCCAATGTACCCAGATGGGATGAGTATCACTAAATGGTTTTAACGGTATAATGGTTTCATAAAAGGGGATGAAAAATTAGTGTTGCATGTCAAAATTATGTGATACTCCAGAATACTTGGGGAATTATTTCAAAAACATTAGGTTAAGAACTTGACAATAAAAACACATGTTTTATCTCCCTATCTGTAAAATAATTTATGCATGGACTCAGCAATGCAAAACCATCACATTCTAAGCAATAAATATTACTACCAAAGAGAAAATTTTTAGCCTGGTAGAGACAATAAAACAACAACAAACCAAACTATTCAACACCTGATATCAAATCTGACATTAATGGAATTCATATATTTGTTTTGGGAAAAAATATTGAGTGAACTAATATTAATATTCAAATATATAGAAAGCAGCATTAGAAAATGGCATCTTCTAAGGGCAGAAAAATTAATTAATTTAAATTAATGTAGGTAACAGGCTACATTAGGCTTTGGAAGAAGCAGTTTCTCAATGGCATGTCAAACATTGCTGGAAAACTCAACAGACATTCATACCCTTGTTTTCTCTTGTCATTTCCATTTTAAGGACTGGAAAATGGTTTATCTGCATTTCTTTCATTTAGAACTCATAGGACTTTATGACGTGGGCACCACTATTTTGCCAAGGAGACTGAAGCATAGAAAGGTTAAGTGACTTGCTGAATGTCACATAGCTAGTGAATGTTGGAGTCAAGATTTGTTGAAGGCTGTTGGATTTCAGAGCCACTCTGTATCTATTACACAATACTGTGTACTGCACACATGTCTGAAAAATGAGTTACTGAGGGAGAAACTTGCTGCCTGCTAGCTTTCTGACCTAATTTCTGCCATCATGCTAGGAGGAGTGATTTCTTCCGAGAAAATGCAAATTTGGAGGAAGGTCAGAAAAGAAAATAGAGAAGGAGAAAACTCTGAATATCTTGTGCCTCCTGTCCAAGGAAATAATTTCCTTTATGTAAAGAGCTATGCTTATTTAGCAATATAATATATAAAAGAGTTAAAGCACATAGACAAAAGATACACATGCTTAGATATTCTTATGGAAAATTAATAGTTTTCTGCTCTAAGTCTGGTCTTGCAAAGATTAGTGATTTTAATAAATGTATACTTTCCATTTTGTGGCATTGGAATAGAATGTCCCAAACATCTCTTACAATGGTAGATGTGAATTAATGTCCTATATGATCATGTTTTTTTGCATGTGAAAAGTTAGGGGAAAATTTTTTTACGCTGTTTTGTTTAGAATTTTGGTTGAGGAAGCAGTGAAACTTCAAATTTTAAGATTAACAAGAAAGAGCAAAGGTCATGAGCCTATTCTGGACTAGCAGCATGGGGAAAAGGACACATTGATTAGTAGATTATTAACAAGAACATACTCTGTGATGTGAGTCATGTAAACAGTTCTAGCTATGTCCATTTAAATTCCCAGGGAGGTTTCACACTCCCTGACAAAACCATCCCTGGAATTTCTGGGTGACAAATGTACATCATGTGTACTTCACCTTAAGTACAAATGTACATGGAAGTACACTGATGATGTCATAAAGCATCACCAAGGAGGTAACTTTTCACTGGATTGAGAAAGTAAATTACACAGGTGATTTTATTATACTTGTGGGAGGCTGTTCCAACGAAAGAGAGAGAGAGAGAGAGAGAGAGAGAGAGAGAGATCTAAATCTCCTTCAGGATTTGTGAGGTTCCTCCTTGATGTGTGATTTATACACTCAATAGCTAGAGGCAGACTGTGAAGTTAACTGAGTATGATCAGATAACTATTCATATTCCATTCATCTTAAATATGAATAAACAAACACAAAACCAAACTGTTTTGGACTTCCTGTTCCTTGCAATTTATTCTTTTTGCTCCTTGGTTCCTGGTTAAGTATGACTCTGGCTCCATTTCATTACTTTCTATCCTTTTGCCAACCTATTGCAATTTGGACTCTGCTACCGTCATTCTACTAAAAGAACTTTTTCTATAATCATTAACAACTTCCTACTTGACAAATCATTGAAAGCCAAATCTATTTTTTGTATTACTTCATGCCTCATTTCCTTTAAAACTGTCAATGTCCCTCTTCTTGACACTTCTCATGTGTTACATAGTTCTAGCCTTCCAGAATACTCTTATCGATCTCCTTCTTGACTGTGCTACTTACTTACTACACCCTTCTCATGAATTTGTTCGTTCTTAGGGTTCTGTCCTCAGCCCTATTTTTATGTTACTTAACACAATTTCTTTGCTTGACTACATTTAATCTCATTGTCTATCAAGTATTCTAAGATCTGTATCTTAATTTGGGCCACTCTTATGATCCTTGGTATTAGATTTCTAAGTACCCAATAGACCCCTCAACATGAATAGCTCAAAAACATCCTCAAACTCAGAATTTCTAAAACTAAATAATCTTGTCTTTAAAATCTGTTCTACTTCCTGTAATCCTGGTTTTGGTTATCAGTTCCCATAATCCCCCTAAACATTGACGTGCCATCTGAGAGTCAACCTAGATTCTTCCTTCCATCATGACCTTCATTTAGTGACCACATTGGTTCCTTTCAAACTCACTGTCACTATATTAGGCTAGATCCTCAATATTTCTTAAGTGATTTTTTGAAGAGCAGAGTATTTATTTCTAGCAAGTGCTGCCATAGTGATCTTCATAATATTTAAATTGGATCATGACATTCCTTTGCTTTATTTCTTCCAGTTGTGCCCACTGGCCAACTCTTTTTCATGGAATACAGAGTCTCCACAATCTGATCTCTGCCTCTTTATCTGCCATTCAATTGACAAATATTTAGGTGGCACCCACTGTGTGCCAGGCACTGTGTCATATCCACCCTCCTTTCTACTGCTTGCTCACAAACAACATGCTCTGTATCCATGCTGGACTATTAATGGCTTCCTAAATGCAATATGATTTATCCTATCTTCAGGCCTCCTTCAAGAAGGTAGGTTTTGCCATCATGGGTCAGCCTAGGGCAACTTACTCTGCAAGATTCAATTCATATCATCTCCTGTGTAAAGTCTTTACTAACATTCTCTCATCACTCCAGACCCAAAGCTTGATATGTTTCTTCTTTGGTTTCTTAGCATTGCTTTGTAATTATTGCCTATCTACCCTGGACTACTCTCTCTCACCAGTCACAAGATGATTGTACTTTTATAATCACTACAGTAAAATCATTATCTTGCATTTGTTATTATTATAAATGATATGGGATAACACCTGTAAAATATGTGTCTATCCAATAAACGTCAGAGAAGGGTAGGAAAATTTCTCAGGGTGCCACAGATATCAAGACTGAGCTGGAACTTGAGCCAAATCTGAAGGGCTCCACTCTACCACAGTGCCATGGTTGGAATGTCTGTCCCCCCACCTCCGCTTCAACAATTCCTATGTTGAAAACCTAATGCCTAGTGATGGTATTAGGAGTTGGGGCCTTTGAGAGGGTGATGAGGTCATGAGGGTGGTGCCCTCCTGAATGGGATTAGTGCTTTGGTTAAAGGGCTCCAGAGAGCTTTCTCGCTCCTTCCTATTCTGTCACTTGAGAATACAACAGGAAATTGACAGTCTGCAACCCAGAGAAGGGCTCTCACCAGAACCCAACCATACCGGCCTGATCTCAGACTTCCAGCCTCCAGAACTATGAGAAATAAATTTCTGTTGTGTATAAGCTACATGGTCAAAGGTATTTTGTTACAGCAGCTTGAATGCACCAAGACAGAGACACAAACTCTCTTCCTTATGTCCCTGGAACTTAATACCCAAGTGGGTAAGTCTCAAATGCTCCATAAACATTTGTGGAATTAATGTGTGCATTAAAATAAAATGCTATGCTTCCTCAGTTGTGGAAATAAGTGAATAACTCCAATGTTAAATACTCATCGATAATCCCCAGGCTGTGACACTGATTTCTATAAACACTTGAAAACAAAAAAGTCTGTGGTATGCTGATGAAAAGCCAGAAGTTATACTGTTATAACTTCTTATAACAGTTAACTGTTATAAGTATAACCAAAAGTTATACTTTTTGGTTATTATTCAGATTTTCTGCTGTCAGTGATTTCTCGGAGTTCCTGTCCTCTTCCTCCTATAGATAACATGCTAAGCCATATAGAGAATCTGCTTTTACTTATCCTTCTGCTTATTGCACTCCTGCTAGCAGAATAAGTCTTGGTATCTCCAGGATTATAATAATTTTTAATTAAAAATGAACATTCACCCATATAAACTCATAGATTCATATAAACTGACAAATCAAATAAAAGACATTCAGCTTAGTACAGAACTAAGAAACAATGACAGCCAAAGTTTACTTCAATCTGTCACCAATGCTTTCTAAGCAACCAAAAAATCTTATATGAGTAAAAATCTTTTAATCCCAGGAGCTCTGAATCTATATAGCCAGTGAATGTCTGGTAGAATCTTGATTCTTTTTGTAGTCAGAGTGGAGAAGGAGGGAGAAAAAGAAAGTCTTAGATAAACTGAGAAGTGTAATTATGCCAGCATAGTGGTCTAGTGGCCTAGGCCCCAGACCAGCAGACACTATTGATGTTAGGTACCAAGCCATGCAATTTATATGCATTTTCTTATTTGACACAAGCATTCTTCAAGGACGTCTCCCTTCTACAAACTGATTCAGAGATGATAGGTGATCTGAGATCACACATCTAGAAAGTGGCAGATCTGGGATACAAACACTTGTCTATACAATTCTAAAAATCTTCCTTTTCTACTATGTTATATTAATTCAATTCAGACATTTTTTTCATAGGCATGCTGACCACTCTCTTAGGATAATATAGGAGAAAATGTCTAAATCTGATTTCTATCTAAATGATTAAATTTGATTTTACATAGTTCAGATGAATCCAGATAAGCCCATAGTCGGTCTTTTGTTCAAGGGCTCCCCAGTTTTCATATATAATTTGTTGTAGTTCTTACCACAGAGTGACTATGTCTCTTTATCCTCAAGGGAATGTGTGAACTCATAGATTCAAGACAACCTATCTTGTTTGGTTATTCATCTCCAGAATCACCTGGTTATGTGTTCCATAAAATTTTGATATAATAATTTAATGAACTACTCATTTATAGCACCATTTAAAATTATATGCATTTGGATAGTAGCATTCTATTGAACAAATCTACTTCCATAAATCTGACTACAAAATACACAACATACAATAAAGAAAATGTTGGTTTTATTCAACCATGTCACAACCATCACAAAGGTAACCTATTTTTTTAAAGATTTTATTTACTCATTCATGACACACACACCCACACCCACAGACAGAGGCAGAGAGAGAGGCAGAGGGAGAAGCAGATTCCATGCAAGGAGCCCGATGTGGGACTCGATCCCAGACCCCGGGATCACGCCTTGAGCCGAAGGCAGACACTCAACCACTGAGCCACCCAGGCGTCCCAAAGGTAATCTATTTTAACTCATTATTGCGTATGGACTAGTAGGAAAAGATATATAATGATACTGTACTTCACTGATTTGCAATAAACTTCGAATCCTTGATTCAATAGACCATTCTTCATCCTGGGAAGAAGTAGACAAATCTCTATCTATCTATCTCTATCTATCTATCTTTCACCACAAATGTATATGAAGTACTTTAAGATGGCTATAAAGATAAGGTGGCCAGGAGGCAGCATATAAGAAATATAAGGACTACACAGAAGGTTTGGGTGAACAGAGAAGACCTGATGAGAAATGAGAACCAATAATGCCTGGAAGGAAGCATAAAGTTTGAACAGAGCAGGGAAAGTGTCATAGAATAGTGGAAAAAAAGCAAAGAGGTGGAGTAGCACACATGTTTAGGGAGAAAGAGTGGGACAGTCTGGGGAACTGGGAGTTTATTCTCTAGTGAATAGATGGAACTGGTTAGAAGGCCTTGATAATTACTTGAAACAGTTAGGACTTCCTCTTGAGAGCAATAGGGACTCATAAAAATGTTTGAGCTGTGGGACACTTGAGAATACTATTTCAGAAATACCCATTGGTCAGTGCTTTACAAATGGCCTGTGTGTTGTAGGACTTTGTGAAGAACATTAGGGTGGAAACAAGTGAGGATGGATGCTGTCTTGAAGAGCTTCTTCTGAGGTTAAAATATGTTGTGCATGAAGCAAAAAAAAAAAAAAAAAAAAAAATTGGCATAGGGAGCTAAGGTGATAGAAACTGCAATGGATGCAATGGAGCTGGAAGTCTATAAAGAAAGAAGAATCAAGAGTGTACAGCTACTAACTGGTTACCATGTAGGGGAAAAGCTCTAGAGAATGAATGATGACTTATCTCTAAGAAGAGAGCAATTCAGAAAAACAAAACAAAACAAAACCCCAAAAAACAAAAAAACAGAAAAATTTTCTTCAGTGTGTCCTGTGAGTATAACAACCCAAAATCAGCTAGCTGGCCTATTATGACTGGAAATTAACACTACCATTCAGGAACCTAAATAGTATGCACCTCCAGGTCATCAAAAGGCTGGTTATGCTTCACATATTATATATTAGTCTTATAGAGGTAAAAAAAATTACATATATACAGTTTCAAAATCAACAAGGTAAAAATACATTGTAATCATTCTCTCTCCAGAACATAAATCCAAAGCACTGCCTAAGAAATGTTTCTCAGCTCCTAGATTTTTAAAACTCCTGGGAAAGCATTTTCAGTGATCTGTATTAGCACCCAAACAAAGAAATGGAGCGATGAAAAGGACAGTAAAGGACCAAACGGATCTGGAAGAGAAAGCAACCCTGAGAAGTCATTTAGGGCCTGCTCAGCATGCAGGCTCCATTACCACCAGGCCTCTGGAAACTTTAAGTCAACTCCACACTTCATTCTGAGGGCATTTCTAAAGTGGCAAGTCTCCTCTTCTGTTGGCCTAGCCTTGACAACGGTAAAAAAAAAAAAAGAAAAAAAAATATGTTTTAAATGTGGATCGGGAAAAGCAGATGCGTCAACATTCTTTGCTTCTGGGTGCTTTTCCATGAATCATGCACTCTTCCTTTTGCTTTCATTGAAAATGACTTAAGCCGATGCTCTGCAATAGGCTTGGTTGAGGAAGGCAGAAACGCAGAACCCAGTCCACTTCTTGAACTACTTGAGCACCCGGGAGATTAAACAAGGCACAAAAGAACACTCTCTTCTTAAGGTAGCATGGTTGGGGGGCCCAGGATGGAAAGAAAAGTCCATTCTTTTCAGTGCAGGCCCTTAAATAAAGATGTAAACACTCTGTGAGTCATGCCACAGCGGGCTCCAGCCATTAGGCTGCACACACAGAAGCAGCTTCTCTCCCAGAGCCTCACTGCACAACTGTAGTGTGCAGCCAGGGAATGAGGCAGCCTGGTGTGCCGCCAGCTCTGGCTGGAGGGCCAGAAAACCTACAACAGCTCCATGCTTCTGCTCCTCCTCTCCTTTATGGTTCTGCCAGAAGCCACAATATGGTTTTGTAAATTAGAAATCCGTTCATCCTTGAGTCCCGTGCTGAACATTCTTCAGATTACGAAGACTGCAAAGGACAGGACAAGAGTTTAAAAATAGCCCACAGGAGTGATGATAGGTGGAAGCATTCCTGTGGGTGCCATTTGCCAGCCCATGGGAATTCTCCCTGCAGGCGCTGCCTTCCCACCCTGGTATTTAAGGAGAAAGGGAAGAGGGCACCACAAAGAGCAGTGTTAGGCAGGATTCTTGCAGATATGCTATGCTCCACTATTGGAGAGAAGGTGGAAAAGGTCAAAACCACCTTGCTCTGTGGTTCAAAGATACATTAATTGTCCCCAGAATATCTCATGCTACAAATGAGCACCAAAAGCCTGGAAAAGTAGACCTTCTCTGCCTGTTTGGATAAACTTGATTTAGTTGCTGAGGGCTGGAAGAGCTAGAAAGAGAGAAAGTCCTTTAAGCAATTACTCCATAGCTTTTTTCCAATTTCTATTGTTAGCAATTTCCCTGTCAAAGATGCAGGCTTAACAGTAACCACACATGTATCTCTCACTTAATTACCTTTGTGGATGAGAGAGGAATATAAATGAACACCTGTATTCTTTGCTAATAATATATGATAATGACTACAGGTAGATCTTAACTGCTCAGAGGGAAAGACTCAGAAGGAACAACGTTTAGTCTTAAAAAGTTCCTACTATATTTTACTTTATACATGTGGTTTTTTTTCTTTGTTTTCTTCTTTTTCTTTCTTTCTTTCTTTTCTTCTTTTTTTTTTTTTTTTTTTTTGGTTAGTAAGTAGAAAGGGTTAATGAATAGATAGCAATCAAAAAAAAGGGAGAAAGAACCTTCGATGCTAGTCACATCTGCTCCTGATTAAATTATTAGCTCACTATGCATGACATTAAAATCATAACTACCTAGTTCCAATTTAAATAACCACTTCATTTAATTATCCCCATTTTAAAGCAAAATGACACTTGAAAATATTTTGATGCATACATGTTTTCTAAAAGCATTTTATTTTACCTAGCTGTACCCTTCCACTCCCCTTGCACGAATCAATTCTGAAATGCATAGCTCCTTTTATTGATCATAAATTGCTATATTTTCCCATTCCTTCCTCCTTACAGTTCGTATCTTTGGCCTCCGACAAGGCCACCTTTTGATACATCTGGAAAGTCAAGGTGACTCCTATTTCTAATCAGTGTTAGTCAATATGGTCAAAAGGCTACTGAAAAGGGGTCACTACAGATAATCTAGTTATTAAAATTTTCTCAGCGGGGGAGGTGAGGCACAGGCAGCCAGAGCAAGACCAATGTGATGGGAATAGAGAACAAGGATTTGAGAGGGGCTGAGTGCAAGAAGCAATAACATGGCTGCTTGATTTGGGTCTGACAGCAGCCCCAGGTGGCGCCCCGGCCCCTCCTCCCCAAGGGCCAGGCCGGCTCGCCCGCTTTCCATCAGTCAAGGTGATCCCCATAGGACTCCCATTCTTTAAGCTCCACCTATCCAGCCCACTCACAGTCATCAACAGATCAATATGAACCTTGGAAAACAAATACAGACCAGCAGAGACACGCACAAATCCCTCCTGTACAGTTCTAAGCTCTTGGTTTTCAAAATCCCATTTTATCTGAACATAAACTGACCTTAAAACATCAGAAAATATATGAATATTCTTTTAGATGGACATTAACAGATCATCCACCTACCTTTCCGAAAACTAAAACACCGTTTGATTCTTCTGTATGTAGCTTTAGGAATGAAAGGAGTTGACGCTAGGGCACCTGAGGGGCGTCCCCCAGTCGTTCGGTCCTCAGGCATCATACAGGCCCCAAGTTCTGAACCAGTTTCAGGCTTCTTTTAAGACCTGCCTCTGCGCGATACCCCACAGCCACTCCTTCTCATGTTGATTTGTTAGGGTTGAAGTGCTGATTCCTAGAACTTGAAGGCTGTTATCCCCCAGCTCCTGGATCAGGGGTAAGTTACCACCTCTCATGGACTTCTTCTTCTTTTTCTTTTTTTTGGCAAAAACTTCCTTTTCTCTCCCCTATTCCAAGGAGTTTTAAGGTTTGGTTGTTTTGTTCTGTAAGTTTCTGCAGACATTCCAAAATGTCACAGCAAAAAAGAACTGCAGCAAGGCAAGCTGCATCTCCCATTCAAACAGCAGGAATTGCTTTTCTTCTTTCTTTCTTTCTTTCTTTCTTTCTTTCTTTCTTTCTTTCTTTCTTTCTTTCTTTCTTTCTCTTTCTTTTCTTTCTTTCTTTCTCTTTTCTTTCTTTCTTTCTTTCTTTCTTTCTTTCTTTCTTTCTTTCTTTCTTTTCTTTTTTTTTTATTAAGAACGGTCTTCTCAGCTGGAACTGGGGGGTGCGGGGCTGAGATTCCTCTGGAAAGGTCAGCAAACAGCCGTGTGCAAGGGGGAAAAGGAACAATGACACAAGAGGCCCCTGAGGACTGCTTCAGGACCGTCCCTGCCGGCTCCTTTCATCTGAGCAAAGGGGGGAGCCAATAGTGGCACCTTCTCCAGAAAGCACTGCAGTGCATGATAGGTTCTGTTCAAAGGACTCCCCGGTTCCTTCCGAGGCACCCCTCAGCCTCTGATGCTCTCTGCGGGCTTCTCGCTCTTCCCTTCCGTCTTCGAACTCCCTCCCGGGGCTGCCGAGGAAGCTCCAGGTCAGGAGAGTCGGCGCCCGGGCCGCGGGGAGGCCGCTGTGCAGGGAGCCTCTCCTCCCGGTGCGGCCGCTCGGTTCGGCCCCGGTTCCCCAGGGCGGGCTGGGCGGGCGCGGGGGCGGGGGCGGCGGTACCGGCACCGGCACCGGCACCGGCACCGCGCTGGGCTGCTGCTGGCGGCTTCGCTGCCGCCGGGCACACGCAGCAGGTGCAGGCGCCGCAGAGAGCGGGCGCGCAGGGCTCCTCGCGGCTGGCGACCCCCTGCTCCCTCCTCTCACCTTGCGCCCGCCGCCGGCCCTTGTGCGAGCCGCTGCAGAGCTCCAGCAGCACCTACCCGACGCCGAGGGGCTGAACTTTTACCCCCACCCCCACCCCCACCCACTACCATCCCCCCTTCCTGCACGGACTCTCTCCCTATACGAGACTTTGCCCAGAGATCTATCTGGCAGCTCAATCTGTCCGTGGGTGCCGGCTCCAGTGTGCCTATCCCTTACACACGTGTGCCGACTTGTACACACATGTGTGTCTGTGAAGTAGAAAAAATATTCTCAATCTGGTAACAAAGCCCCCGCAGGTACAGCCACCATAAAAGAAGTCAGCTCAACTCACGGGTGTGTACCCATGCGTATTTGTACACATGCACCTAGTTCTCTACATCTCTGCTTACGGTTTGAAAAACCAATCCTGTTTTCTACTTTCTCCTCTGCTCTTGCACGCACCCTCATGTCCACCTGCACTCTCGATCCCCCCCTCGCTGAACAATTTACTCACTGGGTTAATCATTCATCCACCTGGCTGTTCCATGGGCAGATTCAGAATGCTAGTGCTTTAACCCCATCTGACCTCCAAGGTCTCGGGGTTCCTTCCGAGCGGGAGTGCGACAAAACCGTGAGGAATCCTGCAAGGGTACTCCCTTTCGAAACATCACTTCTCTGATTGGCATGCCCAGATAGGTAACAGTTTGTCACTGAAGGAATCATCAGTAGTGACTTCTGCCCTATGGTTCAAATTTTTGCCTTCACTGTCACAGCATGCTACTAGAAAAAAATAGGGAACCACAAGGTATTACTCATTATAAACAAGACAGTGACAATGCTGGACCCAGAGGCATCAGGCAGCTGAAGACCTTACTGACCTGAGCATTGGGATGGAGGGAACACATGTAATCACAGGACTTTGGAGCCAGAAAGAATCTCCGTTAAAACGGTTTTGTCTAATTTTCTTATTTTACAAACAAGCAAACTGAAAGTCTGGAGAGGGGGTCCTACTCCTTACCCAAGGCCACACAGCTGACTATGTCAGAGGTGAGAGACCACATTACCTCTTAATTAACCCTTGCTTGGCCACATGCCAGGTGTTCATCATGAGAATTATCCACATGAAGTATTTTTACTGCATCGATAGGTCTCTGGCTCAACTCTTTTTGGAAGGAGACAGAAATACAGGAAGAACCGATTTTGTTAGTCGTTAAATTTAGGCAAAACGCTCAGATCTAATGAAAACTCTGTGGATTCACACTCTTCCCACACCCTTGGGCTTGGCACTTCCATACACATTGCTTCAAAAACAATTGAAAAGAATTAAAACAAGCAAACAAACAACCCAAACAGTGTAGGGGTGCCTGAGTGGCTCAGCTGGTTAAGCAACCAACTCCTGATTTCAGCTCAAGTCCTGATCTCGATCTCAGGGTCATTGGATCAAGCTCTGTATCAGACTGCCCGCTCAGTGAGGAGTCTGCTGGAGATTCTCTCTTCCTCTCTCCCTTTGCCTCTCCCCCTGCTTGTGCTCTCTCTCTCAAATAAATAAATAAATAAATCTTTAAAAAAAAGTGTAAAAAAAAAAAAAAAGCAAAAATAAGTAAGCAAAACAAAACCACTGAGTTTTTCCAAAGCTAAATAAATGCTTTGACATCCTAAATTTCGGATTTGACTTTTAGACAGAAACCACGCCCCTCTCAACATTTTTTTTTAATTTTTATTTATTTATGATAGTCAGAGAGAGAGAGAGAGAGAGAGGCAGAGACACAGGCAGAGGGAGAAGCAGGCTCCATGCACCGGGAGCCCGACGTGGGATTCGATCCCAGGTCTCCAGGATCGCGCCCTGCGCCAAAGGCAGGCGCCAAACCGCCGCGCCACCCAGGGATCCCCCCTCTCAACATTTTTAATGGGGAAACAGCTGTTTACAAGTGGTTTTAAGCAGATAACACAAAGCTAAAGTATCTAGAGTCAATAGATACTTTTGTTATCAGGCTCGGTTAAGTGAACGCCTACTTCTTCCATTTCTATCGGTTCCCTTCCCTTATCTGATTATCTGTTGTAAGTTTGATTTCTTTAATAAAAAGAAAAAAAAAACAATTCCATAGCTCTACATTTTAAGATTTTCACATTACAGTTTTTCATTCCTAAGAGTTTGAAGAGCTTGGCAAGCTCCTCAGGTGTCTCCTACTTTTCATCAAATTGTTATTGTAATGGTAAAGGGGGAATATTTTACATGCATATGCAACCTGAGCTAGGATAAGCCTAGGTGTCTCATGATAAACTTTACTTTTTCAAAACGCAGGCTATGAAAGTGCAGTAGAGGTCATGAAATGCCCTTTCTGTAATAAACACATTTAAAATATATCCAAAGGTGCTATACAGAAATTATACATTAAGAAATTATACATCAGAGTGATATGCCACCTTCCAAGTGTCTTTGCAAATACCATTTAATCAATAACCACAACAATATTTAGGCACCAAGAAGGAGATTAGAGTCTAAGAGGTCTTTATTTAGGATTAACAGAGTCTTGGGTTCATAACTAAGATAAAGAGGAGAAATGTATTTTCTTATGAAAGGCAATTACAGCAACTGAGGAATTTTTTTAACAGATTTTTTGAGATATAATTCACATATCATAGAATTCATCCATTTCATGTATATAAGTCAGTGACTTTTAGCATATCACAGATATATACAATCATCATCCTAGTCAATTTTAGAATATTTTCATCACCTCAAAAAGAAATTCAGTAACTTGGATTATCACCTATCCCCTCCAACATTCCCATCCCAACACTAAGTGACTGCTAATCTACTTTCTGTCTCTAGACCTTTCCTTGTTCCATACCATCATATGAACAGAATCATATGCTATGTAGCCTTTTGTGACTGTCTTTTTCCACTTAGCATAATGTTTTCAAGGTTTACTCTCATTGTAGCATGTATGAGTACCTCATTCTTTTTTATGGATGCATAATAATCCCTGGTGTGGATATACCACATCCTATTGACTCATTTGTCTATTGATGGACATTTGGGCATTTCTACTTTTTTGGCTATTAACAATAATGCTGCTATAAATATTCATGCACAAGTTTTTGTGTGGACATATGTTATTTCTCTTGGGTATGTATCTACCTAGGAGTGCAAATGCTGGTCAGATGATAACTCCGTGTTTAATTGATTGAAGAAATATATCAGATTCTTTTCCAAAGCAGCTGCTCCATTTGGCATTCTGTTTAGCAATGTAGGAGCATTTTGATTTTCCTACATCTCATCAATACTTGCTATTATTGGACTTTCTGACTCTAGCCATCCTAGTGGGTATCAAGTGGTACCTTATTGTGGTTTTGATTTGCATTTTCTGGATGACTAATGAAACTGAGCATTTCTCCATGTGCTTTTTGGCCATTTGCATGTTTTCCTTGGAGAAATATTTATTCAGATTCTTTGTTCATTTATCAGTTGGGTCAAAAAGAGTCAAATTTTTAATTTCCCTTCTATTACTGAATTGTAAGAGTTCATTATAAATTCCAGATACAAGTTCATTACTTAGATATATAATCTGGAAATACCTCTTCCCAATCTGTTGGTTGTAGTTTCACTTCCCACCATTGACAGTGTCAATTCAGGTGTTTTTGAATGATTTGAAAAACCATATTTATTTTAATTAGCATAATTAAAAAATTTTTGTTTTCATATGCTGAAGGATATACTACTAGTAATTGTGGGTTTTTCATTCCCACAGTAGCGGTAATGGATCACATTATTGTGCGAGAAAGTAGGAGGATGTCACAAACCAGAAGCCTTGAGTTTTCTTCCTAGTTCTGTTCCTCACAGTGTGATTGGCAATTGGCAAGTTAATCACCCTCCCTGGGTCTTAATGACCTAATATACAAAATGTGGGATGGAACTAAATCAGAGGTTTTAAAATATTCTTTATCAGTAGAAAGCATATTTTCAATGAAATGTTAAGTGTATTTCTAGTATATAAGATAATTAAAAGGATTTGTAGTTCTATAAATTTGTTTGAAACACAAATTTATAATATTTCTTTAAAATTCAATCAGTGACCAGAGAGGGTCCCAGATTATGGGTGACAATTGCGATCTTCTACAAATGTCAGCATTCAATTTGGTTCTATATTCCACATTTACTTTAAAAAATTGTATGGTTCAGTTGACTCACAAAGGATTTATTGCAAATGGAATATGTAGTTCAAAAGCTTCCCTTGCATTCTCATAATATTCTTTTTTTTTTTTTAATTTAAGGTATTTATTTATTTATTTATTTATGTATTTATGATAGTCACAGAGAGAGAGAGAGGCAGAGACACAGGCAGAGGGAGAAGCAGGCCCCATGCACCGGGAGCCCGACGTGGGATTCGATCCCGGGTCTCCAGGATCGCGCCCTGGGCCAAAGGCAGGCGCCAAACCGCTGCGCCATCCAGGGATCCCTCTCATAATATTCTTTAATTAAATAAAAAGGGCAGAAAAATTTTTATTGGAGCATTGTTTCTATGGTAAGCATCCTAAGCTAAAATATATCTTTTTTAATTACAAGTAAATTTGAATCAAACATTTACAAAATCCCGGAAGCTCATTTCATAGGATAAAGTATAGTAATCCCTTCTTATCCACAGGAAATATGTTCTAAGACCCCCAGTGGATGCCTGAAACTGGGATTCAGTCCTGAATCTTATATATACTGTTTTTTCCTACAGATACACACTTATGATAAAGTTTAATAATAAAGCAAGCGCAGTGAGCAATCAACAAGAACTAATAATAAAATAGAATAATGACAATACACTGTAATAAAAATAATGTGAATGTGGCCTCTTTCTCTCAAAATATCTTGTAGTGTATTCACCCTTCTTGTGATGATGTGAGATGATAAAATGCCTATATGATGAGATGAAGTGAGCTGAATGACACAGGTATCGTGACATAATATTAGGCTTCTATTGACCTTCTGATGATAGGTCAGAAGGAGCATCATCTGCTTCTGGACCATAGTTGATTGTGAGTAACTGAAAACCGCAGAAAGAGAAACCGCAGATGAGGAGGGACAACTGTACATCAACTTATCAACTAGCAAGGCTCCCTGCTAAGTTCATAAATTTGAAGATTTATATACAGCTCCTGTCAAGTCCCGCTGTGAGAACTTCTGGGACTCCTGGGCTGGTAGGACCTCTGTGCCTACTGATTTGATAGAGCTAATTGGACTTCAGTCATTTTTTTTTCAGAAAAGGACAGATGGAAGAGGAGGAAAGGGAGAAAATAGGACACTTTACGGAAATAATTCTGAACAAAAATACTTCCTTCAGGAGATACTAAGGATCCTCCTAAACTCAGAAGCCACAGAGATTTGGTAATGGGGGAAAGAGAGTCTTTAGAAGACACATCTTCAGACACCCCACAAATCCCTGGCTCTGGAGGTACCAGCAAAACTCCAGCAGGTGAGTATATGTCCCAAGGACAATCATGAGGGGCTCCTGGGTGGCTTAGGGATTGAGTGTCTGCCTTTGACTCAGGTTGTGATCTCAGGGTCCTGGGTTTGAGTCCCATACCAGGATCCTTGAGGAGTACCTGCTTCTCCCTCTGCCTATGTCTCTGCCTCTCTCTCTGGGTCTCTCATGAATAAATAAATAAAATCTTTTAAAAAATAAAAGAACAATCTCGAGCAAACTTTTGCTAATGTTGTAGATGGGATATCAGCCCACAGGCCTTTTCAAATGTTTGTCATAGTCATTTACTAGCCATTTTAGGATATAAATAGGGTCACTGTCTAAGTTGTCACCAAAACTAGGACACCATGAAAGTGAAAAGCAGCACTATGAAAAATTATCATCCTGGGACAGCAGTTTGAGGTGAACCAGACTGTCACCAGGCAAACTGGATGAAGAACCTCCTCCTTCCCCAGCAGAAGGCACTGCTAGAAAACAGACAATTTGCAAACCTGTATCATTTACCTGGTAAAACTTAACCTTCCAGCTTTTAAAGTATACCTTTGAAGTTATTCTAAAATGTAAAATGGTGAGTCAGCCTAGGCAGTATCTAATATATTAGGTGGAAAAAATTCACTTCTGAATTCAGGGGGCTGACAATAGACAAAAGAGAATATAAAGTAAATATTGGAATTATAATTGGTTTGCTAACTATGAATTTGATTTAATACAATTTATTTTAATTACATCAAAATAAAATAATTAGGCTTTACACTGGGAAATATGTGTTGGTTATAGGTAATTTTTTTTTAAGATTTTATTTATTTATTCATAGACACACAGAGAGAGAGAGAGAGAGAGAGAGAGGCAGAGACACAGACAGAGGGAGAACCAGGATCCATGCAGGGAGCCCGATGTGGGACTCGATCCCGGGTCTCCAGGATCACACCCCAGACTGCAGGCGGCACCAAACCACTGCACCACCGGGGCTGCCCAGTTATAGGTAAATTTTTTGGAGTCCTTATCGTTTCCATTCCACTTACTGAGTTTTTGCTTTATACAATTTGTCTGTTTATGTCATATCTTTTTATTTAATAATCTTTGATAGACAAAGATCATGTTTTTTACCCCTTCTTCCTCCCTTTAGTTCTATTTACAGTGCCATTTAATTTATTTCTCACAGGGTGCATTCTCAAAACTACATTAACTAAGATTTTAAAAAATTTATTGAATCCACAAACACTTGCCTGATCACAAAGCATTTTGTTACTCTAGTCATCATCAGATTCTCATCTAGAGCTTTGCCATTCTTCTTTGATATCACTGATGATCTCAGGGCTAGGTTCCCCTCCAAAGATACTCTTCAAATTTTTTTTTGCCCCATATCCACATGGTCTTCACTAATCTACATTTATAGTACCATTCTTATGACTGACTATTTATTGTCAGTGAAATGGAAAAATCCAAAACAAACAAACAAAAAAAAAACATATCATCCCTTTTTTATAATTCAAGATAGTCATTTAAAAAGTTGGTTATTGATGATATTTGATTTAAATGAAACTTCTGGGAGTTACTCAGATATATGTCTTAATAATAACATAGAATAGTTTGCTATTTATTTTAACAGTCATCCATTTGAAATTAGGAGCTGATACTAACATCGGTTGAGAGGGTCAAGATGAATAGGTTTGGCCTACCTTTCTGTTCTTCCATAATTCTATATATACTCACCTCCTCCAAAAGGTCCCCATATGACTCGGCGGATGGACTTAACCCAGTCTTCCATATCATTCTGGGTGCTCGCCATAAGGAGATAGCTCTCATGGTTTGCTGTCATCCGATCTCGATCGCCTCCTGTAAGAAAGTAACACATGAGTGTGTGCTCAGCTGAAGATTCCCCATCAGCAGTGGGAGTCCCTGAGATGTACAATATGCCTACTCAATCAATTGGAAATATTTACCATGGTTTCAGAATGAAAAAAAATCTGCTTAAAAAGGAAAGGCTCTTATGTTTCCAGGAGAAAACTGGGAACAAATATTATTCCCCAAACAAAGCCTGCCTCTTTGTCCTAGCAACAACCCATAGGTCTGCATTAAGTAATAATCCAATCTATTCACAATGCGCTGCTGAATAAGGAGAAATAACAAAGTGAAATGAAAGGTGGAGAAGTAATCCACAGAGCCTGGATATACATTGGAAGCAAGTGCTGAGCAGTCTGAGTACTGCTTAACAGACACACAGTGGGTCCACCAGGACATCGTGGATGAGCAGCAGAGTTTTGTAAAGGGAAAAGAACCACAAGTAAAACTTTTGGCCCAGAGGTCCTCCTCCATTGCTCTGTCATGGAAGGGAAGCTTCTTCCTCTAGAATACACCTTCAGGGGAGCAAACAAAGAGAAGAGGAGAAGACATAAGCCTGGTCAGCAACAAGGCCAAATCAACGTCCTAGATGGCCCCTGCAACCAAAGCGTGAGACTTAGGAAATACCAGCGGTGTCTCCATGCAAAAGCTTGATGGTTTCTCTCATTTTACCACCCTTCCAAAGAAGAACCCCTAAACTTTTAAACTTTTATAATCTCTAATATCAATTTTGAAGTGCTAGACTTCTGGTGCATGTGATTTAATTTCTTAGAAATATTTTATAGCACATTGACATTTCCCTGGTGACTTAAATTTCTCATTTATAAAATAGGCATAACCATATCGAACTTGAAAGAAGTCTTGAGGCATGGTTTTCCTTACTTTCTATTTTATGTCATTTATTTATTTATTTGAAACAGAGAGAGAGAGATGCAAGGGGTTGGGGGTGAGGGAGACATCAGAGGGAAAGGGACAAGCAAACTTCACTCTGACTGTGGAGCCCAACTTGGGGCTCAATCTCATGACCCTGAGATCATGACCTGAACCAAAATCAAGAGTTGGATGTTCAACCCACTGAGCCACCCAGGTGCCTCTGAAAGAGTATTTCTTTTATTATTATTTTTTTAGATTTTTAAAATTTATTCATAGAGACACACAGAGAGGCAGAGACACAGGCAGAGGGAGAAGCAGAAGACACATGCAGGGAGCCTGACATGGGACTCGATCCCAGGACTCCAGGATCACGTGCTGGGCTGAAGGCAGTGCTAAACCATTGAGCCACCCAGGCTTCCCTAAAGGAGTATTTCTGAAGACATGTATCAGCAACTATACTGCTTCAGTCTCTTTGAAAATAATTAGAATGTTGTTCACAAAAGGAATACTTAAGGAAATGAAACATTTAACTGAATTCTGATAATATTTGAATATTATACTAACTTCTGAGGTGCTTAAAATATCTATGAACATTTAAGTGTACACTTGCAGCCTTGGGTTGAATTATTTCATATTCAAGTGTTGTGTTTGAGACATTGTTGTTTGTTTTTAAGTGGATCTGAACACCTTCATAAGGAGCTTGCAGGCTCCAATTCACAACAGGCCCATCACTCACTATTCTTTCCCATCCAACTGAATACACACATAGCTGTGAAAGCTATAGGCATTTGAATCTGTGACCTCTAAATTTTATACAATAGCTCTAGGTTGAGAAATACAACTATCCTACCACTGAAGTAAATTTCTAGATCATGTGAAAGGTCAGAGAAGTGAAATAACTTTAACTCAATAGGATGAACAATTAGAATTGGTATTGTACATTTTAATGTATGAATGAAGGAGGGGGGCTGAGGAACCACATCAAACTGATTTCTTAATGTTTTCAAAATTCTTGAATAAATAGAGCTAGCCTTCTCATACTATAAAGAACATCTCACTGTTTGAGAAATAATGACCCTCTTACCCCTTAGGTCTATCCTTGGTCTATCATCACCATTAGCAACTTGTTTCTGAAAAAGCATAGATTCAGGAGTCAGAGAAAACCCAGTTGAAATCTTAATTTTACCTTGTATTAGCTGTTTGAATTCTGGGAAATTACATAATTTTTGGAAACTCAGTGTTTTTATTTTTATTTTTTTTTAAGATTTTATTTATTCATGAGAAACAGAGAGAGAGAGAGAGAGAGAGAGAGAGAGAGGCAGAGGCAGGCTCCATGCAGGGAACCTGACATGGGACTCATCCTAGGTCTCCAGGATCATGCCCTGGGCTGAAGGCAGCGCTAAACCGCTGACCCACCCGGGCTGCCCAAACTCAGTGTTTTTAATCATGCTTTAGACATAATACTGATATAGTAAATTTTTGTGAGAATTTGACGAAATAAAGTAAAAATACTAGCCCTGTGTTAGGCTAAAGGAGAAATTCTGCAAATACTGATTCAGTCTCATTTAACTGTTTCCACACTTACAAGTGCAAAAAGAATATATTATATTTATTTTTTAAAATAATATTTTTTATAGAAATGCTACAGTTTATTTTTTAAAGATTTATTTATTTATTTGAGAGAGAGAGAACACTTGAGAGAGCATAGGCAGAGGGAGTGGCAGAGGAAGAGGGAGAAGCAGGCTTCCCCTGATCAGGGAGCCCAAGGCAGGGCTCCATCCCAGGATGCTGGGATCACAACCTGAGCCCAAGGCAGACACCCAATCGACTGAGACACCCAGGCTCCCCATATAATATCTAATTTGATCTCAGAGATATGTCTAGCAAGTGCTTGGGAACAATTAGTCAGTAGTATAGAATATATATATGGATTTATATTACAAATATATTTCTTTGATACTTAACAATGCATATTTAAACTGTATAACGTTTATGTATATAAATACGCCACATATTAATATGCATGAACACGGTCATATTACGTAGAAGTGGCAGAAAGAGCTAAATGACAAAGGAAGACGTGCTTCATTTGGTGTAGCACAGTATTAACAATTTACTCTGTATCCTTACCCACTTATACCACAATGCTGGGCCAAAAAGAATTACCATTTTGAAATCAGAATATTTTAATTATTATCTTTGCCTAAGGGATACTTAGCAATTCAGACAGCAATATCCTGCTGTGTCACTCTCAGCCCAGGCAGAGACAGCCCTAGTAATGAGTGAGTGACAGCCGCTAGAGTGTGTTTCTGCCTGAAAGCAGGGAAAAAAAAAAAGAGAATGATAAGCACAACTGGCCATTATCCCCTGACTTTTCATTTGATTCACTCTCTGCCAGTGGTGCAGTATGTCTGACCCTGAATCTCATTTAGACTGTCAATCACAGATATGAAATCCCATCGGTGAATTTCACCCATGGATATGGATCTTGATTCCTCAGTGTATTAACAAGAGAGAGGGAAATGATTTAAAAAAAAACTACCAGTCTCAGTGGAAATATAGAATCATTGCTATGAATGTGATTGAAACAATCGGAGACATTTATATAAACTTGAACTAGACACTCTACTAGAAACATGTGATTTCCACCTAGAGATGTTATCTGTTCTAATTCACAACCCCTTAGGTTCTGAGAGCTGGTACTTGGAATTGAAGTGGTTCAAAATCTACTAAATGTATGATCTGATAAATAAGTAAACTCATTATTGCCTTTCAACTATGTGAATCAAGTTTCACTCTCTTTGTTAATCCTTTACAGGGCTTAATGTTCCATTTAACTATTAATGGATCTAAAATTTTTTCAAAAGGTGAGATTTTAAAAAGTAGTCTCGAGATATAATTATCACTGGAGTGAGAGTGTCATAGTCATCTTCAATTCCTTTTTTTTTTCATCTTCAATTCCTATATGCATATATATTTGTGTGTATGTAATATATGATAGATATTAAAGCCAGTATATATTTTTCATTGTTAAATTCTGCTTGAAGACTAATACCGGTGCAGCTTTGTTTTTATTTTTTAATACTACTTTAGATTTGCAGGCATTTTTAAAAGACACAATGTTTCAGGAAATTGTATACATCTTTTAAATATTAGCATAGGTTGGTAGCAACGCTTTGGTGCTAGTGTTAATACTAATTAGTGTTAACACTAATAGTGTTAATACTTCACACTGCTAGTGTGACTTTAAGTGAGTAGGTCACATCATTCAATTTTACTTGTTTATGTAGAATTGAAAATATGTGTGCACTTTATTGGGATCTTCTGTATATTTGCATTTGATATAAATTTTTCTTTCCCAGAAATAATGTAGATTCTTAAATAAAATACTTGACACAATTTCTATAAAAATTGAAAGGTAGATTAAGAAAAGCTTAATGAATTTAATAGACTAAGAAAAAGCTTGATCTAAAATTAAAAGGTAGGTTAAAGAAATCTACAATAAAGTAAATGCACAGTTAATTTTAAAATGAGGTGCAATATCCATTAACCATACAGAAAGTTTGACTCCTTTAATAATTATAAAATAATAATTTAAGAGGTAAAAGTTTTGGTGTATAACTTTGCATAGAATTTTTAAAATTTTTATTTTTAAGTAACCTCTACACCTAACGTGGGGCTTGAACTTACAACCCCAAATCAAGAGATGCATGCTCAGCCGACTAGCCAGCCAGGTGTCTCTGCATAGAATTTTCCTAAATTTTAAGAGAAATATTGGAAAAGTTATGCCAAGATATACATGCTCATTGTTTAGAAAAATATGGAAAATGTTCCTTATGATGAAGCCACTAAAATAGGATTTTGAAGGATTACTTATTAATGTAAGTATTAATATGAGTTTTTGTGATACAAAGGAAATAAGCACATTTTTATGTGATATTATCTCAATTTTCATATAGGCAGAAAGATAAATAAGATACTAGATTGAAATACACAATAATGTTAACAATATTTAGATCTGAATGATAGGATTGGGAATTTCTTTGCTCTCCTTTTGTACCTTTCTGTATTTTCCAGATGCTCAACCATGTGTTGTTTCATGTAATATTCCAACATTTTATAATGTATTATTTTATATGGGGAAAAAAGCATTACTGAAAAGAGTAAAATGATTGGAATGATATGGTCATGAAAGCACTAACCCATAAAAAGTCAAGATGAGCTGGAAGATAATTGTCACTAACCTCACTCAGTGATGCTCAAGATTATTCACTTTGAATTCTCATTAATTTACCTATAACTTCACCTCTCTCTTTCCGCAGATACCGATCCCTAACTACATCGCCAAAGGAAGATTTGGGACAGGAGGCCACTCTGCTCAGAGTGCCAACTACATCATGTCACTAGGATTTTCTCAGTAAAAAAGAGACTACTACTACTATGTGCATTACCTTTCTTAATAAATATATTTAAAGAAATATTATTCTGATTTATTGTGTGGAAATTTCCAAAAATAGTTACCAATGTAAATTTTTGTAATTTTTCCCCTAGAAAAAAGGGGGATTTTACAAGTAATTTTACAATTTACTTGTAAATTGCCAAAATTATGAACTAAAAAGCAAAATAATTGCTCCGAATTTAAATGTGTGTCATTTTGAGTAAGTGAACTTTTAAAGATATACAGTAAATTATTTCTTTGCATTTAAATTTTAAAACTAGTTGTTCAAGGAAAACTGTGGTCATAGACATTTGGGTTTATTTCCAAGTACAGTTCATGGTACAGACCTGAGAACATTTCAGTGAATACCTCTGATACTGTTAATAATTTCAAGAGCAAAATGTTTCCTCATTCCTAATTGCAAATCAGGTCAAAACTAAACCTATTGTACTATTTGTTTTCTATAGCTTACAGAAAAATATTTATATTCTAGTTAGAGTTATTAATTTTCATTCATATAACTGAAGATATTATTTTATTTTTTAAAAGCACTACTTACCTCAAAACTTTGGGTTTGGGTCTTTATTGGTAGTAGAACTCCAATGATAAATTGCAAGATATACAGTAAATTCTGAAGGGTATCAGTGGAAAATTACTGAGGAAAACATTTCCTCCCTTTCATGGAGCCTGATATTTGGAAAACCACCTAAGTTATGTGAAGTGCAAAGTACAGATCACAGGTTTCTATGGATACAACCACGTCTTAATAGATAACAAAAATAATAAAATAGCACATAATTTACAAAATAAGTCCAGAAAACAAATTGGTCTCACAGTCAATACCATATTTAGTTTTTGTTCATATTGTTTTGTATATTATAGAGACATTGTTATCTGAAAATTAAGAGTTTTGGTATGCTTTGGTAATCAAATTTTTTTCCAAGTATTTCTTCCTCAAAGGCTAATTTCAAAAGTATCAGAAGAGCAAAATTTCAATGCATGTTGTCAACAGAAAAGTTGTACAACTCTCTAATGAGATTTTGAATATTTTAAAACCCTATATCAGAAAATGAGAATTAAGGAACTAATAGCAATAATCATCATTTTGTTTGTAGTGTGTAGTCAATACCATACAACAAATACATCACCAATGCTATCCTCCATTATAATAAAATTAATGCTACATTTTCATTTCAAGGGTACTTTATAATACTGTTTTACATATTTCTTTTACCCCTTATGAGGTATAATCTCTTTGTAAGAATCCCCTTGCATTACACAGCTAACATGTTTAAGATGAAAGTAGCTACAAACATATACTTTTTAACCAATTATAGATCGATTGGTATTTATTATTTATGGTAGATTTCTTTTTTTTTTAAGATTTTATTTATTTATTCATGAGAGACAGAGAGAGAGAGAGAGAGGCAGAGACACAGGCAGAGGGAGAAGCAGGCTCCATGCAGGGAGCCAGATGTGGGACTCGATCCCGAAACCCCAGGATCATGCCCTGGGCCAAAGGCAGACGTTCATCTGCTGAGCCACCCAGGCGTCCCTATGGTACATTTCTAATCATTAAGTTCAGAAATGATTTGCTCGAAGTCTCTCTATTTGGATACAGATATAGAGAGCAATGACATAAATAAACATCTTGAACTATACAAGTTAGTTCCAACTTGCCTTTCCTCAAATTTCATTATTAAAAATGTCTAAAAAATGTGAATATGAGACCAAAAGTGCTGGCTGATCAAACTGCAAAAAACAAATAGTACTTACTAGGAAGTACTAAAAACTGGTCAGTGAAGGACAATGAAGTCAGATTCACCAAGTTCAAATCAGTCATTGATTAGCTGTGAGATCCTGCATCTTTAACTGAGAGTGCTAAAAGCACCTGCCTCATGGTGTTATTGTGAATTAACTGAATGAAATACCTTGAATAGTGTTTGGGACATGGTTTGCTATGCTGTCATTTTTATTCCAAGTATAAAAATTTTGATCCTAAATTTTTCAATAATTTATATATAACTTGAACCCTTTAAAATGCAGAGAGCTAGCTTATTTTTGAACACATATTCTGAATACATCTATAAGGAAAAATCCTTTTATAGGAAAGTAACTATTGATTTATTTTTCAAGCAAATACTGATTTTCATATTGGTCATGTATTTATTTTTTGTTTTAAAGATTCTATTTATTCACTTGAGAGAGAGAGAGAACTAGTGGGGGAAGGCAGGGACAGAGGGAGTGGGAGAAACAGGCTCCCCACTAAGCAAGGACCCTGAGTTGGGGCTCAATCCCCCAACTCTGAAATCATGACCTGAGCCAAAGGCAGATGCTTAACCAACTGAGCCACGCTAGCACCCTTTTATTGGTCTTTTTTTTTTTTTAAACTGTGATTTATTTACTTTAAAAAAATTAATGAAAAATTTAAAACCTCAAATAGGCATAGTTACATTTCCACTAATTTTTCACATTCTTGGACTCATTCTTTCAAAATACCTACTATTTGTGCTAGGTACATTAACTACAAAAATTATACAGTTCATCACAATTTGGGTATCTGTTTTCCAGATTTTCCTGAATCTGGAATAGAGTCTGAACTTAAGTCCAACAATGTATTTTGACTTATGTCAGGTCTTAGGAATCTAGGCACTTCCTTCGCAGCATCTAATTAAATTCTCACTGATATTCCCAAGAAATAGATATTTCCTTGGCAGAGCTGAGACATCTAGAGCTTATGTTGTCTTCTAATTTAGCTTGGCTAGTTTGGGAGATCAGTGAATTCAAAACTTTATTGGACCAATGGAGGAGGCAGGCAGGTAAAATAGCTGACATGTACATTTAGATCAGCGCTACTCCAGCAATGATGATACAGAGCAGTCACAAGGGAAAGCAAGTCTCGATGCAATAATCACCGATTTTTAGCAAATGGAATGCCATTTCAAAGAAATGTCAAAGAAGCAAGGCAGAGAGTTTGTCGGCTTGAGTAAAACTAAAATTAAAAGCACTGTTTTATTAGGAGGTCTCTTAATACACACCACAAATTATCTTTTTTTTTTAAGATTTTTATTTATTTATTCATGAGAGAGAGAGAGAGAGAGAGAGAGGCAGAGACACAGGGAGAGGGAGAAGCAGGCTCCATGCAGGGAGCCCGATGTGGGACTCGATCCTGGGTCTCCAGGATCACGCCCTGGGCCATAGGCAGGCACTAAACTGCTGAGCCACTCGGGCTGCCCACAAGTGATCTTTAGAATGTGGAGGAATATTGGAAAGTTTGGGGAAAACATTTTGGAGTCATAATTGAACTTAACAGCCCCCAAGAACATGTAAATAAACCCTCTAGTGTAGTGTTTCTCAAAGTGTGGTGAAACTAGAGTGTATATGTCCAGAAAGGTAGGAAGGACTGGGTATTTGTGGGAAATGCAAATTCCTGGGCCCAAGCTCAGATCAATTGAATCAGAGACTGTGGTGGTGGGACCCAGAAATCTGTGCTTTAAGATGCCTGCCAGATGATTCTGATGTATCATAAAGTTTGAGAATCACTACTCTTGTAAGACAATTTTCTTTAATAGGCAGAGGCTATAAATCTTAGAATTCATGTACTTCAGCCACACTCATCCCATTAGCTTGTACCCATATCTTATTCTTTCAGTGACAGCCACTCAGCTCACAAAGTATTATGCTCTAAAGCTATGAATCATATCACTTTTCTAATTGCTTATTTGCATTGTTAATGATTAACACTGTGCAACTAGCCTTGCAAGGACATGTCATTTAAGTTGACATTACTGAATCTAGCAAATTTGTGAGCCTCATACATTAAAGATACCATACTTTTATCAGAGCAAATATTAGAGCATTTCTTTTTGTATCTGAATACAGATTTGTTATATCTCTTTCCCTGAAGTCCAGAGTTTGATGAATGATATAGAACACTGAATTTGGGAAGACATACCACTTTTGAAGATCTAGTTTATAAAGATGAAATCCATTTTAAAAATTCTCTCATATCCCACTCTTTTTATTGTTTTTGAATAATAGAAATCTGCAAGATTATTAACTGCAGGCTGATATACAGTTTGCAAGTTACTTTTATATCCCTTTTTCATTATTTTTTATAATAACCCTGGGAAGTAAAGCAGAGCATTAATTAATTTATCCAACATATATTTATTGAACATTTGTATTGTGCCAGTCACTATTCTAGGTTCTGATGATACAGCAGTGAACGAAACAAAGTTTGCAGTCCAGAGGTAAGGTCCAGAGATGCAGATGTGGAAGTCATCCATGCGACGATATTTAAAAACATGGGACTGAATGTACCTAGGGAATACTGTTGCTAGAATAGCGAAAATGAAGTTCAAGTGAGCTCCAATGTTTAGAGATTGAGAAAAGGAAGAGGAACCAGCAAAGGAGATTGAGAAAGTGCAACTAGTAAGGTTGGAAGAGAAACAAGAAAGTATGAGAAGAGAAAGTGATCAGGTGAGTCAAGTGCTATCGAGAGGTTAAAGTAAAATGATGATTGAGTGAGTACAGACCACCAGTTTAGGAAACATGGAGATCATTGAATTAGGCAACATGGGGATTATTGGTGTCCTTGGAGGATGGATCAGACCAGCACAAATAAAATCATCGTCAGAATGCTTTCATAAGATTATGGAAGAGAGAAAACAGAAACACCCAGTATAACACTTCTATGCATTATAGTATATAAAGGAGCAGAAAAATGGGGGTAGGGGGGTAGGGGTGAATAGGTAAGGGAGTTATGGGGCTAAGAGGATTTAAGATGAGAAATATTACAGAATACTATATATATTAGGAGTATTAGGGGTAGGAGAGGGAAAATTGATTAAGTAGAAGAGAGGAGGTTTATAGATGCCTCCATATTTCTTTAAAGCAATACTCGATTTTTCTCACTCTCCTCAATATCTTCAGTAAGTGGTGACAATTAATGTAATTGATTTGTCCCCAAAGTTTGCTACTTTAAAAGTATTTGAAACATCTAGAAGAGAATCATTGATAGAAAATGAGCTAGCATTGAGCAGATGTTTCTACACAGCTCTGCCCACAGGCAAAATAGGAAGGAATGGGGTTAAATTCATAAATCATTTTTTAAAGCTAAATTTTACTACCCCTACTTGAATGCAGTGTCTGGTATTTGTTCAATAGGAGATTTAATTTAATTGGGACATTTTCCTTTATACAGTATCTATTAGTTTTAACTGTCACAGATGCTAAGTATTCAATTTTACATAGTAGTTTTATAGAATGGGTTTTGGTATATACAAAAGAACTGGTATTTTAAAATAAAATGCTATGATAGATAGCTCAAAATCAAATTATTCTACTCAACGAGTGACAACTAGTAATCATAGTGTAAAATAATAGTGTAAAATTAAGAAAACTTAATAGTGTAAAATTAAGAAAACTCTTGATTTTGGTTTAAATTTGAATTTTTTTCTCTTAAGCAACTAAAATTAACTTTATAATCAGGACAGCTTAACTGTCTAGTACTTCGTCTCTCACAGTTTATGTCTGGATTTGCGGGGTTTCATCAACTCTACTGTGTATGTTTGGAAGGGCAGGATGTAAAACTTGCCCTGGGGCTCTGGAATTTGAACCCAGCCTTCTAGCTAGCTTCACAGAGAACACATCTGTATAATGTGCCAAAAATGCTAAGAATTAGCATCTTAATGCTAAGAATGATGTTTCAAAACTATTATCACTTTCACTAGTCAGGATATTGTGAATATTTTCCTAACTTGCTTGATATAAACATTTCACAAACTATGGTTTCCTCAAGTGTAAGCTGTTTGCTCAAGAAATGTTGAAGAGGGATCCCTGGGTGGCGCAGCAGTTTGGCGCCTGCCTTTGGCCCAGGGCGCGATCCTGGAGACCCGGGATCGAATCCCACATCGGGCTCCCGGTGCATGGAGCTTGCTTCTCCCTCTGCCTGTGTCTCTGCCTGTCTCTCTCACTGTGTGCCTATCATAAATAAATAAATTAATTTTAAAAAAATGTTGAAGAGTCTCTGTTCACTTTGTTAATTTCTCAACCTATGCCTGGAGTTGGGGGTCTCACCTAATTGTCTCATTCTAATTACAAATAATTCCAAGACCCTACAGAGGGAATAGGGGCCAGAGTCACATGTTGTTCCCAAACTGACTGTGGACGTAGAAATTCCTATAAAGAATACTATGCTTTATCTGCTTCTTAATCCAAAATCCTTGTATACTAATTTAGAATGATTAACACTATCAGGATAAGTGACTTTTTTTTTTTTTTTTTTTAGATCTCATATTGGTGAAATGAACACATTTTAGGATGATTCCTTTTAAAATAAACACATAAATGCACAAACACAACTACACTGGGGCTAATGATAGAATATTTGGCTATTTCTTAAAACATGACTTCTTAAAAAAAACAAACAAACATGATTTCTTATTATAGGCAAGATTTCCTAATTCTGTCAGTCTTATATGTATCTTAAACATTCTTTAAAGAACTGGATTTCCTTCCAAATTTTCTGGAACTCAAAACTTTTACTACTTCTGATGGGTTACTCCATCAATTTTCAATATTATCAACATCACAAGCATACAATCAGGGTGAATGAGTCAGCAAAAATTATTATTAAAGGAGGGTGTAGTATTGCTTTAAATGCAAATTGGTTGGCAAAGAGATGGTTTAAAAATACCAAACAGGGTATGTGTGTGCAGAACCAAGTAACACAACTGAGTTTTTGGACTTTTAAAGGAAAAATATTTATGAAATTTAAGTGTTAAGACATAATGGGCTGGTAAATACTCATTGTATGCTTGGGAAGATTTTGGCAGATCTCTATGTCTGCCTTGGAAGGTGACAGTTGTACTTAGGAGAATTAAATATATTATTATGGTTTAAAATAGCTCAGGGATGCTACAACATGGATAGACTTAGAAGGTATAATGCTTAGTGAAATAAATCAGATTGAAAAAGACAGACACCATATGATTTCTCTAATATGCGAAATCTAAAAAACAAAATGAACGAATGAATGAAGAAACAAAAAGCAGGATCAGATCTATAAATACAGAGAATAAACGGATGATTACCAGAGGGAAGGGGATGGAGGATGGGCAAAATGGATGAAGGGGAGTGGGAGGTTTCGCATTATGGAATGGGTAAGTCTTGGGAATAAAAGTCACAACATAAAGAATATAGTCAATGTAATGGTAATAGTTCTGTTTGGTGACAGACAATAGCTACATTTGTGGAGAGCACAGCATAACATATAGAGATGGGGAATCACTGTGTTGTATACCTGAAACTGATGTAACACTGTGTGCCAAATATACCCAAATAAAACAATAAAGAGATAATAGGGTTGCCTGTGGCTCAATTGGTTGAGCATCTGCCTTCAGCTCAGGTCTTGATCCCAGGGATCAAGCCCTGCATCAAGCTGTTTCTTCCTCTCCTTCCTGCTTGTGTTAGAACACACTCTCTTTCACTATCTCTCTCTCTCAAATAAATAAAATCTTTAAAAATGTTAAAAAGAACAATCAATCAATAAATAAATAAATAAATAAAAGCTCAGGGATTTCTATTAGTGCATAAACATATTTAAATATATAGGGAAATCTAATGTGTCAAATTTATAAGCTAATTGAACTTTAACCAAAAACAACTAAAAGTTATTTTGTAATCACAAAATGGAACACGTGACTTTCTGGCACCTATTCCTTCTGTAAAGTCTTGGAGCTATATGTAATTAGAATGGGACAATTAGTTTTGACCTCTAATTCCAGATACAGGTTGAAGAACAATCATCATTATAATGATAATGATCATGATGAAAATTGGAACTGAAATTTAAGGCTCAGAAAACTCTAGCGTTCTATTTCTTTAATTAAAGGAGTATTATTTTAAGTACAAGTAGTATTGAGGAGTGTTTACCTAACAAATAAATCTCCACTTAAATGGTTAAAGAAAAACCCCACAACTTTAATGGACACAATTTTGATGCTCAGAAATACATCAAATTCATTATACTAAACCACTAACTCCTTTCTATTTACTCCAAATTAGAGTCAATCTTGTTAAATATTTCAGAATTATTACAGCAAGGTTTTCTTGGACTTTTTAAAAAGTTAATTTTATAATTTTGGATAATATTATGTAAGCAAATGAATGAAAATGTGAAATTCTCCCTTAAAACTATGACCCTTAATAATTATTTGCAAGCACTTGGAAACATAAATATGGAATCTTATGTATGAAAGTTACTTATAATAAATGAGAAACATCTTAAACATCATTGGGACGCCTGGGTGTCTCAGTGGTTGAGTGTCCATCTGCCTTTGGCTCAGAGTGTGATCTCAGGGTCCTGAGATGGAGTCCCACCTCTCAAAATAATCTTCAACTACTTCTATAATCTTTAAAAAAAAATGGTGACTATCCTTAGCAAAAAAGTATAACATCACTTAGGGCAACAAAAAGAAGTTCAAAGCTCTAACAGTTATCCACATGACAACCAACATGCTTAAAAGAAAAAGTCACCTAGCATTTATATGAATTTTAGGTAACTGAATCCAAATGAGAACTTTTTTAAATTAAAGAAAAACAAAGGCAAGTAAAAGCTCCTAGAAAAAGCTGTCAGATGTTTTACATTGTACTCACTTTTTTGTTATATAGTATCTTTCATATGTACTACAAATATATACTTCTTTAATTCCTAAAGCTCTAGTTTACTAGACACATGCAATAAGTTAAAATTTGATCCTGCCTGCTAACAGATTAATATTATGTGTCTCCTAATTTTAAATTTTAAATCTGCCAGAATCTGCAAGTCAATTCAACCCAGCATATTATCATTAATTAACATTTAATGAATGCCCAAAGATATATGCAGTAGTATTAAAAGTCAGTAAACCAACTGCTGTTTGGGGGCATGTAATATGATTCATACATAATTGCCAAACTAAATCTGGATAAACTCTGAATATAGATTGGCAAATTGATGGACATATTATATTGATAAACTAAAGGCAAGATTCCTAAAAAGCATTCAGTGAGAAATAATAGAATATGAAAAAAATATAATGTAAAAAGGGCACCAAAGAAGTAATGCTGTCTTTCCTGATCTATTCTGTAGGGGTGGGGCTACAGGGCCAGGGGCAATGGCATAAAATAAATGGACTGGCACATAAACGTACATTATATACACCAAGATAGAAAAAGAAAAAGAAAAACATATAAAGCCAGTTATTTACTGAAGAAGAATGTTTTGTAGGTGAAAGCAAGACTAAATCAAGGTCACTGGGTTTCTCTTCAGCAGAGTCCATAAACACCTCCAACTTAGTAAACTTGATAGCTTAGAGAACAGCAAAACCTGACCCTACTCAGAAAATCTGAAGAAAGCAGGAATGAACTAGTTATAATAGTTTTTAAGAGATGTTTCTTGAATAAATGGAGAATTGAAGAATTATATGACTACGTTCATTAAAAGTCATTACTTAGTGCTCTTTAATATGCACACAAGCTGGGCCTGAAATATATTGAAATTCATGTAGGGAAGACCTTTGGATGGTTTACAACATATTACAAAGTAATAAGTGAGCAAAGATGGAAATTATTCGGTACCAATAGTAGAGGCCAACAGAGAACAACCATAAAAGGGAAATAAATGATAGCATTGCTTACTATTATAAGTGATCTCCGTCCAAGATGTAAATTATCATATAACTCCAAGTTGGAAAATTATTTTGTTGATTTGTTTGTTTGCCTTTTTAATCTATAGTTTCTCAGCCTAATAACAAGTTATCACTTTGTAGCTGAAGTGATTATTTGGAAATAGTCTCTGAGTCTAATGAGAATGCTTCTAGGAACTACACATAATTATCGATACTTTTGATATATTATCTCATTTAATCAGTGCAAATAACCTCCGAGGTAGGAATTACTGTTCCTGTTTTAGAAAAGGTAAAACTAAACACCAGAAGTATTTTGTTCATTTCTCAACATGACATAGCTAATAAATGGCAGGGCTGGAGTTTGAACAGGTTTCAGTTTGACTCCAAAAGAAAACTTTTCTTTTTTCATTATTCAGGTTGTTTTTCAGAGTCATGTTATGCTTTATCATGACTCACCCTGTACACCCTGTGCATAACATTTCTGTCTTCCTTTCTTCATTGAGATCTTAAGGATCTTACCCAAAATTAGAAGGCTTGCTGACTCTCCAAGTAAAGTTGGTCCCTCCCTCCTCCCACCACACTCTTTGTGTATCTCTGGTATGGCACATACAACATTACTGGCCATTTAAAGTGGAGTTGCATCATATAGGCATTTGACTTTGTGCATTCAAATATATTATTATTATTATTATTATTATTATTATTATTATTATCTAAAAGAAAATAATCCCCATAGTAGTACAAGTTTTTAAGGATCAGGACAGGTTTCAATAAGAGATAATGTGCCAAATATCTTCCATGTTCCCCTTCAAATACACTCTCTGCCCTTCTCTACCCAGCTTCCTGCACAGGGAGACTAACTGGTATGGATGATGGCAGTGGGTTTTTAGCCGACAGCTTCCCATTGTGTTTGGCCAATAGGCAGCCATGGCAGGAGACAGGAGGGAGGAAGAAGTGTAAGATCAGGCTATTTATTTCCTTGATTTCCTAGCTCTGGGGTTGCCTTGAGTTAGTTCTGTATTTTGATCAAAAATCACTACTCCTCCTCCCTGGAAAACTTTTCACATGGTACTCTTTTTTCAGAGTTCTACTAAGACCTTTTTGCCATTGTCCCTTAGACCTCAGACTGGAAAAGCTCCTTCGCTATTACTAAACCCATGTTATTTCACTATTGTTCGGAATCTCCCTACATGCCACCCACACTTGTACAAGTAATACTGTGGTACAGAAACTTTCTTCAAATTACCCTAACTTGAGAGTGTTACTTTTTTCAGTTGGGACTGTAATTAATCCAGTTCAGGGTGGGTAACCGATTCATTTTAAACCCTTTAAATCACAACATTCTCCTCCTTTCTAAAAGTCTGATATGTGGTTAGTTCAGTGTAAAGGAAAAACAAAATAAACTTCCAATTAGTTTAATGCCACACCTACTTACATTTTATATAATTTCAGGACTATGAAGGCACTGTGAGGAGTACAAAAAGAATTTATGATATACTCTCTCCACCAGGGCATTTTGATCTTATTAAGGATACAAAGCATGAAATGAAGAAAATTATAAAGGAAGCCATGAACTGAACAGTCAGGTGCAATCATTTATGATCCAGAGAATAAGAGGTATCATTTATTTATTATGGCTCCCACATACTCTGGACTTCCGCCAGCCTGGATCTAAGCTCTAAGAAACTCCCCGGCCTCCACAAGAGCATTCTCTTTTGGTCCATTTCCCTGAGCCTTTTTTAGCTCTTCTTCTACAGTGCCATATTTTTTCCAGGTTCACTGCAGATAACTGCTCTATTATTAGAAAATCCCCGAGATAAATTTAATAGAAACAAGGCATCATTTTTTGGATGAGTTCATCTTGAGCAGTGCTACATGGCAGGCACCAAACTAGTTAAGAACCGTTGATACAACGATGATTAAGTTATAATTGTTGTTTATAAGTGGCATGCCACCTGATAGGGGAAATTAACAAGTATATGCATCTCCAATTCCTAATTCCAATAAAAGTCAAAAGACTGTGGGTAAATACAAATGCTTATACTCACACAAACACACACATCTGTACATATAAACACACATACACTTAATATATACACATGTTCACACATGTGCACACCTTTGCTGGTAATTCTGAATCAGCCAGGAATTCATTTGCATATGAGCTTATAGAAAAGAGAAAATATATAATGTTGAAATCATCCAGGAAATCAGTTTCAAAAAGAGTAGAAAGTGTAGGGTCCTTGATAATTATCAAGATAATATTTCTTTTAATTGAATTCATCTGGATATATCTACTTGGGTTTCAGAAAGTGATTCAGGTGAGAAAAATATATTGAATGCTTCAATACATGTAAAATTTTAAATAAAATAAATTTGATATGAGTGGCTATCGATTTTTATGTTGGCTGCTATAGGAATAACAAATGATACAACATTGGCCACTGGGGGGCTTTCCCTTTTTCTTAGAACCTAGAAATATATTAACACTAGCAATATATTAACAACTATAGAGGTGCAAATTTGAAAATCTTTTTCAAAGATTTTGAAAATCTAATAAAGGAACTCAGATTTGGTCAAGGCTGAGTCTTTATTTCATAGTAAGTGTCTGAGCAAGCAAGATTTCTTATATATCAGATTTAATTTTCTATTCATTTTGTTTCTGTATGAAGATGAAAAAGATAAATTCCTTGCATGCATATCCAATCTCCATTTTCACCAATATTTACCCTCCTGTCAGAACTTTTAACCTTCTTCTTACCTAAAATAAAAATAATGAAAATGTCTCCGCAGTTCCTAAAGAATAGAATGAGGGAAATTTGCCTTGGATATGGACTTTGTTTATATATATGTAGGTCACAAATCTTTTTTTTTTTTTAATTTTATTTATTTATTCATGAGAGACACAGAGAGAGAGGCAGAAACACAGGCACAGGGAGAAGCAGGCTCCCTGCAGGGAGCCCAATGTGGGACACGACCACTGGATTCTGGGATCACACCCTGAGCCAAAGGCAGACGCTGAGCCACCCCAGGTGTCCCTAGATCACAAATCTTACGTAGCTCAGCCACATCTCCTTTATTCCTCGCTTCATGAAATTTAGGCTGTGAATCAATTATTGACTTCTGGTGATGTTGATAACTTTAATGCCCAATATTAAACACGAAAAAAAAATCTCAATGCAGGTAATGGTGAAACTTGGAGTTCTGTTACTTACTTACATGAAATATGGGGTCAGTATGATGATTTTTATTACACTGTAATCTTCCATAGATCTGAGTTTTCAGCTTACGTCAGTTTGTAGAGCCAAGATTAGAATGGCTCGGAATTTAGGCAGCACCAAAATAATCAGTAATCAAGGTAAATGCTATTTTAATAACATATTAAAAAAACAAATTCACATAAAAAATCCATAATAAGCAAAATATCAAAATAAAAACAGGATCACTATTACAGATTTTTTTTTGCAAGTTTCCAATATCACTATTATTGATCCTAGCCCTGTTAGTTTGGATATTGTCAACCCCAACTAGTACTTTCCTTCCAAGCCCCCATATCTGCCAAGTAAGCACATTCCCTGCCTTCCAGATGCCATGGTTGTCACCATTTATCTGTTATGAGAAACAGCAGAGAATGATATAAGCAACTTCCTTATATGAATAATGGGTTTTAGTACGCTGGACAAATCCATAATATGTACTTTGTATGCTACTAGTTGTTGCCATAATTCTGAAGTATTTGTGATAGATTTTCACTATCTTTCTTTTGTATGAAAAATGAAAAAAAAAAAAAACCTCTGTGTATCCTCTTTTTATTATAAGCATCCTGCATATAAAATAGCTTCTGGACTAAGCAATGTCTTTAGTCTTTAGCACTAGGTTAAATACAGCTTAGCAGTGACCTTGGTGTCAAGATGAAATAAGCCGATGACCTCATTTGAGCTTCTTCCTGGCAGATGTCCAAAGTACTAATTGGCACCCAGGTGACAGCATCATGCAACTGACCAAGGTGAATCAAATGTGAGAAGTAATCCATGTACACAATTTCAGATCATCTACATACTTGAAACCAGGCATATTGTTTTATTTTGCTTTGCTCCACTAAATATGAGGAGACTGACTGCTTCTGACAGTCCTGCTATCAATACAATTTAAGGTAAAATGCTCTTTGTATGTATTAAGGAATAAGGTGCAACAAAACACTAATGTACAACATAAGCTCAGGAAGAAGACTAATGTTCAATGGAAACCAAATGGAAGGGAATCTTCTCGCCACACAGAACACATGGAAGCATGGCTCTTCATTTAACATTTTTCAGGGAATTTCACTGAGTGAAGAGCACAGGGGTAATTTCCAAAAAGGAAGAAAGAATTAGAATAAGAGAGGATGGGGCAGACAAAGGAAGAAAATGGAGACAGGGTGGAAAGTGTGAATATAGATGTAGAATGTAAAACTCCATTATAACAACTTCTTTGGTTTTTATTATTCAAAAAAAAAAAAACAGAAAATCTTTTCTATAAGTATAAAAGAATTTGAAGAAAATTTCTTTTACCCAAATGAAATAATGTTCATAAAGTGTCTAGTTTAGAGACTGGACCACATGATCTGATAAGATGTTGGTTAACAAATTACCCTCCCTCCTCTTCTTTTCTGGAAGGTAAAACTAATGACTCTGCCTTTCTTTTTTGATAATATTTCCCAAAGCTATGGAAGTGCTTCTTTTCTTAGAATTGTGACTGAATCTCTCTACCTTTAGACCCAGAACCTTTCTAGTATTTTTCCTATGGAAGAAAAATGTGAATTAAATATATTCCAATCCTCTTTGAGCATATTACATGACATGAAAAAAAAAATCAAGTAATCCATTTTCACAAAGTCTCTGTCCCTCCTGAATATAATTTTAGGCTTGGTTCTACAATTAAAGATAATAGTAACAATTAAGCATTTATAATTTCTTTTTTTTACCAGTCTATTTTTAAAGTCATGTGATATGAAAAGATCACTCACCAACAAAATGTATTTGCTTACAAATTTCAATTCAGCAATATGGTGACAAGAGCACTTTTAGTAGTTTAGTTTCAGAGAGCCATTATTCTTTTCAGGGAACTGTCACCTAAACCACTGAAATGAGCCATTTTTCTTTTTTCTTTTTTCTTTTTTTTTAATTTGCTTTTTTCCCAGTAATTTTATGCAATAAGAAAATAAATCATACAAAAGTAGTATGGATCTTCATGTTAGATGTCATGTTAGGTCATCAAAATATTCCATGTATAGGTCTCAACAAAGGTAAAATAACCCTCAATGGCCTTGAAAGTTGCACATTCTCAAAGCTGTCATAATGACATTGCATTAAAAGCAGCACTAATGTAAATAACAATTTAGATCTTGTCAAACTTCATTTAGTAAAATTACTCAAAAACATACTGGAGAAACTAGGTTTTAAGTTTTAGAAAGAGATAGCATGATGGAAATGTTATCCAGGATCAAATACACTGGAGAAACTACAGGTTAAACTCCATTAGACAAGGATTCTTCTCTGCAGGACTTCTCAGTCTTAAGTATTCAGAAATGCTCTAAAAAACTCCAGTAAAAGATAATAAGCAGAGGATTCTTTTCCAACTTGACTATGGAAACTTTTCTTCGCAAATCATCTCAAGGGATTTGTATTTCATGGGATATAGCTTTGCCTTTTAATGACAGTCACCATATTGTACTGATGTTTGGGGTTCACACAAAATCTGGAGAGAACTGTAAACAATTGGGGTGCCTGGGCCATATTCAGATCAAGTGAATTAGAATCTCTGGGGATGCAGCCCAGAAATTCATGATTTTAATAAAGCTCCTGAAATAATTTTGATGTTTTAGACACTCTAGTACCATGGCTTGTGTAGGTGTGTGTTTTAAAGAATGCTTCAAACTAAACAGTTTTAAGTCTTGAAGTTGTCCATTGCATTTGTTTCTTCACATTACTAATGGTGGAAATTTTCAAGCGTATCTCTTATGTGGTAAATTTTTAATAACCTTTTGATTTACTGAACTAAGCCATCTAATATCACAACATTCTGGAAAAAAATACACCCAAATATGACTGCTATGCAATATCAGAAGCTTGAGGTGAACGAATTGTGAGATTTGTAATCAAAACAAGAATTAAAAGCCCATTTTAAATCATAGTAGCTCAGCTGCAGTAAAATCAAATTCTACATACATCAGTGCTCTTAACATTGCTACAGTGCCAGCAAAATCCAAAATTTTTATATTTTAGATGCTTTTGACCCAAGATCAAAGTGCTCAGTTAATTAGAGAAAAAAAAAAAATCTGACCTTGGGGCTGTCTTTCTCACGTGGAATACAAAAGTGCAAAAAGTTTCTAATTTAAGAAAAAAAAATTAAACACAAAGTTTTTGATCTTTGCAATAAATCAGAGGAGATTTATTTTCAATAAAATTTCAATTACATCCTCAGGTGATTATTTCTAAGTATATAGGAAAAAAATCTGTTTACTGGAGAAAACTAACAAACCAACTGGGGTATGGTTTAACTCTTGACCAAAGTCCAGATCAGTTCAACTAAAAAATTTTAAGTTTTTATCAAATTTCAAAACTCTGGTCACATCTGATTGGTTTCATTTGCATTCCATTCTAGAGAGTACTGAGGGGCTTTTTAAAAACAGATTTGTGAAAAAATAAAAAAAAAAATAAAAAAATAAAAAAAAATAAAAAATAAAAACAGATTTGTGACCCAGCCCAAGGGGAGCATGTTACAAATAAAGACAACCCAGATTACCAGACCATGATTGCCAGAACATGGAGGTTTTATTTTCTTTTCTCAACCAACCTTAAAAATGAGTGGTCAGTTAAAGCTGCAAGGTTATCTGAGACAGGGAACTATGGTGTTGTATCAACCTACATTGGAATGTAGAAGTGTGAAGGCACTAACTAGATGCATTCAATGTAACCATTTGGAAATAAAGCTTCCTGGGAAAGAAAATATCATAATCTTTAAGTGAGACAGACCAGTAGGGTTCAGATGTTAACCCTGTGCGCTGTCTGAGTTTACAGAGATTTTAAGTATCTCCAGGAATCTCAACCACAAAATAAGCGTTACACATTAAATAGGTACTGAAGAATAGGGTTCAGTCAGTATAACCCAAAAGCCATTTATCATTTGGTAAATAGATTATCAACAGAATGACCCATCTCTTCTGGTTAGTAAGGCTACAATAAATATTTACTTCTTGTTTGGCAAATAAATTAGCTGTAAGTTGAACATTCTTGAAAGAGCAGAGCTACACTAAAGTTGTTATAGAAACCAGTAAGTTATTTGGCTTAATTACTTTCCCGTATATGTTCTCAAGTTGCTTGCTGAGTAAATGCATCTCTCAAGAAGGCAAACTATCACCTAACAAATGTCATTGATCCTAGTCAAGTTTTCAATATGCTACTATGTTTAGGATTCTAAAACACTATGTAAAAATCTGGTCACCTATCAAATGTTCAATTATGTCTACTATGTCCACTGCAACTAGTCTATTATGTGATAGGTAATTGGAACATGAAGAAGGAGATTTCTTATTGTTTCAAGGTTCTTATCAGCTACTTCTCAATTTTTGCTTCTTGGTTTTTCATAATGGATCCTGACAAGAAACAAATCACCACAGCTTTCTTACTACTTCTTTTTTAACATGAGGGGATAACAGCAAATGAAAGCAAAGGCAGGTCTCTGTGACATTAAAAAACAAAACACAACACGTTTGATTGGTGTGCAACTTGGATTGGTAAATCATTTATTTTTCCTTTTTTTTTTTCTAATACATTTCTAGTGCCAAAAACAAATTAGAAAGTAAATTCCTTTGAGTTCAGTAATTTGCCCTGAAAAGATTCCTTTTACTCAAGAGAAAATAAGGTGACTCCACTCAGCAAGTTAAAGTATGCATCAGTAGTGAAAGGTTAACTTTGCCTTTAAGAATGTAGGCCTTGGTTCCAACTGAGAGGACATACTGTGAATGCAAACAAAAGACAAGAGTAATAGCTATTGTACCTTCCCTATATGCCAAGCATTGTGTTTGGCATTTTCACACATTTCATTTAATTCTCACAGTAACACTACAATGTAGATTTTATAAATATCTATTATAGGGATGAGATAACTGAGGTTTATAAATACTGAGTACTTGACTGACATCTGAGAGTCACTTGTCCCTGGGCAAGGCACTGGTATTCACTGTGCTCAACTTTTTCAGTGACAAAATGAGACTATTCTTCTTCATAGCTACATTGCTTTAAATAAGCAACAAGTTTCATGAAAAGGTCCACATAATCTTCATGGTGATGGTAATAATTATTAACAAGAACACACTCCAAGGGAGGTAGAAGCAACTTAATTTTGTTCAGACCAAATTTTACTCTGGCTTCTCTAACTCATCCACTCTGAATGCCATAAAGTCTCGCTTTATAATTCTTGCCCTGTTTGTGACCTTTCCTTCTTCCTTCTTAATCGCAAAAGTATGACCTGCTACCAGCTACTGTACTTCCACTCATAATTCCTCTCTCCTTAGCCAATTGTTTGGATGGTTTAATTTTTCTTGTTCCTAAAAATGTAATAGGTAATCCAGGGGAAAAAAAAGAGTTGCAGATATAGAAAATTTTGGAAATGTGTAATACTGTATCCCCCGCGAGAGATGCTCAATGTCACAATGTACATCAGCATATTAAAAAATTGGTGAGGGCGCCTGGCTGGCTCAGTCAGTTAAGTAGGTGACTCTAGCTTTTGGCTCAGGTCATGATCTCAGGATTGTGAGTTCGAGCTCAGTGTTAGGCTCTGTACCAGGTGTGAAGCCTGCTTGAGATTCTCTCTCTCTCCCTCTCTCTCTTCCCTCCTCATGCACTCTCTCTCTCTAAAAATAAATAAATTAATTAATTAATTAATTAATTAATTAATGGTATGCACTAGTATTTTCTAAACTTAAATGATCTGAAAACATTTATTGCCCTTTAATTATGGGCAAAGGATCGGAGGAACTCAGTTTCACAAATGCTAATATTCTGTATTATACATATATGAAAGGTTCAGATCTGCTGACACAAAAGAGTCTTACATTTCAGTAAGGCCATAACATATCCTCATGAATGTCACACCAAAACTGTCCACAAATGACTTGGTAGGAAGACATGTGTTTAAGTATTTCAATCATCATATTTTTGTATCAGCAAAACACCCTTGTATAGAAAGTTTAAAGTCATGTAGGAATTATTTTTGCTCCTCTTTTTTGAAGCAAAATTTACTGTACTTTCATAGGGGATAGCAACTTCTGTACCCTGAGTTCTCCCAAGAAGATAAACAATGTCAATGAGGCCAATAGGCTTACTCATGAAAGGTAAAAATGAAGTTATAGACGAAGTATTGCCAAATATGGTGAGAAGAAAAGAATAAGAGAGAGAAAAAAGAAACAGAACAATAAAGAGAAATGAAAGAAAGATAGATTGAATCTTGAGAATGGTTGTATGCCATCCAGAATAGACTAATTCTGAAGTATTTACTTGGAAGTTTATGGGTGAGGAGAATAACATATACCTCAACAAAGAAGTTCTGCAGTCTTGACATAATAAAAATGAATTTAGAAGAGAGTTTTTTTTTCACTAGCTTTTATCTCATCAATGCATTGGATAACAAACTTTTTCAATTTCCCTCTGTAAAACAGTTTATTGTTACTCATGGCACCCTAAATTTTGTGTCTAATTTCTTTCTTTTTCTTAAGATTTTATTTATTTATTCATGAGAGTCACTGAGAGAGACAGAGAAGCAGAGACAAAGGCAGAAGGAGAAATAGGCTCCATACAGGGAGCTCAATGTGGGACTTGATCCCAGGACTCCAGGATCATGCCCTGAGCCAAAGGCAGGCGCGCTAAACCACTGAGCCACCCAGGCGTCCCAATGTCCAATTTTTTTAAATATGTCTGTTCAATTTCTACTTCCACCAGCTTGGTAAGATGTGTTTGTTGCCAAATCCATTTGTGTAAGTTACATTTGTTGCAAATGCCATTAAAAAGTCATTCAGTCAAAAACTTGCATAACTTGCTGTACACTAGCATTTCCTAAACTTATTTGTTCTGAAAACACTTAGAACCTTCCAATACCTATAGACAAATGGTCCAAGGAACCATTTCATAAATATTACCTTGTATACATACAATATTAAACATTCAAATGTCGATAAGGAAACAAAGTGAGATACTTTTATAAAAACTAGTTTAATGCTTTGCAATCAGAACTTATGTAAAATAAAATTACAGTTAAATTAAATGTGGACAAAACAACAATTGTTGATTTTAAAAAATAAAACCTTAGATGTCACTATTTGTAGACGGCATGATACTATATCTAGAAAACCCTAAAGACTGCACCAAAAACTATTAGAACTGAAAAAATAAAACCTATTAGAACTGATAAATGAATTCAGTAAATTTGCAGGATACACAATTGATATACAGAAATCTGTCGTGTTCCTATACACTAATAACAAAGTAATGAAAGAAATATTGAGAAAACAATCTCATTTACAATTGCACTAAAAAGAATAAAATACCTATAAGGTATTTTAGGCCTATACTGTGAAAGGCCTATACTGTGAAAACTATAAGATGTTGATTAAAGAAACTGAAGATGACACAAACAAATGGAAAGATTTACATGTTCATGGATTGGAAGAACTAACTTCGTTAAAATGTCCATACTACCCAAAGCAATTTACGGATTCAGTGAAATCCCTATTAAAATACCAATAGCATTTTTCATAGAACTAGAACAAATAATCCTAAAATTTGTATAGAACCACAAAAATCCTTGAATAGCTAAATCGCTCTTGAGAAAGAAAGCTGGAAGTATCAAAATCCCAGATTTCAAGATATACTCTAAAGCTATATTAATCAAAATAGTATGGTACTGGCACAAATAGATGCATGGAATAGGATAGAGAGCCCAGAAATAAATCTACATGTATATGATCAATTACTCTACAACAAAGGAGGAAATAATATGCGAACAGGGAAAAGACAGTCTTTTTAAATAAATAGTGTTAGGAAAATTGGATAGCTACAGGTAAAAGAATTAAACTGGACTACTTTCTTGCACCATACACAAAAATAAACTCAAAATGGATTAAAGACCTAAATGTGAGACCTGAAATCATAAAACTCCTAAAAGAAAACATAGGCAGTAATTTTTTGGACATCAGTCTTAGCAACATGTTTATGGATATATTGCCTTAGACAAGAGAAACAAAAGCAAAAATAAACTATTGGGACTACATCAAAATGAAAAGCTTTTTCACAGCAAAGGAAACCATCAACAAACCAAAAAGGCAACCTACTGATTGGGGGAAGATACCTGCAAATGATATATCCAATAAGGGGCTAATGTCCAAAATACATAAAAAACTGATATGACTTAACACCACACACACAAAAATACTCTCATTTAAAAAATGGGCAGAGGACCTGAATAGACATTTTTCCAAAGAAGACACACAAGTGGCTCACAGAGACATGGAAAGATGCTCAGCATCACTAATCACTAGAGAAATGAAAATCAAAACCACAATGAGATATTACCTTATGCCAATCAGAATGGTTAGTATCAAAACAACAAGAAATGACAAATACTAGTAAGGAGAAAAGGAAACCTTCACCGCTGATGGTGGGAATGTAAATTGGTACAACCACTATGGAAAGCAGTACAGAGGTTCCTCAAAAATTAAAAATAGAAATACCATATGATCCGGTAACTTCACTACTGGGCATTTACCAAAAGAAAATGAAAACTCTAATGCAGGGCAGCCTTGGTGGCGCAGCGGGTTTAGTACTGCCTGCAGCCTGGGGTGTGATCCTGGAGACCCGGGATCGAGTCCCATGTTGGGCTCCCTGCATGGAGCCTGCTTCTCCCTCTGCCTGTGTCTCTGCCTCTCTCTGTGTGTCTCTCATGAATAAATAAATAAAATCTTTAAAAAAAAACACTAATTAAAAAAGGTATTTGATTTATGTTCATCACAGCATTATTTACAATAGCCAAGTTATGGAAACAACCTGATTGTCCACCAATAAATAAATGCATAAAGATGTGGCATGGATATATACATAATATAATATTATTCAGTCACAAAAAGGAATGAAATCTTTACCATTTGTGACAACATGGTTGGACCTAGATGGTATCATGCTAAGCGAAATAAATCAGAGAGAGACAAATACCATCTGATTTCATATATATATATATATGGAATCTGAAAAACAAAGCAAATGATGGAACAAACTTATAAATATATAGAACAAACCGTTGGCTGCCAGAGGGGAATGGGCAAAATAGATAAAGAGGATTAAAAGGTACAAACTTCTAGTTATAAAATGAATAAGTCCTGGAGATATAAACTACAGCATAGGGAATACAGTCAACATTGTAATGTTATATGGTGACAGATGGTGATCATATACAGACATTCAAAGAACAGAGCTCAACAGATCTGACTTTAAAAACAAATCAAATAATCTAGGAGGATTCTGAATTTAAGTTACTTTACAAATGTACTTTGTATAAATGAATCTGGAAATTATAAGCGATACATTATAGGTGCAACTTATGCAAAGACAAAGAGAATACCAATTATTTGACTTCTATTCAAAAGAAAAGAACTTGATTTCACATCATAATTAACAAATGTGTTTATACTTAAATATTTTAAATTGATTTTTAAAAGTCTATTTTATATGTATTATTTCACAGCTACCTGCTTTAACCATATTTTTAGGGGGACGAATTAATCGAACATCTACAGTTCAAATGTGGTAAAGGTGGCTGCATTGACATCGTACAAATTTATCTTGTGGGTACCTGTCTTTTTCCTAGAGGAAGCTGTCCTTTTCTGCTATTGCAAAAGAGAAACCAACAATGTGGAGCTCAAATATGAGTGGGATTTGGAAGATTGATTTTGTTCAATATAAAGGAATCAGGTCTGGAAGTCCAGCCTCAGCATTTCTGGGCCCCAGGAGAATCTCATGACTTTGTGGCGCAAAGAACATTCTTTCTTCTGTACAACAAAGGTATAAGCATTAAAAATGATCTGCAGGATAAGGGAAATTTAAATTCCTCACATTACTTAGTTTTGCATATAAGTATACATTAATTATGCTTGCCACAAACTCTATTCCTCCCAGACTTAGTCAGAATGATCAGCCAATGCTGCTGAATCCACCCTGAATAGTTAAGAGAATAAAATACACTGATAGAAAGGTAAACTGTTTATAAATATATCAACCAGCTGGTAGACATCATCAAATGGCCATTATAGACCACTATATTAAGTTTTCCATTCAATAATTTTGATGATTACTCCAGTTTTGCTTTGGACCATAGGTTGACCGCATTAACATTTTAATATACACATCCTTCTTGTTCTTATAATTTATTATGGCAGCCATTTTAATATTGTAAAACTTAGTGAATATTACTGTGTGATCTTTATGATCTTAGTTATTCTGTGAATATCCTTATTACCTGAGGTTCATCACATTTTCAAAATAACATCTTGATGTATATGGACTACTTTTAAATTGTAATATATATTGCAAATGAAGATACATTCAGAGATGTTTTGCAATTTTGAACAGCATTGAAAAGAAGTTAGACTTTTAATTTACTGTTTGGTTTCAATTTAATTTTACCCAGGAGTTGACCAGATGATATCTCAAAGTATATTTTGTCTCCAGAACTTATTATTTTTGCCACATAATATTATTTTTGTCTTATTTCTTTATCACTGGATATTATCTTAAGAACCCTTCACCTAAAAAAAAAAAAAAAAAAAAAGAAAAAAAGAAAAACAAACCTTTGTATCTTGTTTTATCTTGTTGATTCTGTTCCTGCATAATAGTCAAATAAAAAGTAAAGAAATAGTGACCTCTCTAAGTATGTGAATAAAGCAAAGATAGGAAATGAAAAGTCCTACCAAATGGTGCCTGTAACATAGCCAAAGTCATTTACTGATTAACTGACCTTGTCCCAAATGCAAGGGAAGTAAAAACCTATTTTGGTTACCAATACACATAAAAAGTTTTATTCTTTTCTTATTCACATTCTATAAATGTATGCCAAGCTATCTATCGAATATGGAAATCCTTATTCCCTCTAAAGATTTTTTCTTCACAAAACTGGAGGTTCCCAAAGTGAAGCAAAGATTTTTAACTTTAAATACATTTACTGTATTTAAGAACATTACTTTAAATTACATTACATAACATTACATTACTTTAAAGCTTGTGCTTTAAAGAATTCCTGGAAAAGTTATCTAAATTTTTTAATGCAGGATTCAGCACAGTTACACACTAAGCCATTAAAACACGTATGCACGTATTAAATCCCAATCGTCTAACTAGAGTAACTCTTTTTTTTTTTTTCTAATTTATTTATTTGAGAGAGAGCGAGCGAGAGCATGTGAGCACAAGCAGGGGGAGCACCAGGCAGAGGGAGAGGGAGAAGCAGACTCCTTGCTGAGCAGCAAGCCCAGTTCTGAGCTGGATTCCAGAACCCTGGGATCATAACCTGAGCTGAGGGCAGATGCTTAACCAACTGAGCCACCCAGGAGCCCCTTGGAGTAACTCTTTTACATCTTTCTGGATGTTTGTATTTTAAGAGAAGTGGCGAACCAACAACATCCCAACTAAAACATGTGAGTGGTAAATCATGATAGAGGAAATATATCGTATGCTGGCTCCCCCTCAACCGCCACCTCAACTCACAGTGAACACACCACACATAAACAAAACTTCCTTTCCCCCTCCTGAGCATTTCATTTGCTTCCTCGCTTCACTGTCTTGTTCTGCCTAACAATCTGACTGCTTCTCAGGTTGAAATAAAAAGCAGGAAACCTAGAAAAACATAGGAAGAAGAAGTGATGAGGAAATGTCATAAATAAAGAATGAGGAAGATAAATAAGAAAGAACAAACAAAAGAAATGGAGGGTGGGAGAGGAAGATTAAAGGAATAAGAAAGACAGTAAAATGAGAGCCATGGGGAGAGGGAAGAAGGGGAAAGAAAGCTACTTGCTTTAGTGTTAATATTGGTGATAATGTTAGTTTTTATAAAGGGACCCACAAAATGGAGGCCTCCCCAGTGGCCCAGCCTACATCATAAATCTAAACCTAAGTCAGCCTGCACTTACAGGAAATACCTCATGGTGGAGGAAATATGATACTAATCACAATTCTACAACGCAGCTTCAGCTAGCTTCCCTTACCCTAGAAGACCAGACCTGCCAGCCTTAGAGAATCCCTGACCTGGCCAGTTATGCTCTAGTTGCCCTTTGTGGTTTCTACTGTTCTAGAACACCTGCTCTTGCCCCAGATCCCTCAGGAATAATGTTCCACTGCTTGAGAGGCACTGAATTCCACTAATCCATGGATTGCTTGCCCTTGAATTAAAGGCATCAATTTCATTACTAAACTGTTTTAGTTGTTGCATCATTTGACATTTGTTAATCATCCTTTAAATTTCCTGTAAAAATTTTGTCTCCATTCGTTTAGCTATTTATATACTGGTAAATTGTCTGACTTGTATTATAAAATCAGTCAATCATTTTTAAAATCGGGAAGAATAATAATACATAATTCCTTAACATTGGCCTATAGTCCGATGACTCAACCTGGTAATATCTTGGGGTCACATTTACCACTATGACCAATAATTTATGTTGGTGAAGGTAAGCCAGTACACATATATAGTCCTTAAATACATTCCAAATAGGGCGCCTGGGTGGCTTAGTCTGTTAAGTGTCTGCCTTCACCTCAGGTCATGATCCTGGGGTCCTGGGATTGAGTCCTGCATCGGGCTCCCTGCTCAATGAGGGGTCTGCTTATCCCTCTCTGCCTGCTACTCCCCCTGTTTGTGCTCACTCTCTGTCAAATAAATAAATAAAATCTTAAATAGAATAAAATAAATTCCAAATAAAGCATAGATTTAAAAAAAAACTAAACATGCAAAAAATCTATTTGTATGCAATATATAGAGCGACAGTTCCTCATATTTGTTTTTGGAATTAATATTTACTTGAAGTGGGTAGTGCCTTTCCCTGAAAACTGATCAGTGTCCACATTAGCCTTCAGACTGAGAGCCTGGTGGAGCTGGGATTGATTTCATGTGTCAGCTGACATTCTTTCAAGAAAGAATTCATCCTGTGGGAAGACAGATTGAGACAGCCATGTCTGTCCGGGACCATGGGAATGGATAACTGTTAATGGAAAGAAAGGGATCATGCAGTGTAGAGTACAATGCACTCAACTTGCAGTGTCCTCAGTGTGGTACATAAGCAACGCCTAAGGTGAAAGGGATTTGATAAAGACAGAATAAAATCTCCAACAGATTTTTAAACCAAATCTCATGAAAGGTTTTGAGAGTTCAAAGAAGTTCACTGGCCAGCACTCACAGGGTGTATTCATCCCCCCTCAATGGGGCATGTAAGGTCATGAAAAGCAGCAATCCAGACCAATCTATATTTGAGTTGAGAAACAAAAAGACATGGCATTTCAGTGACATTCAAAAGAGACCCTCAAAGCAGAAGCAGACAGTGACAATTACAACATTGGGATCTGAGAGCACAATTGAAAAGTACGAAATGCTGCTGGGCCTCTGAGCATCAGGAGAAGAGGAAGTAGTAAAGGGGCAAGATGTCTCAAGCTAGAGGAGCTTTAGCCCAAGGTGTCCCCAATGAACCAACAAGTAAATGAACGTGTGATGCTTTTTATGCAAATGAAACTTCAAGAAGAACAATCCAACATCCCATTCTGGATATATTCTACAAAGAAATTCTATGACAACACTGTCAGGAGGAGAGGAAACTAGAATTCCCAGCATGCAACTGGAGAAGTGTACAAAACAAATGTTTTCTTGGTAGGAGATGGCCACAAGAGAAATAGATGGAAGTTTCTTCAAGACTGAGGGAGAAAATTATTTTAAAAAGGACAATAACAAGCAAGTAATTAAAAACTAGCAGTAAACCTAAAAAAGGTAGCATTAACCTGACAATTGCATAATGGTGTCATAACCTAATGTCAACAAAATAAACCGTAGTAAATACTTCTGTTATATTTGTATCATTTTGTTAAAACTTACTAATTGGTTTAAATTTCCGTATTGTCAGGCAGGCAGCCTAGAAATAATAGCAAAATGCTAAGAAATAAGGTGCAAATAGTCCAGCTCTAAGCTTTTTGAGGCTGACTTGCTGATCGTTAGTCTTCCATATGCCACATAAGCTAAATTCCCATATAATACTCTTCAACCATACACTCTACCATTTGTATCTAGAATCATCTCTGATTTCAAAAATGGCACAGAGGTCAGGCTGGATAAATATTAGGAAATTATAAATATGAATTCTCCCATAAACACTGATTCAGACATCCCACATCAGTAGTTGCCAAACACACACACACACACACACCCCTCCCCTACAAAGAATTTTTCCCAGGAAAACAAACAAACAAACAAACAAACAAACAAACAAACAAAAAACCCAGCTGCTCAGAGTGCATGGGTTGAATTTCATGGTCATTTAGATGTCTCTTTCTGAGTGTCCTGCTGGCTGAAGCCCAGGTGATATTCTTTGGGATAAATGCCTTTAACATGAGAAACTAGTCAGAGCATGAATAAATTTCCATGGGCTGTGCCAGTTCTGGTTCTAAACTTGCCAATGTAAAATTCTCCATAGCAAACTATAGAAGCTGGAAGCAATAAATGAATAAATTGTGTCCTATGTTTTCATTCCTTTACCAATTCTGTTTTGTCTCCTGCCTGTAACTATTTTAGTGAATAATGTGGGGTTTGGTCATCAGCTGTCATTAAATCCCTAAGTGATTCAACTTTACCTAGATAAGCAAAATTTCCACTGTCAATCATGCTTTCTGATGTGGATGAACCTTGAGCCCTCAAAGACCAACAGAAGAATGCTGGTCATACAGGAAGAGAAAGAGAAGAGACTGAACTATACACATTTTCCATGAAACCTTTCCCTCACCTTTCTGGCTCTTGTTCCTCATCCTATTCTTTTGGTACATCACCTTCTTCCATCTTCTCTATAAATAGTGACCTCTTCTTGTATGAGTCTCTTTCTGATCTCATACTTAACTCTAAGAACCTGTGACGGTTCTTAATCTTTCATCTCCAACTCTCATGTAGATGAGAGATGTACTATATTGACTCCACACATAGAACATCTCCAAATCTCATTTGGAGATGATCGATATCACCCCAAATTTGCATCTCCTCTTGCCTTTCTTATTTTGTTTCGAAGTTACTCTAGTCCCATTGTATAACTCTTTAGTCTCCCTGCTGAGGTCCCAGACCTAATCAGTCACTTACTCCTGTTATCCTACCTCCAAAATCTCTCTCTAGTTCACCCCCCTCACCAAACAGACGCACCCGGCCCGAGTTCAGTCTGTCATTATCTCTCACCTAGATGACGACAACTGTCTCCTGGTGCTCCTATCTCTGATATCTCTCATCAGCAATTTCCCACCACGCTGACCCCATGCAGTCTTTAGGATAGACATTTGCGGGTGTGTACTTACTGGTGCCTGCCCACTTTGTTACAGGGATTTAGAAGTGAATGAAACAAAATTCCTGCCCTAATGGATTTTATGAGCTATTGTCAGAGATTTGATTTGACAACCTCTCTGATTAAAAAGCTTTGATAGCAATCCATCATCAGAGAATGACGTCCCTGTTCTAAAGGCACACAAATCTGGCTTCAAAAGACATTTCCAGTCCTCTTTTTGTTCGTTTGTTTATTTTTAACACCTTTTTTAATTGCATTTTATTTTATTTCATTTCATTTTTTATTTGAGTAGAGCCGACATACAATGTTATATTAGTTCCAGTCCTCTTTTCAACCCCAATCTCACTCTTCTTGCCCTGTGTTTCCAGGCCGACTACTCTAGCTGCCATTGCCTAAGCATGCTTCTATTTGTGTGTTTCCTCCTATGCCTCTTTATTTACTTGCATGACTTGTTAAAGCTTTAAGAGCTAGCTAGAAATTTTCACTTTCAGTGAAGTTTTCTCACTATCCTAGCCAGCCTGAATCGGTGTCTTCTCTGTGACTGTGCTTGTTCATGCCTCCAGCACTGTCCAAATGCACAGAATATTATCATTCTTTGCCACATACCTGTCTTCCCTACCAGGCTGTCAGTCCCTTACCTGCAGGAGAAATGATGTAGTCATCTCTGTACCTTGAGCCCCGACCAAAATTTCTGCCATGTAAAGAACTCAGTAAGGGTTTGTTTAATGACCAAAAGCAAAAACAAAAACAAAAGGGAAGAGGGGAAAAGGAAGAGAACAGTGACCACTGGAAAGTTAGGGGCAGTGAAGTCGTCAGGGAGGAAAGTACTGGTAATAAAATAGTTAACTACTTCTCTTTTGTACTCAGTAAATGCTAAGGATTAGGTGTCATTGTTAACGGATGGCTAAGAGGAAAGACACTGATTGTCCCCAACAGACCTGTCAAGAGTCTAATGGTTCATTCGCTTAGGTTGGCTTTTCATAACAGGGGAGCTCTCCTTTCCTACAACGCTGACACGCAGTGAGGAAGAAATTAGATATACATCATTTACAAGAAAATGAAAACTGTCAGACCCTTTTCAGCTCAGGGATTTAGGAAAGAAAGAAGAAGAAGAAAAGAAAAGGCAATAAAAAATGAATGAAACGGCAATAAAAGTCTTAGAGGGTCAGTACAAGATTCCACCAGGACACAGGTGATTTATATATGAATGAGGCATTTGGGGGGCTTAAGAAATATTGCACTGAGGCCGTTTTTGCTACTATACAGTGAAAAGGATAGAAATATCAGAAAGCATGGCATTATTCATCAAACAGGCCATTTCACTTCATGTGTAAACTTCAGGAGAATTCATGTGCAGTATCTTAACCAATCAGGTACTTTGTGTTTTCTCTTGGCATTCCATCCATTTTGCTCAGTAAACACTAGCAAACAAACAGCTAACTGGCCACTGAAAGAAGGTATGCAGTTATCAAACTACTCTGACATTTCAACCATGGAACCCTTGCATAGTATTCTATGCAGGTGTTTTATTTTCATTTTCATTTCCCATGAAATGAAATAATGATCCCTGGTAAATTACTGAGACTTCTCCTTAAGTACATTATTTCATCTAGAAAAAGCAACGTTAATTACAATTTTGCTAATTAGGAAAGTTTAGAAATTTGTAGTTCATCTGCACTTAGCATAAACAGGTGACACGTTGAATAAATATGATAATTCTGCCTCTTTATCTTGTAGTTTACTACCAGTGTAAACACTTTCTCAGTAGAAATGAGAAACGAATATCCAGCTACAGTATTACTCTATGTCCAGACAGAACTTACTTATTTTTTATTAAATTAAAAACTCTGGCATTTTTCTGGATGAATGGTATAAGATATCCATCCTCTTGAAACAATTACCTAGTAAGAAGTTTAAAAGACAGAGCTTTAATTTTTTTTTGATGGCTATAATAATTGCTGCTCAAAGCAATTAACTCAATGCAATAAAAATGCATCTGAAGCTATAAACATCACTTGTAAATATAAAAAATAGAACTTTCTTAAGTCCAAGTTCACTGAAATACACCCAAAAAAAGCTCAAATGAGGGCCTCAGAAGAAAGACCAAAAAAAGATTTATTTTATTTAGGGAGAGTGATTTTTCAAAAAAAAAAACATATATCAATTTTTATTTTTTAAAGATTTATTTCTTTATTTTGGGGAGGAGAGGAAGTGAGAGGCGGAGAGAGAGAAAATCTCCAGCAGACTCCCCACTGAGCATGAAGCTCAAGAGGCCAGGACTCCATATGATGACCCTGAGACCAGGACCTGAGCTAAAATCAAGAGTCAGAGGCTTAATGGACTAAGCCACCCAGGTGCCCCATAAAAGCATATATCAAATTTTAAATTAAGAATAGGATAGATATCTTTTAAAAATATATGAAATCATAACCCATAGACTATCTTGTGTCTATATAAAAAAGAGGGGGTGAAAGGTAAGGGGAAGGAAGGTAGAGCCATACAACATAGGCCATTGGTTTACATGAAGAAGGTAGGGAGGGACTTGATGCTTCCTCTGGGCTCCAGTAAAACTGGTTATAGAGAAGGACTGTATCTCTCATAAAGCACAACTCAGACTTGTCAACGTGCATTATGCAATGCAGAGAAAATTATGATTCATATATGACCCAAGATACCCTCAGGTTATGAGAAAAAAGGTCAACAGTTTATGTATAATAAAACCTGTTACTGTCTCCGCAGTGGCCACCAAAAAAACTCCAGGTGTACAATAGATACACTGCCCATGAGCCACTCTTGTTTAAACATTATCTTACTTCAAAACTTATATGAACTACTGTCTTCATATCTCTGTGAGCATATGGGACTATTTCAACTGTTTTTTTTTATAATATCTCTTGGGGAAAAAAATGGATGTGGTCTAGCCTCCATATTTTGGATTCTTTATGACATGATTTCAATTTATAATGTATTTGCCTATTTGGAAGCATGTAATTAATACCTACAAAGCTCTAGGAATATGTATCAATTTTAAAGTGTCATTCAGAAAATAAACCTCAAATTATTGTTTATTATTCCTTCTCCCTCAATCAGTTTGAGAAACATAAACTCAAGACTATCTTTTAGCAATGATTTTAGAAAAGACACACAATCTCAGTCTGGGATAATAGACTTAATATTTGCAGGATCATCTTCTGGGGCACTAATTATTCATCTATAAAGTGCTCACCTTTACATGTCATAAGAATGCTAATCTAGAGTCAGGATGATAACTAAAAATGGAAGTTTTCTTTTCCCTAACCATGGAGCAGTTAGTTCACTGCTGTGTATGAATCAGCTAAGCAACACAAGCTATAATTTCTCTTTTACTTAATAAAAATGTTTTATGATGGTTCTGTGAAACTTACTACATTGTGATGAATTATGTTGTCAGATAATGGGCATTGACAATCATTAAATTTTTGCTAAAAACGGCATTTGCTAAAGAGTATCTTTGGCCCTTAAATAATGAATTACTTAGGAGTTCAGCCACTGCTAAATTAAAAATAAATCTGAATTTAACCCCCTGAAGGTGTTTTGAAATAGCATAAGATGATTCAAAATTCTCTACAGCATTAGAGTAGTGACGCTGTGACTCTGATTAATATTTATCTTTAATTTGTTGGTCAAGTACAACAATGAAATTGATTACAACACCCTATTTCAAATTTCTCCAAGTCAGGGATTCTCGTTCTAGGCAGTGCATCAATTATCCAGCATTTCGCTCTCTTACTTAGGTAGAAAAGACAATTGATAAAATATTAACTGGCATAATTACCCTAACTCTAGCTTTAGACAATTAAAAGAGCACAGAGATTAAGAGAAATGACCACTCTAGTATCCATAACAATGCACCATTGTAGTTTTCTATATGGTTTTACACATGAGAGATTATCAAATATTTGGAAGCATGTGGAAGGGTTAGGAAAAACTACTGTTTCCTAAATATATTAGATAACTTAAAAATACATAAATAGCTATTAAAATTCATAGTACTATTATTTTACAATTTAAGTCATATAGTGTATCTTTTGTTAATATTTCAAATTCTTATATTTTAGAGACACTGAATAACCTAAATAATCATCCAAATGATTATTATAATAACTGAATAATCATCCAAAAAGATGATCTGGAAAATTCTAAAAATCCATTATTGCATTCTCTGAGAAAGTTACTAAAGTCCCCAAACCGGGTAGGAGTTAATAGTTATTTATAGGTTTCTATGGGAGAGGTACCATAAATCAGAATTTGTAAAAAACGGTCCTAAAGAGCACAATTAAAAAGGAGTACAAATAAAAACAAGTATTTTTAAAAACCTATAAATAGACACCAAGTTTGTAGAAGCAAATGTAAGCCTACAGTAGGCTGGCCATGTGGATTACAAAACTAAAGGCCGAGAGAGTTATATAGCACTTAACTTAAAACACTATAATTAAGACCATGTACGTAAAATTAAACTCTACCAAAGGAATCATAATAAATCTAACGTGTACCACAAAGAACCAAATCCTAAACTGTCTTCCTAAAATGTGTTGGCTAATAATGAATAAATCTGAACACTAAAGAAAGGCTATTTGCCTTAAATAAGAAAAGTACCCTCAAGCCTCATTTTTTTCCCCTGTTTGCTTCTACATGGTAATTTCAGGCTACTCTTGGGATTTCTTTGCATTTCTTGACAAACATAAAGAACTTATGTAACCTTACAATTTTCAAACCCATTTTCACTATATTTAATTGTGCACAAAGTAGCATATTCTAGAGATTATATAAACAATTTATTTGCAATAGCAGTTAGTAGTAAACTGAAATAATAAGACTCTAAATAACAATTTTAGAGGCTGCAACAATCTCTCTCTGCACTCAAAAACTGTCAACTCTGTCCCCAAGATTTATCAAAGCTTCCAAATATTTCTAATAAGGAAAAAAGAAATCAACGATTTTACCTTCCATATCCTTCTCGAAGAAAGTAAAATACTTCACAACTTGAAAATTTCAAATTCAATCTTCCATCATGATAGGTGTGTTTGTAAAAGTGGGTTAGTCTCTAGACCTCTAGAGAACAGCTAACCCAGACTGGGGGTTTGCTGACTTGACACTCCTCTCCTTTTATCAGCTAAGGGTGAGAGACTAGTGACCACACATAATACTTCTGTAACTCCCCCTTAACAAATGTTTAGAAAGCTTGTCTTGACAGAAACTGATTACAGGGATAAAAATCACACCCCCTTGTCCCCTCACAACAAAGGGTTCAACAATGAGAAGATTAAAAGACAGGCTTTGAAGTGGCTTACTGTCCTAGTGTCTTTAAAGTCAAAATAGGCACAACTGCTTTTTCTCTCATTAACTTTTCAGCATCTTTTTGTTTGAACGGATTGGAATCTTCTACAATCAGATAGTGCTTAAAAGGGATTTGTTTGAGAAAGTTTGAGCAAAATATCTTTGAGGAAGAGGTTACAGAAAATAAACTGGAATTGCCAATTCACTGAGTAATGATTGGAGAAGCTAAGAGTGTTAATAAAATGAATATTCAGTTTTGTGTTTTTATCAATTATGACCTAACCTACATGTTGTCACTCAAGATTTAACCACTTTTTACTTTTTGGGAGAACAGGTGCTATAAACAAACCTTTCATATACTTGGCCTCAAAAAAACCCCACAAGTTTTAAGTGGACAAACATTTTCGTTGTTTAAACCTCTATTTTTTAAATAAAGAAATTGAAGCATAGAGTATTTTTCACTAAACATGCATGAAAAACTATAGGTCAACATGGAATAAAAGTAGAAAAAGCAGTTTTAGTATACTTAATAATCATTTAAGATCAAAATGCAGGGGAAAAGAAAGATTGCATGGATTCATAACTTGTGTTATATTTTCCTGATTTCTGTCTATTTTTGTGTTTGGGTTTTTCACTGTGGCGATATTATTTCTCTAGAAACTCTTACCATTCTTGGCTCCCAGACCTAATATTGTCTTGGTTTCTTCATTTCTCCTAGTTCAGCTAGTTTCTTTGTCATTGGATCTCTTTGTTCATTTAATGATGTACTATTTCCCTTCACCTATATAACATCCCAACAACTGTACCCTAGAATCTGCACCAGAAAAACTAGGTGACTCTGGCCCATTGAGTAACCTCTGTTCTTTGCCTTTGGGTCTTTGCTCATGGCATTCCCACTAGTTGAAACAATCTTCTATCATAGTGTTATTTCAACCTTACTTGCATATTAGAATCACCAAAAAAGGAGAGAAAACCTACTATAACATATTTCATAAGCAATCCAGATGATCCAGTTGATTCCAATATTCAGACAAAGTTGAAAACCACAAAAGCCTATCAAAATTCTCTCCATCTCTTCAAACCCTGCTTATAAACTCTTAGCCATAGGTGGCCTTTCTGTCTTTTGAGGTTTCTCATCTTGCAAATTTCCAATGATTCTTACCAAGTTTTTGCAGGCAGGGTTCTCCAAGCCCTCAAATTCAACAATAAGTTTATGAAAGGACATGTGACAGTCCCATTCATTGCTTCGTCTTTAAATCTCTTTGTTTCCTATAACTATTCCTGCTGATTTGCTTGACCCAGACTATTTAAACATAGGGCAGATAGTATTTAAACATCCTCAGTGTCTTTCCTCACTAATTTGGGTCAGTCCAGCAAGGTCTTTCTCCCGCCTCCAGATGAGAGCTCCAGTGGGGGGCTTCATCTGCAGTGTGGGGTATCCTGCACTGTGCAGTCCCAAGCTGTGTTTTGCACAACAGTCTGGGTTCTGGTCTGCTCTGGGCACATCTTGCTTTGGCTCCTGACTGATTCTCATTGGAGACTCTAGTTTTACTCCAGGACCTCATATCAATTGCTGGGATTTGGATAATCACCTACTGATTCTGGCATATCATTTGACTCTGGCATTCGCACTTTATATTCTCTGATGCTACATTTTGGCCATCTATTAGGAGCTCTACATTCTCTTGGAAAATCTTTGTGAAATACTTCCTGAACCCCATGACCATATAGACATTGCACTCTGATGGCCTCACAAAGTGAATGAATAAATCAATATATTAATTACCACAATGATAAAATGCAGTATTTCTAAGAATGTATGCGTACATATTCATCAAACACATTTGGAACGTAATTATATTTTGTTAATTCCTCTACAATCCTTATTTAATTGTTTAAATTGTCTATGATTTTATCTTCATACAATGCCTAAATTTATTTTATCAACCTAGGTCCTTGATTTTGAGTCATTAATTTACCTTCTTTTGTAGTTCCCATTTCTTTTTTTTTTTTTTAAATTTTATTTATTTATTTATTTATGATAGTCACAGAGAGAGAGAGAGAGAGGCAGAGACACAGGCAGAGGGAGAAGCAGGCTCCATGCACCGGGAGCCCGACGTGGGATTCGATCCCGGGTCTCCAGGATCGCGCCCTGGGCCAAAGGCAGGCGCCAAACCGCTGCGCCACCCAGGGATCCCTGTAGTTCCCATTTCAACATAGTTCAAACTCATACCTCTCTCTTATTTACACTATTCAATAGTGACTTCAAGATCCAAGGAAATCTTGGATTTAGTATAGACCTCATTTTAAGTGGGGACTGAGAATCACCATTTTAAAGTTTTACCAAACTTTTATTCATCCTTAGAAAATTGACAAACTAAATTATCATGTACAATTATTTAGATTATCACTTACATAGTACTCAGTAGGGTATTTTGAAAGGCTTCAAGTCTTTACATAAAAATAATTGTATAATTCCTTTGATTTCAGCCTAAAATTAAACTAATACTGCCAAAACTAACTATCCTGAATTATGTTTGAGGGGAAAGAAGTGAGCACTGAATTTTGCAACAATTTATTAAAGGGCCTTAAAATTTGTAGCCTTGGTCCAAGTTTACAACCTTTCATGTTTTCTAAGACTAAAAATAACCAAAGTATTCATGATTGCTAACTATGTTTAGCAGAATAAAGATTTAACTTCCCACTCATTACTGACATTAATGTGGGTTTTGGAGAGCGGTGGTCACTGTTGCAGAAGACCACCACATTTATGTGCTGTGTGCTAACATTTCTCATCACCCAAGTCTGGTTTTCACAGAATTAAAATGTTCAGCAAATTGGTTACATAAAAGAGATTTCAACTTAGCATAATGGTCATAGATGATTAAAAAAGAAACTATCTTGAGGAAGTAGGTGGGGGGGAAGGGTAAATTAGGTAAAAAAAATTAAAGTACAAACTGCCTGTTATAAAATAAATAAGTCATGTAAATTAAAAGTACAGCATAGGGAATACAGTCAATAATGGAATAACATTGTGTGGTGACATATGGTAACTACATCAATCATGATGAGCACTGAGTAATGTATAGAATTGAATCACTATGTTTTACACCTGAAACGAATATAACATTGTATGTCAACTACATTTTAATACTAAAAATTGCAAAACAAAAAGAAACTGTCTTGTCAATGTTGTTTGTCCTTGGTAAAAAATGTACTATTCTGGTGAATGATGTTGATAATGTGGTAGACTACACATGTGTGGGGGTAGAAGCATAAGGGAAATCTCAACCCTTATGACAGTTTTGTAATATAAAACTGCCTTTAAAAAGTCTTAAAAAAAATATATATATATAATTAGATTTTAAATTTAAATTTGTATTTATATTTAATATATATAAATATATATATATATTTATTTATTGACATGTAGGAAAAAATTAAAAGAAAAAAAGAAAAAGAAGCTACCAGGAGTTAGTACATATAGTGAAAGGAGAAATGAAGCTTCTACACTAGCTTATAATAAACTGTTTCATATGGCGATTTTTGTGTCTGCCAAATGAGGAGCAAAGGGGCTGCAGTAGAGTGTTGGTTGCTATTGTATCAGCTACATCACAAGCCTGACAGTAGAGTTTCTATTGGAGAACCAGAATCCAGCCCTGCAGAGAAGCCCAGCGTACTTAGGACATTGACAACTATGGGTTTGTTTTCTCTGGTAGTAAGTCTGTGCTTGGTAATTTGAAGCCACAAGCATCATTGATTTGCATAGTTAAATTTGACCAATTTGACAATTCTTTGAAACCAAAATCTGTGAAATAATGTAGACTTAAGGAGATGAAAGAAAACTAATCCCAGAGATTAACATAAATCATGTAAAAATTCCTGGACAATCTGTTCTATGTCTACGGTTTCTTTTTTTTCATGAATAAACAGCATGGTGAGGTTAATAATTATAAAGTAAATGAAATACATACAAATCTGCTGCCCCAACAAATCATTTAATTTTATCATGCTCTTTTGCTATTTTGTTTACTATCCTCAGCACAGATAATATTGTACGTTATTTTTTCAATTGCCATTGCAATTGTAATTAATATTTATATTTGAAAAATATATTTTTTATTTTTGATGGTTTATAATTTCACAAGAAGGAAAACATAATTTAATCTATGAAATGATAATATGAATTTTAAGAAGATAAAAGCAACGCAAAATAATTACTGCATTGGAAGTCTACATTTTATTTTTACTAGCTGAAACTAGATGATGATTTTCCAATTTGATCTGTAAAGTGACACATAGGTAATACGTTGGTCAGGAATAAATTGTATTTCATTATATTTAATGAAAAAAATCACAAAGAGTAATCTTCAGAATTAACATCATACAATTGAAATACACATGGAACATGATTTTACTGATTTTATTGTCTTGGAGAAAATGCATAGAACGAGATTACAATATTAAAATTTCATGCAAGAAAAGCTAAGTAAAATACTTTCCTTATTTCTAGACACAGTATGTTCTTAAAAATATATACAAGTGCTCTATTTCTTAATTTTTTTTTTCTCAAGATAAAATTCCAAGGCCCTTATTCAGCAACCATCCTTTGTAATACTTCAACAAGCATTGAAACTTTTGGTACTGTATTTGGTTGAATTGTTCAGTGGAGATTGAATGGTATGTCAATTTTTCATTCCATGCTTTTACACAGTGTCTTCAATGTTTTCACAAAAAATGGTATCTTATATCATAAAGCTTGGCCAAGAAGAAAAACCCAAGGTTGTACAGAAAATGGCAATGCTATATTGGAAATAAGGCGGGGGGGGGGGCTTAAAAACTGATTTTTTATTAATCTCTTAAGGTATATAATTGGAGAAGCATCAAGAATAGTAAGATGCTCGATAATAGCAAATACTTTGGACTTTTATGATGAAACGAATGGACTATGCAAGATCAGAAATGACAAGGCTTGCATATTTTTTCTAAGGTAAGATTAAAAAGCATAAATGACTTTTTTTTTTATATAAATAGAGCTTAATGCCACTTCAAAATTGGCTGAAAACATTATCTGAGTCTGGCTTTACTTTCACCTATTTACAAATACTAATTACTATTTATTTATTTTTATTTTTAAAAGATTATTCATTTCTCTGAGAGAGAGAGCACTGTGAGCAGGCCTGTGTGTGGAAGGGGCATGGCAGAGGGAGACAATCCCCAACCAGACTCCGCGCTGAGAGTGGAGCCTGAGGTAGGGCTCCATCCTCTGACCCATGAGCTCAGGACCTGAGCAGAAACCAAGAGTCCTGCACTCAACTGACTGAGCAACCCAGATACTCCGAATTATTTATTAATAGGAATCTTACGCAGAAGTTTTCTGCTCAGTCTTAAGAGATGATGGAACTAATAGCAATTGATATTAATTATACCTTTAAAAAATTGGCTATCTCTTCTAAAGTATACATAAATGTGGCTGTACAATTGTTGTGGCTACTTTTTTTTTTTTTAAAGATTCTTTTTTTATAAATTTTTTTAAAGATTCTTTTTTTAAATTTTTTTATTTTTTTTTAATTTTTTTTTATTTATGATAGTCACAGAGAGAGAGAGAGGCAGAGACACAGGCAGAGGGAGAAGCAGGCTCCATGCACCGGGAGCCCGACGTGGGACTCGATCCCGGGTCTCCAGGATCGCGCCCTGGGCCAAAGGCAGGCGCCAAACCGCTGCTCCACCCAGGGATCCCCTGTGGCTACTTTTTTAGGAATAACTGGACAGTCTTCTGAAATCTTTACCAGGGAGTATTCACCCCATTCTATTGCATACTGTGGTCACTTTTAACTCAGAAAGATGCAATTTGGTCTTTTAAAAAAATGCACAGCATCAAAGACACACATACAATATCTGTCTGTATATATGCATACTTGAAATTAAAGGGATAAAATAAACTTTTCTGAGTTTTTGCAATCACTTGAAGTCACAGACCTGCTAGATACAGAAATAATCCAGCTAGATAATATGATGCTATGTTTTCTTTCATTATGAAAGTATCTCATGTTCCATTTAATTTTTTAAAAGATGTTATTTATTAATTTGACAAAGAGAGAGAGAGAGAGAGAGAACACAAGCAGACAGATGGAGAGGGAGGAGCAGGCTCCTCACTGAGCAAGGAGCCCTACAAGGGACTCGATCCCAGGACTCTGGGATCATGACCTGAGCCGACGGCAGATGCTTAATCAACTGAGCCATCCAGGCACCCCATCCATGTTCCATTTTAATTAGCTACAAAACATAAGGCTATTTCTTAACCATTTTAACATCAAATAAAGAGTTTAAAATTCTGAGATATGTAGGGACGCCTGGGTGGCTCAGTCGATTGAGCGGCCGCCGACTCTATGTTTCAGCTCAGGTCATGATCTCAGGGTCGTGGGATTGAGGCACATTAGGCTCTGGATTCAGCACAGAGTCCGTTTAAGATTCTCTCCTTTTCCCCTTAACCCTACCCTTGCTTTCATTCTCTCTCTCTAAAATAAATAAATAAAATCCTTATAAAATAAAATTCTAAGGTACGCATTAATATTTAATTAAGCAATTATCAATTTCTAAAACTGTATTTTCTATATTTTATCTTATTTTCACAATCATGGGTGAAACTTTTACTAGCAAATGTAAATGTATTAAACCCCACATTGTTTGGGGACATTTAAGAAGTTTTCTTAATTTCTTAAACAACAAAATTATCTAACATAAATCTTTGTTAAACATAAAACGTTTTGCATAGTTTGCCTCTATTCCATTTCATTATATTTTAGATAGGATGAAATGTGCTATTATGTTCTTAAATTTTTATTTCAAAATGAATACCAATACTCATTACTCATTTTTACTTTTTCTATACCACCCTGCATTAAATTATATAGTTGGAAGGAAGCATACAAAATAATAACAAAAATCTACCTCAAGCTAACAGACTACAAATATTTCAAACACTTTTTTAAAAGATTTTATTTATTTATTCATGAGAGACACACAGAGAGAGGCAGAGACATAGGCAGAGGGAGAAGCAGGCTCCCTGTGGGGGGACCAATGTAAGACTCGATCCCAGGACCCTGGGATCATGCCCTGAGCTGAAGGCAGACACTCGACAACTGAGCCACCCAGGCATCCCTCAAGCATTTTTTAATGAGCTACCATATACTGTAATACAGTTGTGAGAAAACAAAAAGATAGATGATGGAGAATTATAGAGAGCTAGATATAGTTGGAATAGACAAATAGCATCTATAATTAAAGACTTACATAAAAACTGACTCTAATAAGAGTACAGTAGTTGACAACGTATGTCAACTTCAAAAACAGGTCACCTCAGTCTGCTATCTTTTTATAGATGAAAAGAAAGGTCCAGTGAAGAATGATGGAATCAGACTGACCATGAACTGACAAAGAATCTCTCCTCAAACAAACTTTAGACAGGCTCCTCTGGACTTTCTTTTCAGCTACATCCTACTCTTAAGCTTCTTTGTTCATCTCTGCCTTGTCCAATTTTAGCAAGAATCTTCCTTAGTCAGTTTAGCCAGAATCCCCATCTCTGATAACTGATGGGGTTCTGCACCCTCCACCAACCCCCAGTAATGTCTGATCACCTGACCCGCCTTTATCAAGAATCCTATTAGGTTGGTTTAGCTAAAATTCCCCTTTACTCTTAATGTTTCCTCTTAGTAATTTTCTATCCACCAATCTCCCCTACCTCCACACCTTCCTTGGCTATGTGTCTACTCTTCCTTGTTGCGTTCAGAATTGAGCCCAACCTCTTTCCCCTACTATAAAACCCCACTGCAGTGTTCTCCATATCTATCAGGATAGTCCCCCAACTAAAATCTGCCTTACTATTCTTTAACAAGTACTACAAGTAATTTTTTTAACAAAAAACATACAGCTATTGTCTTACATACAGTACTAGAAGAACTTCTATAAACCATGCTTATTATGTATGGTTAAAAAGAAATACACTAACAGGAGGCCCTAGAGGAAATGCCACTGAAGCTCTAGGAACTTCATCACCTTCAAAGCCTATGGGGCTGAACATGGAAGAAAATACTCTAACTTGATTTTATATTATTTCCACAGAAGAAAGTAAAGAGATCTGATATTAGAAATGTTTAAAAAATGATGGACCCTGGCACTTTCACTTAGTGCATGGGTCAGATGGTCACTGAAGATGGAAACTCAGGGAAGAGGAAGAGTTTCACAAGGCAAAGGAGCTGAAAGAAAGCAGAGATCTTACAGTTGCATTTGAGCTTTGAGTTTACTGAATACACTATAGCCTACGGGGACATGTTTCAATGAGGTAATGGATTAGAGCACTGATGTTGAGAAACTAATCCTCACGTGGAAATGGACAGGTGGCTTTAAAAGGTTCCTTCCAAGAGACCAAGGATTAAATGCAATGTTGATAATTCAAGCACAAGCCAACCCTATCAGGTAAGTTATAAGATGAAACAATCTAATAAGTCTGATGGGAAGTAGGCAAAAAAACTGTGAAAGTATTGCAAGGTTATTTATAACATAGAGATATACCTGCTCTTTTGGTTGATAAACCTTGCCCTGGGCGTATGTTGATCATAGGCACGTATACTCTGCCTTTGTGAGATAACTTCTGTCACGCTAACGGTCACCAAAACAATCCCTTTCATACAGTGTTAAAGATTATGAAAAACAATGCCACATATTAAATGTATCTCTTTCATTTAAATTATGATTTTTGTATTGTTCACAAATAAAGTTTTATTTTAAAAATACAATCCTCTGCTATATATTTCTTTGACATGAACTTCTTCACATGTGATTGTTAAAGAGAGGAATGATATTGACAGGACATAATGGTTGTTTTGGTTCATATGTGACTTTTCCCCAGAATGTTAGTGTTTTGAAGGAATCAGAGACAAGCTTTCTCACAATCAAAAGGAAAGCCTTGGCAACATTTGAAACCCTTAAGATTGGAGTTGAAAATTGATAGATGTCCCTTCTTCTAGTAGTGGCTTACTCAGGAATGTTAAAAACTGCTCAGTTTTCATTAGTGAAAGCTTCAAGAGCAGTTGCAGAAACTGTGTAAGACATGCCCCCCTCAATTAAAACAACGCATTAATGAGGAAACCTACGGCTGGGATAAGATTTTTAATTTTGATGAAAATGGTCTCTGTTAGAAGCAAGTATCCTTCCTTACATACATTTCAAAGGAAGAAGTACCCATCCAGGATTGAAGGCCGCAAAGAACTGACAAACAGGGGCCAATACTGAGGGTGATTTAATGGTGCTACTATTTGTGTGAAGATTGTTATCATTCTCATTTGTGCTGTTTTAGACTTGCTTCAAGCATTTGAAAGTTTCTCCTGATCTCTTTCTATTTCTATGAGAAAACTCAAGCCTTAATGTTTTTATCAAGCAATTCTGCAGGACACAGAATCTTTCAGGAATGCATACAGAACATAACAGAAGTGCCTAATTTAGTCACCTGATCTTAAAAAATATTTTTATGCAGGGATCCCTGGGTGGCGCAGCAGTTTGGCGCCTGCCTTTGGCCCAGGGCGCGATCCTGGAGACCCGGGATCCAATCCCACATCGGGCTCCCGGTGCATGGAGCCTGCTTCTCCCTCTGCCTATGTCTCTGCCTCTCTCTCTCTCTCTCTCTCTCTCTGTGACTATCATAAATAAATAAATTTCAAAAAAAGTCATGCTAAAAAATATTTTTATGCATGTTTTATAATAAAAATACATTAATAAAAACATGTAACATAAGCAAACAAGTATATTTACATTGGACTGCATGAGCTGCCTATTTTACTTTATTTAATTGAGAGAGAGCACGATCAAAAATGTTTTGAAGGTGACTGGTCCAATCTATATTACCCTGTTTGGAAAGGAGTGAATCAAAGCAGATATCAGTTTCAGTGTGGAGAATAGAAGTGAGGAACTCTCAAGGAACAGGCCAGGCAACAGAAACACAAGATGGATACACTGAAAATAAAAAATGCATGATAGGATGTCTCATGAAATGTATGCCTGCAAATAAAAGCAAGCAGGCCTTTGTCATGTTGCAGATAAGAGTGGGATCACTCATTCTGAATATTCTGAACACCTGATGGCAACATTTATCACATGGTACTCGGTTAGTTTTTTCTAGCCTACACTCCTGTGTAAGCTCCTGAGATGGCATCATGTCTTATTCAGCTTTGTAAACCTCTGAACTTGGCCAAAGCTGCTACATAACAGATGACTGCATATATTCGCTGAATGAATAAAGTGATTTCTGAATAAAGATATATGCTATCTTGGAAAAAAATAGGGTAAAGATCAAGAAAGAAAGAAGAGAGTTAACATTTATCAAGTGGTCATAATGGGTGAGAAGGAGAGTCAGGTACTTTATTATTCTAAAATATTCTTACAGCTCTCCTATGCAGTACATATTCCCATTTATAAAAGGAAGCTGAAGCTAGGAAGTTAGTTTGTTTGCCCCAGATTGACACAGCTAGTAGGTCATGGGGCCAGAGTTTGCAATATGATCTGATCTGGGAGTCCATACTCTGGGCTCCTTCATATGACCAGGAAGGAGCAGGATCTCTTTTGAGGGTAGCTGCAATAATAAACCACAGCCTTTTCCTGCATAGTACTGTTGCCAGCCACAGGGTTCTTTGAAGTCCAGAATGTGAGCTATATAATGGCTATGACTTTCCAATCAGCAAAGAAAAATTGACCACTTATAATTTATCCCTTCTTTATACAGTAGCCTCCCCCCTTATCCACTGGGAATATGTTTCACAACTCCCAGCAGATGATTTTTTTTTTAAGATTTTATTTATTTACTCATGAGAGACACAGGCAGAGAGAGAAGCAGGCTCCATGCAGGGAGCCTGATGTGGGACTCAATCCGGGGTCTCCAGGATCACGCCCTGGACTGAAGGCAGGCGCTCAACTGCTGAGCCACCCAGGGATCCCATCCCAGCAGATGATTGAATGCAGTAATACTGAGCCCTAGATATACTATGTTTTTTCCTATACATACATAAGATAAAGTAGGACTTATAAATTAGGCACAACAAGAGATTAACAATAAAGAAGAGCAATTATAATAATATACTGCAATAAAATTTATGTGAATGTGGTTTCTCTTGCCCTCTCTCAAAATATCTTATTGTACTGGACTCACCCTTCTTCTTGTGATGCTGTGAAGTGATGTCTACATGATGAGCTGAAGTGAGATGAATGGCATAAGCATTGTGACATAGAATTAAGCTGCTTTTGACCTTGTGACCATACATCAGAAAGAGGATGGGCTTCCAGATCGCACTAAACCCAGGGTGACTAGAACCATGGAAAATAAAATCATGGATGTGGGGGCACTACTATAAGTTAAATACCAGTGGATTCATTTTAGTTTGTCTAAGATGTGTTTTAAAACAGAGTGATTTCTACATTAATGTGTTGATTGATTTTATCTCCATGGTGTAAAATGTAAGACTTAGGAAATTTGAATGCATTTGTGAAAGATGAAAAGTTTCAGAAGTTCAAGGTCACCAGTCTATAATCAAAACATAACCTATTAGATTAAAACAAACACTCATTCAGCTGGTTTGAAGTATGTGAGTCATGTGAGTAAATAATTCATGAATATTTTCACAGTTCTTCCTGTGGATATACTGGCAATTTAGACTTAATAAGTGGTGCACACTAGACCTCAGTTAAATGTCTAGTTTAAAGAGCAAATAAACTTTTTAAAATATTGGCTATAGTCATTATTTTTTAATGAAAACAATTTCTTCTTACCCTTGTCTTAGCATAATAATGTTATCCAATAATTAGGAGTCCTCAAGAGAGTACACCCCATGGATAATATAATGTATCTCTTTGTTGGTGAAAGGAAGGGTCAATGTGCTACCCCTGCTTTGTCCCTCAAGCAGAGGGGAAATAATTAGGAAACAAATGGAGCCTAAGCTTTGAGGACCTTCAACTGCATGGGCTGCTTCCAAGGTCCTGGATGGTCTATATCAATGTGCCTCACAATACCTGAAATTAAAATATTTTAGCTAAAATCTATTAAGTTCCTTCTTTCCATTTCAATTTACCAACTATCACACTTTCTTTTGGGTCAGCCAATGATGGAAGGGCTGACAGCATTTTTGGTGTCTGGAAAAGGGGAAGTTGTGTTGGGGATATAGCCAATTTAGGGTTAGTGGAATATGTATATATACATGTGTATAGTGATATGCAAAGTAGTTTAAAGAAAGGCTGAATTATATCTTTTCATTCTTTCTGTAAAAACTATTTTTTATTTGAAAATAGTTTTCAAATAAAGGGTGATTGATAAAGAGTACTCAGTCAATTAAGGTAGGAAAGAAGGTGGTGTTTGGGGCATTTTATAAATAACAAACTTGTTAGATTTCTGGATTTGTGATGCTTGTGGGCATTTGTCAGCTATCACGAATTTGTATTTTGTTGTGAATTATTTTTCATTCTAAAACAATAGTGGATTTCTTACTCATGATTTTGTATTCTTTGTCCTAAACACTCAGAAGGCATAAGCTTTAGGCTCCTCAAAACCTAGAACCCACCTATACTGTACTAAAGAGTAATGTGAATCATTTGTAGAAATTAAAAATCTAAGTCTGTGTAATAGATTAATACACATTGCCTAGAACAGATGAGAAAATCAGTACCTTTCCTCTCAACCAGGAATTACATAAGAGATTTGTATTCGAAGGAACGAATAAAAGGGAATAGCAAGTCTAATCTCATATCTACTTGATAATTCCTCCTCTTATTTCAACATTACCCTAGGCAGCACACAGAAGTACAATTGTGCCATTTAGTAGGTACTATTCAGTACAAGGAAACTGGAAGTAAACTCATGAAAAGTAAACAATAAAACAGAATATACTATCACCTTTAAAACAAAGCACGTATCACCTTTAAAACAAAGCAAGTATTATTCCTCCCTTGCCTCACCCAATCTCTCCTCCTAGATACATCTGAAAAATATTTTCCCTATACAAACTTAATACCATAAGAAAGGAACATAGTAAACTCATTAAATATTTAAATATCATCATACAATGTAAGTGGGTTTTATTTATTTATTTATTTATTTATTTATTTATTTATTTATTTATTTGTGGGCTTTAAATGAGCCCAGAGTTCTAGGTGAGACCTATAGGCGTCTATCACAATGTACAAAACACCTGCAATCTCTAAGCACTCCTATGTTCTTATCACCGTTAAATAGGTGAGTTCATGGATAAGAAAAATCTATACTAATTAGTAGAATTAAGTTTTGAAAAACTTAACCCCTAAGAGGTGAGGCAATAATGGACAATAAATTGCCATACACAGACAGACACAAATGACACCTTTGACACATGGGTGATGAAAAGTCAGCAAAGAATATTGGACTTACATTTCTTCCCAGAAAGCAGCATCAACAATTATAATCAGTCTGCTTTACAGCCATACCAAATAAAATGAGTTCTACTGCTTTAATTTTATCTTTGAAAGAAAACACAGACACACACACACACACAGACACACACACAGACACACACACACACACACACACACATAAAAAGCCTTAACAATACAGGCAGGAAGTAGTTTCATATTTCTAAATACAACTGGTTGAGAACATTTAAGGTTAGGAAACAGGAAAACATAAATTATACAAAATAGATGATAACGGAAATAATAACTTTTTATTGCTCTCTTGTAACTAACATTACTGTTAATGATAATAATAACAGCTAACATTTACTAAGTGCTTTCTGTGTGTTGGGAACTTTGAGAAGAGCTCTACATGCATTCGTTTGATTCACACAATATCTTAGGTAACTACTATTGTTGTCATTCCCATTTTTCAGATGGTGAAATCAAGGCACAGAAATATTGAGACACTTGTCAAAGGCACAAAGCCACAGCGCTGGTAGGGCAGAGATTCAAATCCAGGCAATGTGGATGCACAGCCCAAGCTCTTCACTCTTATGCCATATGTATCACGAGCAGACCTTCAGGCCTGTTCTAAAGAATTCTAACTTTAAATATTCTGCCCTGAATCTTTAATAAAATGTTCCTTCAATAAAATGATATATGTCTCAACTGCAGCTTCAGACAACGGCATTCCCACAAATCCAAAGTAATCGTCTCCTTTAACAAGATGCTTCTGCTAATTCATAAAACGATTATGAAATTCATGGGAAAACAAAAGCTTTTCCTTTTCTTTATGCCAGTGTGAAAAATGTGCTTCCTTCTTTAGTTCCTTAGGTAGGTATCAGATTGGGAAGCTGAAAGTTTCTCAGCTGCACATGTTTCTTTCTTTTTTTTTTTTGGTCTTGTTGTGGTTTCTTCCCCAGAATAGGGCTGTAGTAATTTAGAGAGTTAGATAATTATAGCAGACACCAGTCAAATGCAGCTGGAAGCATCATTGCCTAACAATACCTTGGGGTTAGAGTGAATGTAGGTGAAATGCCAGGAGTCCCCTGCAAAGAGTGACAGAACTAGCACAGTGGCATGATATTCTTGGAATGACAGGTGCTGAAGGCTGGATGTATCAATGATCATTCCCACTCCCATCCCCCACTTCCTTCCTGAGCTTTTCTAGAGACTTAGAAAGTAGAGCCTGGGAAGCCATGTACTAAAAAGAGAAAAAAATTGGCGGTTGTCCTTTTCATCCTCTCTCCCTGCCTTAAGGCTACAATAGCCATTCTGTATCCACAGGGAAAGGCTAGGAGAATCCCAGAGACATCAGTCCAGATGTTAAGGGCCACAGAAGCGCCATTAATAACCACCTACCTCTCATTTTCTTGTTAGTCAGAAATATAAACCCTTATTATTTTCAGCACTGTGGTCAAATGTTGTTTTATTTGCTGACAAATGCAATGCCAACAGACCTTAAGGGAAAGGAGAGATCTGTAGGGACCATTTGGATTGATAAAGGATCAGCCATAGGAGTAGATAGTAGTCAAAATAAAAAATAAGGGCATTTATCATCATAATAAATGAAAAATAAGGGCGTTTATCATCATAATTGTATTTAGAAAAAGTACCCTGGGAACATTTGGAAGATAAACAAAAATGAGAAGTTGCACTCTCTTTTAGAGTGATCAGATTATGTTTGAGTTAAAAAAAAAAACACTTAATTTTAGGATAGTTTAAGATGTACAGAAAAATTAGCACACAGAGTTTCTATATAACTACAACCTCATCCTATTTTCCTATTATTAATATCTTACATTAGTATTACATTAATATGATACATTTGTCGTAACTAATGAACCAATATTGATACATTATTATTAACTAAAGCTCATACTTTATTCAGATTTCCTTAGTTTTCACCTGATTTTTTCTGTTCTGGATCCTATCCAGGATACCACATTACATCCAGTCATCCTATCTCTTTGGTCTCTTTTGGCTCATGATAGTTTCTCATACTTTCCTCATTTTTGATAACCTTGAGTTTTGAGATGTATTGGCTAGGTACTTTGTAGAAGGTCCCTCAGAATTTCTTTGATGTTTGAATCTTGATTAAACTGGAAGTATGGATTTTGAGGAGAAAGACCACAGAGGTGAAGTACTTGTCTCATCAAATCATAACAAGGGTATATATTATTAACATGACTCATCCCTGTTGTTGTTAATCTTGGTAAGTTGACTGAGGTAGTGTTTGTCAGGTTTCCCGTTTCTAAATTTATTATTTTTCTTTTTTATTTTAATCTTTCCTTTTCTTGTGTACTCCTTGTAAAGAAGCTACTAATCTTAGCCTATATTTAAGGAGTAGGGAGTTATGCTCCCCTTCCTTGAGGGCAAAGTATCTACATAAATTATTTTGAATTCTCCATCACAGATTTTTGTCTTTTCTCCTCTAATTTACACATGATATGTTCAATCATTTATTTATATCAGTAATAATTCAGATTTTTATATATAGTTTGGATTATAATCCAATACTACTTTCTTTATTTTGTTGTTCTAATTGTTTTAGCTTCATCTACTGGAAGCTCTATCAGTTGGCTGGTTTGTCTCTTTGATGTATCCCCATAATTGTGTTTTCATTTTTGTTTTAAGAGCATTTCCTTACTTTCTGGCACTGCAAAATGTTCTAGGCTCATTTCATAGATCTCCTGCCTGGGTCCCAGAATCAGCCATCTCTCCAAGGAGACCTAGTTCTGTGTTAGAGATAGTGTTAGAAATCAAGATCTGGGTGCTCAATATATGGCTGACTTTTTAAAAAATGTTTTTCAGAGTTTATCATTAAGTTCCTAAAATTAAATGTAAGTTCTTTTTCAGCTCTACACAGCTCATATCCCTCACCCATATCTTACTACCTTAGTATCCATCCCAGTTTCACAATATCCTCAAATGATCACTGTATCCTTCTTTACCACAGTCAACGGGGGAAATGTAGATCCCCTAGAGTTCACATTTTCCAATTATAAGGCTAGCAAGATCAAAACATAATCACAACATAGAAACCAGCCTCAGCCTATCCATCTGAATGTTAATCATCATTTCTATGCTCATTCCAGGCTGTACACTTCCAGATTGAATATGACCTCTGGGGAGCGGTTATCTTTTGCTGCTATATATCATAATATCCGTTATATATAGAAAACTTTTAAAGAATTAAATATAGGACTTTTTAGATCACCTAGATCACTACTGCCTGATAATAATAGCACTGAGGACTGAGAGTTGAATATAAAAATAGGATTCTAAAAAAGAAGGGAAGCTGAAACTTCTAGGCACTGTTATGTTTCCATTTTTTTTCCTCTCAAAAAAAGCACAGAATAATTATTGAGTAAGCTAAACAGTCTATGCTATTTTGAGGAAAAGAAGATGTCCCATCAACAAATAAAAATATAAAAAGAAAATCATGTGTTTATTATTGTTTATTCCCAGATCAACTATAGTTCTGTCACCAACTCCCACTCCTGGCTGACTGAAAAGCCAAATATTTTCAACATTAGCTATTTGGCTAATGAACATACATCTGATGTTCTCTTAATTCTGACATTGGTTGTAAATTCAGTAGAGCCCAAGATAATGAAGTCCAAACTGCCATTATATGTGTTAAAGATTGAGCACACAGCATACAAATAGCAATGATATTTTAGAAAAAAATAGAGCTCTTAAATCAGCATTCAGATTTTTTTAAGTGAAAAATGACTGCTATGTACCAGGTGCTTTACATAAACATAAATTATTTCATTTAATCCCCCGCATTTAGTCCTCCTATATCAATTTAAATTCCATTTAAAAATAAAAGTTAAGAGAGTTGTCCAAGCACCCATGAAGCATGCAGAAGAGTCCAGATTTAAGGACATTCTTCTGACCAAAATTCACATACAGTATGAACCACTCATATGCAGTTATATCAGGATCCCAGCAGGAAACAGTACATGCAGATCAGAGTAGTCCACGGAGGGGTTAATAAAAAGACTATTCTCAAAAGTGTAGTAAGAAAACCACAAGGACACCACCCGAGACCGGGCACTGTAGAGTTGTACCATCTCCTGGAATGCAGCCAGTCAGAGGCAACCCGTCCTTCCTTACCACAATGAAGGAGTCAGACCAATAGACCTTCTCCCCTTATTCTCCTCCTTCAACTCTATACCTGGGTTAGGTCCTTTAGGGGCCAATTCTAACCAAAAGCCGTAGGAAAAGGCAGGTGTGAGGGTGCTCTTCTAGTAGGTCTGCTTACTACAGCAGAGAGCAGGATGGGAATGGTGGGCAGTGCATCAGGAGAGGCAAACAATAGCTCATCAAATACTGAAATTTCTCTATTAGTTTGAGCACAGAAACAACAGCGAATTTGCATGCGTTTAGTATGTTAATTATTTATTCTCTTGAAAATAAATTGAAAAGCAGTAGCAAAGACCTTTGAATTGAATCCTTCTAAAGATTTCTAAATTAGAGGGATCCCTGGGTGGCGCAGCGGTTTGGCGCCTGCCTTTGGCCCAGGGCGCGATCCTGGAGACCCGGGATCGAATCCCACATCGGGCTCCCGGTGCATGGAGCCTGCTTCTCCCTCTGCCTATGTCTCTGCCTCTCTCTCTCTCTCTCTCTCTCTCTCTCTGTGTGTGACTATCATAAACTAAAAAAAAAAAAAAAAAAAAAGATTTCTAAATTAGAAATGTACAAGGAATAGGTCACTGATAAATACAAATAATAATGGTTTAGGAACCTTTTAAAATTCAATAATCCATAATCTTTTGAATATATTAGGGATGTCTTCTACAAAAGAATCTAATCGGAAGTATTTTTTAATACAAATCATCTTAATTGAAATGGATAATCCCTTCTATATGTATATATTTTGATTTCAATACTTCAATTTCTAAAGTGAATTACACAATTCTGAAAAAGATACATAAAATATGACATATATTCTGCTCATGGATTGATTTATTAAAAGTGAACAAATGATTTCACCTTACCCGCCAACTCATGAAATCATAAGATTTACTTTGGCCATGATAATTCTTAGAAAACCATGGCAGCTTAAAAACCTTTTTATTCACAGAATGATGCCAAATACATAACACTGCAAAGAGATAAATAAGCATTCTAAAACTCATCCCAACAAGAAGGCCAACAAGGAAAAATGTTCTCCAAGAGCAACCAGCAAACTTCATCAAGTGATTTCTTCATCTATGTCACAGGAAATATGAAGTGCCTCCTAATGAGTGTTGGATGGGAATTGGGACCATTTGTTCACAGGGCTGTGGCACCACATGAGGGAGGCAGGTATCTGCAGCATGTGGAACTTATTCTCTCAGAATGTCAGAGTTTATTCATTTCAAATGTATGTGCATTCTCAAGATGTTATTAGAAATGATCTATTTGAAGACATTTTATTTAAAATTTTCAGCCACAGCTCTATTCTTCTCATACATAAAAAGAAAATTCAAAGAAGAAAATTGCAAATTTGCCCTAACTGGTTTACATTTCTGTGCACTTCTTACTGCTCTGCTCGTATTCATTGCAAATGAGCCTGCCTCAGTAGATGTACTGCCTCCTTCCTCTTCATCCTCTCAGTTACATTCCTTGCCCTCCCACCCCTGCCCAAGCTCATATTTTGTGTTTGTTCATCCAAAAAAATCTAATTTTCCTTCTTTTCAGAAAATTACCTGTTCATCCTAAGTTTGGCCTCAAGGTTTTTGTATAGATGTCTTTGCCAAATTAGAAGAGAATAAGTGTGTTTTTCTTATGATATAATAAATTAAAGATAAATCTCTACCAAGTTTTACATGGATAATTCAATTCCCCTACATAACTGTTCTGTTTTCTTTGGCAAGGCTATATTAAAAGTCTTGCTCAAAGTATCCTGACCATTCAGATTTTTATTCAGTTAGTAATAAGCTATTTCCTAACAATTGTATCCCCCCACCACCACACCGTATATACTTAATTTGACATTTCAGAGTTCCTATTTTGTTAATATTAAGAAAAATTTTTTAAATACATTGAAGTCCAAGTATATGTAAGGATACTTATCTAGAATGTTATAAAGGAAGGAAATATTATAAGGCAAATAATGATAAATAATATCATTAAGGAGTAGATAATAATCTGTGCCCAAAGAGTAACATTCATTCATTTAACTAATACCTACTGAACATCTATTATTGCCAGGTACCGTGCTAAGTGCTAGAAATACAAAGATGAACAGGCAGACCTCATCCTTGACCTCATTGCACTGACATTCCAGTGTTGGTGACAGAGATTTAAAAAAGAAGAAGAAGAAGAAGAAGAAGAAGAAGAAGAAGAAGAAGAAGAAGAAGAAGAAGAAGAAGGAGGAGGAGGAGGAGGAGGAGGAGGAGGAGGAGGAGGAGGAGGAGGAAGGAGGAAGGAGGAAGGAGGAAGGAGGAAGGAGGAAGGAGGAAGGAGGAAGGAGGAAGGAGGAAGGAGGAAGGAGGAAGGAGGAAGGAGGAAGGAGGAAGGAGGAAGGAGGAAGGAGGAAGGAGGAAGGAGGAAGGAGGAAGGAGGAAGGAGGAAGGAGGAAGGAGGAAGGAGGAAGGAGGAAGGAAGAAGAAGAAGAAGAAGAAGAAGAAGAAGAAGAAGAAGAAGAAGAAGAAGAAGAAGAAGAAAACACTAATATTGTAGTAAGTGCTGTGAAGGACATAAATAGACTTTATGATAGAAAATAATGGGGTGGTAGTCTACATTATTTAGGGTAGTTAATAAAGGCCTCACTGAAATTTAAACTGAAATCAAAGAGAAGGAGCAGCCAGCCAAGAAAAATAGGATTACAGAGAAAAGAGGTGGCTCCAAACATAAAGAACCTAAATTTTAAAAATCCTAGCAGTGCATCTAGGAATCACAGAAGGCCAATGTGGCTAGAACACAATATGTCATGGGGAGAGTGGCCCAAGATGAGATTAGGGATGGACCTTGTCATGCTGAGCCTACAGGTCATGGAGAGGAATGTGGACCACTCCAAGAAGGAGATAGATAAGATATGATGTTGGTTTGTTTGTTGTTTTAATGGTTGTATTACAGGGAACACATCTGAATGGGACAGAGACATTTTAGGAGACTCCTGCAGTACTGCAAGTGATGGTAGCCTGTGATAGCAGCAAATATAAAGAAAAGTTGAAAGATGCGAAATATATTTTGGAAGTAGAACTAGATAGGACTGGAAATGAATTGAATGTGAGAAATGAGGGCAAATGGGACCCTGTCCAATACTAGATAGATGGGATTGCCACTGGCCAGCTAGGAAAGAGTGGGAAAGGAGCTGGTGATGGTAGAGGAGTGCATACAGTGCTGCATTTTGGGAAGTGTGTTTGAGATGCATACCAAACATGAGTTGCTGTCTGAGTCTGTGCCTGATGGGAGAAGGTTGGGCAGGAATCTAGCAGAGGAGGTCAGCCCTGATGGGAAAGCTGAAGTTCTTGCTGGGTCTATAGAGGGGATGGGGACTTAGAGACTGAAAGAAGAATTATGGGTTAATCTTGCTGTGGAACAATGAATGAAAGGCTTAGCTGTAGCAGGGATTTATTGTTGGAGTACGTTGAAAGAAAAACGGAGAAATAAGAGAGACCTTTTAAATTCAAACTTATGATTTTTTTTGTTTTGTTTAATTTTAGGGAACCATCAAGGGTAACTGAGTAGAGATGTGGAGTAGGAAGTGTTGTGTGGGAACAGTATATTATTAAAATAACTATGACTATTCACATGTAATTTTTTTTTATTCACATGTAATTTTTGAGGTTTGGGAAAACCTCAAGTCTGATGTGGGGATCTCTCGGGACATACTTCAGTAACTGTGTGAATGGATGGTTAAGATGGTGGGCACAGAAACAGAAAGGAAGAGAAGGATAAAGCACCGTAAAAAGAAAACATCAAAAATATTTGATGACTGAGACATAGTGTGTGTGTGTGGGGGGGGGGTAGTAAGAGGACATAATTTGGTAAATACTGCCTATAATTTTTTTCTTCCTTAACTATCTGGTACACACTGGAAATGTGCCTAAGCAGCTCACACCACGTGGGCTTTGCCTCACGCTTTGTTTCCTCGGGAATGGCAGGCACTCATCTTCAAAGCAATAAAGGGAGGCAACAGGACAAAACTCCTGATTGCTGGCCAAAGAAGTTCCAGCATAGAAAGAAAGACTGATGAAGGATAGGTGTCATGTCTGCAAAATCTGTACTTTGAGTAAGGAAACATGCACATGAAATGTGTTATAAAGCCCTACAGTATAGTGTTTAATCTTTTCCTGTTCTACTCCATATGAGGCCTCTTCTTATATGATGGGAAAGAGATGAGCACCAGTATATAAATATTGCAAAAGCACAAAATAAACAATCAGGGAAATATTGTCACTAGCAAGAGCTAGCTGAACAGCAAGGCCAATTAATAGTCGGTTTTAGGGGCACCTGGGTGGCTCATTGGTTGAGTCAGGGCTGATCAAGTTCAGGGCATGATCCTGGGGTCTGGGAGCGAGTCCTGCATGGTACTCCCCACAGAGAATCTGCTTCTCCCTCTGCCTATGTCTCTGCCTCTCCCTGTGTGTTTCTCATGAGTAAATAAAATCTTTAAAAAAAAATAGTTGGTCTTATGCTTACTTTTGGCATTCTTGTTCTTGTTAGGTTTTTAAGAGCATCTGGCCTTAGGCAATTCTTTCCCATTTTGTCGATGTTTTACCATCTACAAAAGGAAATCATCTAATCTAGTGAAGTGGGAGAGGACTGTATTGGAGTGTTTGTGTGTGTGTATATGTATATGTATGCAGAATAATATATATTCTTATAAGAGACTGAGGAAATTTAGAGGGATAATGATAGATATTAAATACTGATAAAATAGGTCTGAGCAAAACAATATTAAACCAATGGCTTCCTTCTAAAGCATTTTATTCAAAATATCAGTAAAGAAAGATTTGCTAATAACCAACCTGCTCAGAAAATATGAGTAGGAAGAGCGACTCTTGATTCATTTTAATAACAAATGAAAAGATAAGATGGATGCCAGCAATTGCCCTCCATAATGCCCGCTTTCATTCTCCCAGAGACTAACAAATTATTTTGTATTGCACCCAGGGTACAATATTAAATCCATGCCTAATCATTCATCACTTTATGGTTGTCCTGTCCTCAGGAACTTCAGTTATGTTTAATGCCTCCTTTTCTTTAGTAATTGGTACTTCATTCAAAGTGAAGTCATCTATTCTATGCCAGCCTTGGGTTTTGCAGAGGGGTGTGCAATAAAAGCCTCCAGCCCTTCCAGACTATTACGTTAGTGATTCTACCATAATGGATCCTATGGTCAATGGCTCAAGAGCTGTCCCTAAGAGGGCTGACAGGTTTAATGTTAAATCATAATGAAGAGATGTCACAAAAATATCATACGTGCTTAATATTTGGTCTTTGGTGAGACTGGCTCTGTAAATCGCAGTTCCCTCTTGGCATCTTCTGTGTTTTCTCTGGATCACATATCAATGTGCCCTCATGGGCACCATATTTCAACAAGTCACCCTGCTTCCTTTCACCTCTCTACACACTTGCTTCTTCCATTCCCCATAAATAGCACCTTGTCCTGTAATTCATCCTCCATGCCTCATTCATTCTAAATCTAAGCTTCTTGGCTCTGTTTCTGCCACATTAAAATACTTCCCATGGTGAGCTCATGTTTAAAAAGAAAATCAATTGTTCTGATTCATCTGACATGAGCTTCTGGGTGTTTTTATAATTTATTGTTCACTCTCAGGTCAATACCTCTATGATACCATCATTAAATATTAAAGGCTGCTTAAGGGCATTATCCTTATAGAAAGCTTTGCCCCGTTAATATCAGGGAGCATGATACTCTCCTTCCTGGGAGAATGTTTGAATTTGTTTAAATTGCAAGCTTGAAAACTTGGGTTTGTTGCTTTGATATGGTAGTGAAGAACAAGCACTCCACCAGAGACTAAAAGATAACTAAGGGAACTTAAAAAAAAAAAAAAAAAAAAAGACCATCATTGTTTCTATCTCTTCCTGGTCTTCCTGGCCTGCTGGAAAAAAAAAACAAAACTAACAACAACAACAAAAACTTGCCTCATTAGTGGTCTTAGGACCTTAAATGAAACGGGAAGCTAGAACTCCAGAACATAGTACGCTGGAAGAATCTGTCTGTAAAAACAGTCCAGGGACTGAAATCTATGAATCTACATCTGGAAAGTTCAGAGTATGTACTGCTGGCCCATAAAAACCTTATTTGCTACCACAATCCTAGCTTTTGCACAGGTCTGTGGAGATGGATGCTGGGACCTAGATCTCACATTAAATATCGGGGATCATGACCTGAGCCCAAGGTAGATGCTTAACGGACTGAGCCACCCAGGTGCACCCGGGACTTTTATTTTTTATCTGTCAAGATTCTCCATCAATATATCACCATTTTTCTATCTGTGCTCCCTAACATTCTTTTAGTAAATTTCTTTGAAGTTTTGATGTCAAAAGTTCATGAACTAATATCCAAAGGAATATCCAATCCTTAGTAACTCTGGTTGAAGGGCTGATTGTGTAGTGCATGAAGACCAAGCTGTTCTCAATTACGGCATAAAGCACAGCACATCATGTGTGTGTTGCATGTGTACATGTGTGTGTGCATTCAGTGGGTATTAGATCTCCGCTTCTCATTCTTTTCTCTTAATAGCAGCATATCAAACTATGTTTTAAGGATCATAAAAGGCCTGTAATAATATGTGAAAGAAAGGAGCTTTCCTTAAGATCTCAAAGCAAGCAGTAGCAGGAGAATATGAATTTTATGAATTGCTCAAATGTACTCGAGGCTCAATCTTTTTGATGTGAAAGCCTCTTCAGAATCTGGCATCTATTTATCCTTCTAGCTTCATTTATCCTTATTTTTACCAGACACACCCTTATTACTTGTTCCAGGTAAAGTGAACTCTTCCAGGTCTTTCCAGGCCCTCAGGTGACTTTGTCACTTCTGTTTCTACAGATGGTCTTCCTTCTGCCTAAAATGCCACCCTTTCTCATTCATTCCTGGTTAATTCCTTCTTTTCTATGGCACTGCTTTTTAGAAACGCCCTGCCCACAGAGGCAAAGTCAATTTGAGGAGCCATAATAGGCCAAATGATGTTTTATTTTAATATTTGCATGAATTACTGTGTTTTAATTTATTGAACACCCTCTGTTTGCATGGACACAGTTTAGTTATGCAAAGCATTTATTCATTTTCAGGCAAATACTACTGCTGTGAAGGGCAAGAAGAAGCAAACACATCACGTTACCATCAGGCACCGTTTATCTTACCTTCTCATTGAAAAAAGTGAGAAATTTCAAAATGAAATGGTAGAAAACATTATTATTATTTATACTGAAATGGCTTAAATGAATAGTGAAGTAGTGGGCAAAATATCTGAAGTTGAAAAAAGAAGTTATACAAATGGCCAAAAAGCACATAAACACATAACTCAAAGTTATTAGTCATTAAAGAAATGCAAATTGAAACCATAATGAAATGCCACTAAGCACCCATTAGAATATTTTTTTTAAAAAAGAATGACATTACCAAGTGGTGGCAAAGACGTTAAGCAAGTGGAACCTTCATATATACTGGTAGGAATACAAAATGGTATAAATCATTTGGAAAACAGTTGGCCAGTAGCTCATAAAGTTAAAAATACACTTAGAAAATTACTCAACCATTCTACTCCTAAGCTTCACTCAAAAGAAATCTAAACATATGTCCACAAAAAAACCGAGCATGAATGTTCATAGGGACTTTATTCATAAGAACCCAAAATTCGATCAATGGTATTAAAAACTGATTTTATATGAGGGACAGTATAATCACTTCTAGAGGCAACTCCAAAGCCAGGCTGAGGAATAAGGAACTTCTGAGCATTCTGCTGAGAAACATCATGGGAGTCTCAGACTCTTCATGTAGACTAGTAGACTCCCCTAGACATGCTGATCCGATAGTAGATCACTGTCATTCAAATATGAATCAGCATGTCTAGATTTAATTTCAGTCTTTTTCTTATGTACCCATCATGTTTGGTTCCAACACTTCAGACTTAAGTTTTACATATTTAGGGAAGGAAAGAGTGCATTTGGAGTCTGAAGAACTTAGTTGGTCTTTTGGCCAAGAGTTTCTCACTTTCTTATGGATACACAGGTCACAGGTATTGGGACAATTTATATTGGAGTAGTAATTTAATACTAACCAACCTGCAGGGTTATTGTGTATTAGGATAGTAATTTAATACTAAACGAACCGTGGAGTTATTTTGACTATTAAATGAGATAATGCAGAGAAAATTGTTTTTTTTTTTAAATGGACAGAAGTCCATCAAAATTTGATATTAGCTCCTCAGGAGTGATAGTGGTAGGCTTCATCATAGGTCACTCAAAGTAAATGACACTGGTCACCAGGTACTACTTCTATAATAATAAACAAAGACAACATAAATCTAGGACCTTGAAAAGCATAGAAGTCTTATAAATAGTTTCTTGTTCTTAGGACAACTTCAAAACTTCAAAGTTACAAATGCTGTTGTTGCTGTTTTTCTCTTAGAAATGGTCGTGGAACTCATGACAGGCATGGTTTAATATCTAATTCCTATACTGTGAAGTCATCCCTGAAAATACCATTCCAAGTGGCAATACTCCAGGGATCAAGTGCATGCAAGATGTCTGAGCTCACTCACTGTCTCAGCAGGACACCAGTTCCACTTTAGACCTGTCCTGATGTAGCAGTCATTAAGCTGAGAGGCTTCTTGGCTTTCTCAGCTAAAGAAAATAAAAGAAAGAAAAAAGAGCAGGAAAAAAGTGGCTCTATGGAGGTTTAGAACTTGCCAGAAGGTGCTTTAGAGACAATATTTTATAACACCTTTAATTTATAAATTATGGAACAGAAAGGGAATGTTGAGAAAAGGGAAGAAATAACAGTTTTCACAAAACAAGGCTGACCAGTTTGCTACTCTTAGAATTTTGCTTCTCATCACTTTTTTTCCCCAGTGAATTTACAATGGCTAACATCACACCAACACCATTATCTTAAAAGGCTGTTGAGTCTAAATAGTATTTCTAAATCTTTAGTTTATGGGAAATTAATTTTCCAGTTTTTCAATTCTGCAAACTCAAAACCCCATTTGTCAGATATGCTTAAAATACTATTTTCTCTTGTTCCTGTGATCTCAATTCAAAGGGATAGGATTTCTGTAGTGGTCATTATTTCATACAATTGTCTTCCTTTTCTTTTCTTTTAAAGATTTTATTTATTTATTCATGGGAGAGAGAGAGAGAGAGAGAGAGATGCAGAGACACAGGCAGAGGGAGAAGCAGGCTCCATGCAGGGAGCCTGATGTGGGACTCGATCCCGGGACTCCAGGATCACGTCCTGGGCCAAAGGCAGGCGCTAAACCGCTGAGCCACCCAGGGATCTCCAAATGTCTTCCTTTTCATACAGATAATTTAGAAACATGCACGTAAATATACAATTTGGCTACTTTGTATCTCACATGAACAAGTTTATAAATCAGAGACAGTTCATGTCAGCCCATGTGTTTCTGATTTGGGAAAGAAATGGGCACAGCTGATTTACCTCACTGGAGATAGTGTGGTGAGCCCAGGGGAATGTTACACAACACAGATTAGACTACTAGCTCTGCCATTTACAAACTATGCGATCGTGGGATCCCTGGGTGGCGCAGGGGTTTGGCGCCTGCCTTTGGCCCAAGGCGCGATCCTGGAGACCCGGGATCGAATCCCACGTCAGGCTTCCGGTGCATGGAGCCTGCTTCTCCCTCTGCCTGCATCTCTGCCTCTCTCTCTTTCTCTCTCTGTGATTATCATAAATAAATAAACATTTAAAAAAACAAAAACAAACTATGCGATCGTGTATAACACAGCTAGACCATTGAGATGTCCTCAACAACAACAAAACATTTTTCTACAGCACTGGGATACATGAAACTACTAAACCTACAGCTAGAAGGCTGGGTGATTTGGGTCCTCGGCAGTGTTACCCTCCAAACACCACCACATCCTGACCCCTGAACTCCAATGCGGTGAGTAAAAAAGATCATTACATATTTAGCCAGTAAGGACCTACATGTGTACCCTAATCTTTGACCTTGCCTGCCTCTCAAACTGATCTTACAGTTCCTTCAACAGGCCAGGTGTACTCCCACATCTGAACCCTATCCATCTGTGGTTTCCTCTGCTTGGACTGCTCATTACACAGCAGGCTTCTGCCCACATTTCACTGGAGAGGCTTGTCTTTTCCACCCTACATACAATAGCAGCCTGCTCCACCATTTTTTGGTTATCTCCTTTATTTAGCTCTATATCTTCTTGGATAGCCCTTATAGACTGCCATACTTTACACTTATTTTATTAAGCATTATTTAAACATATCATACATTGTAAATAGAGATCTTCTGTGTCTAGAATGCAAGATTATTGAAGACAAGGAGTCTGTAAGTTTAATTTCATTGCTATATCCCCAGCACTCAGTAGTGTTTATCATAGTACAGATTAACAAATATTTGTTAAATGAATGAGAAAATAGATTATGTAAATTTTCTAGGGGTTAAAAAACAGGTGATGCTTTAATCCTTCTTAGTAGAAATTCATTGCAGGTCAATAAATAGTAAAATGTAGATACTGAAGTATTATATAGTTGTAGACATGTACTGATTAGATTTTTTTTAAGTGTTAAGTTTAAAAACTGCAGAAAGTTTTGGTAGAAATCTGATATCCAGAAATTCTCAACATAGTTTATAAAATGAATATGTCCTCAAAATTCTCCCTGTGGTTTCTAAAACCGGCTGGCATCCAAGATCTTTCAGAAAAATATATGAACTTAGATGTACTTTGACTGAATTATATTCTAGCCTTTGCAAGAGTTGGGCTATAAACTGGTGGTAAAATTATTGTAAATCTTGCTCTGATATCTTATTCTGCAATATAAATAATGAGATAGTTCTAAAGGCGGTCTTTAGATTGGAGAGTAACATTCCATTTAACTATGTTTCAGAAATAAATCAAACTGTGCAAATTTGTTTCCTTATAGCTTTTCATAATTAAAAGGCCAGAAATCAATTTTTTCTGATACCCACAGCATGGTGATGAAAACTGTATTGGAATCCTGATAAATTATCTTTATCTAAGATAACAAGGTAGAGTGAAAGTTGGTTAATAGCCACATTGCGATGTTTGCGAATGACCCCATTACCATTAGGTGGAAATTAATTAACCGTTTAATAGTTATTCCAATAAGAAAAGTAGAGTGTTGACTTCAGAAAAGCACTTTCCTAATCCTAACGATTGACAGTAAGGTGATTTATGCTGTTATACCTGACTCATTTTACAGCAGTAGCAAAAGGTAAAATATTAATGTATTATCTCTTAACAAAAAAGCACCATTAATCAAAAATCCTGACATACAACTGTAAAATGCTGAGCTGCCCATCTTCTCACCACACAGACCACAGAGCAGATGGTGAAGACAAAGTGTGGAAAGGTAGATTTTTTTTTTATGTATTCTAGCAATGTCTACGACAACGCCATTAAAAATGAAAATAATAAACAGAACAGTGAAGAGATCATATTTTTTACTTTAAAAAGTATCATCATCAATAAATCTTTATATCCCACTTAGTAGCTAAATAAGCTTTTCTAATGACTCCAAAATTTTTGCTATTTAGAAAAAATGAGTCTTCATCTAGCCTTCCCAATACTCATCAATGGCAACTGTTACTCTTCTACTTAACTTTTCTTAACTCTATTAACATAGCCGGGGGCTTCCAATGCATAGTTTGGCATTTATTGTTTATTTAACTTAGAAGTTTGTATTGCTTCTTTTCCCTGAGTGAGATGGGTGCTGATGAGAAACACGGCTCTGTGTCTTAAGGATGTAGAAGCAAATTTGTTGAAAAGAGAGGGGATTTTTTTTTTCTTTTGAGAATAAGAGGGACAAAGAGAGAGAGCGAGAGAGAGAGCTTTGTGCAAGAGACAATGCAAAGGAACAGAGGAAGAGAGAGAATCTTAAGCAGACTCCCCCTGAGCACAGAGCCTGCACATGGGGCTCTATCTCATGACCCTAGGATTAGGATCTGAGCCAAAATCAGGAGTTGGACACCTAACCAACTGAGCCACCCAGGTGCCCCAAAAGGAGAGGGAATATTAAAGGTAGAGAAAAAAACCTGTTGAAGAACCCACTGTATTTAATTTCAAGGTATGTACACAAATATACAGTAATGTATTATATCAATGTATATAGTAATGCTTCCATAGTTTGAGAGTTAGACTTGAGTTAAATTGGGACTCTTCCACTTAACTAGCCTTGTGACTTTAGCAAGCTGCTTAATCTCTACTGGTTTTAGTTTCTTAGTCTTTACAATGAAAATAAGACCAACAATCTCTAGGATCGTTGTAAATAAGATCCTCTAAAAATAATAAAAATGAATAAAATAAAATCCTCTAAGACATAACACAAGTATGTTCAAATCTGTGTGTATAATAAAGTTCTTGTATGCATAGTAAAATTTTTATATAGGTTGCATAAATTACACATAATTTAAGTGATATTTAGAATCATAATTATAATTGAAGTTACTTTGAGTGATAAAGATAATTTCTCTAAGAAAGTTAAAATGAAGTTTCCTTTATTGCCCAGATGCTGTTCAAAAAATTTGACTTGCCGAAGGAAAAAAATGTAGTGTTGACAGTGGCATATATTTTTCTCTTGCTGCAAGGTTAAAGTTAGAAGTGATAAATTCTATAAAATATAAAACAATCCAGGTGGAACTAATACAGACTACTATTTTCCAAACTATTAGTTAATGATATGGCTGTCAAGTTGTGACCATGCAACAGAACATTTGAAGGGACAAATTGGCCATTGGTTCCACTAACCCCATTCCAATCTCCAATAACCCCCTCCCACACAGATATCTGTACTCCCCCTAAATTCCTTAAGATTCACTATGGCTACCATCACTTCAACACATTACAATTACCAAAATTGAAATAAAAAAATTTTTTTTTGAGGTACAGCAATTACCTCATTACACTAATAAAACATTTCTAGACCTTGACCCAAGTAAATTATCTAAAACAAATTGCAAACTGTCATTGCAATTTATATGGGACACATTCAAACTAGTATTTAGGAAAAGTATAAAATATCCTTTTATCTACTCCTTTAGATAAATACAGGACTTAACTACTTTTTTAGTTACTAAAAAACTGTGTTTATGGTATGTGTATGTGTGTGTGAATTCCTAACAAGTGACAACACCATGGTATAGAAGGAAGATTAAAAATGTTTTTATCTCATCCCCTAATCTCAAAACATTACCACAAAGAAGCCTAAATTAACACAGTAATTTAGGGAAGATGTTGTATACATCCATTCAATAAATATTCATTAATGGCTTATAATATGATGCTAGGTACAGAGTCGTGGCCTAGAGATGCAATAGTGAACAAGGACAGCCAGGGTCTTTGCCTTTAACTAGCAGATTCTGCTGGAGAGATCTTAGGTCAGTCTTCAACCAGTAACTTTTTCTTTCCTATAAAGTCCTAAGTCCATTTTATAGTTTCCCTATTGTATCATTCTGTATTAACAGCTAGTTAATAATACTAAACTACTACTAATAGCAATGTCAATAAAGATAATGAATAATCTACAATATTCTAGGGAGAGGCTTATGTATTATGCATGTTATCTCATTTATTCTTTATCCAAAGAAAGTAAACAGGATCCATTTAAATGAAAAACATTTAAATGAAAAATTTAAATGAAAATTAAATGAAAAATTTAAAAATATGTCATCTGATTACTATATTTGAGGGTTCTTTGATTAGTACATTCTATTTAATTATTCTGCACTTAATTAAAATATGTCTGAGTGATAAAAGTTTCCTATATTTGGCTATAAAAAAGACATAGTTCAATGTACATTTTGTATAGACATCAGCTTCTGTATTATATTGTGAAAGAAATCAATAATATATAGTCAATGATTTTAGAATATGGTATTATGTAATCAATGGTCTACATTCCCCCCCAAATTTCTGATTTTTGTTTATTTTTCTATAAACAAATGGGTTTCTCATATATTTATAGTACTCTTTATTTTGGCAAAATTATATTTTTGCCATGGTAAAATATGATTTTATTGTAAATTGAGTAAATCAATAAAGTCAGTAAAATCAACTTATTTGTAATCTCTCAACTTCATACACCAAAGTACCTTCTCACACCCTTCTTAAAGATGAAGCCCTCATTCATTAGGCTTGAGTATAAGTGAAAGTGATTTGAAGACTAAATCTGTAACCACAATATACTTTTAAGACAAATTAATCCCCCATCTCCATAACACACCTTAATGTGCTAAGGTCAATATATATATGATCTCATAAAATGGAACGTTTTGCTCTTTTTTTTAAAGGCCAGTGTCAATACTCACATCTCTTTGTTCCACCGTGCTCACAAAACATACACACATATGAACACATACATGCTTTCAAGCATATGCACACACGTGAGCACACACACATCTTATTCTCATTCTAGGAACACAAAACGATGCAGAAAAATTTTTATCCTGAGAACAATTAAATTTTACTCTAATTACAGTTGCCTATCTATTCCATCTACTAACTCTGTAATAACTTCCATGTCATATTTAATTTGCACTGTTAATTCTACAGAACAAAGCATGCTAAAGAAATTTTCCTTCCAGCATTAATGAAAATCACATGAAAAATGTTGATTCATGAAAAAGGTTTAGCTTTGAATGAACAAACTTTCCATAAAATGTCTATCCATGAATATACACATTTATAGTTGTGAGAAATTATTTTAAAATATAGAGTTATTTTAAAGGAATCTTTTTTTTCTTATTTTTATTACACACCAACCTCTAAATTCAGATTTGTACTATAAGTTGGAATTATCAGTCAAGCATTATTGGTTAAACTTGATTAACTTATTAGCTAAGAAAAATGAGCATTATTTAGAGAACAATTAAAAACCACTATCTGTCTTCTGGTCTGCAATGGATGAGTCAAAAAATTTAAAGTTCAAAATTAGGAATCTACTAACAAATTTTTCTTTTCATGAGTTCTTTTTGCTTTTCCTGTTATTTGCATGTGAATTTGGATATTAGCGCTATCACGTATTAGCTGTTTAATCTGTCCTTACCTGTAAATCATGAATAATGATAGGACATGGAACTAGAACCCAGGTTTCCTGACAAATGGCCCAGTAGTAATTCTATTAATCTATTTTTACAGTATTAGACAGAGAAAATAAAAGAACTATCTGACTAATCCAGCATTTTAGTGGCAGTATCAACCTAAATAGAAAATCTTACTATACCACCATTCTAATCTTTTAAACACTTAGAGGGAGTCATAAAAATTCTGATAGTATCTTGTGTATTTGACTGAATAACAACAAATTTCTCACTTTCCAGGAGTTCATTTCCTATGGATACTTATAGGAAGAAAGTCTACAATACTTGTTAACCCTGTACATACTAAATTATTTTCATACACTTAAAGTTTCTTACTCAGGTACATAATATTCATCCCATCTACAGTTTCGGAATAAGGAAAAAATATGAAGAGTTATAAAGGGAGAGAATAACAGAAATGAAAGACACAGACACTTTGGGGTAAATTATTGATGGGAAAAAACTAGAGGCCATTTACAGATAAGCATTTGTCGATCATACAATTTTTAAATATCTTAATGTAACACGTGATATTTCTTAATGTGAGATTTTTTTATTTTTAGTGCTAACTCCAACTGGTTAATGGTGAGTATATTCAGCATTATCAAGAGCTGTCAACAGTATGGTCTGGCTGAATTTGGAATCAGAATCCGTTTACTACCTGTGGGTTCTTGGCTGAGCTATTTGCCCTCCCTAAGTCTCAGTCTCCCACATGTGTGTACACCAGGGCTACTGATACCATCTGACCATTAAGTTGGGAGGGTCAAATGAGACAAGTTACACAATGCCCTTGGCACAGATAGAAGCTCAATCAACATGCTGTCCCTTACTCTTCCCCCAATGCCAGCTGGCTGGCAGATCACATTAAACGAAAAAGGAAGCTATGTTCTCCTTTTTCCAGACAGCTGGTAATCCAGACATCACAGGCCTTCTACAAACAATGTTGACTTATTTTTGCCACAGCTGATGTGTATATAATGTGCCTTGCCAGTTCTCCTTGTTGGGTTGAATTCATGACTTGTTTTTCTTTATTGCTCCTCACTTAATGGGACTAGATCGAGGTAAAGTAGCAGTTTTGTAATGTTTTATACATTTCATGGACCTGGAGGACTTCATTTATGTATGGTAATAATAACAATAGAAATGCTTCACATCGTTTAGTCCTCAAGACAGCCAGATGATATGCAAAATATTATTCCTTCCAATCTGTGGATGGGGCCACAGAGACAAAGGTTGAGTTACCTGCTGGGCAGATGATAGCAGAGACAGAACCAGAATTTGAATTGAGATGTCCTGACTCCAGAGCCTATACTCTAACCTCACAGACGTGAGAGACCGGGATTTGTACCTATAGTGAACATGGACCTTAACTTTCCTCTACGTCCTACTGCACTCAACTGAAGGGCCAGGGTGGGGGGAAAGCACATCAAACACCCGAATAACATTAATTATGCATTTGTTTCAAAGAGAAACCCTGACATTTCCTCTGGAGGGGTACACATGCATCTCCTTTTTAATCACTCAAGTACAGTACGTATAGGATATATGTTCAACAGGCAACACACTTTTACATCTAAAAATATTCTACAGTTTCAGAGGCATATTCTTGCTCTTTTGTCTCTCTTTTACATAAGAGGAAAGGGCCACATAAGCAGGCTTGTGTGTAAATGCTTAGAATAGTGCCTGGTACCTAGTGAGAACTGTGTTACTTACTGTTTTTGTTACTATTTTAATGTCATTATTATTATTTACAATTCAGAGGCTGCATAGCATAGTGTTTTAAGAGCCCAGATTCAGGAGCCAGATTGCATGGATTCAAGTTGATCTGCACTCTTTATGAGCTGAGACCTTGGGTAAATCATTTGACTTCTTCCATTTCCTCATCTATGACATGAAAATAATAGAACTGATCTCACTGGGTAGCAATAAGAATTACTGAGAACTGTTCCTGCCTTATACAAGCCGCACACATGTGTCAGACATTATGAGCACTATCATTTTCTTTCACTAGAGCAGTAGTTTTGTTTGTTCATTTGTTTTTGTTCGTTTTCAGTAGAAATTTTTCTTCAGATGCAACTGGATGGAGAAGGCTAATATACAAATTTTTGTATAGCATGGCAATATAAGTAAAGCCGAATTTGTCTGAAATGCTGGTGAGAATGTCTTCCTCTTGCCCCCGTGCATACCCGAATACAGCACACCTTCAGCAAACGCATTTCATTCAGCAGTGTTATACAGGTCTAGACACCAGCAGGGGGCTCTTGGGAAGGCTATAAAATTGAACTGAGCAGGGTTGATTTAAGAGCTCCTGGCCTCTTGGGTCTCAAGGCCAACTGAGTTTGGGCCCAGACTCTGCTATTTGATAGTCGGGGAAGTAATTCCATCTCTCTAAAACTCAGCTGTTTCCTTTGCTGTAGAGTGGAAAGGATACTATGACCACTCCACAGAGTTGTATTTGGATAAATAAATGTCTAGTGTAATTATTTTTATCATTTCAATCGCATGCAGGCCCCGAAGCATTGATGTCCAAAGAATCCGAAAAGAGAATTCTTCCATCACCATTTCCTCCCTGAAGAGCTGATCTTGAAAAATGTGGAATCATATGAATTATTGTTACAGATGAAAATAACATCCTCGACTTTTGTCCATCTGTTAGAAATAGGAAATTTTGTGATGCACTATATTTGCTTAAAATAGGAGACATGAGTAGTTGATTTCAGAGTTTAAAAGTCTACCCTTACTTCCTCTTTTAAGTAAATAACATCATCTGGACACGTCAGAATTTGTGTTAAAAGGCACAGAGGCATCTTGAAACCTATGTATTTTAACCAACTTTATATCAATGTTGAAAGCATATATTTATTTCAACAGAATTTAAAACAATAGCTTTAAGGGGCACCTCGCTGGCTCAGTGGTTGAGCCTTTGGCTCGGGTCATGATCCCAGGGTTCTGGGAGCGAGTCCTGCATGGTGCTCCCCGCAGGGAGCCTGCTTCTCCCTCTGCTTATGTTTCTGGGTCTCTCATGAATAAATATATAAAATCTTAAAAAAAAAACAATAGCTTTTGAATATTTGTTTCCCATTCATATTAACCAGATATCTTTTGTCTTAAAGCTGCCATGAAATCAATTATAATAGAAAGTTCTGCAACACATTCTACTTCAGCAACACGAAGCACAAGGAAATAAAGAGACAAGCTAGAATGAATGAATCACTGGGAAAAAGATGAGAACTTCAAGATTCCTAGTCCCTTTCACATTAGAAACTCATTTCAGTAGCATTTTATAGGTCAAAAAGAAAGTTCCTCTTCATACATTTCATACCATTTTCAGACGCTAGCCCTCAGAGATAAACTTGAATTAGAATGAGTTTAAGCTCTCTTGCCTAATAATATGACCTGAAAGTGTGTTCAATAAGCAAACAAAATGTAAGTATAAGAAGATACTCAAAAAAAGTACAAGTGAGGCTGGTGCAAACAAACAAAAAAACCAGAATCTTATTCAGTTCACTTAATCCTCCTGGGCTGTTAAAAAAAAAAAAAAAAAGTTCAGCAAAAGATCCACCTTTCTCCTAGAAGCTGTATTAATAGGAATCAACCCAACCTATTCCAAGAGCAAGGATTTATGAGTTTCAAGAGACTGCAATGTACTCTGTCTCTCTTTGACCAATTACCAGGAACATCAAATGTGAAAGAAGGTTTCTTTTTTATCTGGTCTTTGACCACAGATGATCCACTAAAAATTTTTAAAATATGTAGCCATTCAAATGAATTGACAGATATCTCCCCTATTCTTACTTCTATAATCGCACTTTCATGAGGGTATTTTCCATTCTAAGACACTAAAAATTTTTAATAGGTGTGTGGGCTCCACTGAACATAGAGAAATAGGTTCAATTGAATGAAAATATTCTCCTGAATAATTATTCTAGATTTAAGAACTATTTATAGGTAGGTCTAAAATGGAACTGAAGGAAATAAAACATATTCTGTGGTTTCTTAAGCAGATACAAGGTAGCTACTTTAATGTCACCGTTTATATGGTCTTTGGAACACTTAAAGTGACCAAATCCTAGACACTAAAATCAAATAAAAGCACCTAAAATAATCAGCAGTTGTGTTAATAAATTGATAAATGCTGTCTAATTGCATAATTAGCATATCTCTCTATCTACTTCTAGCCTTCATCTATGGGGCTTTCTAACATGGACAGTCTCCTGGGGACGTGACGACTTCAAAACAACTTAGAGGCCACTACCAAGAAGCTATGTTGCAATATGAAATAAAATTAATATTTAAATTTTGATTTATAAAATCTACATTTCAATAATGTTGGTCCATCACAAGTAGAGTGTTTATTTCTTAAAGATTTCACACTCGGGATCCCTGGGTGGCGCAGCGGTTTAGCGCCTGCCTTTGGCCCAGGGCGCGATCCTGGAGACCCGGGATCGAATCCCACGTCAGGCTCCTGGTGCATGGAGCCTGCTTCTTCCTCTGCCTGTGTCTCTGCCTGTCTCTCTCACTGTGTGCCTATCATAAATAAATTTAAAAAAATAAAAAAAATAAAAAAGATTTCACACTCCGTGGGCCTCCTTTCAATTTACAAAGCCAAAGCTATAACCATCACAGTCAATCCTGTTAAATATTTAAAGCCTTGTGGTGACAACAGTTGTGAATGAGAACATACCATATGAAACAAATAATATGGGATGACACATGGCACCACTGAAACAGGACAGGCCGTTTGCAATGCTACATGCACAGGGCCACTCTTGGGCCACTCCGTCACACCTTGCCTGGCTTCTGGGCTCAGTGTCCACTCTGAAGTATATCTCTTCTTCCTGGCTTTTAATAACATAAGCTCACTGCTTAAAAGAGAGATTTAAAATGCAATCCAGGAAAAATGATCCCTCATGTCCCTTGAGCAATTGTGAATTTGGAAGTTTTCTTTTTTAAGATTTTATTTATTTGAGAGAGAGAAAGAGAGAGAGGGAGAGCAGGGGGAGGGGCAAATGGAGAGGGAGAGTCTCAAGCGGACTCTGTGCTGAGGATGGAGCCCAACGCAGGGCTTAATCTCAGGACCCACAGATTATTTGCTGAACTGAAACCAAGAGTCAGATGCTTAACTGACTGAGCCACTCAGATGCCTCGGCCCTAGTTTTCTTAAATATTGTTTTCAGACTTTACTTGAGTTTATTCTGTCATGTGTTTTTTATTTTTGTTTCGTTCTCTTTTCTCCAACCTAATATAGGTCACTGAATTCTTAGCAGAGATACTTTATAGCTTTTAAGTTAACTCCATTTTACATCTTCTCCATCAACAGAGTGAAAATACTCTATTCTCGAAATTATTTTAGTCTTAAAAATTTTGGAATTATACCTGGACAAATGTAGGTTTAAAGCTCCATCTGCAGAGATAAAGGGATTCTATGTGAACATAAAGGCTGTTATCAGGGATTCAAGTTTGGATAAATAATATCAATTTAAAAAGTATGGACAGCTAGAAAGTTTCTATCCTCTGATATTCAAATTTTAATCAATAATACACTTCCCTCTTTGAGAAAGGTACTTGGAAGTAAGGACTACGTCAAGCAATACATATTTATAAATTGCTATTCTTCATGTGTAAGGTAATCCAAGCAATTATTGTGATTGAGTCTATCATGCTTTATTATGATTTCCCAAAGCAAGAGTAGTAGTTACCATGTTTAGTTCATTGTTGCTGTTATGTTTCCCCTTTCTGCTAGAAGTAAGCAGGAGTCAAACATTTACTACATGCCATTTAAGTTCATTAGTTGTTCATGGGAATGCCATGGACAATGTTCAGGTTGTGGCAACTGACCTATGATTTTATTAGAACTGCACAGAGACCAGAACGACAACAGCAAATAAAAGTGAGGAGTACAGTTTGGCTGGACCCAAGAAGCAAAGAGAAGAGCAGAAACATCCAAGGTGTGTTTTCATGTGAATACAGGAGGCAACAGTTGCATGGCCAAGCTAAATAGAGTGGGAATCAAAGAAGGAGTGGGGGTAAGGAAAATGCTGATTTGGTTTATAACTCAAAGAAAATGTGCCAAAATATATCACTTGAGGAAGGTTACAATTCCAAAGAAAGAGGGGGACACATCTACAGTAGTCATTCTTTGTTACAATAAAAGAGATTTTAAAAATACACTTTAAAGTAGTTATTTTGACTTTTTAATGAGATATTCGGAATGATTTACATGTCTCTCTTAAGAGGCAGTATCCACAGCGGGTATGCACAGGGCTCTCAAATTGGATCTGGAATTCTGACTCTAACAACAGTGACATGGCAGTGTCTGTGTGCCTCAATTCCCTCATCTACACAATTTCTTCATCTGCAATTTATAAGATTGTCGTGAGAATTAAATATATTCAAGTACACAAAGCACTCGGGAAAGTTGCTGGCACATAGTAAAAATACATGTTCATTATTCTGTCCTGACATTTTTCAAATTCAATAAAGAATGTTAGCAAAAAAAGACCATGGGGACAATTAAATCACAGCGCTAGTGAATTTTCCAAATATGACTTTACTACTTAATAAATAGATAGAGCTAACAGATCAGAAATGCCCGTGCTTATCTAGGAATCTAATCAAGTATAGGTCTCAAGAGAAGATGGTACAAATGCTATCAAGAGTTCTCTAATTTTCAGTTGCAAAGGTTCATTCCCATATAGGGAAATTTATCTACAGTATTTTTCAGCATGGAAGTTTGAATGCAATCAGAATATGACTCATGGTGCATACTTACTGATATCCTAGATTTTAGACCAGTAGATTCCTCCAGAGTATATTTTAGTTCTGTGGACAATCATATGTCACCCGAGTCCCCATGCTCATGCTCCATCTTAGGAAGTCATATTTGTTCCCCTGCTATTATACTCATTTGCCCGGACAGTTAACTCTGCCTCCTTTATTTTAAAGTTTTATCTTTCCATTTGTCTTCATGTAACACAGACTCCATGACTACAACGTCTGGCTGAATTACACTTTTAGGGGTGCCAAGGACTATGGGACAGCCAGGCAGAAGAAGTAAGTCTGGCAAGACTTTACATGTTTTTGATCACTTGGAAGATGATGCTATAAACTCAAATGTCTTTTTCCCGAGGCTAGGGGATAAAATTTTTCTTTTATTATTATTATTTTTTGCCTCAGTGGGCCTTATTTCAGGATTAAGTTATATGACTCAGGTAGCTGGATCAACTCATATTATAGACCAGTTTGGCAGAAAAGAAGCAATTTACATAAGCAAAATAAGTGTAGGAAAAAAAAAATAGAGGGGCACCTGGGTGGCTCAGTTGGTTAAGTGTTTATCTTTGGCTCAGCTCATGATCCCAGGGTCCCAGATCAAGCCCCATGTCAGGCTTCCTGCTCAGTGGGGAGTCTGCTCCTCCTTCTCTTTTTGCCTGACCCTCCCCCTGCTTGTGCTCTCCCTCTTTCTCTCTCTGTCAAAGAAATAAATAAAATCTTTTTTAAAAAAAGTAAGAAAGAAAAAGAAATAGAGCTATCCCTTCCTGCATATGATAATCTTCTGAGTTCACTCTCAAGGGATAATCTACAGTAAGAGAAATCAATGATAATTGAAATTTAATTCCTAAAACCAACCCAGATCAATATTTCCTTTATAAACGAATGCTGTAGCTGTGTTGGAATAATGGCTTATACTTGCTGTGTGTACATACTAATGGGGCCTCTGCACATAAATGCTATTCTTTTTTGGTTTTCTTTCTTGCCATTTGAGAATGAGGCTTTCATTCTATGAGCTTACAACAGCTCTTTTCAAACTGGAATGCACAAACAAAACAGCTGGGGCTATAGGGAAAGATGCAGATTCTGACTTGGTAGGCCTAGGATGGAGCTTGTGGCTTGCATTCCTTGCAGGCTCTGAGGTGATAGTGATGCTGCCAGTCCATTGACCACACTATAAAGAGCACGGAGGTAAAGAAGCAGCCAGCCCTGCACTCTGAATTTTCCTAGGATCACTCTTGATTATCACCTTTCTTGAACCAAGGTTATAAATTGAATTGTGCCCCTCCCCAAAAGAGATAAGTTGAAGTGCTACCCTCGAGTGCCTCAGAAGGTGGAAATCGGAAGGGTCTTTATGGGAATAATTAAGTTAAAATGAGATCAATAGAATATGTCCTAATCTAGTATGACTGGTATCCTTATTAAAAGGAGAAATTCGAGATAGAAACTTAACAGAAGGAAGATGTTGAAAAGAAATAGGGAGAAGACAGCTATCTATAAGCTAAGGAACGCCTGGGGCTCCTAGAAGCTAGGAAAGAAGCCTGGAACAGATTACTCCCTAGGGCCTTCAGATGGAGCACTGACCTGCCAACACCTTGATTTTAGACTTCTGGCTTCCAGAACTGTGAGAAAGTACATTTTTGTTGCTGAAACCACCCAGTTTGTGGAATTTTGTTACGACAGCCATAGGAAATTAATACAGCTACTGTATTCATGACTTTTCCCTGACACCTCTTCGGTCTCCTTTTCTCTGACACATACAGAAAATTTCAATGCACCACTAAACATTGTACAATGTGAGGAATGTGAGGTCAGCATCCCACACTCAGACAAGGTAACAGGAAGGGGTAGGTCATGTTTCTCAGCTCTGCCTAAGAGGAAAGTTCGGGCTAGTCCCATAGTTACTGCAGGTGTTAAACTTGAAACAGGTTAAACCCACTATTCATAGTATCTATTGTTTCATCCTCTTAGGAACCAACAAACTGGACTCTGAACACTCTCAAGGAACACATACTGAGATTTTTGTGAAATCTTGAAATTCTCAAATACTTCTATAACATATAATGTTCTTCAGAAAATGCAACGTAACTAAAAACGTGGAGTGGCCCCTTAGTACTTCTGTAAACAGAGACCTACAGTCGATTATAAAGGCACTAAAACAATTTTACAAATCACTTTTTTATTGTTACTGCTGTGTTTTATAGCACATATGGTGAACTCATTTTGACGAAGGTCACCAGTACTGCCAAAGCAGAACTCCATAATTTATCCAAAACCACTCTTGTCTATGAATTCCCACTTAATTCTACCTCTTCGCATCCTTTGCACTTCATTAGCAGCCCTCTCATTGCCTTTCTTTTCAGAGGCATTTTGCACAATGAAACAAAGTCTGTTTGTTTGTTTGTTTGTTTTTGAAAACCGTATTGTGAGAGTTATTAAGCTGGCAAGGAATACAAGTAGAAAAACAGCCCACATAGATTTAGATGCAAAGCTGTAGGCAAGCAGGAGGCAAGCTAATCTCACTCACTAGCTAAGTGATGGGTGCATACAAATCAGTTTTATAACAACCAAGATTCAGATTCCTCAGCAAATTACTACAAGGCATTACAGACCTTGGCTTTTACTTTAAAATAGTAAAACAAAAACAAGCAAACAAAACATGCTTCCAAGATCCTTGAAAGTCAAGAATGTGAAGTTCTCAATTCTGATACTTGGCCGCTTCTGAATAAAATTCATCTTATTTTTTATACTCTTGGTTCCCAACTGGGGTGGTAATGCTATTTTGAGGGGAATTTGGAAAAACATAGGAGTGTATAAGTTTTCACAATAATGGAGAGAGAGTTATTGACATTTAATGGGCAGGGTCTGGGGAAACTAAGTAAAGCAAAGCAAGGAATGATAAATCTTTGCCCCTCAGCAAATGCTAAATGCTCTTCTTGTTGAGGTCCTCAACTCATTTTAACATTTCTTTAAGATTAATGGTCTTTCCAGTTTGGGCTCTGGGTTCACCTTTTGACTTCTATCAGAAACCATGCTGACTTCATAGGTTGCTTTCTCTCTGATTTGACAGGTGTGTCATTCCTTTGCGTGTTCAAAGAACACTGGTTTCTCATTCTTTCCACGGTGATAAAGCACATACTATGTAACAAACATACCTGCTCTTGGTTTGTTGGCTCATTTGTTTGAGTATTATAGATAGATCTGACACACAGTGTTCTTCAGATAGAACATCTCAGAGATGTTTCAAAATATTCTTTCATACAACTGTCCATTTCGCTCCACCATTATTGTTTCTGTCTCATTCATCCCTTTAACTGTTCAGTCATCAAACATAAATAAGTGTGCCCTATGAGTAACTTACTGTGTCAGTCTCCATGGAAGGAGGCTACATGCAATGACTATCAGATCCCCTTTTTTGTGATAATCAGTTTTGCCCTGTTTTATCTCATTATTTTTTCCTGGATAAACTCTTCCAATTTTATCCTTCTCCCTAATTTAGAAAAAACTCCCTTCTCCACAAAGTCATGGCAGTCCTACTTGCTGAAATATCTCCATTTACAATCTATACTGATCAGCTTTTTGGTGACTTCCTCTACTATCGACAAATCCACATATATAGTTTATCATTTTAACCTCAAAATATGTGATTTATATTAATAGTGCAGATGATGGAGACTTAAAAGGCTGAATAAGTTTCCCATGGTCAAACAACTTGTTCATGGATTTCAAAACCGTTCCAACCGCCCCAGTGCCTATGTTATTAACACATATAAACTATTCCTGGTAATTAAAATCACCTTCCTGTGACTGCCCGTGAACTTTATATGCCCTACTTTTAGATTTTAGCTAGACACATTTGGCCTTCATTCTCAGTCTCTTGACTAAATTCAATATGACTGTTTTAGAAACCTTCCAAGTTTCTATTAAAAATAAACCAAAAAAAAATACTTAAAAATTTTTCTAGATTTCTTAACCAATACATATCCACAAAGTAGAAGTTCCAAATATAACTAAGTAGTCTTCTGTGAATTTTCAATGCCTTCAGGCTTCTGAAGTGCTGTGGATTTGCCTTAATCTGTTGCTAGGAACAGTGCACATCGCTCCAAATAGCCTGCCAGACTGAGAAACCTAGCGTGAATGACATAAGTGTTTCTTTTATCCAGGTCAGAGGATGGTGTGAGGCGGTATGAGAGGTCATGGAAAGGGAGGAATTACAGGGTAAATAAATAAACTAGAGGAACAGGAAGTGAAAAGGGGGAAAGAATCGACAGGCCCTAATGAGAAAGCTTTCCAGCAGAAGCCCTCCTGCTTCCCACCAAGCACGCACCCCTTCAATCAGTTCCGTCTACTCTGATAACAACTCCGAAGGGCCAGCACACAGCTGACGGTGTGTCATTCCCTTGTCACACCAATGGAAATCATAAATCCCAGAAACCTGCAGATACCAGAGAAAGTGATGCTACTTTGGGATCAAATGCCAGATTTGGGAGTCAGGAGAACTGAGAGTAAGAAATCAGTCTACAGTTTTTTCCTAACACTTGTCTGCCTCCAGGATAAAACATAATACATCAGCTCAGGAATTAAAAAAGAAATCAGATTTACATTTCTCTTTTTTTGTTAAAAGGATTTTATTTATTTATTCATGAGAGACAAGAGACAGAGAGAAAGAGAGAGAGAAAGTGGCACAGACTCAGGCAAAGGGAGAAGCAGGCTCCATGCCGGGAGCCCAACATGGGACTCAATCCTGGAACTGCAGGATCATGCCCTGGGCAGAACACAGGCGCTAAACCGCTGAGCCATCCAGGCATCCCCAGGTTTATATTTTTACCTTTGCTTTCTTTCACCTCAGAAACGGGGGCACCTGAATGACAGAGGATGGGGGGGCAGATGGTACAGAGAAAGGACCATGTTGACGCCTCCCTTTTGCCAAGTAATGACCATGATGGTCCCAAGGGACAGGATGCCCTTTCTACTCCTGCTTACAGCTGCTTAATGACTTGGTCGGTACAGCATCTACTCTGGGCAAGTGAGCACACCAAAGCCTTCTGCACCATACGTAATGCTTCATATTCTGCATCTAAATCTTTGGGTCATCTAGAATTTATTTGGGGGTAAAAGGATAAACATATTTTTCCTAAATGGCTATCTAGTTGCACCAATATTTGTCAATTCACTCATCCTTCCCCACTGTTTTGAAGTCCATATTTATTTCACACTAAATTCCTGTGAGGAATCCCATTAACTAGAATGGAGAAATTAAATAGGGAGTTTTTTTTTTTTTTTAAATCAATTTCACTGAAAACACCATACACATGCTTTCTTCTTTCTTAAATGTTTAAAAATGGAAAGGAGAAATAGTGCAAGGGGGAAATGCCATAATTCTGAGGTTTGTCCTTCCTTGATTATGGACTATTTTTAGCACACTATATCTATTCTAATTTGATAAATTAATTATCCTACTCAACTATTAAAAGTTCTTTGATCCCTTTGTACATTGCTGATGACTTGAGGAACAGGGACATCAGGCATTACATTTGCCAGTTCGATTGAACCTGAATTGTTACTTAGTTTATGCATGTTCCACGTCACATTTTATATTTGCTTATACGGGCATGTTTTGTTACAGATGTTTTTAAATGATAGGAGATTCAGATTTTGTTTGAACGAAATAATCAACTATTTACTCCTTTTTTTCTGAATTTCATTATCATGAAAATCAGACTGGAAGCAGTCTAAACGGTTTTTTAAGGGATGTGAAGAACATTCTGCTGATAAGTTTAGTTGATTTAAACATTTAATTGTTCATTTAACAATTTTTATTAACTATTTTGTGCCAGAAGATGATCCCAGCCAAAGGTGAATGGTGAATATTGCAAAGACAAAGTTCTTTTAATGGTTCTAGTGTTAAAAAAAAAAAAAAAAAGTTTTACCAGAACCCTAATATGGAAGCATTAATTGTTAGTCTCTAAATCAAATAAGATATAGCTGTGTCTGACAAGTAAAATGTACTTATTCAGTAAAGAGGATTCCGTTATTTTCAACCCTTTTGTTGTTTTAAAGCACGAAATTTAAAAAACAAACACAGTGAAACAAAAACATCTCTGGAATTCACTAGGAGGGTTGCCTGAATCCATAGGGAGCATTTGATGTCAAGAGATTGTTGTCTGCAGTGGACTAACCAGGTAAACACCATACCTGGCAAAATGATATTAAGTGATCTATTCTTGCTTGGGAGGAATTAAGTTGTATTACTCACGCCTGCCTTTTTATTTTCTATATTTCTGATGCTTTGACATCTGGTGTCCTGCTGACCCTGGAGAGATTGCCCTTCCCATGCTTAGCTAATTTCTAAAGATAGGAAAAAAAGGCTTACCTAGGCACATACCTTTCCTATGCAAATAAACCAATCCAGAGTCCAGATCCCAACCCCTTTATTGGCTCTCACAAGGCTGTCCCTCTGGGGCACTATCCATCCACCCTAACCACCTGTCAGGGCCAGGTACCCAGACAACTAGAGATAGTCCCTAATACCCCAAAGTCTGCTGAAAATATTCAAACTAGTCAATTCCAAACCTGCCTACCCTGCCTTGCCTGGTGCTTCCCCAAGTGCCCCTTGCCCCCATCCTGTGGCATGCTACACCTCCTCCTCTTGGGAACTGTGAATCACAAACTATCTATCCTTTCAATGACAATCATCTCCTGATCTATTGGTCTCACTATACATAAATAATAATAAAACCTGCATTTAAAAGCATAGATCTTGGGATGCCTGGGTGGCTCAGCAGTTGAGCATCTGCCTTCCGTTCAGGGTGTGGTCCCGGAGTCCTGGGATTGAGTCCCACATTGGGCTGCCTCGAGGAACCTGCTTCTCCCTCTGCCTATGTCTCTGCCTTTCTGTGTCTCTCATGAATAATTAAATAATATCTTTTTTAAAAAAAGATGTTTAACTTTAAAATTTTTTAAAAAAACATAGTTCTTTCATAAACTTATAAAGAAAACGAGATAGTTCTTATAGATACAAAATAATACCTCTCAACACACTGACGTGCTCTTTTAAGAGTTATCAGTCCAAAAAAAAAGAAAAAAAGAGTTATCAGTCCAGCGAAGCCCCATTCTACAAGAGAATAGGGAAGAGACTTCCTCCAGTGTTTTATAATTTAGCATCAAAATATTCAAGCCAGGTTGACCTTTAAAGTATCCTATCAGAAGAGAGCATATAAAAGTTTTTTTTTTTTTTATTTATTTTGTTATGTTGGAGTAGAATCTTGAACATTCCCTTAAGATCCAATATATCTGTCATAAGGGGACACCTGGGTGGCTCAGTGGTTACTGCCTTTGGCTCAAGGCATGATCCCGGAAACCAAACCAAACAAACAAACAAAACAAACAAACAAACAAACAAACAAAAGGCATGATCCTGGAGTCCCGGGATCGAGTCCCACATCAGGCTCCCTGCATGGAGCCTGCTTCTCCCTGTGCCTGTGTCTCTGCCTCTCTCTCTCTCTCTGTGTGTCTCTCATAAATAAATGAAATCTTTTAAAAAACAAAAACTTAATATGTTTATCATAGGAAACTTTGCAATGATTTCCTGTTGATGGCTTCTTGGCCATTAGAAATATTTGGAAGTTGTAAATACGCTGCTTAAAAGTGATTATTTGAACTACATATTGATGAGAATCATTTGGCTATTAGAATTTGATGAGTTTAACCGGTTATTAGCACTAAAAAATTACTTGGGGTTTATGGTAGAGAGTAGTTAATAGAGGGAATCTGGTAGACATTAGAATCAGATGTGAAGTCTGCCCTGGCAGAAATAATTTAAAGATTTTTAAAAAGCAGAAATTCCATGGCTTGTAAAATATGTACTTGAGATGAGTTACTTTGGAGGGTATTTCCTATGGTGACCAAGGATGACAGGCAGTCACAATTTGAATCCATTTTCTAATAACCAGACTGTACGTATTCCGTTTCTTTTGTAGATCACTGGATTCAAGACAAATAATGAGATTATCTTAAGCAGATTGTAGACAATGTTTATTGTCTCTCTCTCCAATGGAGAATCACTTGCCATATGCTCTTACTCAAGCTGCCAGGATCACAAAGTCTAGTGGCCCACTAAGGAGCTCGGTGACTGTCAGGATATTTTGTGGCCTCAGAAGGATAATTATATCAGAGGAATAATCATAACACAAACCCTTCTTTCCAAGTTTTTTTTGTCCCCAAATAATGCAGGCTTACACTAAGGAATCTGGAAGTAAGAGTTACAAGTTGTGTGAGTGCCCATAACTTCATCTGAATGTACACTACCTGGGGAGGAGTTAATAGGCGGAATAGAACTTAATCACCTTAATGGGAAGGTAAAGAGACATTAGAAAAACTACTGATACCACTTTAAGTAAACCCCATGTACGACAAATCCCATTTTATCTCAATTTACCAAGAATCTTTGTGAAAGTGTAACTATGTTGGCACATGTAAAAAATAGTTGATAAAGGTTTCCAAGCCTAGTTACAGACTAGATGGGTAGAAACTAGTTACAGACTCGATGGGTAAGAATAGCTGAAATGCCAGGCACATTCCCTGCCTGGTAGCCATTCGTTCCCAACAACCACCTCATTTTCCTGCTCAGAATGGGCAGTAATCTTTTGATCTCAGGGGAGGTGAGTCTTTCCCCAGTCCCAGAGATAAATCATAATTTCTTTCTTGCCCCAGGTGAGGAGATTGAGTGTAGGTCCAAAGGAAGAAGTTTCAGTGATTAAAGACTTTGTAATTTTAAAGTCTAGAATAAAGTATAAAGCTGAAAGAAGGAAGAGAAAAAACAAGAACTTACTAAGCTAAATTTAAGTTTTTTATATTTTATATATTTTTTAATGATCTATTTATTTATTCATGAGGCACACAGAGAGAGAGAGAGAGGCAGATACATAGGTAGGGGGAGAAGCAGGTTCCATGCAGACAGCCTGATGCGGGGCTCGATTCCGGATCCCGGGATCATAACCGGAGCCAAAGGCAAGTGCCCAACCGCTGAGCCACCCAGCCGTTCCTAAATTTAAGTTTTTTAAAGAAGTAAATGTGTTTCAGGGGCACCTGGGTGGCTCAATCGTCTGAAGGTCCGGCTCTTGGTTTCAGCTCAGGTCATGCATGATCTCAGGGTTGTGAGATCGAGGCCTGAGTCGGGCTCTATGCTGGGTGTAGGGACTGCTTCGGATTCTCTCTTTCGCCCTCTACTACCCTACTACCATCACACACACACACACACACACACACACACACACCCATGCTCACTACTCTCTCTCTCTCTCTCTAAAGAAAAAAGAAGTAAATGTGCTTGACAGACTGGCATGGGCTTTGAGGTCAGTACCTATAATCTCTAAACCTTTTAAATCTCTTTTCATATTGCAGCAAGCTAGTTATCCAAAGAATAAATGCAGACAATATTTAAGGCTTCTTTTTTGGCTGCTTAGATTGATTATGTTTCATCAAATAGATGATGAAGTTTCTAGTCTTTTTGCATGGAAGATGATCATGTGTACACATGGACACCACATTTGAACACATTGGACTGTAATCATCATCGAGATGCAGGTACTGTCATCTTTACAAACCAGTGACAAGAAGCCCTCCATCACATATATTCAGAAATTAAGTCATGTTAAACTCCTAAAGAAGTAGTCAAATTTTAGATTATGGCAGTGGAAAAGCCAGGGTAGTGTAGGCTCTAATATGGAAAGGCCAGTCATCAACCTTCGTACACTTCAAATTCCATATCTGTCAAATGAAACTATCGCTGCTCTTAACTCACATAGGAAGTGTGACAGTGTTAGGTGTTTTCTGCTCACCATCCCACAGTGTCCAACACAGTCTGAAAGCAAGAAACTGACGAGAGCATCCAAAGAACTCAGCAGTCCATGTGCGTGTAACAACAGGTGACGTTCTAGTTTAGAATCCTAACTGACATAATGCAAAAGTGGGACAAATGATTTTGAGAGTGTGTATTAGTAAGCAAAGTGTTTTGCACAACTTTAATATTCATTGTGTTTTAATATAACTTACTATGCTTTATTAGTTTCAAAGAATCTATCCAAATGGAAACCAATCACATAAAATGTTTAAATTTGCATTTATTTTTTTTTTTTAATTCTAACTTTATCAAGCTTGGCAACAGAACTCAAGCGAATTAAGACAGATGAGTACATTCAGAGACAGGTTGACAACATGTTTTACTAAGAACTTTTGCTCTTGGATTCATTTCTGCTGACTCTGAATTTCCTTAAATATGCTATTGTTCTTTCACTAGACATAAAAATGTGAGCAGCTGATGCACTTTTCAGTATCCCCTCATAATTATTCCTTATCTAAATGCGTTATCTTTTCTTTCCTCGTAAAATTTTATAGCTTTTTGAATTTTTTTTGTTATTCTATTTATACAATGCCAAATTCCCATGTTTCCCTTTTCTAGAGCATGTGTTTCATAAATACCAATCTGAGTATTTATTTAGATACAACAATACAGAACATCTCCTTTATATTTTGTATAGGTTCAGTTAAGTAGCTAACATACAAAACAAGTGCAAGATTAAGGCCTGTCAGCTTACCCAGAGCGCATTTTGAATTCCTTTGTATTCCTAGTGAGTACACACTCCATGTCCCCGCGTGCCTTCACAAGTGTACACTATAGCTGTACTGTCCCTGTGTACTCAAAACGTAAAGTTCAAAAATTCAAATATGCTGATAATGAAAGCCTTATAAGCTGGCTCGGTTAATTATACGTACATTAAAATATAGCACAGTATTATTTGGGTTTCTCTTGGTTCTCAAGCATTTTTTTTAATCGCACATGTGCACACATATGCACACACACACACACACACACACACACACGAATGGCCAAGCAAAAGTTTTCATTCTGACAAGCAAAACCCCAGAAACTCCCACGTTACTTTTATCACCAGATCAGAGCCCAAGGCACTCTGCTCACTGCAAAGTTTCAACTACTAAAATGTGGATAAAGCAAAAAATACACCACCGCAAGAACTCCAAAAATAGCAATTCAGATTTATGTCTGAAGCATTTTTCACATGCTCAGATCAGCACGAGAATTCTGTGTATGAACCGCTAGATCACTTGGCAGCAGCAATTAATGAAAAAAGCCAAGAAAACGGCACCAAACTGATCACATTTCAGTGTAAGAACAGCACTATGTCCAATCTGTTGCCACAATTTGGACACTGTGGAGAACTGACTATATAGGGATAGAAAGCAAGGGTATAAACACAACCACACGCAGTCTAGGTCCTAGCTTCGAGGTGATCTAAATATCCCCCAAATTATCAAACCCAATAAACAGCAGTACCTGGCAATTTGTCTCCAAATTAACGAGAAAGCACCCAGCTCTCACCTTGCACAAACATACACTTCAGTGGTCAGTGGCAAATGCAGGCAGCACTTGCAGGCTGGGAGACAGAGCAGCTGCGCTGTCCTGAGCCGCTTACAGCACATTGGAGCCGGCTCTGGCCCTAGTCTCCCCTCCGTTGGGTCGCTGCAGTTTCTCCCATGACTCCATCACCCAGGAATGGAAACCACTGCCCTCTCCCCAGCGCTAGTGGGCTCCCCAGCTACTGAGCTCAGGTGAAAACGCTGAGTCCTGCAAGGTCGCCACAAGGTGAACACGGGCCAAAAGAATATACGGGAATTGGAGGGACCACCAAGGGAAGACCCCAAACTCCAGACACTTTGCCTTTCAAGAGATTCTGAAGTCCATAAATCAGAGCTGCAACAATAGTCGGAGAAGCAGTAAATCTGAAAATCCCCCATTGGCACTGAGCCAATCTGCTAACCCAGCAGTACTCTGCAAACCCTAATCGCTCTCACTCTCTCAAACACACACACACACACACACACACACACACATGCACACGCACATGCACGCGCGCGTGCACACACACACATACAGATTTTAGTGCAGCCATTCTAAATTGCCCAGGCATACTTCTCAGGCCAAAAACTTGTTGCATATCCTTTCCCGGTAACAAGGCTTAAAGAGGGGTCTTAGAAAATTATTTTCCAAAGTCAAAATAAAATAATTCTGTACAGGGCAAAATCATTTCTGGTCCATAAACAAATTCATTTTGGGGAAGTCTTGCTTTTTGCACACCTACTACAATTATGCAAACAGCCCCATGTGAAAAAAGATGGTAAAGATGTACACATTCAGAGCTGATTGGCAGAATCAATTAAAATTTCTCATAAAAATTCCTACCATCTTTTTCAAGATTAGTCTTGACATATGCACATTTTAATTTGGAGAGGTTTCAAGTAGGTTTTTCTTTCCTAAAATATAATTATTCTGTATGTATATGTTATAGACAGATACAAACATGTTTATAAATGTTTCCCTGGAGAGTCTCTCTGGGTGTCTATTTCTCATATGTTGGTTTTCCTATCAGAAGTGGAGAAGGAACAATTTTAAGCTTGCAAGCACATTTTGAAACATTATCTCGCCTGTGTATTTTTTCTTAGAGGTAAATAAATATTTACTGAAGTTTAGGTTGATTGCATTAACAGAATATAATTCTCCTTTACCACTTTCCTCTTCCGTCTGTCTCCAACCACCACCGTTCACCAGCCATAGGCATGCAAGCCAGCAACTCATTGAACCTCCGAGACATCGATTTTGTAATCTATAAAATGGGGATCTGTTTCCACCGTTTGCTTTGTCTACCTCCTGGGATGATGTCAGGGTGAAATGGAAGAACGAGCAGGAGCAAGTGCTTTGTAAATCGTAGAGCACTGGGAAAACATGGACTTTCTGCATTTTGCTCCTTTCAATCTCCCATTAGGCCTGGGACTGGGGAATGACTCTCTGTGTCCTCAAGGAGGATTTCTTGGGCTTCATGGGAAAGTGTTTGTTTCAAGTGGTCTAAAAATAGAGTTCAAGATTTTATTGAACTGCTGTCTTACTTGTGGTGGGTCTTGATGGCAGCGACCATATGTCCAGAGTCAGTTAATTGTGAGTAACATGAGCTCCATCTGGTCTTTGAGGCAGAACGGGACCTGCTGAAACTCCGAGAGAAAATCCTCACGTGATGGCTGGTTTCACAGTTCACCTGGTGTCCTGGTGGACTCAACTGTTCAGGCCGGGGGAGGTGTCCAAAGGGATCAAAGAAGGGGAAAGGTTGGGGGGTGCCAGGCCAGACTCACTGCTAAATTCATTCAGGAACAAATGCTTCTGGGCATTCATGCTGATGGTCCACAATTATGTATGAGTTATTTAGAGATTAGGTGGTTGTGGGGTAGGGGGATCTGGGAGGGGAGATGAGTGGGAACCGGAAGGAACCGACAATGTGAGGGCCTGTCTGGAGATACACAGGGCTGCGAAGTTCATGGGTGGTGTCTTAGTTAATCTTCATAGTAATCTACAAGTTAGTCACTATTGTTCCCATTTCGTAGAGGAAATGAAACAGCCCTCAGAGGGGACAGACTGGTGAGTGGTGGAGCTCAAATGACAGTCAAGGTCACAGCATGGCCTGGAGTCCCATATTCAGAGTCAATTTGTTTACTTACAACTTTCTCAGAAAGAGAAAGGAAATAACATTTGGATTTTAAATAGTGGGGGTAGGGAAGGCAAGAATGCAAATTACCAAGAGAACTTCTTGAGGGTGTTTATTAGACAAGTTAACTTTATCATAAAGAGTGCAGAAATGTTTTGAAAAAACGGGGTGCCAGGGTGGCTCAGCAGGTGAAGTGTCTGCCTTCAGCTCAGGTCATGATCTCAGGGTCCTGGGATTGAGCCCCACATCATGGGGCTCCCAGCTCAGTGGGGAGTCTGCCTCTGCCACTCCCCCTGCTTGTTCTCTTTGTCAAGTAGATAAATAAAATCTTAAAATTTTTTTTTTAGAAAAACACATTTTGAGTTTTTAAATGATAAAACTGTCGCAGGATACAAGGAAAAAATTGTTAATATGTACCAATAGTTCTTTTTTTAAAAAAATTGGTTCTTTCGGTCTTCAAATTGACAACTCTCTCTGTAGCAGAATACCTCTCTGTTTTTCAACATACACTCAATGCATTATTGTATTTTAATTTGCTTAAATTACTAGACCCTGAGGAACGCCCACAAGAAAGCAAGGTAATCTCTGACCATTAAGCATAGCAGGAAAGACATTTTTTCAGCTGTAGTTTGGAGTATAGAAGACTCATAATTTTCAGTCTCCTGGGTCTGAGGATGTTAATAAAATGCCAGGTTCTTTCCACCAATTTTATTGGAAAGCCAGCAGCAGAGACTGAACTGCAGCCCTACATGACGTCTGTTTTAAAGTGGCATTCCCAGCTATAAAAGAAACTCTAAAATTGTATGTGCAAGCTAATTCATACCATACCCTCTATTCCTGCCTTCCATCTCTGTTTTCCCTATTTTCAAAATATTTTCTGAGGATGCCAGTGTCTAATTATACCTTGCCCCTGCTTGTAATATTCCCATCTGTGAAGTGCACCTTCCAAAATGCCTTCATAAAACCAGCCTTCTCCTTCTTCCCAAATCCAGCCTTAGGAAAAAAAGGATACATTCGGAAGTCTTGCGGATAGAATTATGTTGTCTTGGGTATTTTTATTAAAGACAGAAATGTAACTGGGCCCCTGACTAAGTTAGTAGTAAGTCAAAATAAATGATGGGGGGGGAATAAAAAAATTAATTAAAAACAATACTTTAATCTCAATTTTTCAAGTTCAATTCTGAATGAAAAAACTAAAACACAGCATTCTAAAATACCAGTCGACCCACATAAAAGAAGGCCAGGGACCTTCAGCTATTTGGTGTTCATTTCCTTGCTACTTTTGCCTACAATATATATTTTGGCACTCACCACAACCCACATGTTCTCATGGCATCATATTTAGCTGAAGAGGAAGTGAAATAAAAATAGTGGGTCTATTGGGAAGCTGATAATGACAAATACAACATATAGCAAAATAAAGGCTGTTTTCTCTCATTCCCAAACCCATTTTATTTCTGAATGAAGAAAGATGAACAACCAGTCAGAATTATTTTAAAATGAAAGATGGAAGACAGGAAGGAAAGAAGGAAGGAAGGAAGGAAGGAAGGAAGGAAGGAAGGAAGGAAGGAAGGAAGGAAGGAAGGAAGGAGGGAAGGAGGGAAGGAAAGAAAGAAACAATTGCATTAAGCTTTCAATTATCTCTCAGGTCAGAAATAATAAAAATGAAAACAGTTTTTGGCACTTTCTTCAAATTATTATACTGCCCCATTAAGTATTTCATGTTTTGAACAATGCAACTAGCGTCTGCCTGGATGGAATTCCACAGCAAGAACTAACAACACACTTGGTCTCAATACTTTCTTTTCTTCTCTTGGATTTTGAGACCCTCGTTCAGAAGCATGTATAGAAAAGAAACGTGCATTGAAGTTCAAATGCATTGAAGAAAATTTTGGAAACATGGGTCACCATTACACAGAGGTGAATAAAGTAAATTAAGATGCTCTGGTTTTGTTTAGTTCTTATTGCCTTCCCTAGTGTAATGACATCATCCTGATGTGTCCAGTGGCAGTGGTCAACTTCATACTCTAGGTCTGGCCTGAAATCCTTAGAACCCTCCCCTTAGGGTGGAACTGGGTTCGTGGGGGAGCAGGATGGAGTTGTTTCTCATCTGCAACCAGAGAGAAAAAGCATTTTTCTAACACATTTTTTCCCTGCTGCTCCCTTCAATTTGATTCCTTTTCTTAGGCTTTTGAAACATCTCCACGTGATAATACTTATCAGCCATGGAGAACAAGTACTGTTAAAACATTAAAGGTCATTCAGGGAAAAATTTAGAGTAATCTGAAAAGTGTAAGTTTTTAGCATTCAAGCAGTTTTTGTGGATGCTTAAAGATAACAGATTTGACATCTCTTACTCCATACATAGTTAAAATCATGAAATTGAACGCTTCCTAAGAAGTCTCAATTTACTATATTTTAAATTTATTTTTATTTTTTCAGAGAGAGAGAGAGAATGTACATATGTGTGTATGCACACACTAATAGGTAGAGAGAGGCAGAAGGGGAGGGACAGAGACCATCTCAAACAGGCTCCACGCCCAGCAAGAGATAAAAAAAACTTATTTTTTATTGGATGGTAATTTTTCCTGGCTGCAAAAAGATGTACCTATTAATGCCTTTCTACTCTAAGATGAGAAGAATCACTGCCCTGGTTTTACAAAAGGCTTTCCTAGATACATTTAAGAGGTTTTTGAAAAAGAAATACTTAAGAGTATGCATAAAGGGGGAAAAATCCTGAATATTATTCCTTTGTGAACATAGGGCAAGGAGCTCCTGAGTGTTTATAGTTACTCTTATTTTTTAGTTATACATTATTATTTACTAAATTCCCTCTGCCTTGCTTTTTATCCCTATGACTTAATATATTTTATAACTGAAAGTTTATACGTTTCAATCCTCTTCACCTATTTTGTCTAATCTCCCAGGCCTCTCCCCTCTGGCAACCACCAGTTAGTTCTCTGTATTTAACAATCTGTTTCTGCTTGTTTGTCTGTTTTGTTTTTTAGATTCCACATATAAGTGGAATCATACAGTATTTGTTTATCTCTGACTTGTTTCACTTAGCATTATACACTCTAGATCCATCTGTGCTGTTGCAAATGGCTATGTAATATTTTTTATGTCTATGTAATATCACAGGGTGTGTGTGTGTGTGTGTGTGTGTGTGTGTGATATAACTTCTTCTCTATCCATTCATTCATCTATTGGTGGATACTCAGGTTGCTTACTGTATCTTGGCTATTGTAAATAATGCTGCAATGAACACAGGGGTTCACGTGCCTTTTTGAATATGTGTTCTCATTTTCTTCAGATAAATACCCAGAAGTAAAATTGCTGAATCATAGAGTAGTTATACTTTTAACTTTCTCAGGAACCTCCATACACTTTTCCATAGTGGCTACTCCATTTTATATTCCCACCAAGAGTGCACACAATTTTCCTTTTCTCCACATCCTTGCTAACGCTTGTTATTTCTAGTCTTTTTTTCTAGCTATTCTGACAGATAATGAGGTGAGGTCTTATTGTGGTTTGATTTGCATTTCCCTGATGATGAGTGATATTGAACATCTTTTCATGTGTCTGTTGGCCATGTGGATGTCTTCTTTGGAAAACTGTCTATTCAGGTCCTCTGCTCATTTTTTAATCAGATTGGTTTTTTGGTATTGAGTTGAATGAGTTCTTTATATATTTTGGATATTAACCCTTTCTCAGATACAACATTTGCAAATATTTCCTCCCAATCAATAGGCTGTTGTTTTTTTCATTTGTTGATGATTTCCTTCACTCTGCAGAAGTTTTATTTTGATATAGTCCCAATTGTTTATTTTTTCTTTTGTTTCCCTTGCCCAAGGAGAGAGATCCAAATAAATAAATAGATAGAAAAATAAATAAATAAATAAATAAATAAATAAATAAATAAATACTGCTAAGACCATTATCCAAGAGTTTACTGTCTATGTTTTCCTTTAGAAGTTTTGTGGTTTTAAGCTTTACATTTAGGTTTTTAATCCATTTCAGTTTAAGTTTGTGTCTGGTATAAGAAAGTGGTCCAGTTTCATTATTTTGCATATAGATGTCCAGGTTTCCCAATACCATTTATTGAAAAGATTGTCTTTCCCCCACTGTATATTCTCACCTTTGTTGTAGATTAATTGACCATATAAGTATGGGTCTATTTCTGGACAACCAGCCTATTCTATTGATCTATGTGCCTATTTTTGTGCCAGTACTATACTGTTTTGATTACTATAGCTTTATAGTACATCTTTAAATCAGGTATTATGATATTTCCAGCTTTGTTCTTTCTCAACAAATGCCATAGTGGAATAATGACTGAAATTTAGAGCACATTTAGGTAGGAGACTTCAGATATTTTATGTTATATTGGTTGAGTAAAGCATATTAGAAAATAGTGTGTGCAATGTTATCTGAATTTTGTGATATATATTTAATAATATAGAAAAATCTGAAAAAATTGTTTTACAGTGTTAATAGGTTTTATCTCTAGATACTGAGATTTTAGTAAGTTAATTTTCTTCCTGGTCTTCTTCCATTTTCTAATGTTTTACAAGGGCCATTACTACAATGTAGTAGAAAGATGGAAGGAAGGAAGGAAGGAAGGAAGGAAGGAAGGAAGGAAGGAAGGAAGGAAGACAGAAAGAAAGAAAGAAAAAATAAAGAAAGAAAAGAAAGAAAGAAAGAAAGAGAAAGAAAGAAAGAAAGAAAGAAAGAAAGAAAGAAAGAAAGAAAGAAAGAAAAGAAGGAAGGAAGGAAGGAAGGAAGGAAGGAAGGAAGGAAGGAAGGAAGGAAGGGAGGGAGGGAGAAAGAAAAAAACAAAGAAAGTTCGGGAATCATTTTTACAAATGTATTTCTGGATAAGGCTAATTCACCATGCTTATAATCTCTGCATGTGGAGATCTTCAATCTCCAGACCTTTTATGACCATTGCTCTCACCACTTGCATTAAACATATTCATGGACACACGGAAAAAAATTCTAGATATTTCAGTATTAAATATTAAAGAAAAATATAGAGCAGTTGGTCTCGCTCATGTTTAAAATAAAAAAGGTGACAGAGGGAAAGACAGGTATGTAAGTAACCTCAAATATAGAGAATGGATGTGGTACAAATATAAGTAGCATGATATAAACATTCATGACAATATAATTATAATTTTGGGGTAGATGCTTATTCAAAAAGCATAATGATGAACTAAGGTATATATACAACCAAAAAAATCTATTGTCTTCTAAGAAATGATTCTGACGTAGCACGTATTTTAGAGAGATCTCTTCTGTAATGTCAATACAAATTTCATTGAGGTGAGCAGGGCACCTGGGGTTAGATTGCATTGATGATGGTACTTGGGCCTTACTTGCATTTTTGTTTATGTTCCATATATTTTTCTTACTTAGGAGCCAGTTGGTAGAGAACTCAGGATTATAAGAAAACAAACATCAGCCTGCTAATTAAAGGGCAGACTTTGGTCTTCAGTGTGGACAGAAGCCATAAGGCCAGTGAAGAATATTTGAACTTAGCCTAAAATTCATTCATCTGTTATTTGTTTGTGGAAATAACAGTTGAAGAGCTGGAGAAATAGCAAAACCAAATCCACATAAATTGAGCATTTTACCTTTCTTTCTTTCTTTCTTTCTTTCTTTCTTTCTTTCTTTCTTTCTTTCTTTCTTTCTTTCTTTTTCTTTCTTTCTTTCTTCTTTCTTTCTTTCTTTCTTTCTTTCTTTCTTTCTTTCTTTCTTTCTTTCTTTTTTTTTTTTAGCATTTTACTTTTCAATAGCTAAGTCATAGCCATATATTTTCCTTTTTAAATTTTGGTGGTAAGCTTGGCTACTTGCCAACTGAACAACTCTGGACACATCACTTCCCCTCCCTAAATCTAAATTTCCTTACCTGGCAAATGACATCTCAATCAGATACCGGATGCTGAAATGACATGTAAACAGAATCTGAGGAATTGTCATCATATGTTAAGCTGCTCTAAATTTTGCAAATTTGGTGTTATATTGATTTTCATTGAGTTTAAAATGAACTCCATAGCTTTTGCTGCTAGGCAAGTCTAAATAATAGCATAGTATAAAGGGATATTACCATCAGTTAATTCCAATATTTATGTAGAAAGCAAAATATAAAAGAATGATGCTGAAAAACTGATTAATAAGCATTTCCTTTGAAAAGTTGCACAACTTTTCAAACTGGTAAGAGTGGTTCTCAAAATATTTCTTCTGATAACTACTTTCCTCCACAAGTCCCATGACATTTCCCATTAAAACAACAAAAAATAATCTATATAATGCAGTCTGTTGTGAAGAGGGCTATTATGATATCTTGAGAGAGAGGGCAAGCCTAAGAATGAACAAATGAGCACAGACAATGGTGGTGGTAATAAACATCTCTACCCACAACGGGGGACCAATAAATGTTGTTAACTGGCTATACTGAAGAAAACAGAAGACTTAACTAAGGAGGAAGAGGACTCTGCATAGGGAGGGAAGCTAAAAGTGGAGCCTTATTTCCCCTTGATGAAAATATGTATTCTAAGAAAGAGTTTTTACTTCCTTAAGAAAGCTCTGAATGTTATGGTTTCAATAATATTAGAAGCAAGGGGGGGGGGTGTATTTAAGAGATCTGTTGACACCTAGCTGAAGTTCTTTTGATGGTAAATCCAATTACACCTTGCTGTGATCCTGAATATTAGAAAAATGAAAGTTTAGAGTAGAATCAACCTAGAAATTTGTCATGAATATTGGAGGCAGTGGAGATGGTAGGTGCCCTCCTTGCATAGTAAGTCTCTCTGTATAAGACTGTCTCCATTTATATTCACCAGCTACCAGATATCAAGTTCTGGGATAAACTATACCACTAGGATAAGTAATAATGGAAAAACATCTGCTAACATGAAGAGAAGTTTTAAAATTTGCATCATTTTAAAACTTTCATTAAAAATATTCTATAGCATCTGCAATTCAGCATCTTGGGACATATCTTTTGACCTACACTAGTTATATCTCTAGAGATCACTGCGGATGCTGCCATTTTTAATAGCCAATAAACTTCTCAAGAAAGACATAAAAATCACAGGATCTCAGCATTAGAAAAGATGCCACTGGCCATGTAGCTTGAAGTCTTATCTTATTATGAGGTTAAATATATTCATGAACTAATATTTTATCCTGTTCACTACAGCAGAGTGTTAATGTGGGAAAAGAAGTATTCCAAACTTTTCATTTAAATTATTAAAATTCTAAGTATTGATTAAGGGATCTTTGTACTCTCTTCTGTGTTAGTAATTTTAATAGCATTTAATTTCTTATGACAATACCTCAAATTTCCAATGAATATTTGCTATAATAATTTTATTGCTCTATAAAAGTAAAAAATGACAGTATAGAAACATTTTGTGTTTGGGGTGAGAGAATGAAATGTTAATGTTTAGCCAGCTTGTGGTCAAACAATTTAATATTTTCATTAGGACTATTTATACATTAAGAAAGTACAGTACCACTAGAATATGAGGCAAAAGAAGTTTGAGAACAAAAGATTTTCTCCGTAATACCTTTGAAAAATTAAATTGTGCAAAAGAAGCCAGAAAATGAAGAAACTAAGGCACACAAGAGCAAAGTTACTTGCCCAGATCAATCAGCTCTAGTAAGCAGGTGAACAAAACAGAAATGCAGGTCATCTGGCCCCAGAGTCCAGGCTGATAAGGACTGTGCAGCATTATGAAGCGTAGTGATGCATATACCTGTACTTTGCTTTGATTGTGATCAAGAACAAAGTGGATAGCATGCTATTAGCACCATGGTCTTACAGGGCTCTAGTGTTACTCAAGATATTATCCCTGTTATTTCACATGTGAAAAAATTGAATCATATAAAAGGTAAGGTCATTTTTCAAAGTCACAGAGCTATTTTAAGCTGTAAATTAAAGACAAAGAAGATACAGTCTAACAAAGTTGGTAATTCATTTACATGAAAGGCAAAGCTGAAAATTTTAAAAAGAAAATTTCGGTAATAATGCTTACAATTTATTGAGCATTGGTTATATTCCAACTTTACATACATTTTTATTATCCTCCCAACATCCCTGAGGAATAGACTCATTTTATCTCATTTTGTAATCCTCATGTTACAGATGAGGAAAACTGAGTCTCAAAATTTTAAATGGCTTGCCCAAAATTACATACCTGGCAGGTGATGAATCAAGATTTAACTCCAAAGACTATATACTTTCAAAATATTTTTGGAGGACTGGAGTTGATATTTCAATGTCAGGAGTTGAATACAGGAAAATGAGAGAAAGAGAAATCTCATAGCTAGACACACATGTTCCCAGGTCTTTGCAGTCTATCTTTGCCATCTTCTCCTTCTGCCTCCACCCAGAACTAACCCACTTATACCACTTTTCACTCATCTGGTTTAAAAATTCCCAACTTTGTCATTCTATTAAAAGCTTCCTTTATCTTCTAAGACTGCCTCTCCAGGATGTTCTGTGAGCCAGAAACTGAATGCAATAATAAAAGATTTTATTAGAACTGATCATTGGAGGTCCTGTAGTAGATTCTATATTTCAAAAAGGGGGAGAGCTTCTTTAGCAAAGAATGGTTAATAAACTTCTACATGTATAAATATATTCAGTTGCACTGACACATTTTAAAAGTGACTAAGCCTTAAATGAAATAAGGCAATTCTGTCTTGTCTGAAGTACTTAATGAATAACATGAATAATGCATTTACCGACTAGGTCATTAACACCTTGATATATGAATCTCAATATAACTAGCTAGATGTGATTATTTCTTTTCTTAATTTTATATGATATCCTCATTCTCACCTCTATTCAAATGGAAGGGCTCACTTAGCTTTTGAATTTAAACTCCTGTCAACACCTAATACAGAAATCCAAAAAATGTCAATGATGTTTATAATTGGGAGAAGGAAGGAAAATGGTGACAGAGTAGGAGGGCCCTAGGCCCTCATCCCATGAATACAACTAGAACTATCAAATCATCCTAAATATCCTAGAAATTGACCTGAAGACTGGCAGAACAAACTCTACAGATAAAGGTAAGGAAGATGCCACATTGAAGAAGGTAGGAACTGTGAAGATAAGGCTTGAATGAGAAATGGATTGGGCCACTGCAGTAGGGAGGGAGCAACAGTAACCAAGAAGGATGAGAGACAGACTAGCATACCAGAGAGCAGACGGGGAAAAGGAATCCTCATTGAAACTGGCTTGGAAAGCAAGAAGGCCCAAATGTTATGAGTTCTTGCAGTCAGTGGGGCTTAAAGCCTGGAGTTTGAAAGGCCATTTGGTTTGGCTAGCATAGAGTCCATAGGCATTAGGGCTGCTCTTGAAGAAAAGGCAGACAAACAACTTGCAGATATACAGCATAGAAACAGCTATCTGAAGAGTGCCTGAAGCACACAGTGGGGAAGTTAGATGCTCATCTCAGAGTCTGTCCCAGAGAAGCCATGTTCATGGAAAGACACCTCTGGAAACAAAGGTACTAGCAGGTGCCATTTCCATCCTCAATCCCTTAGCATAAGCACAGGATCACTTGTAGGAACCAGCATGGTGCCAATATTTGCTACCCAAGCTGCTTATACAAGACCCACCCCACCCCCCACGCTCTGGTGGAACTACCCTTCCCAGTCATGCTTGCCTCAGTCCTAGTGCAGCAGGCTCCCCTTCCGGAAGACTGGTCATGACCCCTGCCAACATCGCATCTCCTGGTGAGGGGATTTTGCTATGCCTCGGTTCTGGTGGCAGTAGTGACTGGTCTCATGTCACAAGCAGACCAGAACACAACTAATTCAAATGTATCACATTCAGGCCAGGGACCAAACACTGTCCACAAGCAAAGAGAGCCTCTCTAGATGACTGGCCTGAAGGACAAAGCAGCCAGGACACCATGGTAGAGCAAATGCAACACACATTGGAAATACTCCTTGAAGTGGTAGGCCCTGGGAAACAGGGTACACTATACTGCAGGGTACTATAGGACCTCTTCTTCATAAAGGCATTACCCTCAAGAACAGGAGATGAAGCTGACTTTTCTAATACAGAGAAAGAGGCACAGAGACTTAGACAAAATAAGAAGACAGAGGATTTTGTCCCAGATGAAGGAACAGGACAAGGCCACAGTCAGAGATCTAAGTGAAAGAGATATAAGTAACATTCCTGATGGAGAATTGAAAAAAATCATCATAAGAATACTCACTGGACTTGAGTAAAGAGTGGAGGACATCAATAAGACCATTAACATGGAGATAAAGAGTAACATAGCAGAGATAAAGGGCTCAATAAACAAAATGAGAAACATAATTGATGGCATGAAGAGCAGCCTAGAGGAAGTAGAGGAATGAATTGATGCTCTAGAAGACAAAGTAATGAGAAGTAATCAAGCTGAACAAAAGAGAGAAAAAATAATGACAGAAAATGGAAATAGACTTAGAGGATTCAGTGATTCCATCAAACATAGTAGCATTCATACTATTGGAGTTCCAGAAGAAGAAGAAGAGCAAAAAAGAAGCAGAGAATTTATGTGGAGAAATAAAAGCTGAAAACAGATATCCAGATCCAGGAGGCACAGAGAACCCCCTAAAAAACAAGAAAAGCAGATCCACACCAAGATATATTGTAATAAAAATGGAAAAATATGGTGACAAAAAATATTAAAGGCACCAAAACAAAAGAAGACAATTATATTATATTATAGCTCCTAAGGTTATCAGCGGGTTTTTCAGCAAGTTTTCCAAGTCAGAATGGAGTGGATATATTCAAAGTGCTGAGTGGGAGCAACCACAAAAAACAACCACAAAACAAGTAACAAAATGGCAATACATACATACCTATCAAAAATTACTTTGAATGTATATTATCTAAATGCTCCAATCAAAAGATACAGGATAACAATGTAAAAAACAAGTCTCATCCATATGTTGACTATGAGAGACTCATTTCAGACATAAAGGAGAACTGAATGTGAAGGGATGGAGAACCATTTATCATGCAAATGGATGTCAAAGAAAGCTGCAGTGGCAATACTTATATTGAACAAAATAGACTTTAAAACAAAGACTAACAAGAGTCAAAGAAAGGCACTATATAATAACGCAGGGGACAATCCTTTGTTAGGATATAACAATTATAAATATAGCAAGAAGATATAGCAATTATAAATATTTATGCACCCAATATGGGAGCACCCAAATACATAAGACAGTTAATAATAAACATAAAGAGAATAATTGATATTATAATAAGCATAGGGGACATTAATGCCTCACTTACATCAATGGACAGATCATCTAAATAGAACACCAGAAAGGAAACAATGGCTTTGAATGACACACTGAAACAGATGGATTTAAGATATATTCAGAACATTCCATCCTTAAACAGAAGAATTCTTTTCAAGGTCACATGCAATATTCTCCAGAATAGATCATACATAGGCCACGAAACAAGCTTCAACAATTTGAAAAAGATTGAAGTCATACCATGCATCTTTTTGGACAAAAAGGTTATGAGATTATCAGTCAATGACAAGAAAAAAATGTAGAAAGACCACAAATACATGGAGGTTAAAAAACATGCTACTAAACAATGAATGGGTCAACCAAGCTATCAAAGAAGAAATTTAAAAATGCATGGAAACAAATGAAAATGAAAACACAATGGTCCAAAATCTTTGGGAAACAGCAAAAGCAGTTCTAAGAGGGAAGCATGTAGTAATACAGGCCTACCTCAAGAAGCTAGAAAAATCTCAAATAAACAACCTATGGCAGCCCAGGTGGCTCAGTGGTTTAGTGCCGCCTTTGGCCCAAGGTGTGATCCTGGAGACCCGGGATTGAGTCCCACGTCGGGCTCCCTGCATGGAGCCTGCTTCTCCCTCTGCCTGTCTCTGCCTCTCTCCGTCATGCTCTGTGTCTCTCATGAATAAATAAATAAAATCTTAAAAAAAAAAAAAAAAAAACCTAACCTGACACCTAAAGGAACTAGAAAGATAATAAACAAAACCTAAAAACAGAAGAAGGAAGGAAGTAATAAAGATGAGAGCATAAATGAAAGATACAGAAACTACAGAAACAGATCAATGAAACCAGGAGCTGGTTCTTTGAAAAGGTAAATACAATTGATAAGTCTCTAGGCAGAGTCATCCAAAGAGGAAAGGGAGAGAAAGAGAGAGAGAGAGAGAGAGAGAGAGAGAAAGAGAGAGAGAACCCAAATAAGCAAAATCAAAAATGAAAAAGAGAAATAATAACCAATGCCACAGAAATACAATTGTAAGACAATATACAATTGTAAGAAAATAGTGTGAAAAATTATATGGCAACAAATTGGACAACCTAGAAGAAATGGATAAATTCCTAGAAACATATAACCTACCAAAACTGAAGCTGGAAGAAACAGAATTTGAACAGATAATTTATCAACAATAAAATTAAATCAGTAATCAAACTCCCAACAAACAAAAGTCCAGGGCCTGACAACTTCGCAGGCTAATTCTACCAAACATTTATTTTATTTATTTATTTTTATTTTTTTAAGATTTTATTTATTTATTCATGAGAGACACAGACTGAGAGAGGCAGAGACACAGGCAGAGGGAGAAGCAGGCTCTACGGAGGGAGCCCGATGTGGGACTCGATCCCAGGTCTCCAGGATCACGCCCTGGGCCGAAGGCAGGCGCTAAATCGCTGAGCCACCCAGGGATCCCCTTATTTTATTTTTCTACCAAACGTTTAAAGAAGAGTTAATACCCATTCTTCTCATATTTCAAAAAAATAGAAGAGGAAGGAAAACTTCCAAATTCATTTTATGAAGCCAGCATTACTCTGGTAGCAAAACCAGATAAGGACACCGCAAAAGAAAGAAAACTAAAGACAATATCTCTGATGAACATAGATAAAAAATCCTCAGCAAAATACTAGCAAACAAAATCTAACAATGCATTAAAAAAAAATCATTCACCACAATCAAGTGGGATTTATACCTAGGATGAAAGGGTGAGTCAATATTCACAAATCAATCAATGTAATAGAATGATAGAAAGGATTAGAACTATAAGGCCATTACGATAGATGCAGAAAAAGCATATGACAAAGTATAACATCCACTCATGATAAAAACTCTCAGCAAAGAGGTTTTAAAGGTAACATACCTCAACATCATAAAGGCTATCTATGGAAAACCCACAGTGAATATCTTCCTAAATGAGGAACAACTGAGAACTTTCCCCCTTAGGTCAGGAATAAGGCAAGGATGTCCACACTTATCACCTTTATTCAACATAGTATTGGACATCCTAACCACAGCAATGAGACAACAAAAAGAAATAAAATGCATCCAAATCAGCAAGGAAGAAGTAAAACTTTCACTATTTGCAAATGACATGACACTATATATAGAAAACCCGAAAGCCTCCATCAAAGAACTGTTAGAACTAATAAATTCAGTAAAGCTGCAGGATGCAAAATCAATGTAAAGAAATATGCTACATTTCTATACACTGATAATGAAACAGTAGAAAGAGAAATCAAGAAAATAGTCCCATTGATAATTGCACCAAAAACAACAAGATACCTAGGAATAAACCTAAACAAAGAGATGAAAGACCTGTACTCTGAAAACTATAAAACACTTATGAAAGAAATTCAAGATGATACAGAGAAATGGAGAGTCATTCAATGCTTACAGACTGGAAGAACACATATTGTTAAAATGTCATACTACCCAAAACAGGCTACACATTGAAATGCAATCCCTAGCAAAATATGAACAGCATTTTTCATAGAACTAGAACAAACAATCCTAAAATATGTATGGACCACAAAGGACCCCCAATAGCCAAAGCAATCTTGAAAAAGCAAAGCAAAGCTGGAGACATCACTATTCCAGACTTAAGTTAGATTACAAAGCTATGGGGATCAAAACAGTATGGTGCTGGCACAAAAATATACATACAGATCTAATAGAACAGAATAGAAGACCCAGTAATGAACTCACAATTATGTTATTTAATCTTTGACAAAGTAGGTAAGAATATCTGATGGGAAAAGAGAGTCTCTTCAACAAATGGTGTTGGGAAAACTGAACAGCAACATGCAAAAGCATGAAAGTGAACCACTTTCTTTTAGCAGACACAGAAATAGACTAAAAAATCTGGCTTTGCTCCTGTTTGTCACTAAATTAATAGAATGTCCTTCTGTCCTAGACCTGTTAATTCTAGCATTGGTATTTCCCCAAAACTGTAACAGAGTTTTTTTTTTTTTTAATGATTTTCCACCCAAGCAGATATGGACATTTAGATTGCAGAACAAGAATGAAAAGTATCATTCAGAATCTCAAAACAAGACTGAGAAAGAGCTGCCTCACCAGGGCCAACTTCCTTTCATTCTAGATTCATAGTTCCCACTGTCAGGATGATTGATCTTGATCTTCCCTCTCTCTGACAACATTTAGGAATAAAACATTATAAACAGCAGCAGAGGGGAAATGGGATGGAGGAAATACCTTAGAATACCTAGAAATCTAGCTTTCCACCCACCTCCCCCTGGAGAGGCCAAGAAACTCTGGAAACCAACAGCTCACCTTTTTTCCTTTTTTAACCTAAAGAAGCTGGAACTATACCTTCAGCCTGAGCAACTAAATGAGTATCTGAGAAAAGAAGGAGCCAGTGACTGAAGGATTCACAGTGAACCAATAAAGGGTAATGTAGCAGAATGGTTAAAGCAGTTGGAAGGAAGCTCAGAAAACTGCGATCAGAGAGGTGTAGAGTGACTTGCCAAAATACGGAGTTAGAATGGTGAGGCCTGAAAATGCCCATCAATCACCCCTAGGACTTTTTTCAACATTGAGAATCTTGCTTTATATTGATGCCTGCTACATAATGTTTTCAGAAGTATCACACTTAAATAAGCAGCACATTTTTGGAACAGGGAGACAAACACCAGAATGCTGAAACACCTCGTCTCTTATATTACAAGTTGAAACAACTATGTAAAATTGTCAACAAGTAAATAAATATATGTATTAAAGTGAGTTTGTTAGTAAGGAAACACTCTTTGGCTCCCAAAGAGAAAGATGGATCAAATTTGTGGTCATGAAGGCCCATGATGGGGAGGATGTGAAGTTGTTTGGGGGAAGGGTATGCAGTGGTGAGAGATAAAGAACAATGCATAGTGGATTAGACACCAAAGTTGCTGTCCTCAAGGTCAGAAAAGTTCCTGAAATAGCGGGGCTTGAAGTGTCCCAGGGAAAGAAGAGAACCTGGAGGGGAATGGTGACACGACACAGCTCTGGGCCAGTCCCCAGACCTCTGGGGTTTCAAGGCTGGACAAATGTGCAAAGCCCTCACTGACCTTGGCACAGAAGTCACAGAACCATCCACCAGCAGGGCACTATGTGGCTTGAGCATTGATCATTTCAGCCTAGTAGGAGTTAAAGACCTGGGTCCCATCTATGAAATTTTTACACAGCCCCAGTTTAGAGGGTGGGAGAGATGATATGAGGAAGAACAACAATGGCTGAGACTGAATTTTTATTTCTTTCACATCCTGGTGACTTGAATTTCAGAGTTTAATTTAAGATAATTAGAGAAACAGTGTAACTGATTGGCACTGAATCAGTTAAGAAGGCTAACATTACACTGGTACGCCTATTTATACAATTTTACAAAACACAAAAGGATCTCCAACTTGAAGACACTAGTATTAGTTGGAGATATCTTTCTGACACTACGTGCCTTTGATTTTGTTAAAAAGGTAAATACAGTTGTTGTAAAACAATACCATGTAGGTCTTCTGTTAGGTTAAAAAGTGCATCACAAATGGTTTTCTTTACCATCTGAAAAATGCAAGTCATTATCCAGATTGATGTGAAGATGATTAGGATTGGGAAAAAGCCATATGCAGCGAAAGCTACCTATTTTGAGTCAGTCACTACTTTCTCTTAATTACCTAATTCTGGACTTATATCGTATTCCATTTTATACATGAAAAATTAAAACTAGTGATTATCCAAAAGAATTTATGAAAATAATAATAGTTAAATGAGAGATCTGGTGAAAAATCTTTATTTTATGACTCCCATTTGTGTACTTGTCTTATCACATATCAAGGGACTATGTAGCAACCTTATCTTGAATCCCTAACCTAGTCCCAATTAGGAAGAAAAAGTCACTCCCACGGAGAACAATTGTTACACAACTGAATATGTTATTTGCTTCCAGCATGTTAGGACTGTTCCCTAAAGCCTTCTCTCAAGTGTACTTAGAAGCGCAATGTATAATTTTTAGACCAGATAATTCATGATTGTCAAACACTGTTGCCAAATACAAAATGGTTTCATTTATGAGCCTGCTACAAATAAGCTGCGGTGAACCTTATCTTTTTTGGGAGAAAACACTGTTTCTTTGCTAAGAAGTACATGAGAGAGTCCCGTGGACACACCTCTGAGAACCTACTTCAAGCCTTACCCTCTACTCCTCACCTTAGATCAGTGGAAGCCAAGACAGGTGACTTGCAACCCATTTAGTTTATCACTTCTTCTGGTCAGTAGTGAAATATATTCAGTTGGGAACCCATTAGACTAAACCAAATTGGAACGTGTTTAATTTTTAAATCCAAAGTTTATGTTTGCTGAGGAATCTTAAAGTCTGGACAAACGAAGCAGTTAAATGAGGTAAGCTGCTGGAATGAAGTGGAGGTGATGCTGCCTGTCTAAGAGACAATAAGGGTGCGCCTGAGGAAGAGATATTTAATCTGGGATCCATGGATACACCATGAATGGCCTTCAGAGAGTCTATGAAGCACTCCCTGAAATCATATCCAAAATTCCCTGGTTATGTACAAGTGAATTTTTCTAGGGAGACTATTCTGACTTTATATTAAATGTCCAAACAGGTTTGTTAAGAACATTCCTCAAGTGTTTGGACGCTGCTAGGTTCTGGCTGACCTCTTTTTGAAGCTCAAAGTTGATCAACATGACTCTTTGTGGAGCAAGCAAAATTAATGAGCGCTAATGGAGCATTAACACAAGGCCAAAAGAAAAATCTGAAGTTCAGGAAATTTACATTTTAATGCTGTGGCACACCTGAGGAAAGTATTTTGAATCATAAAGTCTTTGCTACTGACCCTTACACAGCAGGGGAGTCATTTGTGATCAAGACAAATTTAAATATAATCCCTTATCGACAGAGCTGAGAAGAAAATTCCGCATCTTTTTATTCCAGATGGTGCCATTTTATCAGAGCTTCACTCCTTGGTATGCTCAGTTAATTAAAGTCTTTACTGTTTGTTAATGGCAGATTTGTGCAGCAAAAATGACTCTAGAACAGATGTTGGCAAATTTGTCAAAGCAGCTGGATAGTCATCCTGACTGCTCTGAAGGACTATTCCATTTCACCCACAGTGAACTCTTGCAGGACTTAAACAGGACCTTTCCCTTTACTGGTTTTAAAAGAGAGGCCAGGGGAAGAAGGGATGGTGGTGGGAAGGGGAAGAACCACAGCAAGATCCTTGGTCCAATCCACCCATTTTTCAAGGAATGAAGGCATTCCAGCAGACAGTTTTAAAAGCAAAAGTATCAGGATGATATATTTTTATGAGACTCTCCCTATTCGTCTCACCACAGGCTCCCTAATTAGCTTGCATTCGTGCTTGCTATAACCCTGCAACTCAAATAAACTTTTATCGTATATCTTTATTCTTATTTGGTCAGCATATATCCTCAACTAAGATGGCAGCCTAGTAAAACCAAAGATAAAAGGAAAGAGAAATGTTGAGAAGCCATTAACACAAAAGAACAACCGAAGCTATGGCAGATACCTTGTTCAGCCTCCAAAGCTCTATGGATCTTTGAACTAAAATTCGTAGAGGAGGAATTTTGAATATTGTCTGTCCTTTGGCAATTTCAGACCACTGTCTATCACTAAGGCCTGCAGGAGAAAAACCTAGAACAGACAGCTTTTATTAGAATAAAATAATAGGATTTGAAAAAATAGAAAGCTCTGCACAGATGTCCCATATTTTTGTAAAAAATTAATTAATTTAGCTTTTTCAGAAATCCATTGATTTGTGATATGATATGTAATAGTGAAACATCTTTCTCCAGCCTAGTAATTTGTTTGTATTTCTGAGCTGCCTACTCCAAATGTGTCTATGTGTCTGTGTCTGTGTGTATGTGTGTTTTAGTGTTTTAAATAAGCTAAATTCACTTAGGCACTGCTGGTAGCTCTCTTAGCTCTCTTAAGAGAGAAGACAATCTCCCTTCAGTTAAATCATAATGTGTTTTTTATTTTTTCATAAAAATCTTATTTTATACAAAATTTTATACCTAAATTCTGCATGGGATATTACATTTGAGTATATATTTATTGCAACTATTGATAGAAGTAGAGAACATTGTATAATACCTGCCATAAAGATGGGGAAGAGCTGCAGCAGAGAAACACTAAATTACTCACCCAAATTGTTGAGGCCAAACAACCAGACTTCCACTTGCTTCCATACCAACCTTTTTTATTATAAATTTCATCATCACAAGCTCTACAAAACTTTAAAGATTTTCCTAAATCTAACAGCATATGTATAGTCCTATTCCATAAAAATCCTATTTAAAGAATTTGTCTACTTATAAAAATAGCTTCTTGCTGTGATTGGAAACGGTGTGCTTATATTCATTGTAAATGAGAATGTTTCAAAACCATGAAGAGCCTCTCACTCTAATAAAGATAAGCAAAGAGCCATGGCACACACCTTTCAAAGTCCTTTTATATAACCCCCTGCCCTATGGTAGGGTGCATAGTAAATCACACAGAAAAGAGGTGTGAACTACCTTTTAAATAACCAATCCAAGTAAATGACAGAAGGGATATCGTGACTATAAATTTTGGAAACACAAGAAAGTCTCAACACTTTAAAAGGTTTGGAGGCAAATTAGGCTTCAAAATCATGAAACATAAGGGAAATATGCAAACACAAAGAGAAGGAGGAGGACAAAGAGGAGGAGGAGGGGGTGGAGGAGGAGGAGGAGGAGAAAAAGGAGGAAGAGGAAGAGGGGAGGAAGAAGTGGAAGACTACAAGAGCAAAATGAGCATCACATCAAAGATATAAAAAAATATTCTAAGGTGTAGGTATCAGTGTTATCCTAGTTCCTTGGTAACCTGGTGCAAACGTCTCCTGACCTTCCTGTTTCACCTCAGCAATGGGGAGGAGGCCCTGCCAAGGACCCATCATAGTCAGCAAACGGTTAAGGAAATGTTACTAGCAGTTACACACACTTTTCTATAACTCTAGTATTTTCTGGTATTTAGAAATCTCTAGTCACAGAAAGCTCAACCTGTAGAAGGGGTAACTGTCTAACTATCCATGTACTCATATAAGCCTCAACCAAGCACGGAAGCAGACCCAGATGTATCACTTTGATATTCTGAAGTTTACATGAATATAAAGCACAGTGCTGAGGACTACATGTTTCTACTCTGTGTCACACAACTACACCTTAATATATCATTTGTTTTTGCCTTCATCAAGTATTTCTAAATAATTATTATTGCTTTGTCAATGAGGAAACAGAAATTAATGAGTATTAAATAACTCCCATGAGCTTTGCTAAAGAGTCCGGAATTCCACAGCAAGTCAGTCTTAGAATTCCCTGATCCTTTGCATTTCAATACACTGCCTATTGAAAATAGGCATTTACAAATATTGATTTGCAATCAAAGTTACTTTTCAGGGGCACGAGGGTCCCACAGTCATTTAAGCACCTAACTCTTGGGTTTGGCTCAGATCATGATCTCAGAATCATGAGATCAAGCCCCAACTAGCTCAGGCTCAGCACAGAGTCTGCTTTAGACAGTCTCTCCCTCACTCCCTCTTCTTCTGCTCCCCCACCTCAACCTTCTCCCCAGCCCCCAACTCCACTCATGTGCCATTTGTAAGCACACTCTCTCAAATAAATATCCTAAATTCTTTTTTTTTTAAGATTTATTTATTTATTTAGGGGGGCAGAGGGAGAGGGAGAAAGACAATCCTCAGGCTGACTCACCACTAAGTGCAGAGCTCCAACATAGGGTTCAGTCCCAGGACCCCCAGTTCATGACCTGAGTCAAAATCAAGAGTAGGCTATCCTGGGATCCCTGGGTGGCGCAGCGGTTTAGCGCCTGCCTTTGGCCCGGGGCGCGATCCTGGAGACCCGGGATCGAATCCCACGTCGGGCTCCCGGTGCATGGAGCCTGCTTCTCCCTCTGCCTGTGTCTCTGCCTCTCTCTCTCTCTCTCTCACTGTGTGCCTATCACAAATAAATAAAAATTTAAAAAAAAAAAAAAAGAGTAGGCTATCCAACCAAGTGCGCCACCCAGGTGCCCCCAAATAAATAAATAAATATTTTTAGAAATTACTTTTTAAACCATACATTAACTACTTTAAATCTATTTGTCTTGACTCCTTTCCTTTAATACTAGAGCATTGTTATTCTTTATTCAGCATTCATGCATGTCAATAATCATTAAGTTTGACTATTTCTCTAGACATGCACCTGTTGAACTATTAAGTTAAACTCTTTTCTGTTGTTGGAGAGGAGTCTCTGAAACATCACTTCTTAACTCAAAACTCTTTTTTAAAAAAGATTTTATTTATTCATGAAAGACACAGAGAGAGAGGCAGAGATATAAGCAGAGGGAGCCTGATATGGGACTCAATCCCAGGACCCCAGGATCAAGACCTGAGCCAAAGGCAGATGCTCAACCACTAGCCACCCAGGTTCCCCAACTCAAAACCCTTTCTAGCTTTAAAACTGATACAGGCAGTGGATGTGGAGGGAACTATCTTCTCTGAGACCCATTTACATAGGCAGTACCTATAAATGCTAAATTAATTAGTCTTTGCAACAATCCTTAAGAGAAGGCATTATGCAGTTCTTAGAGGCTAAGTAATTCAGTTAGGTATATGCAGCAACTAGTGCAAACCTTTGGAAACCAAGAAGTCAAATCTATCGATTATCATCCAAACATTGTCCATGAAAGGGGCCTAGTTAATGGATTTCATTTATTTCAATCTACCATCAAGCTCACCCCTATTCTGAATTTGGCTTAGTCTAATTATGACACACTTATTATGTTAAATGTCCATCCTTCATATTCCAGGATCACCAACTCACCTTCCAAACATCATTTGGCTTTTCTTAATTTCATAGAGAAAAGATAATGATTTCACTGATGAGAGTAATTCAGCTCATATAAAAATGGTATTGGAGTTCTGGTCTTCTCCATTCTCTTCAGCTTGGATAATGTGAATATACCAATAATACATGGACACACTAATAATGGGTTCACCGAATCTGGCTAATGTATTGTCAATGCAAATAATGCCTCTTTGATATAGATGACTCATTTCTAGCTGTTGTGTATACAAGCACATGGTTTGGTCTACAGAGAACAGTTATATAATTTTCAAAAATTTTTATAGTACAGAGAAATGTAATAGCCCAAAGATACTCTTTGGTTATTCTTATTCTATTTAGAAGATCTCAAAAGATACAACAATCTTTTACATGTTCCAAGGAAGACACTGTAAATGTATTTCAATTTTTACTTGGAAACAAAATCTCCATAGCAGAGCAATTCATCTGCTATGTGGAAGAGAAGACTTACATTATACTTTAATTATATCAAAAATTTTAGATAATATTTAATTAATTGTAGCTATACTTGAAACCTTTTGTCACGCTTTTACTTAATATAAAATCACACCAAGTTTGAAATATAATTACCAAAGGAATCTTACTAATCAGGAAGGCATTATAATAGGAATATAAGGAATAAGGAAGATAGGACTCAAGAGTAGAATATAGGTTTAGCAAATTTATCACCCAATTAATTATTTTTTATGGATTTTAAAATTGCTGTCCTTGAACAAAAAAAGGAAACAAAAAATCCCCAAAACCTATAAACCTATAAAACTGTAGATAGTTTAAAATGACTAATCGGGATCCCTGGGTGGCGCAGCAGTTTGGCGCCTGCCTTTGGCCCAGGGCACGATCCTGGAGACCCGGGATCGAATCCCACATCGGGCTCCCGGTGCATGGAGCCTGCTTCTCCCTCTGCCTCTCTCTCTCTCTCTCTCTCTGTGACTATCATAAATAAATAAAAATTAAAATAAAATAAAATAAAATAAAATGACTAATCATCAGTGACTGAGACGTAACCCCCCACAGGTCATCCATGATTCCTGTGTTCATCTTCAAGCTGAATGTTCTTTAGAAGTTTGTGTTATTTAGCACAAATACATTTGAACAACAACAACAAAAGTATACTTCATTTAAATAATTTCTTAATGTGACTTGCCTTTTTCTCTTCCTAAAAAATTTCAACTGAAAATACTAAGTGAACTAGAACTTTTCATCTTGTGAATGTCTAAGAAACAATCTATCTGTGGTATCATTTTCTTGCATAAAATTACAGGCATTAAAGTCTTGTAATTCCTGACACTGAAAGGAATTGAGAAGACCATGTGGTTACAAGCATTGTTTCAATATAACCTGTTTTTGTTGCTATGAAGCAGTAATTGCTCTAGCCTTTTGATGATGCTTCATGAAATAAATAAAATGTATATTCTGATAGTTGTTGCATCATTCAAAATAGTTTCTGTTTGAGCTTTTTTTCTTCTTCTCTTCCTCCTCTTCCTTCTGATCCCTTTCTTTGTCCTATAATGGTTCAAGATATTACTATTTTACCATTTAAGGCCTATTTACTGTGCATACCTGAGCAATGCTACTCCTGTACAGGAGCAAATTGCTGATCGGAGCTCAGTGGTCTGTCACCACTACAGTACTAATCTAGTACCACCTGGTTCCTTCCAAGTCTCCTTTTCCTTATTTGTATGTAGTTTTTGAAGTTGTTTTTGTTGTTTTTGCTTGGTTTGGTTTGCCTGATTTTACTGAAATATCTTTGGTCTTTAAGTAGTTTAAGCCCAGTTTTCTTTTTATTTCTTAAATATCCAAACTAATTATTAATTCTCTTCACAGTGAAGAAATCAGAAATTAAAAGGGAACTTACTTTCTTTTAGATTTTAAAGATTTAATTTATTTATTCATTAGAGACACACAGAGAGAGGCAGAGACACAGGCAGAGGGAGAAGCAGGCTCCAAGCACAGAGCCTGATGACCCCAGGATCATGACCTGAGCCAAAGGCAGATACTTAACCACTGAGCCACCCAGGCATCCAGGAACTTACTTTCAATTTCCTGATTCAGTAACAGAATTCCAGCCTCAATTTACTACTATTTTTAACTATTATTTTTTTAATGATTTATTTATTTCCTTGAGAGAGAGAGAGAACATGGAGGAGGGTAAGGACAGAGGGAGAGAGAGAGAGAAACTCAAACAGACTCCCCACTAAGTGTGGAGCCCGATGTAGGGCTGGATCTCATGACCCTGAAATCATGACCTGAAAACCAAGAGTAGGTCACTTTACTGACTGAGCCACCAGGTGCCCTTTAACTATTATTCCGAAATAACTTTACTTTTGCATAGAGGTTGCAAACAAGCTTCCCCTAAAGAGAACATCTTTGAAAACCATAGTACAATGATCAAAATCAGAAAACTAAGATTTGTACAATATTATGAACTAAACTGTAGACCTTAGTGGCATTTTGTCCATTTTTAGATGCACTCTTTTTGGTGGGAAGTGGTGTATAAAGTTCCATGAAATTTTATAATAGGTATTGATTTGTGGAACCACTATTAATCTGGATACAGACTGTTCCATAACTCCAAAGAAACTCCTTCAAGCTATCCTTTTATTGTCACACTCCCTCTGCAACCTCAACTCCAGGCAACTACCCGTCAGTTCTCCATCACTATAATTTTGTCATTTCAAAAGTGTTATATAAAATGGAATCGTGCTGTGGGTAACCTTCTGAGATTGCTTTTTTCACTTACCATAATGCCTTTAGGGTCTACCCCATTTTTGTATACTATATATCAGTAGTTCACTCCTTTATATTGTTGAGTTGTAACAGATGGCATATAGATTCTGCTATTGCCAAAAGAATATTTACTTATGTAAATATGGCCTCTCATCTTTTTAAAAAAATTTATATTTTACAGCTTTTTGATTCTGTTTTAACAGAAATCCTGAGTTCAAAATTTAACATTGGCATTGTTTTTTTCTTTAGTAGTAAACTTAGGGGATCTGACCAAAATCAGTCTAAATTTCAAACTCTAGACCCTTGTGAAAATGACTTTTTTTAAAAAATGAAGAAGCTCAAAATCAGTCTAAATTTCAAACTCTAGACCCTTGTGAAAATGACTTTTTTTAAAAAATGAAGAAGCTCAAGAGGACATGAGGCACATGTTTTAAGGCATGAAATAAATTTTGCAGTTTTACTTTCCAGTTATAATACCCCTATTTACTCAGAGCTGTTTTGGTCTGTCCAGCACCATATACCTTAGACCAGTATTACACTCAGATGAGGGTAAGTAGGGAAGCATAATGACAGATAAAGTTGAAAAAAATCACATCCTCAGACACATTGATCTTGGGATGGCATATGGCAAAAACTCAGCCTAATCAGAATCTGAGTCAACAAAATTCAATAATGGGATATTTGTTACAATACCAAGAAGAAAAACTTTTGCTGCTGAAATAATTGTACCACAACATGGAAGCAGTTAGTTTACAATGAAGCCAACTGAGAGAAAAGCAATACTGAGAAACAGGGGAAAAGCAAATCTTGCTGATATCATTTGAATCTTTGGATCTTGCCATATTTGTTCTAAATTAATCTTTTTTTCTATGCCAGCCAGCATCATGTTAAACTTTATCAGTAGAGGGCACCAGAGAAACACTGCAGAAGAAAATGGGCTTGGGGACTGCTGGGTGGCTCAGTGGTTGAGCACCTGCCTTAGGCTCAGGGTGCGATCCTGGAGTTCAGGGATCGAGTCCCACATCGGCCTCCCTGCATGGAGCCTGGTTCTCCCCCTGCCTGTGTCTCTGCCTCTCTCTCTCTCTTTCTGTATCTCTCATGAATAAATAAAATCTTAAAAAAAAAAAAAAAAAAAAGAAAGAAAAGAAAGAAAAGAAAAAGAAAAAGAAAATGGGCTTGCCTTCCTGGTTCCTGTGTGTTGGCTCCACAGGTTGCAGTACCTGCAGCTTCTCTAGCACCTGGTTCATTCCAGTGTACAATGGCTTCCTCAGCAACAAGCATGTGCAGTGCACACTGGCTCAAATATTCAGTGTCTCCTGTGAGTGAGTCACCTCTCCATGAATGTTCTCACATCCTAGAGGGCGCATTTCAGGCAAGTTCCATGGGGAGAATTTCCAGAAAGTTCTGCCAGCATAGCACCACAGATGGCTCAGCCATCCAGTGACCTAAGGCCATGCCTTGTTGGAAACAGCAAGGTCTAGTTCTCCATTTGGGGGTGGACTTTTCTGTGGGAACTCAATCGCACCCCTAGAAGTCATAGCTACTTCTTATATCTGCTATGCCTATATTCTTGAGACCTGTTTACTTCTTCCTAGCCAATCCTTGATACTCTAATCCCTTGTGATAATTAATAATACTTTATATTAAACTATCTCTATTTAAATTATTATACAGTTTCTATCTCTACTGATTAGACCCAGATTGATATGCCTGAAGGCTGAGCTACCCTTGGACTTGTCTCTTTTGTGATGTAATAAATTCCACTTTCTGCTGATGTTGGCTATATCTGGGTTTTTAGAACTGGCACTGGAAGAATTCTGATATAAATAAGATCCATAAAATTAATAAGAAGGTTAATAAAGACTAACTGATCTTAGAAAGCCCTATTTTTCTTAGTATTGACACTTCATTAATACTGACTCAAATCTAGGAAACGTTTTCTCAGCTACACAAGAATGATATTATAGCAGTTTTTTGGACTTTGAAATATGCTTTAAATTATTTTTAAAAACCCTATGAATAAGCTTCACAACTTTGAAGCTTTATTTTTGAAAGTCTTTATCTATTTATTTGAGAGAGAGAGAATGAGCAAGGCTGAGGGGCAGAGGGAGAGGGAGAAGCAGACTCCCCACTGAGCAGGGAGCCCACCATGGGACTCAATCTCAGGACCCTGGGATCATGACTTGGGCTGAAGGCAGATGCTTAATGACTGACCCACCCAGGTGCTTTCAATCAGGGCTTTAGTGTAAGGGACCAGTTTCATGCCACTCACCTCGCAACATGCAGTAGAGAACCCTTCTCTCAGGGAATTGATACTAATTACTCTCTGGTGATGAATCAAGGTAACCAAGTAACCATTAAGTAAGTAGTGCACTTAAATTGATCCAGAGACTATGTAAGAAGAACATACGTGAATGGTAGAAGTAGATTTAATATAAGATATAGATACAGTAAGCTGAGTGTAGTTAAGCAAAGAAATACTGTAAGTTATTTTTACTTTTGGTTTTGTGTTTTTATTATCTCATGTGTGCACAGAAGTTGGTTCTTAGCTAATTTTTTCCACCATGCTATATTAATTGAAAACAGCTCTCCTATTTTTGGAATAGATGCCAATTGTGTAGTCAAATTAAAAACATAAAAATAGAGGTGCCTGGGCAGCTCAGTGGGTTAAGTATCCGATTCTTGATTTCAGCTCAGGTCATGATCTCAGGGTTGGGAGATCGAGCCCTATGTCAGGATCTGCGCTGGGCATGGAACCTGCTTAAGATCTTAAGATTCTCAATCTCTCTCTGTCTCTCTCTCAAAAAAAAAAAAAAAAAAAAAAAAAAGAGGAAAGTAACAAAATCTGGACAGTCCCTAAAAATTAAAATTATTCTCTGTGTGAGAAAATAGCATATAAATCCTGTCTGCAGAAATATAGGAAAAACCATAGTGATTTGGATATGAAAAATTAATCATTGTTGCCTATCTACCAGTATCCAATTAAGACAACAACAAATAGAAATATGCTAGTTAGAATTTGTCACTAAAGTCAGATCAAGGAGGCACCTGGGTGGCTCAGTAGTTGACCATCCGCTGCCAACAAAAAGTGGGTGGGAGGAATCACCAAACTTTATGGGTCTCAGTCCTAACTTGTGTTTCTCTGACTGCTATCAAAGGGACAAGGACAATTATATGGCCAAAAGTTAATAACCTGTCATCTCCTTCAAAAATGGATATGGATCCAAAAGACTCTAAATTATTTGGATTAGAGGTCTGGCCACTGTAGTTTGGGATAGAACAGGGTTTGGAATATGACACAGATTTGAGGCTTTTGTGGTTAATGGGCAATTTTTAAGAAATGACTTGTGTTATGCCATTAATATCTCTGAGTTTTATAGATATTTTGAAACAATCTATTTTTCTTATCTCAACTTTTTGATGTTTTTAATGAAAGGTTAAATTGATAATTAAAATAAAATCTTGGGTACTTAAAATATGGCCTTTATTAGTCAGAAACTAAAGAATTGGAAACAGATTTCTATTCAATTGAAAACATGTTAACTTAGACTCATCATGATGCATGCAAGAAGAATCTTTTCGTTTCTGCTTCTGTTATTGCATTGTCTGTTTTTTTTTTCATCAAAGTCTACTTATACTAACAAGTTATATGAGGGAGATAGAAAAATAAAATGAGAAGTTCCAATAGAATTGGAGCCTGATGGGCACAATGGAAAAGAGACCCAGCCATCACTTACTAGACTTATTCTTTCTACTAGGAACTTTCCATGTGCTATTTCATTAGACTCCAAAACAGCCTTTTAACAATGACATTACTTTACAATAGAGAAAAAAAAGTGAATATCAGAAGAATCCACATTTATGACTCTAGCTCAAGCCCTAATTCATTGGAATCCACAACCCATGGTCTCTCAATAAGTTGTTCTGCCTTTCAGTGGGAGAAAGAGGAAGGGAAGAGGAAATTGAGCCATGATAGAGAACGATGAAGAAAAGCTCATTAGGTTATTTCCATACTTTCATGCTTCTCTGTATGAAATTCTATGTCAATGCATACTTAAATTCAGAGACAGACACCAATTTCAAAAATGTTGAAGTGTGGAAAACTTCAAAAAGCAGAATGGAGAAACATGATAATGAGAGGACACCCTACTGTTTACTTGGTAGGGCTTCCTTGCAAGTGGATGTTGTGTACTACCCATGAAAAAAGATCTGGCTAAGTATGTGATGTGATATTCCTCTCCCCTGGTCCTTAGATCTCTCAGGATGCTCTCTGAGGGGGCTAACCCCACTGGTGCATTAGGGGAGACTCTATTTTATCAGTTGCAGAACAACATTTCACTAAGCCACTGGTGAAATGAAACAGAGGATCATACATAGTAATAGGCTCAGTGTTAATCACTTAAAAGATCACATTAAATAATATTTTTTATGATAGTCAAGATAATGTTTAAGTTAAAAAAATCTTCAATAAGATGTTGAAGATCCAACATTTTAAAAGCATAATTACACTTGGGTATTATTTTTTTCTCCCTTTGTACTTTATTGATTATGCCACTGGCTTCCTAACTAATACTATTTAAAAAAATACTGAAAATACCAGCAAAATAATCTTTAGTGGCATATGGTATCTCTTTTTCACTCTACCACTTTATTATTTCAATGGAATTCAGACAGCCTCCTGATAGATGTATATCACATTACAAAAGACTTACACAGCTACCTTCAGTAGACTCCAACAACTCCAAAAACAACAGAAATAGTAACAGGAAATGGATATTTCTGTTGAAAATAAAGAAAAAAGAATGATTTTCCCCTAAAGTTTGAAGAATGTATGGTTTTATTCCCTCTCTCTGATACACATTTAGATTATTTAATTAAACTGATAGACGTGCCTTTCCCCTTCAGCATGAGGAATGCTGTTCCCTAAAGAAAATGGCAAGAGCAATACGGTACCTCTTCTTACTCGTTACCTCATGCTGCTAAATAAATCACATTTTCTTCTCAGGTGAAGTCTCAATAAATGTCCTTCAAAATCTTATTATTTATACCCCTATCATGTTGCTATTCCTTTCCCTGTATTCGACATGCTTACAGTGGCTCATATACTCTTATAAAGAAGGCAAGGCACTGCTTCTTGAGTGTGTGTTTTGGGCAATACCTAGTGCAGCATGGACAGTGGATTAATATGGAAGAAAACACACTTAGACACTGTTCATTTCTTCTTTTCAAAGTATTCACAAGAGCATTCTATTTTTATGACAGGAAATAGCCTAATCTCATTCTATCACATATTTAATTTGAGATTAAAAAGAGTATATACAAACTAAGGGTCATAGCTTCAGAAGCCAAAACTTGTTTAAAAATAGATGTGATAGAAAAGAGCTTGCCAGGTACCATAAACAGAACTAAAAGAGAAAGGCCTACCTTATCTTTTATTCTGCAGGAAATAAGGTTTCAAACTTCTACTAATCCCATTTTCATTTATCTGGGCAATGTTTTGCAGGCTTGGGATCCTCACAGCCCTAGCATTTAAAAACCATGTCCCTGGGCCACCTGGGTGGCTCAGTTGGTTAAGCATCTGACTCTTGATTTTAGCGCAGGTCATGATCTCAGGTGGTGAGATGGAGCCCCGCATCAGGCTCCATGTTGGGAGAATGGAATCTGCTTAAGATTCTCTCTCTCCCTTTCCCTCTGCCCCTTGTCTGCCCACCCCATAAAAAAATAATAATAAATAAAACCATGTTCCTAAACCAAAGCACACATCTATCTCTAAGAAGCAATACTCTCAAGATCTAGGGATATAATACATGCTCAACTTGGTTTCCTTAAGAATTCCTCATCCTAGAAACTTATGGTAAACCAGCCATTAGAATGAATGCTGGCAGTTTCTTGATGTATACATTTCAGAAACACTTATAGTCAAACAATTGCATCAAACTTATTATCTAGACACAAAGTGCATATATGCTGTCCTACTTCATGTTCATTCAAGCAGAGAGTGCAGTGAATTGTGTATGCTACAACATTTAAGACCTCATACTAACACAAAATTTCATTCTTTAAAAATTTATCGGTGTTATATAACTGGGAACTAACTGCTTCTTTTATATCTGTCAACTCTCTATTTATCTTACCATCTCTAATTTATGGGGCGAGGAAAAATATTCCTCTATTTCTACAAGAATTTCTTTAACACAGAAAAACAATGAGTTTTCTCCTACTGTGATATTTTGTAGCCTAATTAAATAATGACAGAATTAAACAAATCCAAGTATTAGTTGATGGATGCAATTTGTTGATGTACTTCAGAGGTGCATAACAATGAGATCTGACAGGATGTCATACTGTACTATAATAAATCAACTTGATGATCTTGGATTTCTGACACAAGAAATACAGTAGCTCTTTGAGATCAGATATTTCCTAAGAAAATAAAGATAAACAGGGATGATGTTGGGAGGGAAGACATACCAGAAATGTCTCCTAGGTGCATAGCATTTTGGAATATAATCCATAAATTGTCATGATATCCCTCAAAATACTATTAAGCTGTGCACTCCACAGAGGGCTGGGCCAGAGTATATAATTTATCCTTTAATTAGTTCTAGCTTCTTTTAAGGGGAAAACCACAATTTTTATTTTTAAAAAGAGGCCTGTCTATATAGAAAATGTAACCAATGGCATACTCCCACAGATAAGCAAAGAGTAGTTTCTTGAAAGCTCATCTCTCATAACTGTGTCAAACATAGGGAAAAAAAAGAAAATATATAATTTTTTCACACCATATCTCTTTTTTGATTGCTACAGAGCATTTTGTCCTTTTTTTTTTTTTTTTTTTTTACTCCAAAGAACATTTAGAGTCTGCTCCATTCTTGCCTTTGGTTTTATAGAATCTGGATAACAGGTAGAGAAAACTGAGAAAAATGAAGAAGAGAAACTGCTTGAAGTAGGAAGAGAGGATTTAAAAAAAGAGGAAAAGGAAAAGGAGGCACCATGGCTGAATTTCAGGGGGAAAAAAGGTTTTTAGAGGATTCAGACAAGTTTTGGGGGACAACTGAATGAAGAGAATTTTAAAATAATGTAATGAATCAGGAATCGGAATGTACTCTAACATACTCATACTACATTAGATTTTTTTTTTAATTACAATTATTGGGCAATGTATCTTTAAAGCAATCTATGCTACAAGTAGACCATTTGTGCCTTGGCTTTTATATAGGTCATGTATGATACTCTATTTTTCTTCCAAGTCCTTGATTTTAGGAGGATCTTCAGGACCAGTATATTCTGAATTCTCTTCATACTAATCACTATGCTTTATCTAAAAAATTGCTAAAAATTTAGATTTTTATTGGAGTATGGTATTTAATTTTCTCATATTTCTATTTTTAAATAAAAATTGTTTCAGGATCATTTGATTTAAAAAGTTTGAACTATTAAAAGGAAAAGCAGAATATATCATTCACTCCCATTTTCAATGTTCAGGTGTCATCATTGCCAGTTTTGTTGTATGTTGCTGTTATATATAACCATGAACATAATTTTAAATATATTTTTATTTCCTTAGTCTTCAGACCTGACTCTACAATTAAGCAAACACAGTTTTTTCCATCATGCTCACTCTAGAGCTCCCTTAAATTATATAATGCACAATCATATATTATTGACAACCTCCATCTCGGTAAATCCCCATATACTGTCAAAACACTTGAGGTGTTTCTTGCGTCTGTGTCTATATGTGTACTAGTCAGGAGAGACTAAATGTTGCTGCACTGATAATCAATTCCATAACACATTTTTTTTTTTCTGACTCATACTGTTGTCCACTCTGAGTCAGCAGGGGCCCCAGCTTGTCCAAGGACCTAATAATGTGCTTCCACCATCCCAGAGCAGTAGGAAGGGCATGTGATGATCTGGACAGTGGCACCTATAACTTTTACCTAGAAAAGAGAAACATCACTTTTGTTCATTTTTCACTGGTCAAAGTAAGTTATATGGCTATGACTAACTTCAGAAGAGGGGAATAATATAATTCCATTAAGTAACTAGAAAGTAGACAGCTGAAAATATTTGCTAAACATAATTCATGACTCAGGATTTTAACACATGTAATTTCTTTTCTGGGGTCACCTCTCAAATCCTAACCACTTCTGGTAGAGAGCAATATTTTATATTTTCGTCTTCTATCTTTACCATCAAATATGCCTTAATACTCGACATGTGTGTTACAGAGGCAGAATTTATAAAGCTAAAAAAAAAGGCCATTATCAAAAAATTTTAAGAAGACTGCACAGATTCCCAAAATATGGACATTTAGTTTAGTTCTAATTCTGTTTGCTTTTTTTTTTTTTTTAAAGACAATTTGCTTTATTCACTATTTCATAGAGTTCCTTCATTTCTGTGACTCCTTATTTCTTTGTTGGGTTAAAAAGTTAAGCACACAACAGAACTTAGACTTAATATGCAGCACTAGGCTTGCTATTTGGTTTTTACAGACCTTAGCAATGACAAATGTTTACTGATTAGTAGTTAAATGCTTGATATATTTATTTTTAGAACAGGTTTTCATTTTTTCCAATCTAGTTCATGAAGAGCAAAATCATATGTGAAAAAGTCATACTAAACTTGGCTGAAAAGAAAAGGCTCTGACTACAGTGCCTGGAAGAATGCTTATTCATTATTCCCTAGCCCAGCATATTTCTCCATAGAGACAAGAGCATATACTGTGGCCATGGAAAATCTGGGGAAATACCATTTATGCTACATCAAACTTGATCCCACTCAGGCAACATAAATCTTTCCCATATGTGATGACTATTTGTTGCCCAGCCTCCAATACTAAAAGAGACACTGTAAATATCTCAAATACTTTTTAATTTCTACCAAGAGTCTGCAGCTGTCTGTATGCTTGCAGTCGAAAGAATGGTTCTCTAATAAACTAGAAAGAGAAATAATTCACTCTGGGAAGAGTAAAGAGATACAATCACATTTCAGGTATAAATTGGAGCAATTTTCATATCACAGAATAGATATAAATTTCAATAAAAATAAATTGTCCTTTAAAGTGTAGATTCAATAAAATTAAAGACAGTCAAAACACAATCTATCTTGAATTTGGCATTATACTCCTTTTACTCTTAACTATTTCTTTTTCTTAACAAAATGCACAATTTGATGCTGCTATAAAATTGTTTAAAAATTGAAGGCACTGATTTTATTAATTCTTGTCATGAATTTTCCACATGAAACTAGATTTGTGATGGGTTGGAGATTTTATCCTCTTCGTACAAAGACAAGCTTTTACCATGTAACTAACTTCAAGGGAAAATTAATTATACCCAAACTTTGATTTTTAAACATTGTATAAGTTATTTGGTTTAGTGGTGATGATTACAGAGTGATGGGAAAATATTTAAGGTACTCTTAGGATTGGTTAAAATGGTAGATTTTGATGTTAAATATATTTTACCACAATAGAAAATTATATGCTCTACTTTTTATTGTGTTTGATTTCAGTTTAATTTTGTTAAAATATCCCACTGCCTGTGGGTCTTGCTGAGAATTTGGTCCTGCATGTTCCTGGCTGTGATGTGTTTCTTCTTGGTGAGGCTGACCTGCCTGAGAAGTACATTCTTGTTCAGAGAAGGAAGCAACTGGACTGGTTTATAAGGAGGGATTCAGTGCTCTTGAATCTGACCTGGGATCTGCACCTGCCTGAAGATGTGGTTTCACAGGTTCTCGGTATGTTTCTGTTCCTGCTTTTGTTTTTTCTTTTTTTTTTTAATTAATTATTTATTTATTTATGATAGTCATACAGAGAGAGAGAGAGAGAGGGACAGAGACACAGGCAGAGGGAGAAGCAGGCTCCATGTACTGAGAGCCCGACGTGGGATTCGATCCCGGGTCCCCAGGATCGCGCCCTGGGCCAAAGGCAGGCGCCAAACCGCTGCGCCACCCAGGGATCCCCCTAACTTAGATCTTAAAGCAAGGAGATGTGCAAACCTAGTGGTCTTTAGAAGAGAAAATATCACAACTGATGGCTTAATAGGACTTCTCAAGGTGATTTTAAAGAATCCTCCACATTGCATCTCAAGGAAGGGCAAACATAATCCTAATTCCCAGTTGACAGTCTCTATAAGAAATGAATTAAAATGGCTGGCACTAACTTCCCCACCCCTAAGACCTTTTGGTAGTCCACCATGGATATCAGAATAGGTCCAGAATAGGCATAGTCCTGCAGAATATCTAGCTTTCTATTATTGCTAATATTTGTAATTTGCTTCCCTCTACTGCTATTTGACTCTCAATACTAGCTTAGCCCTGCCCACACTTTCTAGGATTAGATTTTGGGTTCTTCTACTATAACCTGAGTTTTTGCCTCTTTGGTGTCTAAGTTCCGATCTAGTGTCTAATACCCAGTTGTGCAATAAGCCTGCATTTTGTTTTCCATTTCACTCTTAAAAAGGGTTTTATCCCTGAACTGCCACCAACCTGCTGACTGATTTCCCTGGGGACAAAAGCGTGTTTGACCTTCTTTGATTGCCTGACATCTCTCTGGCTGGCTGGATCTCATTTGCCACCTGATAGTACCCCTGATATGACTGATTCCCCAAATTACACCTCAATGTTGTTATGCCTGTGGGATGCCATGCGTGCCCTCCCAGAAAAGATTTTTGTTCAGAGCCTGCATTTGTATTTGCATGGAGTAACAATCTCTTGCCCCACTCATGTATACAAGTCAATTTCTGCATACCATCCCCTCTCTGTCTGCACACTGGGTAATAGGAAACTGGGCCATCCACAAGCAGTTGTCAAGGTTTGGCCAAGAGATTCCATAGATGTCCCAGAAGACCAGTGAAAACTTAAAGAGGCCATACTTTGGAAAATTCTCAAATCAGTCAGTGGAATTAAGAACTTTTCAGAACTTAGATTTTCATAAGGAAGTTCTTGGTGTGTCCAATTTTATAGCCTTTACTCTGAGTAAACTATAATTCCCTCAGAAAGCCAGTAAGTGATTTTTTTTTTTCCCTTTCTGTCCTTGATCTGTATGGAGCTCATAGACTTGGAGTAGATGTTACTTCTTGGGCAGCTTAGCTGTGCTTTAAGAATTTGGGTAAGGATCACTCATTACCAGTATAGGCTCACTTTATAAGGCACTTTTAGGATGGAAACAATCCTTCTGAGCAATTTACCAGTTTCTGTGTGTCACTTAAGGTAACATTGATTGGTAAGGGATCGTTTTATTTTGCTGTTTTTGTTGCTGTTGTTATAATTTAAACTTTAGATCCTGAAGATTTATGGAGTTAACTCTTTGAAACTCAAAAACTAGGGACACCTGGTGGCTCAGCGCTTAAGGTCTGCCTTTGGCTCAGGGTGTGATCCCAGACCCAGGATAGAGTCCTGCATTGGGCTCCCTGAAAGGAGCCTGCTTCTCCCTCTACCTATGTCTCTGCCTCTCTCTCTCTGTGTCTCTCATGAATAAATAAATAAGATCTTAAAAAAAAAAGAAACTCAAAAACTGTTGCAAACAAAAATCTCTAAAGCGTTTTTCTTAATTATCCTTTTTCTGAAGCAGTATTTGTCCTAAAATTAATGAGATTTGAGAAAATGTTAAGGGGACAGACTGTGAATGAATTTCAAAATATTTCTTGAATTTCAGCACTGAATCCAAGCCTCCTCCATCATATATAGGGACTGCAGAAACTCTAATGGTGAAGAAGCTAAGACAAACACAGTTTCATAAAATACCTGAATGGTGAAATGAGTAAAGGTGTTCAAAAATAATAAAATAAGCACTCGAGTGACCATCTGCTTTAACATGAAATCTGAGTAAATATGAAGTAATACCTAGGTAGAGCAAAAACCTGGAATATTTTAGCTGGGGTGGGGGGGAGGAAAAACTCCTTGCTCTTGCCTGTATTCTTATACTTTCCATTCCACTAACTAGATGGCTGGTGTGACAGGCTGGCTAATCCTTTAACATACCCTTGTGTGAGAACACCTCACACAGGATTTATGCCCCCTTGTAATAACAAGACTAGACAATATTGAGACCCTAAATTTGTCATCCAGTGTCAGGCATTGTGTTAAGTGCCAGTCATACAAACCTATAAGACAAAGTCTTTGTCCCAGTAGGTGATGGTGCAGCTGAGCTAGGGAAGTGGGCCAGGAGGCACAAAGTTCAAGCGCAAAGCCATCAGAGCCATAGAAGTCAGGGGATGGAAGTAAGGGTAGGGATGGAGTCAGGGAGAGCATCTCAAAAGAACTAATAACCTCTAAAAAAGACAAGACAAAGGAACACTCTAGTCTGAAAGGCCACCACGAGTGGCAAATGATACAAAGGTGAGACTGAAAAAAGGCAGAAGCCAGTGTTACATATGAGAAAGTGATAAACCTGCATGAAGGGAGGAGAACGTTCACTCTCAAAACTGTAGTTATCCCAAGCCACTTCCCCAATCTGTGTGTGTGTTCATAGAAATATTGTATTTCATATTTTAAAACTGCCACAAGCATAATGTTTACATATATGTGTATATATATACACATATATACATATTTATATATATTTTTAAATGTACAAATATGTCTCTGACACAGAGATTTACTTTGCTTCAGAGAACACTGTGGAGCACTGGGAGTTGCACTTTCAGGATGATTCATAAATATTTCATTATTTTATTTGTGACACATGTCAGTAAATCCCATTTCAGAGCTGAGAAAGTTTAAAGTCAAACAGCATCTGGAAGGCTTTCTCCACCAAAAAGCAGCTCCTGAGAATGAAAAAGAGGGTGGATCTTTAATATACCCACTGGATTCCAACCATTCCTGCCTGACACTAAAAGATGGAGGGAGAAGGAAAGAGAACACTCAGATTTATTTCTATTGTGATTTTTAGACTATTCAATGCACTTAATATTCCAAGAAGTTGCCAGTATAACTGCAACGTACACATTCTTATAGAGGAAGCACCCTCTAGACTTGTTCTATGATCATTGATATGTCTCTTAGCCTAGTTTGGCCTGCTTTGGTCAGGCTTCATTACAATATCCTTAAGACCCCTTCCAACTCCCCTATTGTATAATTTAGGCAACTTCCATTCATACATAATTACTGAGTAGATTAAGGAAATGAAATAAACCACAGAACCTTTGATGCTAAGACAGAGCCAAAGTCCTCTGACAGAAATAGCTTAGTCTCTGGGGGAAAGCACTAGCGAAGACACTAGCAATAGCTTTAAAAAAAAAACTGGTACTGGAGACAAGGGAAAATGGTCAGCGTATCTACCCAAAGTGGAAGGCATGTGTCGATTTGGAAAAACCTAAATCAATCTATTACTCCAGGAGAAAACTATAGTGAAATAATATTCCTGACAAACACCTGAATCCCCTTAGTCATTACTCTGAAGTATTTCCACTTAAATTTGATTATGTCATTGCAGGAATTCTTAAATTCATAGAAAGAGAAGCAATCTGCAAATGAGGCAGAGAGCCTGTTGTCAAAAACCTGGGACAGATTCCTGGCTACTCCACTTGTTTATTTTGTGACCATAAGGTTGTATCATAAAGAATAAAGAAAATCATATAGAATGTGATTTGAATCACATGTGTTTGATTCATGTATTTGAATGAAGAAAAATGTTCATTTGCATCAGGTAGTTTGCAGTTACAAAAAAAAAAAAGTTTTCGTTTTCTTGCTACTCTTTCTTTTTTTGTTGTTTTTTGTTTTTTGTTTTTTTTCCTTCCAAGATTTTATTTAAATTCAAGTTAGTTAACATATAGTGCACAATTAGTTTTAGGAAGAGAATTTAGTGATTCATCACTTACATGTAACACTTAGTGCTCTTCATAAATGGCCTCCTTAATGCTCATCACCCATTTAGCCCATCCTCCCATCCACCTCCCCTCCAGCAAGAGAAAAGAATGGGCCAGAAGATGCCTTTGTCTCCAATTGAAATAAAACATCTACTTACTGTTTTACCATCATTTGCAATTGGGCTAAGGTCCCACTGGTATTATCTGGGTTAACTTTAGAGTAGCTTTCTTAAAAGAAAAAAATTTTGAACTCATAAAGAATAAATCAGTCTCTTTAAGATCAACTGGATTGCATTCTTAAGGCATATTTAGTATAAATCTAATAAAATGTACTCTTGTGAGTACTGGATAAAGGAATGCATGGAAAGAACACAGAGCACTCTAGTGCATATATGGGTTGGATATGTGTTAACCATTATTGGTACACTTCTTACACTTCTTTTAAGTGAGAAAACAGAGGTTTAGAAATGTTAAGTAACCTGCAAAGGATGATACATGTAAAATATGCCAGAGCTGAGCTATATATATATATATATATACACACACATATATTTCTTTAAATTGCCAACAGTGTAGAAGATGGACTGGAGTGGCAAAGGATTGGAGAGAGAGAAACAGGATCAGGAAGAAGACAATGGGTTAAGAAGAGATAATTTAATTCTGAGCAAGATGGTCATGGAGATGAAAAACAAAACAAAACAAAGACTATAGTTTTTAAAATTCTATAATAACTGTCACCTGGTTGCACAGGAAGTGAGGAAGGAGATAAAAGATGAAGGGCCGTCTGGAGTGAGGGAATGATATGGAGTCTGAAGCACTAGAATATCTGAAGCAGCCTGGGATGGGGCACTCTGACAAGCAGGGCAACCAAGGAAGGTTGTGTAGTCAAGCTGGGCCTGAAATCTAGCCCACTTACCCATCAAGCCAAAGCTCCTAATACAAGTGCTGTGCATCCAGAGAAAGGAAACCAGTATTATAACTTGTGCTAATTGTGAGTTACAAGAGGTCTTGCCTACCAGATCTCTAAACTGGGCTTTCAGCGAAAGCCTTGGTGTTAGATGCAATCTTCTGAGGGAGAAACTATAAAGGAAAGGGAATAAAACAAACCCAGACACCCAGAGCAAGGGGGTGGGAAGAAGACAGGGGCCCTCTAAAGAGAGTGAAGAAAAGAAAGGTGGAGCCATAGGCTAGTACAAGATCCTTAACACTAAAAGGTGGAAATATTTCAAGAACAGCATGGCAGTAAATGGTAAAAATGGCAAAAAGAGCAGAGCTGAGCAATGGCTAAAAAGCTCTCTGGCTTAACAGTTAATTCGGCCATCATTAGCAACCTCTGAGAGCTAATTTCAGTATTGTAGTCGAAATAAATGCCAACTGCAAAGAGTTTTAGAGTCAGAGGGAGGTGGGAAAGCAAAACAAAAAAAAGAAGAAATTTTTCTTGGCATCAGGAAGAGAGCGCTTGGTTGAGAAAGTTGAGTGTTTGTTTGTTTAGTGTAGCAGAGGCCTGAACATGGGATGTGCACCGAGGAGAAGTTAAGGTGCAAGTAAAAGGACGTAATTTATAAAACAAGTTCTGGTTTCATCCTTATAAATATTTTGTTTAAAAGTTCCATAAACACTAGTGGCCCAGGAAATGCTTTAGCAAATACTCATTAACAAAGTGACAGCTATTTAAAAATGTTCCCATAGTTATTATATGTTTATCACCCCTTGTGTAATAAAGCCTTCTGGCCCGGAATCTGGAGTTCTTCCTTTAGTATGAGAACCCTTCTGTTCCCTGGAGATCTTCAGAGGATAGGGTACATGGTTGACCTCTTACTCAGACAGACGGAAATTATGTTTTCACCTTTAGCCCCAGAGTAAATGTATCATCCAGTCATTACTTCTGGATGATCACTGAAATTAGACTGAAAGCTGGAAGCCTGGGTTCTACATGAGCAATCTTTCTGCACTTCATTCCCCTATACTGCAGAGAGGATTTGAACTTGCAAATTTCTAAGTTATTACAATCCTAAAATAACCCAATGAGCAAAGGTCACATGTAAACGAATGCTTATTCTTACTTCATGTACAACAGAACACCCCAAAACAACATAGGTCCCCAACAACGGGGGAGCACATTCTGTTACATATAGTGTTGCCGTAGGATAGAATAGAATATCACGTTATTTTTTTTCCAAAGCATTCTGAATAATACAGAAAAAGTTCCTCATAAAATGTTACATGAAGAAAGGTGGAATGCAAATGTACAGTTTTAAGCTGATTTTGTAAAAGGAAAACCAAACAAAATATTGATGATATGTTATGTACACAGATATGGAAAGAAATCTAACAATAGGAATGAATCCACTGGAGAGTGGAATTGGTAATAAGAATTTATTTCTCCTTTTATATTGTCACTCTCTTCATAATCCTTACAATTGTTAGCTTTCTGGTGAGTTAGGGAGGACTTTCTATACCTCCAGGTTGCAGGAAGTTTGCTTTCCTTTCTATTGTTTTCGACTCTATTTATACTGTTTTCATGTGAGGAGATGGAGGACCTATGGATGCTGTCTTCCCTGCTGGACTCGCGCTGCGCTTCAGAGAAGGGCCACAGAACACATCTTTGTATTAGACACATTGAAAAGCAAGCAGGTTGGAGGGAGAAGCTAAAGCAAAATGGAAATTGCTCCTTAGAATCACTATTATTATTTTTGTTAGTTTGGAAAGGTATCATTATTTGCCTAGACTTACATAATCTTCTATTATTATTATTATTATTTTTAAAGATTTTATTTATTTATTTGAGAGAGAGAGAGAGAGAGAGAGAGGGAGAGCACAAATGGGGTGAGGGGAAGAGTGAGAAGCAGACCTCCTCCTGAGCAGGAAGCCCAATCCAGGGCTCAATCCTGATCCAGACACTTAACTGACTGAGTCACCCAGGTACCCCTACAACTTTCATAATCTTTAAAAACTACTTTTTTAAAATTTTAAGACCAAAATAATATTTGGCCTGCAAAACTGTCTTAGACTCAGCCACATTTATCTGTTCTTCTAATATCCTTCTATTTTCCCACTAATAATAATAAATCACATAATATTAACAAAATTATATTAACATAATAATATTAAGTTTAAAAAGCAGCATCTGCTTGTAACAAATGTATTATAAATTCCACAATACCTTCAGCAAAATAAACAAAGAGTAGAGGAAAAAGGCTGACACCTTCATGTATTCCAACTCTGCTTTTTAAATTATCATTGGCTTTAGGCACCTATAGCAATTCATAGTTCTTTTTTTTTTTTTTTTAAGATTTTATTTATTTATCCATGAGAGACACAGCTAGAGAGAGAGGCAGAGACACAGGCAGAGGGAGAAACAGGCTCCGTGCAGGGAGCCTGACCTGGGACCTGATCCCGAGTCTCCAGGATCACGCCCTGGGCTGAAGGTGGCGCTAAACTGCTGAGCCACCCGGGCTGCCCGCAATTCATAGTTCTTAAATTACTGTTGGCTAACGGCAATTTTATAACTTATTATGAACTATGAAGTTTTTATGTTTTAGCATAACCCAACAGGAAACTACAGAACAAATATTCCAATAATAAAACATGAATTAAAATATAATGGTTTTAGTACTTTTTTTTTTTTTTTTTTTGCCAATTTAAGGATTGGAAGTTATATTCATTCAACAGACATTTTTTGCACGACTAAAATGAACAAAAAAGGATCTTAGTCTTTGACCACATCACCTCTTAAATTGTCCATGAGTACCAATTTAGGACATTAAGCAAAGGCCAACATATAAGAACATTTTTGCATCAGTTTGAGTGTCTTTCCTGGGATGTTGAAATTGAAAATGAACTAAATTCTGATTTTGATGAGAAGAAAGCAATTACCTCTTTCTCTGTTCAACAACTAAGGCAATTTTGATAGCTTCTCTCTCTTGTTCACAATCTACAGCATTGGACTTGACAGTTCCTTGTAATATGTACATTTGCTCACTGAATTTTAGTTCATGAGGGGCTATGTTCTGAGGCTTCTGGAGCAGTCTCACAAGGCTGTGTCAAGAAAGACCCTTAAAAAGCATCATCGGTGAACACTAACAGGCTTCTCTTTCCAGTTTTATAAAGCTCTTTTTAAATGGAAGTCTTCATTAGGGTATATTTATCACAGCACTGAGTTTTCAGGAATTTTAGGTTAGGTCTTGTGATAGTATAGTTCTCCTTGTAAAATACATATCCTTTCATATGTTAGATTTCCTCATTAGGTAAGCCTGTGAAAATTACACTTAGATTAAACTGAAAGAATCAATGAAATAAAAAAAAGTGGGGGAATCAATGAAATAAAAAAAAAGTGACACCTGGGTGGCTCAGAGATTGAGTGCTTGCCTTCGGCTCAGGGCGTGATCCCAAGGCCCTAGGATCAAGTCCGCATTGGACTCACCACAGGGAGCCTGCTTCTCCCTCTGCCTATGTCTCTGATTCTCTGTGTCTGTCATGAATAAATAAATAAAATCTTAAAAAAAAAAAAAGTTTTACTGTATTGACTTAAATAACATATTTTCAATTTTAAAGAGTTATGTCTCAATTGGAATAACATTTTATTTTACAATAACTCATGTCATTTAACTGAAAGAGTGAGGGAGCAAAAAATAACTAAAATCTCTAGCTTTTAGACAATGCTTCTGAACTTAAGTGGACCCTAAATTCAATGTTGAAGGCAAAAGGCAGTCTGTTAACTCATTGTTTCAAACATAAAGAGTTTGTTATTTACACCACAAGATGTTTTAAGACCCAATAACAATTTCTACAGTGACTAGATGAAACTTGTATTTAAAAATTAGCATTAAGTAAAAAAGGCCTCTAAGACAAAAGTCCTCACACAGAATTTTATGTAAAGCTCTATGGTCAGGTCATTAGCAATGGACTGCTTAAGGAATTTAGAATTGCCATGGACTCAGTTTATCACTTCGTGCTTTTGTCTAATACATCCAGTTTTAATTTTTTTCACGGGTAAAGTGGGATTAGTTATCAAAATCACTGAGAAACCAGTGATTCATTTTGCCCTGCAATGTACAACATAAAAATATTGAAAGGTAAGAAAACATATATTCTGCTATACAATTCAGTGCTTCATAGTATTTTCAACTTAAACTGTAAGTGAGGATACAGTTAAACAAATCAAGACATTATTGACACAACTGAAAAATACATCTTTTCTCCTTAAAGCACAATCTCCACACAGAATAACTGCATGGACTAGATGATGAATGTATTCTTTTTCCTTTTCCACAACTCTTTCCTACAAAGCATGATTATGCTGTTTCCCAGCCATGCATGCATGTGAACATTTTATGTGTGAATGGAACTAAAATAAAATACTTTGTACTTAATATTAAATCTGCCCCTTGAGATGTGGTTAGTCACTGATTCCTTGACACACACCTCCAGTAACTTTATAAAAAGAAGAACAAACAACACTTTCTGTATCTGATGCAGTAATGCCTTACTTATCCCAGAGCCACTTCCATGGCAACTTCTACTACAGACCATAAGTAAGAACTTGGACACAAACCAAAAGTCTCCTGAGTACCTAAAATAGATGTCACCGTGTCTATGCACTTTGGCACGTGCACTTCGCTCACAAGAGAATCACTTGGGCCCTCAAATAAAGTTATTGCTTCTCATTCCTTCCACAATTTTTATAAGCGTTTTTTCCTTCTGGTTTTCTTGTGCACAGCATAAAAGAAATAAGAATTATAAAAATGTGGCTGAGGTTGAAGGGCATTGTGAGAAGAACACAAAACGTCCACACCCATAAGAAGTCACAGTTCCATATGCACGCTGGACAGAGGAGGCAAAAAGTCCTATAAAAATAATATAATTTAAAAGAGCATAGTGATTACGTGACCTTATGACAGAAGAAGTAATAGCCTTACATACCACAGAATAGGCCCCCAATGTATCATTACATGATAGAATAATTCTATAGTCTATATCCATGATGAGAAGGCTGGGTAGTTCAGAGAATGTTAAATTGAATTTAGTTCCCTCCAGAGAGATATCAAAATATACACTGGATCTCAGAAAGTTAACTATCCAAAACTAAATTCTTTCTAAAATTTCTGGAGTTTTCAGTGGTAAACTTGTAAGCTTCACTTTTTAGGAAGTTCATAAATGTAGAGCTCCTTAGTTGTCTCATTACTTGTTTATCGACCAGCTATTAATATTATATATTAGCCAGCCAGGCCTCTGGGGAAAGAATGACAATTCAGATAATAGTGGTTCATTTCAGTCCACTCCACTGCCATTTTGGGCTATTCCCCTTCTGCTCTGAGAGCCTCCACAATTCAGTGATTGGAGATCTTGGAAATGTCCATTTAAGGTGGATGAGCTTAAAGAAGATAAACTTTATTAAGATACATATATATTTTTTTAATGAAAAAAATAAAACGTTTATTCTGCTATATGTTTTTATAGCAGAATAAAATATATATATATATATATATATATATATATTTAATGAAAAAAAATATATTTTTAAAGGCTTGGGGCACCTGGGGTGGCTCAGTGGTTAAGAGTCTGCCTTTGGCTCAGGGTGTGATCCCAGGGTCTTGGGATCAAGTCCCATATCAGGTTCCCCCAGGGAGCCTGCTTCTCCCTCTGCCTATGTCTCTTCTTCTCTCTCTCTCTGTCTCTAATGAATAAATAAATTAATATCTTAAAAAAAAAAAGGCTTGCCAGAATTTTTAAAAATAAATGGAAATGAAGGGAAGGATTGGTTAAAATGAACAATTAACTGTAGAAGTAGATTAGAAGTAAAATCCTGATTCAAAATTGTGTGTTTTCCAGGTCAGATCTACCAAGCTGTGCTGAGGTCAAGGAGCCTTTCCCGAGTCAGTTTCAAGTGCCTGCAGTGGCCCGGTCTTGGTCCTCCGATCTGATTGGCTCTATAGTGGTTCTATACTTCAAATGGAAGACGAATAACCTATCCCTCCCCCCTCATTCCAGAGCAGTCTGTACATTCCTTAATATTAAAGCATATCTTTCTTTATCCGACATGAACAACAAAACATAAAACCCACTCAAGACAAGATGCAACAAAGGACAAAGCTAAACTAAGCTTCAAAATAAAATAACAGCAACAATCATTAGGTTCCTCAAAACAAAACAAAACAAAACAAAACAAAACAAAATCCTAGTAACTTCAAATATCAACAGCCACAAACAATACAGCTAAAAACCTAAGGTATTTTAAAGAGTGTCTTTTCTCTCAATAGAGACAAGGTAGGGGGAAAGGTCAAATGACCACGAAATACTTGTGCCCGAAGCAAGGAAACCCTGAAGGAGATTTCACGAGTAAAAAACAGTACCTTATAAGTAACTGGGCTTGTCTACTCACAGCTGTTTCCAGTGCCGACTCTTGTTTAACTGTCTACTGCGTTCAGTTTAAAGTTAATTCTGTTGGCAAAAAAGTACAGAGCTTGTCTGGAAAATGCTGTTTGGACATAAACCATTCCTTTCAAAGCTGTAGTAGCTATATTTAAGTTTTCCTGTAGAGTGGGATATAAACCTTTCCTGCAGCTAATTTTCTTCCTCCTCCAGCCCCTCAGACTTAGTCAGTGTCCTCCTAGCCCATATATTGAAGAAAGAGACAGAGAGGGGAGGGGAGAAAAAAAAAAAAAAAAAAAAAAAAACCAGGAACTATACCTTAAATAATGTAGTAGTTGAGCATTCAGAAAAAGACAAAAGAAGAAGAAGAAGAAGAAGAAGGAGGAGGAGGAGGAGGAGGAGGAGGAGGAGGAGGAGGAGGAGGAGGAGAAGAAGAGAACCACAGAAAGCGTATCAGGATCTTAAATATAATTTAAACCAATGCCCTCGTTTTATAGATGAGGAAACTGATACCCAGAGAAAATATGATTTGTACGAGGTGATTCACATAGCTAATTAATGCTGCAGCTAAGAATAGTTACCAGGTTGCACAACTCCGGATTCAATGCTCTTTCTACTACTCTAGTGTACCAGAAGGGAAATGATTTACCTTTTTCCTGTGTGTCTTTGGATAATACCAATATGAGTTGGCAAGGAACAAACAGTAACACAATTACAATGTGAGAACCATCTGTTCTCAGAGCAAAAATTTCACTCCACTTTAAAATCCTTAATACTAAGAGTTTGTCTATGATGCCCAGTTTCATGTATACCTAGGGAAGAATCTTATCCTTTGTTGATTTTCCATAGTAATTTTATGTCTCAGGAGTCACTAATTTTCAAGGGATGCTAACATCCCTGAGTCCTTATAGATGACTATGAGGGATGGTGTTGTGACTGGTGTTAGTCTTTAATATTTCTACCCAATATCAGTGATATTGAACTAGAAACACACGCACACACACACACACACACACACACACAAAAGAACTAGAAACACACTACTATTACGACAGGTCCCTATTTCCAATATGTCAAGATTTATTTTTACCATATGTGTGAGTTTTTTTTTTTGTTATTAATACAAGAATACATACTGATGTAGTACATATTGATTACATATTTTGTCAGATAAAAGAGAAGCAGCGTAATAATTTTTATTTGGTGTCCTTCATGTAACATTTCCTACTTATATATAAAGAAATTATTTTTCCCTACTGAAGGAGTGATATTCTTATTATAATATTTTTTAAATTTTCCTAAAATGTATTCATTCATCCATTCATACACTTATTTAACAAATATTAATCGAACATTTATAAACCTACCTCATCCTTCTCTTGTGGAATGTAGTAACAAACAATAACTTTTTTAGATAAGTGTGTAAGTGTCAAAATCAAAGGGCTCACTTAAAAAATAAGGCCAATTTTCTATAACTACCTTTTTATCCATTCTGGAGTTTTCAGTGGTAAACTTGTAAGCTTCACTTTTTAGGAAGTTCATAAATGTAGAGCTCCTTAGTTGTCTCATTACTTGTTTATCGACCAGCTATAAATATTATATATTAGCCAGCCAGGCCACATTATAAGCATGTGCCCAAAATTAATTTACATTCTCTCCATTGAGTTGCCCACTCTCAACAACATTCATCCTAGGGTCAAATAAGTCAAAATATGAAATGGCCCAAATCAAAGTTTCTCTGGCCACTATTAATCTTTCTATGTGATCTGACTCCTAAAATACTAAAGGCAAATCTCCATTCCATGCTACAATTTAATGACACAATTAACAAATGCTCAGACCATTCAAAACCCATTTTCAAACTGTGACACATTCTTTCATTCAGAAATTCAGTTTGGTTTTGATATTGCCCATCTACTTTTAAAATGTTGCTGTATGTACTCTTGCCCTGGTCTTTGGAAGAAAATAGTGTAACTGTGACTAAATAATTATAAAAATGTATTTTTTTAAGTTACAATTCATTTTTCGAAAGATATTTTCCAAAATGTCGAGCAATTAATAGGTACTAAATCAATTTTCCAACCATGACAAATAAGTGACTGATTCAAAATACACCATAGTTGAGAAAGCAATCTTAAAAACCTTACTTTATACTTTTTGACACGATGGCAGGATCTGGTTCTCCTTCCATTCTCAGTTAATTTGGCCTAAGCTCTGCACAAATATAAATCCCAAAGACATCAACACTACATTTATATATAACGCTAATATGTCAAATATGATTAGAGCCTGACAGTCTGATACATGTTACTTGAGGTTACTAAAAGTATTCCTTATTTTTCTTTTACTTCTTTACTTTTAATTTGAACATTTTGCCTTTTGTCTGTTAGAAGGAACAGGAAGGAAATCTGAGTAAGCCTTGAAAGAGAGGTAAGGCTGTGAGGAGAGACACAGAGATTTAGATGGAATAAGTCAGGGTGATCCTGGGCTGTGGACTGGACTGACAGAGGAAGGTGTAAGGAGAAGTCACATACAAGCAGGTTGTTTGGAACAGAGTGGGCTGAGCCACAGACAATAAATTATAGCTATCAAATGCAAAAACCAAAGTTTCTCAAAATAGGTTAAGCAAAGAGGGAACTAGCAATTTTGGTAACCAGTGCCAGCAACAGGAAATTGGTCCTCGAACTTACTTTGTAGTTCATGACACGGTTTGTTACTATCCATTGGAAGGGAAGCATGTGCTGTCAATGTGTGAATCCAATGCAATCTAAAATAACACAGTGACATAGAACCATTAAAAAAAAATGGCCCTCTATATTTAGGTCCCTTGGACATACTCCAGGTTGCCCTACTCTGGGCATGCTCTGGATTTTAGAATCCTAGCATAGTTTAGTGGAGACTAGTTACTGTGTTATGAAGCCTGGATGTGTGGAGTTGAATTTCACTGATGGGAGAGGTACTTACAGCAGAGGTGAAATCCAGGGCAGACTGTATTAACACAGGCAAGATAGTCGGAGTTCTCTTAACTCTTGATCTCCTCTCAGTTTTCAGGTTTACAGTAACACTAGAGGAAGGCTTTTATTAAAGAATCCCAGAGAGCTCTTTTGTGATAGCAATGAAGGGAAGTGACTGCATGAACAGCTACTGGATTATAATATTCTATGCTTGGGAGGAGATATCATACATGGGCATTTTTAATAGTCCCGGAGAACTCTGCACATAAAAATCTCAAGCATCAATTCTCTTCAATTGGAGCTCATGCTTACTTTGTTGCCCATCTCCTCTCAAAAGCCATTTTCCTCACACCAGCTAGGATAATTATTTCCTCGTTATACCATCTGACAATATCCCATGATTCTTCTGCTTCACACCTCCTAATGCTTTCTCATTATCCCATTTCATGCCCTCTAAATGTTTCCCATCATTCCCCTGCTTCATCCCTGCAATGGTTTCCCACCGCATGCAGTATAAACCCAAATGCCTAACGATGGCTTCCTAGGCCTCACATTCTTTCACCCCAGCTTATCTTTCCTACTGCTTTCCTAACCTGCTGTTTCAACTGCCCAGGATATTTTCCCCTCACATCTTTGCAGGATCACCACTTAATCAGAACTCAAGACTCATTTCAAATGCTGCTTCCCCAGATAAAAGATTTCCTGACCACTCTAGCTAATCATCTCCCCTGTCCCTTATATACACACACTCTTTACCTCATTTTTTCTATTTTAATTTTTCTTCAAAGCATTTGCCACTCTCTAAAATTATCTTGGATTCCTTTTGTATTTATTTATTCATTCAGTTAGTTTAAATGTTTACTGTATATCCTCTAGAATGAGTTTTATAAACCAGAAATGTGTTGGAAGTCATAAGTAAGATCAGAAATATAATACTTAGGCTTTTTAAACTACATTTTCCCCAGCATTCAGAACAGCATCTACCAGAGTATGCATTTGACTAATATTTCTTGAATGAATAATTTTATTTGTTGCCTGGGTTACTATTCTTCAGTCAACAAGCATCTAACAGAAGTCCACAAGCATGAAGGCAAAGACTAATCTATTCCCTCAATTGACTGAACTCTTCAAGTCTCCCTGTGGCTCAAGCAACCAGGCATCTCAGGAAATAAGGAAAGAGCCCCTGCTGGGCTCTAGGAGGCTGCATCCACACGCAGCACCTCGAAACCCTTGAATTTTGTTAACACAAAGGCCAGCAAATACCCTTGAGCTGCTGGTAGGTCCGAAGAGCTTCCGGACATTTCTGTTTCCTGAACTCCACAGTAGTGGCCCTTATTGGAATAGCAGATATCCTAAAGCTAATTCTATCCTTTCCAGGTGGTTTTAAGAAACTGCTCCCAGCTGCCAACTCTTCAGAAGCAGGAGCTAAATCCTTGCATTCACAGCATATGTTTTCTAAATGAAAAAAAGAGACAGACTAAATAATTTTAGAGGAGTGAGCTCACAGATAATTTAATCTTCCATCTTGGTTCTCCTCCATGCTGATTCAGAGCTCTCCAGCGAGCTGTAAATTAGATTTCCTCTCCCATCTCATGTCCTACTGCTTCCTAATTACCTGTTCTAGTGAGTCAGCCTCTGTGGGTCCTGTGGCTCAGACATACTGTGGGGTAATATAACTAGGTCCAGACATATCAAAAAGGTGGCTATGTGACGGCAGGCAATGAGAGGGTGAATTTTTGTTTGGAAAAAAATGACTTTCCCCAAACACCACCTCAGGTGTCCCCCCTCCCAGAACACACCAAGGTAGAGGAATCTCTTGTCTGAACACTACTACAGCTTGATAGCAAATAACATCATTTAAAATATTTTTTGAAAAAAGTGCCCTTTCCTATGGTACTGATTACATATTAATCTAAGTACACTGTGGCATTCAGTTAGTAAATGAAAGCTACAAATATTGAATGATTGTCTTCTAGGGACAAGGCTCCATGCTAGGTAATGAGGTTTGTGTAATTATTCCCTGTGATCTTAGGTGGTAATATTTCTTTATCCAGAATACAAACTTCTCCTGGAAAATAAAGTGAAATTTCTTCTTTCTTCCCTTCTTTTCTTCCTTCCTTTCCTTCCTTCAATCTACCAAAGGCCATATTTATTGAGTCCAAATAATGTGCTGTGTTTTGGTATAAAGACAAAGACAAAATTCCATGTCAGGAAGCTTGCCCTTTGCAGGTGAGAGAAGTTTACAGACTGTTGGGAAGACTGGCACAACATCACAGGAGACCACGTCACAGCAGCGTGGAGTTGAGATGGGAAGTGAGCAAAGAAAGCATTTGTAAGAAGATGAAACCAAGGCACATTCTGAGTGCAGGAGAGGGAGAGGATTAAGATTCCAGGCAGGAGACAGTGTACACCAGGGTCCCTTCAAGTATTTCTATGGAGCTGGAGTGTAGAATGAAGGACATAGACTAACAGGTGAAATATGCAGAAGAAAATATAGGCAAAAGGTTCTGGAATTTGTTTTGATCCTGAAGGCAATGAAGAACTGCTGAAAATTTTTAAACAGGTGATACTTTGTTTTAGGAATTCTAAGTGGAGAAAGAATTTAGGGATAGGTGGTCTTAAGGACTACTTAAGAGGACTACCTAAGAGGTTGTTTCTTTGTTCAAGGAAGACATTGTGATGGTCTGAAACTAGGCAATAGGGACAGAGAGATCCCAAAGAGAGGCACCAAGAGATATTTACATTTTCTCACAGGTAGGAAGATGTGGTAAAGCCAACATCACTTCTAAAACCTCTATGAAATCATTACAGAAAAATGTATCCAGTATTAGAACTGCATGGAAACGTAGTGGGTTCTCATTATCTAAGTAAGTGCTCCCCATTCACAGATGAGGAAATGGAAGGATCAAACTGGAAAGAATGATAGCAACATTTGAACTCATGTCCATCTGACTACAAAACCCATATTCTCTATATTAAGTTGGCTGGCCCTTTGAGATCATAAATTCTGGCCACCTCAAAGACTTAAAGAAGTTGTTTGGAATATAATCGGGCAGTATCTTAAGAGATTCCTTAGGCAAGACTGTTTGGGTTTTCCAGGTATGAACATGTTCTAATTGGAGATCCAACATGCAAACAATTGGATTTGTGTTGTTTCTATGGAACAATACATTTAGCTATCCTGCAAAGCACAAATCCTTCATCAAAGTCTTCTTGATGATTTAATTATTTTAAGCCAGGAAGATTTATTCACACTCTATATTAGGAGAGCCGGTTGAAACCAAAACGAAAGTGGACTTGGCAGACACTAATTCAATCAAGTCAAATACTGAGTTTTGAGTAGAATGGTGTTTGAAAGATAAATCAGTTTCAATGAATCTAGGAAGGCAGGAGCTACAACTCTTAAACTGAAACAGGAAGGGGCAGACATAGCTCAAACAGGAGCAATGTTAAGATTCGCCTTAAAGTTGGCATAGGAAAGTTCCTTCTCTAGCATATTCTACATTCACAATGGGTAATTATACAATTTAGCATCCAAACCTTGACTCTTTGAGATTAAAAGGAGACACTATTATTAATTGCAACAGGAGAGCAGATAAAAATCACGACTCTTATAGACAAACACAGATGTACATCACCTTACCTAGAGATTGGCATTAAACTTGACCTTTAGAAGATGATAGTATTAAAAATGAGGACATAAGTTTTAGAGTAACTGGCCCCTACAGGGAGGCAAGACAAGTAAAGTCAAGAATTCTTACTCAGGGACACCTAGGTAGCTCAGTGGTTCTCCCTCTGCCAACACCTCTGCCTCTCTCTCTGTCTATCATGAGTAAATACAATCTTAAAAAAATAATAATTCTTATACAAGGTGTTTGATAGATATACAGAGGTCAGGTCAATGGAACCATTTGGGATGTATTAATTAATTTAGTTCCATAGTTTATTTTATTAGAAAATGATACATAAAAATGAAAAATGACACTTCATTATAAGATAGTCACAGATAACAGGTATACAGTGTTTAGTTTCCTATATAACGTATTCACAGACATATCCCATAGAATATAAGTATGTTGGTCTAGATGAGTGCTCCTAGCTATTTTGGTTATTTAAAAATAAGCACAGACTTTATTTTTTCAATGTATTAACCATCAGTGAGTCAATACTAATAAACACCAAACTGAGTCAAATCTCAGTCCACTCTCCCGCCCCACTCCTGAATTCTTTCCGGAGTTGAGGACATCCTTCCTTACATGGCATGATTCCTTCCTAGGCTAGACAAAGGGAAGGATGGGCATAGCGTGGGAAGCAAACATTCCCAGGGACAGACAGGAGACATCAGCCAAAAGTAATTAGGATTTCAACCTTGGTTTTGTCAGCAACTAGTTGTGTGACCTTAGACAAAATACTTGACTCCACTGAGGCTTGGTTTTCTCCTATATAAAATGAAAGGATTTAGGAAGTTCTTTTGGATATGAAAGTTGACTATTCTCTGAGATAATTACGTTCCATATGTTTTAAATTTGCTTAATGTTTACTTATCTGTGAGGTCTGGGAAGATAACTGTGGCATCATAAAGAAATTAAAACAACTAGTTATCGATGAACCAATTGCAATGGTAGCAATAATAATGTCTTTTAAAGACTTCCAATATAAACATAGGCAGTGGGGAGACATTTCATTTTTTAGCATATAATAGGATGACTATTAAAAAATCTTGGAGGAAAAGTCATGAGATATAAAATGCCGAACTGCATTGTGCTCAAAAAATTTTTTTATGATTTATTCATTTATTTATTTATCTATTTATTCATGAAAAACACAGCGAGAGAAGCAGAGACATAGACAGAGGGAGAAGCAGGCTCCTCACAGGAAGCCCGATGCGGGACTCGATCCCCGGACCTGGAATCACGCCCTGAGCCGAAGGCAGACGCTCAACTGCTGAGCCACCAAGGCATCCCATGCTTGATAATTTTTTAAATAATAAGTTTATTTGGGCTCCCAAAACACACAAAGGATCAAGCTTTCTGAGTTCATACCAAAAAAATTATTTCTCCCAGAAGTGTAAAGTGGCTTCCATACACTGTCATTTTTCACAAAATGAATGAATGAATCCACATTTACTATACAAGACTGTTGAAAATGAATAGATGAGGCACCTCCCTGGTCTGTAATCTTTGACAGGTCCCTAGATACAGAGATATGGTTCAGAAGATAATGAAAACAAATTGCCTATCAATCCTCTGCTGATAGACCTCTAACTTTAAAGCAACCAAATACAAGGAAACCAGACTTTTTCCTCATATTATTTTGATTATTTTTAAATGCAGAAAGTAATATACATTTCTTTATTAAAAAAAAAACCATAAGCAAAAAAAAAAGTCTGTAATGTAAAATTTTGGATTCTGACCCACTCAACCGTCTCCAATACTATTCTTTTTTTTCTTTTAAAGGAACACTTTTTTTTTTAAGATTTTATTTATTTATTTATTCATACACACACACACACACACACACACACAGAGGCAGAGACACAGGCAGAGGGAGAAGCAGGCTCCATGCAGGGAGCCTGACATGGGACTTGATCCTGGGTCTCCAGGATCACACCCCAGGCTGTAGGCAGCGCTAAACCGCTGCACCACAGGGGCTGCCCTCCAATACTATTAAGTATTAACCACTATCAACAATTCACTCTGCATCTATTCAGATTATCTCCCTCTCTCCACATACATGCATAATCTACACACATGTATATCCACAAATCTGGTTTTGAAAACCATTCTTCCTTTACTCCAATATTTGACACAGTTATTAAATTTATCTTTAAATAAGCAAGCAAGTATAAAAGTACAATGATAAATGTGTCTTCTTTTCCCATCATAAATTCTCTCATTTTCATCCTTAAGACTTATCTGTACAATATATCAGGTGCCTGAGAAAAGTAAGTGCAGTGATATCTTACTGGCAGTCAAGATGCTTATAGCAAAATGAGTACCTTATAAATGTTTACTGATTTGAATGAATGGATGAATCACACCAAAGACCATAATTCACCAATGTGGGAGAAGCTACCAGGACATAACCACATGTGAAGTGACATTAGCAATCTCCATTCCTCTTCGTATCAGGTGTCCAGAATTGCTTTTTTGAATGTCTTTTAATCATCGCTTTTGTGTGAGGATGCGTCTGTTTCAGACTTGAATACTGGATTTTTCATCATCGCTATATGGTCACAAAGCCATAAAAAAGTCTGACTTGAATAGATCCCCTCCTTCTTCATAAAGTGGTTTCTGCAGTATCTCCTTCATTATTTTAATCAACACTTTATTGGGTCCATTAATATCAATTGGTTTGTTGAATATACAGTGTCTGAGGTTAAGAGATGCCAGCATTTTTCCCATAGCCTTTCCAGAAACAAACAAACAAACAAACAAACAACTCCACTACTACAGGCAGCTTTTAGCTAGCACCAATTGAACTGTTAGGATAGTTACTGGCAGTTTTAGTTTATCCATAAGAATCCTTTTATTTTTCTTAGAAATTTTAGTCAATATAATGTTTATGTTTTCAGCCTGGAAACTACATGGATAATTCCCTGGTCTTGCAATGAACTTCAATTCTGATTTTTTTTTTTTCACAATGAATCTATCATCAGCTATTTTAGAACTATCTTCCCTCGAGAGGCTGTGTACTTCATTTACACCGAATTTGCTGTGGAATGTTAGAGTGTTTCTACTCTTTAAACTTCATTTGTTATTGACAGGTAGGTGACATTTAAAGATATAAAAACAGATTAGATTGCCAGAAGAGAGAGTATAGTTAGAAAAGATGAACAAAGACAGGGATCTGTGTTCCCAATGAAAAGTTAGGAGGACTAGTAGTGTGTTTATAGTTTATAGTTTATTAGTTTATAAATATGTGAGTGAAACATACATGCCTTAGGTTATGCTGTTCAGTGAAAAATTTGGAGATGCTTGCTTTCACTCGGATGGATGCACACACAGAAATGATGGTGTAAAGATGGAAAGGCTATCATAAAGGCATGAGCCATCATTATGTTTTTGTAACTTTGTATTTGGCATGATTTCAAACTTACAGAAAGATTATGAGACTACCACAAACACAGTTCATATGCCCTCTACCTAGGTTTACCCACCTCCACCTATTAACCTATGTATATATACATGGTTTTTTTTCTGAATCACTGAGAATAAGGTGGAGACAGTGTATACCTTTATTAGCACACAGTTTTACTTCTCAGGAGTAAGGAGAGTTTCTTTTATAGCTTCAGTGTAATTCTCAAAATTATTAAATTTAACACTGATACAGTATTATTCATCTAACCAATCCACAGTCCATATTCAAATTTCTGAGTTGTCCCACTGTCCTTCGTAGCTATTATTTCTCCATTTCAGGACTGAATCCATAGTCACACATTGCATTTAGTGTCATTTTTCTATATTCTCTTTTAATCTGGAACATTTTCTCCATCTTTCTTTGTCTTTATTGATCTGAACTTTTTTGAGGATACAAGTAAATCATTTTTAGACTGTCTCCAGTTTAGATTTGCCTAATATTTCCTCATGACTAGATTTGAGTTATGCATTTTTAGCAGAAATGCCAAAGAAGTGATGCTATGTCCTCACTGCATCATATCTGGAGGCACACGATGTGAGACTGCCCTGATATTAATAAAGTTAACATGGATCCACTTTTTTTTATCATACTCTCACCTAGTAATGTTAGCATCCATGCAATTTTCTTTTTTTAAAATTTTTTTAAAGATTTTATTTATTTATTCATGATAGACATAGAGAGAGAGAGAGGCAGAGACACAGGCAGAGGGAGAGGCAGGCTCCATGACGGGAACCCGACGTGGGACTCGATCCCGGGACTCCAGGATCACGCCCTGGGCCAAAGGCAGGCGCTAAACCACTGAGCCACCCAGGGATCCCCTCCACGCAACTTTCTAACTCTTTCATTCCTCCTATATTTATTAGTTGGCATTCTATTGTAAGAAAGAGCTTTCCTATCACATCCATTTATTTATTTAGATTAATAAGTAATCCATGGATTTTTATTTTAATAAAGTAGTTTATTAAATTGCTTATTTATTATGTACTTCAATACTCAAGTAATTTCAAATTTGGTCAGTGGGAACTTTGCAGACTGGCTTCTCAGTCCTTTTGTTATGTCACCATCATTCTTTGAACACTTCCTTATTTCTGGTGCAGTAAGCTGTGTCAGGCTTCCCTAACTCAGACTTAAATCAGTCTTTCCACCTTGATTTATTTTAATGGAGAAAGGCATTTAGGAACCAAGTGTTGAACATTCATGACTGCTTCCAGACTCCCTTACCATGCAGATATAGGAAAACATATTTTTAAAATATATATGCACATATGCACATACACACAGAGACTCTTTTATTTTTCTGATCCTAAGTTTGGAGCTTTCACAGTGTGACTGGATTCTCCGGTCTAAAAATATGGGAGATTATCATTTATATTTCCTCCCATTTCCTTCCCATCTTCTCTTACAGTTTTATTATATATTAATACTCACAAAATAAGAATAAAGTTATATCTACTTTCTGTTCTATAACCCTATCTTTACCAGTTGTGTCATCTTAGTCCTAGTCCTATAGTTAAATTAATATAATGTCACTGTGAGAATTTTATCACACATTCTCATTCTCAAGTTTTTTATTTTGATTTATTTTTGGTTTTATTAAGTTCACATTTGAGTAATTTTTTTCAAGAAGGCATAGGATAACTGACAATATCCTCTTATTGCTACTTGCCTAGGTACATTATTATTCATATCCCTTTATTATCCTCACAACTTCCAGTTGTCTTCTGGCATTCAAAATTGCTGTGAAGAAATCTGAGATAGTCCTATTTTGTATTGTTTTCCCTTGTACGTAACTTGATTTTATCATCTTCATACCAGCAGAATTTTTCCTTTTCCCTTGATGCTAGGTAACAAACATATGATCAGATATCTTAATGTTTTACGTCAATTTGACGTGTACATTAAACCTGCAGATTCAGGTACTCTTTATTCTGCAGATTCGGGTACTCCTTTTATTCTACTTTTTTCTTTCATTATGTCTTTAAATATTTTTCCTAATCCATTTATTGGTTTTTGCACTTCAGGAATACTGATTATCTCCTCCTGTTTGTCACCTTTTTACTAATCATCCTTATTTCTGTATCTCTCCTCTGCTTTCACAATTATTTCAAGTATTTCTTTCCTTAATGCCAATGATCTCATCTACAGTTCTCTTTCTATCTTTCTTGATTCTAAGTTACTTATTCTAACTTACTTAAATTTTAAAGGTCTTTTCAAGTCCTCAACTGTCCTCCTCCACTCAGAAGCATTTTTTTGTTGTTGTCGATTATTTTGTTTTAGAGTTCATAACTATAGAATTCATGGTTGCTTTACGTAATGCATTTTTTTATAGCACTGAGAACTTATGGAGGGCTATAAATTTCTACCTTATCTTTATCTTATCATTAGATTTTTTTTCAATCTTTATTTGGCATGTTATTCTGATTTGTTTGTGTCTTTCTCTTTTTTTTTTAAAATTATTTTGTTCCTTTTGGTTATGATTTCACTATATAGCATGTTGCAGGTTGTCGTGCCAATTCATTTCACTTTGCAGAGAGTTAAGATAGCAGCCACAGCAAAACAGTCTTCCTTCTCTGAGACTGTGATGGTGAATCCCTTTGACACCCTCCCCACCTTGTAAGAACAGTTTATCTTTCCTTCAGAGCAAAGACAATGCTTCAAAAGTCGGTACATTTCTTTGGCTGTACTCTCAGAGTATCTCAAGACTTTCAAGTTCAGAGCAATTCCTCTCCTCAACAGCTACCTCCAAAGGCCAGGCCACACTGTAAACAAACGTTAAAAATGTAAGCAGCAGGTGACTATCAAAAATAAATTAAAAAAAAAAATTAAAAAAAAAATGTAAGCAGCATAGCATTGTATATACAAACATGCACTATGCTCTCCAATTCACACATCAGAGAAGCATCTGCCAGATAAAAACAATGATAACAATTTAACTCCTACCAAGAATCTCATAGTTTGGCAAGAACCTCTCTTTCTCTCTATAATCACATTTGGCATTTGTTAAAAATATCAGCTAGAAATAATTTACTGCTCCCTGGAATAAAATACAATACTGAAATTTGAGAAAAAAAATTTTCTCTCTCATTGAATAACTTGCTCCTTTATAGCAATCTATATGCCAAAGAGCAGTTGTCATTTTTCTTCCTCCATCCCAGGCACTCAGATTGGTTTTGTTATTATTGTTGTTGAGGTGCTCTGTTCAAATATCCAGTCCTTTTGGTATATACAGAAAAGCCTTCTCCTTCTTCCACAGGAA